>NC_091290.1:153315610-154029989 GCF_032444005.1 Ranitomeya imitator | reverse complement strand
CCGCTCTCCCCCCCCCCCCCCAGTACACGGACCCCGCTCTCCCCTCCCCCCAGTACACGGACCCCGCTCTCCCCTCCCCCAGTACACGGACCCCGCTCTCCCCCCCCAGTACACGGACCCCGCTCTCCCCCCCCCCAGTACACGGACCCCCGCTCTTCCCCCCCCCCAGTACACGGACCCCGCTCTCCCCCCCCCCCAGTACACGGACCCCGCTCTCCCCCCCCCCCAGTACACGGACCCCGCTCTCCCCCCCCCCCAGTACACGGACCCCGCTCTCCCCTCCCCCCAGTACACGGACCCCGCTCTCCCCCTCCCCCAGTACACGGACCCCGCTCTCCCCCCCCCAGTACACGGACCCCGCTCTCCCCCCCCCCCCAGTACACGGACCCCCGCTCTTCCCCCCCCCCAGTACACGGACCCCGCTCTCCCCTCCCCCCAGTACACGGACCCCGCTCTCCCCCCCCCCCCAGTACACGGACCCCGCTCTTCCCCCCCCCCCCGTACATGGACCCCGCTCTTCCCCCCCCCCGTACACGGACCCCGCTCTTCCACCCCCCCCAGTACACGGACCCCGCTCTCCCCCCCCCCCAGTACACGGACCCCGCTCTCCCCCCCCCCCCAGTACACGGACCCCGCTCTCCCCCTCCCCCCAGTACACGGACCCCGCTCTCCCCTCCCCCCAGTACACGGACCCCGCTCTCCCCTCCCCCCAGTACACGGACCCCGCTCTCCCCCTCCCCCCAGTACACGGACCCCGCTCTCCCCTCCCCCCAGTACACGGACCCCGCTCTCCCCTCCCCCCAGTACACGGACCCCGCTCTCCCCTCCCCCCAGTACACGGACCCCGCTCTCCCCCCCCCCAGTACACGGACCCCGCTCTCACCTCCCCCCAGTACACGGACCCCGCTCTCCCCCCCCCCCAGTACACGGACCCCGCTCTCCCCCCCCCCCCCCAGTACACGGACCCCGCTCTCCCCTCCCCCCAGTACACGGACCCCGCTCTCCCCTCCCCCAGTACACGGACCCCGCTCTCCCCCCCAGTACACGGACCCCGCTCTCCCCCCCCCAGTACACGGACCCCCGCTCTTCCCCCCCCCAGTACACGGACCCCGCTCTCCCCCCCCCCAGTACACGGACCCCGCTCTCCCCCCCCCCAGTACACGGACCCCGCTCTCCCCCCCCCCCAGTACACGGACCCCGCTCTCCCCTCCCCCCAGTACACGGACCCCGCTCTCCCCCTCCCCCAGTACACGGACCCCGCTCTCCCCCCCCAGTACACGGACCCCGCTCTCCCCCCCCCCCCAGTACACGGACCCCGCTCTTCCCCCCCCCCAGTACACGGACCCCGCTCTCCCCCCCCCCCAGTACACGGACCCCGCTCTCCCCCCCCCCCCCAGTACACGGACCCCGCTCTCCCCCCCCCCCCCCAGTACACGGACCCCGCTCTTCCCCCCCCCCGTACACGGACCCCGCTCTTCCACCCCCCCCAGTACATGGACCCCGCTCTCCCCCCCCCCAGTACACGGACCCCGCTCTTCCCCCCCCCCCCCCGTACACGGACACCGCTCTTCCCCCCCCCCCCAAATCACGGACCCCGCCCTTCCCCCCCCAGTACACGGACCCCGCTCTTCCCCCCCAGTACACGGACCCCGCTCTTCCCACCCCCCAGTACACGGACCCCGCTCTTCCCTCCCCCCAGTACACGGACCCCGCTCTCCCCTCCCCCCAGTACACGGACCCCGCTCTCCCCCCCCCCAGTACACGGACCCCGCTCTCCCCCCCCCCCCCCCCCCGTACATGGACCCCGCTCTTCCCCCCCCGTACACGGACCCCGCTCTTCCACCCCCCCCAGTACACGGACCCCGCTCTCCCCCCCCCCCAGTACACGGACCCCGCTCTCCCCCCCCCCCCAGTACACGGACCCCGCTCTCCCCTCCCCCCAGTACACGGACCCCGCTCTCCCCTCCCCCCAGTACACGGACCCCGCTCTCCCCTCCCCCCAGTACACGGACCCCGCTCTCCCCTCCCCCAGTACACGGACCCCGCTCTCCCCTCCCCCCAGTACACGGACCCCGCTCTCCCCTCCCCCCAGTACACGGACCCCGCTCTCCCCTCCCCCCAGTACACGGACCCCGCTCTCCCCTCCCCCCAGTACACGGACCCCGCTCTCCCCCCCCCAGTACACGGACCCCGCTCTCCCCTCCCCCCAGTACACGGACCCCGCTCTCCCCTCCCCCCAGTACACGGACCCCGCTCTCCCCTCCCCCCAGTACACGGACCCCGCTCTGTGGCCGCCATCACCTGGTGCAGCGCCGGCAGGAGGCTCAGGTACATGGTGGCTCCCGCCGCCTCCTCCGCGTCGTCCGGGTCCAGCAGCAGCTCGTCCTCCCCGCGGCTCAGCCCCGCTCCCACCGCCAGGTCGTACATCTCCACCCCCGCGTCCGCCAGGGCCAGGGAGGCGCAGGAGACGGCGGCGGGCAGCGCGGAGCCCCGGTCCTCCAGCACCAGAGCCCACAGCGCCAGCTCCGCCCGGGGGAAGCGCTCCAGCCGCACCGCGGCCTCCAGACTCTCCTGCAGCAGCAGAGCGGCCGGGCGGGCGGCGGCGGAGGACCAGGCCCCGGCCCGGGAGAACGGAGCCCAGCGCAGCTCACACAGCAGGCGGCCGCGGCCCTCCCCGCCGCCCCACTCCCGGGGCCCGGACACCGAGCACAGCACCTTGGTGCCCCCGACCTCTATGTACGCGGAGCCTGCGGCCTGACTGAGCAGCCCGGCCCGCACGAAGACTGCCCGCGGCTCCCCGGCAGCACGGCCCGTCCTCCCCGCAGCGGGCTCCCGGGGCACGGCGTACAGCAGCGGAGACTGGGACTCCTCCGGGCCGCGCACACGGCGGCTGTCACCGGGCATCACTGCGGTCCTCCAAGGCCAGCGAGAGGGAGGAGGGACAGAGCGAAAACCAGCGAGAGGGAGGCGGAACAGAGCGGCCGCCGAGAACCAGCGAGAGGGAGGAGGGACAGAGCGGCCGCCGAGAACCAGCGAGAGGAGGAGGGACAGAGCGGCCGGCCAGAACCAGCGAGAGGAGGAGGGACAGAGCGGCCGGCCAGAACCAGCGAGAGGAGGAGGGACAGAGCGGCCGGCCAGAACCAGCGAGAGGAGGAGGGACAGAGCGGCCGGCCAGAACCAGCGAGAGGAGGAGGGACAGAGCGAAAACCAGCGAGAGGGAGGCGGGACAGAGCGGCCGCCGAGAACCAGCGAGAGGGAGGCGGGACAGAGCGGCCGGCCAGAACCAGCGAGAGGAGGAGGGACAGAGCGGCCGCCGAGAACCAGCGAGAGGGAGGAGGGACAGAGCGGCCGCCGAGAACCAGCGAGAGGGAGGAGGGACAGAGCGGCCGCCGAGAACCAGCGAGAGGGAGGAGGGACAGAGCGGCCGGCCAGAACCAGCGAGAGGAGGAGGGACAGAGCGAGAACCAGCGAGAGGAGGAGGGACAGAGCGAGAACCAGCGAGATGAGGAGGGACAGAGCGGCCGGCCAGAACCAGCGAGAGGGAGGAGGGACAGAGCGGCCGCCGAGAACCAGCGAGACGAGGAGGAACAGCGCGAGAACCAGCGAGAGGAGGAGGGACAGAGCGGCTCATCTAGTTCCGGCGGTTCTAGTCGGCTGATACGTGTATTTCTTTAGCTGCGGTTGATCCTGGTGTGTGATCTGTGGGGGAGGAGCTGAGCACTTGTGTTTGAGTCCAGTGGGCGGTCCTGCCAGTGATTGACATCTGCCGTGGGTCGCTGCTCAGTGACGGCTGTTATGTGCTGGACCCTGCGCTGTATATTCCGACCTGTCCTCTTCGGGGCGAGTTCACACCCGGATTTTGCTGCTCTCCCGAATGACCTCCCATTAACCCGTTGTCTTCCAGGTGCCATTCATTCTGCTGTGGAGAAGCTGAATACTAGGCTGGGGGTGCGGGAGACGTGTGACCGCGCCGGATTCCACTGGGAAGCTCCCCGAGTACCTGCCACCCTCCCCCAAGCACCCGCCATCCACCCCCGAGCACCCGCCATCCACCCCCGAGCACCCGCCATCCTTCCCAGCCATTCTCCCCCGAGCACCCGCCATCCTTCCCGGCCATTCTCCCCCGAGCACCCGCCATCCTTCCCGGCCATCCACCCCCGAGCACCCGCCATCCTTCCCGGCCATCCTCCCCAAGCACCCGACATCCTTCCCAAGCGCCCGCCATCCTTCCCGGCCATCCTCCCCCGAGCACCCGCCATCCTTCTCGGCCATCCTCCCCCGAGCACCCGCCATCCTTCTCGGCCATCCTCCCCCGAGCACCCGCCATCCTCCCCCGAGCACCCGCCATCCTTCTCGGCCATCCTCCCCCGAGCACCCGCCATCCTTCTCGGCCATCCTCCCCCGAGCGCCCGCCATCCTTCCCTCCATCTGTCTGTCACTTGGGGCTGGAATGCACCAGGAACTCTGCATTACCGTGGGATCAGCATGTGTGGGGGTTACACAGACCTGTTTGGGGCCCCCATTACCACAGGGGCCACACGTGGGGTCCTGGCTGCAGGGTCTGTTCTCACCTTCCACGGCTGCAGTTTTCTACACTGAGACCACGACAACATTGTGCATTGTTTTTTTTTTTTATTGCAGCTTATTCTACACATGGTGCAGACCCGTTATCCCCATTGCGGGGGCAGCACGGTACAGACCAGTGGCTAATACCACCTTGTTAACAACTTGGTGGCCAGTCCCTTCTTGGCCGGTCAGGAGCGGCTACGAGCTCTAAGTCTTAGTCAATGAAGGATGCGCTAGTACTGAGGCGAGTGGGGGAGGGGAGATGAAACTAGCGGATGATCTGTGCCCGTGGGGCAGACACGTCACATAACACTTTCCATGCCAGGCAGATGAGCAGCCCACCAAAAACGGGCGGACGGAGCGTTTTTCCCCGTGTTGCGACTTTTCAGTTCTTCAAGGATTCGATCTTCAGTTTGGCGAAGTCTTCAGCGAGTCTCAGCACCTCCGGGAGGCAGCCGACGTTCTTGCCCGTGGCCTGTGCAGACGTGTCCTTCCCTCCACCCTTACCGTCCATCAGCTCGGACACCTGCTGGACCCACTCGTTGGCTTTCAGGCCTTTGTCCACAGTTTCCTGTGGGAGACAAGTCAGTAGGTGGCTGGGAAATCTCAGCAGCAGAGTCCCAGAGGCAGGAAGGCGCCAATGCTCACCTGCGGCACCTGGCACAGGCACGTGATCTTCCCAGCTTCATTGTCCACAGCAAAGATGATGGCTGCAGTTTCTGGAGACTGAGACTTGAGGAGCTTCAGAGATTCATTGAGAGCCTGCGGCAGAGACAACAGACATAAGAGCAATGGCTGCCACCACCAATAAGGCAACGCTAGACGGTGTAGGCACCTTGGCCGAGGCTCCGGCTTCCATCGCCAGCACCAGGAGCGGTTGGTTTGGGTTTTCTGTGATCAGCAGCTTGGTTTTCTCCAGAACCTGAGTAGACACCAGTGGGAAGAGGAATAAACCACAGACCCCATCGTGGCCACCACCAGAGCACTCAGCACGGCACTCACCCGCTTCTGGATGTCAGCCTTGGTGGCACGATCCAGATCATCCATGGTCTTCTTCAGGGATTTGAGCAGCTCTCGGAGTTCATCCTTCTGCCACTGAGAGATGACGGCTGTAGCCAGAGTCTGAGGAAGTCCAGAATGTCAGAGGAGCAGGACAGGGCAGAGGATGGCAGACAGGGGGTGGCAGTCCTACCTCACTGAGGTCAGCAATCTCCTTCTGAACCTCCTTATTGGGGGCAGTCTGCTGCTTGACTTTATCTTCCAGTTCAGATAATGCGACTTTCAGGGTCTCCTGCTTCCGCACAGCCTGCAGAGACAGAGAGTCATCATCTGAGCGGCCATTACCTGCCCAAGAAGGCAGGGGGAGGTACAACTCACCTTCTGGGCCTCCGCGCCTGTGACTGCCACAATCCTCCGGATTCCCTTTGCAATGGCTTCCTCTGTAACAATGACAAATTGTCCGGCGTGGCCGGAGTTCTGCAGGTGCCTGGAAGAGAAGCCACCGTCAGAGGCCACGGTGCGAACATCTCCGTGTACCGGACCATTGTCCACCACTTACGTTCCACCGCAGAACTCAACCGAGGTCACAGAGCCTGCAGAGCCCGAGGGGTCAGCCAGCAGATCCTCCACAGGGATCCCCACAGACACGACACGTACGGGGTCTGGATAGGTTTCATCAAACACAGCGCGCAGACCCTGAATCGCTTTAGCAGCTACCAAGGGGCAGTCCAAGGCGTAGACGGTCTGTGCACAGAGAGGACCGGTCACCAGATGAGGATGAGCGGAGGGGTCAGGAATTCGGGCTCGCACTCACCTTGTTCTCCTGGATCAGCTGATTGGCAATCTCCTCTGCTCGGTGGATTTCCTTCGTGCTCATGGCCCCTTTTGCTGTGAAGTCGAACCTCAGTCTGTCCGGAGCCACCAGAGACCCCCTTTGATCCGCCTCCCCGAGGACCGAGCGCAGGGCAAAGTTCAGGATGTGGGTGGCCGTGTGGTTGCTCATAACTGGACGTCGCCTCGTCTGTGAAGAGACTTGTTACAAGATGGCCGGAGGCGTCAGGTCCTCTAGTTACAGGAGCAGAGCTGCGCACTCACCTCATCCAAGTAGAGACGCACGCGGTCCCCGACCTTCAGGCTGCCGTACACTGTCCCCACGTGCAGGATGTAGCCGCCCCGGACCTGCGTGTTCCGGACACTAAACTCTGTTTTCTACAAACAAAAAGAACATTTTTAATGGAAAAATCTCCAATAAACGCGGCCAAGAGACAGACGAGGACCCATCAGAGGTGGTCACTGTACGAGGAGGTGACCAGCAGTCCCTCGCCCACGCCATTACATAAGACACCACTCACGTCCTCGCTGCTGTCGTCCTCCCGGACCATGTACCCCTCATCGTACGTCTGTCCTCCTTGTTCTGCATAGAAGCAGGTCTTGTCCAGGACCAGGCCGCACTCCTGTCCGGTGCTGACCTCCTCCACAAAGGTCTTCTCCCGGCGGATCGCCTTCACAGTGGCCTCCACGCCTTCAAACTCTGGAGACCATGACAATGATTGCCGCTGTTACCTGCCCACCCACAGAACCCCGCCCGTCAGGCACACACCCCTCATCTTACCGTAGTCCCCACCACAACTGGATGTGTAGTTGTACTTCGGAGAATCGTCTGTCGGCTCCAATCCCCGAGAGCGAAGCTCTTCAATGGCGTAAATATCCAACATCAGCAGATCCTCGTCCCCGGCTCCCTTCCCCTGAGACTTCAGCTGTAATAGACAGAGGATGATGACTACTCCCAGCGATAGATATGGGGATCGTCCGCCGTCATAAGATCAGAACACCCTCAGTGGCCAGGGAACCACAAATTCAGAATCTAGGAGATCACTAGCAGGAAGTCTGCTTGTTATCCACACGACACGGCTCGGCACTTCATAGAGATGAGGTCACCCTTCCATACAGATGACGGGGGCAGCAGTCGATGTGTTACCTGGGCAGCTTTCCGCTCTTCCTCAAAGCTATCCATATCCACTCTCAGGCCTCGCTCCTCTGCGATCAGACCGGTCAGATCCACAGGGAACCCATATGTGTCGTACAGCAGCCATGCCGTGTCACCTGGTGAGGGGTAGAAAGGGTCTCCATGTTACTTCTCAGCAAGACCCCGCCAGTCATGGGGTCTCAGCAACCTGCAGCTCCTCTTACCAGGGATGGTCTTGTTCTCTCCCAGACTCTGTATCTTTCGGTCCAAGATGCGGCGCCCCCTATTGAGGGTTTTTAGGAACTGGGTCTCCTCCTCATTGATGATGTCCTTCACCATGTCAGGGTCTTTCTTAAGCTCAGGGAAAGCATCTCCCTGCATGGACAGCAGATGACATTGCAGCAGGCGGAAAAGGAAGGGGCGGCGCGGGAAACACTCGGCAGCGCACACTCACCAATGATTGGACAACCACATCAACCAGAGTAGCGAAGAATCCTTTGGAGGCGTTGAGCTTCTCGTGTGCGTATCTCACAGCGCGGCGAAGGATACGACGTAAGACATAGCTACGACCAAAGACAAGATGAGGCGACTGCTCCACCACGTGTAGGCCAGTGTCGGTATATAAGACTTACCCACGGCCCGTATTGTCAGGTCTCCCACCATCAGCAAGGGCAACAGTGATCGTCCTGGCATGATCTGCCAGCACTCTGTATGCCATGTCTATGCCGTCTTCATCCTCTGCACCCACTTTGCCAGAATAAGGCCTGGCGCCAGTGCCCTGTGGGTAAAGACACATTATAGGGCCAGACAACAGTAAACCAACACTAGACAGCGAGCGCCGGGAGGGGGTACAGAGATGCTCTGCAGGCGAGTAGAGCACCGGCGGCGATGTAGCCCAGGATCCGCACAAGGTACTGAACAAGTAGTTACCCAGAATCCCCCAGTGTGACGCTGCCACGCCCGTGACCCCGCAGAGGACGTGTGCTGCCCATTCACGTGGACCCGAAGTGTCACTGATCCGGTGAGTCTCCGGCCATCAGACTCCGAGCAGCTCCTGTTCTCATCCATTTTGTGGATCAGAATTGGCCATTACAGTCCATAGGATCCGTATAAAATGGACGGCAGACATTGTACTCGGAGACCCGTCCCGGCTTCAGGTGGGTTTTCCCGATCCATTAAGAGTCAAAAGGATAAAACCAGTTCTGACCATTCTAAAGCCGGAGGGGGAAAACAACAGATGCCATATAGGGGCAAAACAGATGTCGCCCAAGAGAAACACCATCCGTTTCTTAAAGCTGACATGGAAGTGTGGATGTAGCCTAAAGCGCAGCAGAGCGGAGCGCCCACGGGGCAAGGCGCACCCCGAGCGGAGCGCCCACGGGGCAAGGCGCAACCCGAGCGGAGAGCCCACGGGGCAAGGCGCAACCAGAGCGTCGCGCCCAGACAACTCGGCGCTGCTCGTACCTTCTGGATGGCGTCAAAGTACGGAACAAAGAGGTCAGTGTCGTAGTTGGACATCTTTGTCTGCAGCACGGACACCAGTCTCTCCAGCCCCATCCCGGTGTCGATACTCTTCTTGGGCAGCGGCTTCAGGCTCCCGTCACTTTCCCTATAACAGAAGGGTCACGTGTACAGTCCCAGGGGTCTACGGACACAGCGATGGGTGGAATCAGCCGTAATGCACAATGCGATGATCCGTTACCTGTTATACTGAATGAACACCAGATTCCAGATCTCCAGCACGTTGGGGTCATCCATATTCACCAAGTGAGCGGCGTCACGGCCCCCAATACGGTCAAAGTGCATCTCACTGCAGGGTCCACAGGGGCCCGTGTCCCCCATCTCCCAGAAGTTATCTTTCATGCTGCCTGGTAAAATGCGGCTCTCTGGAAGTCTGGGGAGAAAGATACAGTCAATACTCCACTGATACCTCTCCCAGCCTTTATAGAGGTCTCAGTGCCCCCCACCCCCCCAGGAGACCCCGAGCAGTAATGTGGCACAGCGCCCCCCCAGCCAAGAAGACCCTGAGCAGTAAGATAGCACAGCGCCCCCCCCCCCCAGAGCCAGGGCAACCCTGAGCAGTAAGATAGCACAGCGCCCCCCCAGCCAAGGAGACCCGAGCAGTAATGTGGCATAGTGCCCCCCCCCCCCCAGCCAAGGAGACCCTGAGCAGTAAGATGGCACAGCGCCCCCCCCCCCCCCCAGGAGACCCGAGTGGCAAGGTGGCACTGCGCCCCCCCCCTCACCTCAGGAGACCCCGAGCAGTAATGTGGCACAGTGCCCCCCCAGCTAAGGAGACCCCGAGCAGAAAGATGGCACAGCGCCCCCCCAGCCCAGGAGCCCCCAAGTAGTAAGATGGCACTGTGCCCCCCAGCTAAGGAGACCCCGAGCAGAAAGATGGCACTGCGCCCCACACCTCAGGAGACCCCGAGCAGAAAGATGGCACTGCGCCCCACACCTCAGGAGACCCCGTCTTACCCCAGGCTGAGCCAGATCTGTTTACATTCCAGGTCCGGATCCAATCCGGCCGCCTCGTTACCACCAAAGTAAGTGACGTACAGGCGCTCAATGTCAATGCCAAACTCCTTGGTCAGAAGGTCCAGGGCCAGTTTACACGCCAACTCCTGCAGGGGGCAGCACAGGGTTATTACCCCCAGTACCACCATCCCTGCACCAGCCACACTGGGCGCCAGGCCTCACCTTGAAGTAGTCTCCAAAAGACCAGGAGCCGAGCATCTCGAAGAAGGTGTGGTGGTAGACGTCCTTGCCCACGTCGTCCAGGTCGTTGTGCTTCCCCCCGGCGCGGATACATTTCTGAGTGTTGGCGGCGCGGCTCAGCCGGGCCATCGGGTGAGAGGGGTCAATGGTGTTCAGGAAGATCGGCTTGAACTGGAGAAAAGGAGCAGAGTAGCAGAGCGAATCCATAACCCTCATCATCCTCAGAGGCGACGTAGTGATGACGCTCAGCAGCAATCACTAGAGCCGCCCGGACCCCCGGTTCTCTCACCCCGTGGACTGTGGCACCTCTGCCCAGGACACTGCCCTGGACCCGCGCCCTCAGCAGACAGAGCTGCCAACTATTACCCCATGGGGAAGGTGTGTGCGGACCCCGGCTACATGGAGGCATATGACTGAGGGGGCCGCGGCCGTCTGTGCAGTGCGGCTGCAGGGGGCTCACCAGGAGCTGCCGACAAATAATCATCCGGCATAGATTACAGCCAGACCCCAGCGGACCACCACCCTGCTGACATGAGGCTGCACCACCCCCGCCCACCACACAAAATGCTGAGTGATAAGCATGTGTGACCGGACCCCCACCCAACCTGCTAATCATAAGAATCGTACCTTTAGGTGGGGGTCACATGCCACATTTGTCAGGGGGAGTAAACTGTTAGGCGGGAGGACAGGAACTTCTTACATGGAGTCTGAGTCGGTTGCATGGGAATCAAATATCTGATCTCACAACATCTCAAGTGCGACTCGAATGTCATTATTAATCTGCTCAAAGCAATAAGAATTTCTACATTCTGCACCACGTTACATTTTAGAGGGGACTCGGAAAATTTTAGGGCTTAAAACTGGGGGGATTGGGGATTAATCAAATTGTCCTGGGTAGTGCATTCCAAAGAATTGGCGCAGCACGTGATAAGTCCTGAAGACTGGAGTGGGAGGTTCTGATTATTGAGGATGCTAACATGAGGTCATTAGCGGAGCAGAGGGCACGGGTAGGGTGGTAGACTGAGACCAGAGAGGAGATGTAGGGTGGTGCTGAGCCATGGAGCGCTTTGTGGGTAAGACTGAAAAGTTTATATTGGACTCTCTACAGATGGGTAACCAGTGCAATGACTGGCACAGGGCAGAGGCATCGGTGTAACGGATGGGTAACCAGTGCAATGGCTGGCGCTGGGCAGAGGCATCGGTGTAACGGATGGCTAACCAGTGCAATGGCTGGCACTGGGCAGCGGTGTAACGGATGGCTAACCAGCGCAATGGCTGGCACAGGGCAGAGGCATCGGTGTAACGGATGGGTAACCAGCACAATGGCTGGCGCCGGGTGGAGGCATCAGTGTAACGGATGGGTAACCAGTGCAATGACTGGCACAGGGCGGAGGCATCGGTGAAACAGATGGCTAACCAGTGCAATGACTGGCACAGGGCAGAGGCATCGGTGTAACGGATGGGTAACCAGTGCAATGACTGGCACAGGGCAGAGGCATTGGTGTAATGGATGGGTAACCAGTGCAATGACTGGGGCAGAGGCATTGGTGTAATGGATGGGTAACCAGTGCAATGACTGGGGCAGAGGCATTGGTGTAATGGATGGGTAACCAGTGCAATGACTGGCACAGGGCAGAGGCATCGGTGTAATGGATGGGTAACCAGTGTAATGACTGGCACAGGGCGGAGGCATCGGTGAAACGGATGGCTAACCAGTGCAATGACTGGCACAGGGCAGAGGCATTGGTGTAATGGATGGGTAACCAGTGCAATGACTGGCACAGGGCAGAGGCATCGGTGTAATGGATGGGTAACCAGTGTAATGACTGGCACAGGGCGGAGGCATCGGTGAAACGGATGGCTAACCAGTGCAATGACTGGCACAGGGCAGAGGCATTGGTGTAATGGATGGGTAACCAGTGCAATGACTGGGGCAGAGGCATTGGTGTAATGGATGGGTAACCAGTGCAATGACTGGCACAGGGCAGAGGCATCGGTGTAATGGATGGGTAACCAGTGTAATGACTGGCACAGGGCGGAGGCATCGGTGAAACGGATGGCTAACCAGTGCAATGACTGGCACAGGGCAGAGGCATCGGTGTAACGGATGGGTAACCAGTGCAATGACTGGCACAGGGCAGAGGCATTGGTATAATGGATGGGTAACCAGTGCAATGACTGGGGCAGAGGCATCGGTGTAATGGATGGGTAACCAGTGCAATGACTGGCACAGGGCAGAGGCATCGGTGTAACGGATGGGTAACCAATGCAGTGACTGGCACAGGGCTGAGGCATCAGTGTAACGGATAGGTAACCAGTGCAATGACTGGCACAGGGCGGAGGCATCGGTGTAACGGATGGGTAACCAGTGCAATAACTGGCGCAATCTTCAGTTTATTGGTAGGAACTATCCACGCAGCACATAACAGAAGGAACAATATCAGGGATGGTAACAAACCAGAACACCCTCACACCACCAAATCATCAAATCTACAAAATGTTCATAATAGAGATCCATAACTCATTAATTGAGAACCCAACTGGATCGTTAAAGTGGCCTCTTCATGTCCTGAAGGGTTGAACAATTCTCTCCCCGCAGTCTTTTAGCCTTCTTCCCCACCCTGGGTTGCAGGTCTCCAGGCTTAGCATCAGATATTCTCTTATTTCTGCCTCCCCCCATCTTATCTCCCCCCTTACTCCCGGCCCCTTTTCTGCATCTTCTTCACATCTAGATTTAGTAATTGTGACGTCATTTTTGTTTTAACCCTTTACCCCCAAGGGTGGTTTGCACGTTAATGACCGAGCCAATTTTTACAATTCTGACCACTGTCCCTTTATGAGGTTATAACTCTGGAACGCTTCAACGGATCCCGGTGATTCTGACAATGTTTTCTCGTGACATATTGTACTTCATGTTAGTGGTAAAATTTCTTTGATATTACCTGCATTTATTTGTGAAAAAAACGGAAATTTGGCGAAAATTTTGAAAATTTCGCAATTTTCCAACTTTGAATTTTTATGCAATTAAATCACAGAGATATGTCACACAAAATACTTAATAAGTAACATTTCCCACATGTCTACTTTACATCAGCACAATTTTGGAACCAAAATTTTTTTTTGTTAGGGAGTTATAAGGGTTAAAAGTTGACCAGCAATTTCTCATTTTTACAACACCATTTTTTTTTTTTTTAGGAACCACATCTCATTTGAAATCATTTTGAGGGGTCTATATGATAGAAAATTCCCAAGTGTGACACCATTCTAAAAACTGCACCCCTCAAGGTGCTCAAAACCACATTCAAGAAGTTTATTAACCCTTCAGGTGTTGAATTTTTGGAATGTTTAAATAAAAATATTTAGAATTGAGAGTCCTCAGTGGTTGATACCATTTAATGGCTAACTGAAAAGATGGTAACAAATTGCAGCTTTCGAGACTACACAGGTCTCTTCATCAGGCAAAGACTAAAACAAATTCTGAAGAATCACATATGTATGCACAACATAGTATAGGAAAAAAAACACGGTACCAAGATATATTTCTTTCCTGTATCTAAATAAAAATGAACATTTAACTTTTTTTTCACAAAAAATTTACTTCAGCTCCAATTTGTTTTATTTTACCAAGGGTAACAGGAGAAAATGGACCCCAAACATTGTTGTACAATTTGTCCTGAGTACGCCGATACCCCATATGTGGGGGTAAACCACAGTTTGGGCGCATGGGAGAGCTCAGAAGGGAAGGAGTGCCATTTGACTTTTCAATGCAAAATTGGCTGCAATTGAGATGGGACGCCATGTTGCGTTTGGAGAGCCCCTAATGTGCCTAAACATTGAAACCCCCACAAGTGACACCATTTTGGAAAGTAGACCCCCTAAGGAACTTATCTAGAGGTGTGGTGAGCACTTTGACCCACCAAGTGCTTCACAGAAGTTTATAATGCAGAGCCGTAAAAATAAAACAAAATTTTTTTCCCACAAAATTTATTTTTTAGCCCCCAGTTTTGTATTTTCCCCAAGGGTAACAGGAGAAATTGGACCCCAAAAGTTGTTGTCCAATTTGTGCTGAGTACGCCGATACCCCATATGTTGGGGTAAACCACTGTTTGGGCACACGGTAGAGCTCGGAAGGGAAGGAGCACCGTTTTACTTTTTCAACGCAGAATTGGCTGGAATTGAGATTGGACGCCATGTCGTGTTTGGAGAGCCCCTGATGTGTCTAAACAGTGGAAACCCCCCAATTATAACTGAAAACCTAATCCAAACACATCCCTAACCCTAATCCCAACAGTAACCCTAACCACATCTCTAACCCTCACACACCCCTAACCCTAATCCCAACCCTATTCCCAACCGTAAATGTAATCTAAACCCTAACTGTAACTTTAGCCCTAACCGTAGCCCTAATCCTAGCCCTAACCCTAGCCCTAACCCTAGCCCTAACCCTAGCCCTAACCCTAGCCCTAACCCTAGCCCTAACCCCAACCCTAACGGGAAAATGGAAATAAATACATTTTTTTTATTTTTCCCTAACTAAGGGGGTGATGAAGGGGGGTTGATTTACTTTTATAGCGGGTTTTTTAGCGGGTTTTTATGATTAGCAGCCGTCACACACTGAAAGACGCTTTTTATTGCAAAAAATATTTTTTGCGTTACCACATTTTGAGAGCTATAATTTTTCCATATTTTGGTCCACAGAGTCATGTGAGGTCTTGTTTTTTGCGGGACGAGTTGACGTTTTTATTGGTAACATTTTCGGGCACGTGACATTTTTTGATCGCTTTTTATTCCGATTTTTGTGAGGCAGAATTACCTAAAACCAGCTATTCATGAATTTCTTTTGGGGGAGGCGTTTATACCGTTCCGCGTTTGGTAAAATTGATAAAGCAGTTTTATTCTTCGGGTCAGTACGATTACAGCGACACCTCATTTATATCATTTTTTATGTTTTGGCGCTTTTATACGATAAAAACTATTTTATAGAAAAAAATAATTATTTTTGCATCGCTTTATTCTGAGGACTATAACTTTTTTATTTTTTTGCTGATGATGCTGTATGGCGGCTCGTTTTTTGCGGGACAAGATGACGTTTTCAGCGGTACCAGGGTTATTTATATCTGTCTTTTTGATCGCGTTATTCCACTTTTTGCTCGGCGGTATGATAATAAAGCGTTGTTTTTTGCCTCTTTTTTTTTTTCTTAAGGTGTTTACTGAAGGGGTTAACTAGTGGTATAGTTTTATAGGTCGGGCCGTTACGGACGCGGCGATACTAAATATGTGTACTTTTATTGTTTTTTATTTAGATAAAGAAATTAATTTATGGGATTTTTTTTTATTTTACTCTTTCACTTTGTCCCGGGGGGGACATCACAGATCGATGATCTGACAGTTTGCACAGCACTCTGTCAGATCACCGATCTGACTTACAGTGCTGCAGGCTTCACAGTGCCTGCTCTGAGCAGGCTTTGTGAAGCCACCTCCCTCTCTGCAGGACCCGGATGCCGCGGCCATCTTGGATCCGGGGCCTGCAGCGAGGAAGGAGGTGATCGCGTTGCTGCGGGGGGCTCAGGGAAGGCCGCAGGGAGCCCCCTCCCTGCGCGATGCTTCTCTGTACCGCCGGCACATCGCGATCATGTTTGATCGCGGTGTGCCGGTGGTCTGTGACCGCTCCTGGCACATAGTGCCGGATGTCAGCTGCGATAGGCAGCTGACACCCGGCCGCGATCGGTCACGCTCCCCCGCGTGAGCGCGGCCGATCGCGCTGGACGTACTATTCCGTCCTTGGGAATTAGGGCCCACCCCACATGGACGGAATAGTACGTCCAATGGCAGAAAGGGGTTAATTGTCGAGGCCCCAGTCACAGTCTCCTGTTAGGTCTGACCTCTAGAAAGCCGTCGGTCGACATCTTGGTTCTTGCACGGCCGATGAGGCGTCCGATCGGCTCTGATGTGCGCAGCGTGAATGAGGATGTTGTGGTTCCTACACCATCTGGATGTTCCCGTCATCGGCAGCGCCCCGGACCACCACTTATATTTACTCTACACGGCCCACCTGCTGGATGGCGCAGATCCAGCTCACCCCCCATCCCATCAGCACACCCCTGAACTCTATGCCATGTGTGGGTGAGGAGGCCCCAAAACCGAAATCCAGGACGGCAGCAGTGCTGGGGGACCCATGCCCAAAGGAGCCGATGTGGGGGCACAAGTCCAGGGAACCGCAGACCTCACAGATCGGGGGTCTATAGGGTGGTATCAGCACAGACAGGGGTCACCAACCTGGTTCATGCCAGCGTTGGCAAACAGCAGCGTGGGGTCATCCAGGGGGACGGTGGCCGAGGAGTGGACGTACGTGTGACCATTGTCCTTAAAGAAATCAATGAACTTCTGTCGGATGGCGGAAGCCGTCATTGTCGTCATGATGACTGTGACCTGCGCAAAAAGAGAGACCACCATGTGTCAGCCATCTGCCCCAGCACAGGGCAACCCCCAGCGTCAGTCATATCGGGGGGCACAGCGCGGACCCCGGAAGACGGCAACTCCAAAAAGGTCTATGAAAGCCAGAACCTTAGAGCCAACAGAGACACGTGGCCCGAGGGGTTAAATCCCCATACCCCTCTATATCTGGGGTAACTCCCCCCCCCCCAATACCCCTCTATATCCGGGGTAACTCCCCCCACCCCCCCAATACCCCTCTATATCCGGGGTAACTCCCCCCACCCCCCCAATACCCCTCTATATCCGGGGTAACTCCCCCCCCACCCCCAATACCCCTCTATATCCGGGGTAACTCCCCCCCACCCCCAATACCCCTCTATATCCGGGGTAACTCCCCCCCCACCCCCAATACCCCTCTATATCCGGGGTAACTCCCCCCCCCCCAATACCCCTCTATATCCGGGGTAACTCCCCCCCCAATACCCCTCTATATCCGGGGTAACTCCCCCCCCCCCCCAATACCCCTCTATATCCGGGGTAACTCCCCCCCCCCCCCCAATACCCCTCTATATCCGGGGTAACTCCCCCCACCCCCCCAATACCCCTCTATATCCGGGGTAACTCCCCCCCCCCCCCCAATACCCCTCTATATCCGGGGTAACTCCCCCCACCCCCCCAATACCCCTCTATATCCGGGGTAACTCCCCCCACCCCCCCAATACCCCTCTATATCCGGGGTAACTCCCCCCACCCCCCCAATACCCCTCTATATCCGGGGTAACTCCCCCCACCCCCCCAATACCCCTCTATATCCGGGGTAACTCCCCCCACCCCCCCAATACCCCTCTATATCCGGGGTAACTCCCCCCACCCCCCCAATACCCCTCTATATCCGGGGTAACTCCCCCCACCCCCCCAATACCCCTCTATATCCGGGGTAACTCCCCCCACCCCCCCAATACCCCTCTATATCCGGGATAACTCCCCCCACCCCCCCCAATACCCCTCTATATCCGGGGTAACTCCCCCCCACCCCCAATACCCCTCTATATCCGGGGTAACTCCCCCCCCACCCCCAATACCCCTCTATATCCGGGGTAACTCCCCCCCCCCCAATACCCCTCTATATCCGGGGTAACTCCCCCCCCAATACCCCTCTATATCCGGGGTAACTCCCCCCCCCCCCCCAATACCCCTCTATATCCGGGGTAACTCCCCCCCCCCCCAATACCCCTCTATATCCGGGGTAACTCCCCCCTCCCCCCCAATACCCCTCTATATCCGGGGTAACTCCCCCCCCCCAATACCCCTCTATATCCGGGGTAACTCCCCCCACCCCCCCAATACCCCTCTATATCTGGGGTAACTCCCCCCTCCCCCCCAATACCCCTCTATATCCGGGGTAACTCCCCCCCCCCAATACCCCTCTATATCCGGGGGGTAGCTCCCCCATTCTCCCCCCATACACCTATATAGCCGGGATAATACTTCTCTTAGCCCCCACTACACCCGGGTCCTGTCCCTCCGGTCCGGGGGTCGCGCTACCTCCGGGGTCTCCTCGCCTCTTCTGCTTCTCACGCTGTCTGTGCTTGGTCAGAAGGCGCTGACAGTAGACCGAAGCCCCGCCCTGACTCTTCGCTGATTGGCTTACAGGTGCCGGTTGTACGATTCTATTGGATGAATCTGCTGCCTGTCTTCGAAAACGAGGCTGTCGGCTGATGCAACTAGCGGTAAAGGCAGGCGCTCAGATCATGTGACCGGGGGTAACCTGGGGGGAGTGACGGCCAGAGGGCAGTGCGCAGCTGCGGGGGGCGGAGAGGGGCCTGTGACAGCCAGAGGGTGAGAACAAATCATCGACCGCCAGAGGGCGCTGCGCACCCAGCCAGTGAGCAAAAGAAGGAAGACCACGGGGCAGGCTGAGATACACGGGACAGGCTGAGATACACGGGACAGGCTGAGATACACGGGGCAGGCTGAGATACACGAAGCAGGCTGAGATACACGGGGCAGGCTGAGATACACGGGACAGGCTGAGATACACGGGGCAGGCTGAGATACACGGGGCAGGCTGAGATACACGGGGCAGGCTGAGATACACGGGACAGGCTGAGATACACGGGACAGGCTGAGATACACGGGACAGGCTGAGATACACGGGACAGGCTGAGATACACGGGGCAGGCTGAGATACACAGGGCAGGCTGAGATACACGGGACAGGCTGAGATACACGGGGCAGGCTGAGATACACGGGGCAGGCTGAGATACACGGGACAGGCTGAGATACACGGGACAGGCTGAGATACACGGGACAGGCTGAGATACACGGGGCAGGCTGAGATACACGGGGCAGGCTGAGATACACGAAGCAGGCTGAGATACACGGGGCAGGCTGAGATACACGGGGCAGGCTGAGATACACGAGGCAGGCTGAGATACACGGGGCAGGCTGAGATACACGGGACAGGCTGAGATACACGGGGCAGGCTGAGATACACGGGGCAGGCTGAGATACACGAAGCAGGCTGAGATACACGAAGCAGGCTGAGATACACGGGGCAGGCTGAGATACACGGGACAGACTGAGATACACAGGGCAGGCTGAGATACACGGGACAGGCTGAGATACACGGGACAGGCTGAGATACACGGGACAGGCTGAGATACACGGGACAGGCTGAGATACACGGGACAGGCTGAGATACACGGGGCAGGCTGAGATACACGGGGCAGGCTGAGATACACGGGGCAGGCTGAGATACACGGGACAGGCTGAGATACACGGGGCAGGCTGAGATACACGGGACAGGCTGAGATACACGGGACAGGCTGAGATACACGGGGCAGGCTGAGATACACGGGGCAGGCTGAGATACACGGGACAGGCTGAGATACACGGGGCAGGCTGAGATACACGGGGCAGGCTGAGATACAAGGGGCAGGCTGAGATACACGAGGCAGGCTGAGATACACGGGGCAGGCTGAGATACACGGGACAGGCTGAGATACACGGGGCAGGCTGAGATACACGGGGCAGGCTGAGATACACGGGGCAGGCTGAGATACACGAGGCAGGCTGAGATACACGGGGCAGGCTGAGATTCACGGGGCAGGCTGAGATACACGGGGCAGGCTGAGATACACGGGGCAGGCTGAGATACACGAGTCAGGCTGAGATACACGGGGCAGGCTGAGATACACGAGGCAGGCTGAGATACACGGGGCAGGCTGAGATACACGGGGCAGGCTGAGATACACGAGGCAGGCTGAGATACACGGGGCAGGCTGAGATACACGGGGCAGGCTGAGATACACGGGGCAGGCTGAGATTCACGAGGCAGGCTGAGATACACGGGGCAGGCTGAGATACACGGGGCAGGCTGAGATACAGGAGTCAGGCTGAGATACACGGGGCAGGCTGAGATACACGAGGCAGGCTGAGATACACGGGGCAGGCTGAGATACACGGGGCAGGCTGAGATACACGGGGCAGGCTGAGATACACGAGGCAGGCTGAGATACACGGGGCAGGCTGAGATACACGAGGCAGGCTGAGATACACGGGGCAGGCTGAGATTCACGAGGCAGGCTGAGATACACGGGGCAGGCTGAGATACACGGGGCAGGCTGAGATACACGAGTCAGGCTGAGATACACGGGGCAGGCTGAGATACACGAGGCAGGCTGAGATACACGGGGCAGGCTGAGATACACGGGGCAGGCTGAGATACACGAGGCAGGCTGAGATACACGGGGCAGGCTGAGATACACGAGGCAGGCTGAGATACACGGGACAGGCTGAGATACACGGGACAGGCTGAGATACACGGGGCAGGCTGAGATACACGGGGCAGGCTGAGATACACGAAGCAGGCTGAGATACACGGGGCAGGCTGAGATACACGGGGCAGGCTGAGATACACGGGGCAGGCTGAGATACACGAAGCAGGCTGAGATACACGGGGCAGGCTGAGATACACGGGACAGGCTGAGATACACGGGGCAGGCTGAGATACACGGGGCAGGCTGAGATACACGAAGCAGGCTGAGATACACGAAGCAGGCTGAGATACACGGGACAGGCTGAGATACACGGGGCAGGCTGAGATACACGGGGCAGGCTGAGATACACGGGACAGGCTGAGATACACGGGGCAGGCTGAGATACACGGGGCAGGCTGAGATACAAGGGGCAGGCTGAGATACACGAGGCAGGCTGAGATACACGGGGCAGGCTGAGATACACGGGACAGGCTGAGATACACGGGGCAGGCTGAGATACACGGGGCAGGCTGAGATACACGGGGCAGGCTGAGATACACGAGGCAGGCTGAGATACACGGGGCAGGCTGAGATTCACGGGGCAGGCTGAGATACACGGGGCAGGCTGAGATACACGGGGCAGGCTGAGATACACGAGTCAGGCTGAGATACACGGGGCAGGCTGAGATACACGAGGCAGGCTGAGATACACGGGGCAGGCTGAGATACACGGGGCAGGCTGAGATACACGAGGCAGGCTGAGATACACGGGGCAGGCTGAGATACACGGGGCAGGCTGAGATACACGGGGCAGGCTGAGATTCACGAGGCAGGCTGAGATACACGGGGCAGGCTGAGATACACGGGGCAGGCTGAGATACAGGAGTCAGGCTGAGATACACGGGGCAGGCTGAGATACACGAGGCAGGCTGAGATACACGGGGCAGGCTGAGATACACGGGGCAGGCTGAGATACACGGGGCAGGCTGAGATACACGAGGCAGGCTGAGATACACGGGGCAGGCTGAGATACACGAGGCAGGCTGAGATACACGGGGCAGGCTGAGATTCACGAGGCAGGCTGAGATACACGGGGCAGGCTGAGATACACGGGGCAGGCTGAGATACACGAGTCAGGCTGAGATACACGGGGCAGGCTGAGATACACGAGGCAGGCTGAGATACACGGGGCAGGCTGAGATACACGGGGCAGGCTGAGATACACGAGGCAGGCTGAGATACACGGGGCAGGCTGAGATACACGAGGCAGGCTGAGATACACGGGGCAGGCTGAGATTCACGAGGCAGGCTGAGATACACGGGGCAGGCTGAGATACACGGGGCAGGCTGAGATACACGAGTCAGGCTGAGATACACGGGGCAGGCTGAGATACACGAGGCAGGCTGAGATACACGGGGCAGGCTGAGATACACGGGGCAGGCTGAGATACACGAGGCAGGCTGAGATACACGAAGCAGGCTGAGATACACGGGACAGGCTGAGATACACGGGGCAGGCTGAGATACACGGGGCAGGCTGAGATACACGGGGCAGGCTGAGATTCACGAGGCAGGCTGAGATACACGGGACAGGCTGAGATACACGGGGCAGGCTGAGATACACGAGGCAGGCTGAGATACACGGGGCAGGCTGAGATACACGGGGCAGGCTGAGATACACGAGGCAGGCTGAGATACACGGGGCAGGCTGAGATACACGGGGCAGGCTGAGATACACGAGTCAGGCTGAGATACACGGGGCAGGCTGAGATACACGAGGCAGGCTGAGATACACGGGGCAGGCTGAGATACACGGGGCAGGCTGAGATACACGAGGCAGGCTGAGATACACGAAGCAGGCTGAGATACACGGGACAGGCTGAGATACACGGGGCAGGCTGAGACACACGGGGCAGGCTGAGACACACGGGGCAGGCTGAGATACACGGGACAGGCTGAGATACACGGGGCAGGCTGAGACACACGGGGCAGGCTGAGACACACGGGGCAGGCTGAGATACACGGGACAGGCTGAGATACACGGGGCAGGCTGAGATACACGGGACAGGCTGAGATACACGGGGCAGGCTGAGATACACGAAGCAGGCTGAGATACACGGGGCAGGCTGAGATGCATGGGACAGGCTGAGATGCACGGGGCAGGCTGAGATGCACGGGGCAGGCTGAGATGCACGGGACAGGCTGAGATACACGGGGCAGGCTGAGATACACGGGACAGGCTGACATACACGGGGCAGGCTGAGATACACGGGGCAGGCTGAGATACACGGGACAGGCTGAGATACACGGGGCAGGCTGAGATACACGGGGCAGGCTGACATACACGGGGCAGGCTGAGATACACGGGGCAGGCTGACATACACGGGACAGGCTGAGATACACGGGAAAGGCTGAGATACACGGGACAGGCTGAGATACACGGGGCAGGCTGAGATACACGGGGCAGGCTGAGATACACGGGGCAGGCTGAGATACACGAAACAGGCTGAGATACACGGGGCAGGCTGAGATACACGAAGCAGGCTGAGATACACGGGGCAGGCTGAGATACACGGGACAGGCTGAGATACACAGGGCAGGCTGAGATACACGGGACAGGCTGAGATACACGGGACAGGCTGAGATACACGGGGCAGGCTGAGATACACGGGGCAGGCTGACATACACGGGGCAGGCTGAGATACACGGGGCAGGCTGACATACACGGGACAGGCTGAGATACACGGGAAAGGCTGAGATACACGGGACAGGCTGAGATACACGGGGCAGGCTGAGATACACGGGGCAGGCTGAGATACACGGGGCAGGCTGAGATACACGAAACAGGCTGAGATACACGGGGCAGGCTGAGATACACGAAGCAGGCTGAGATACACGGGGCAGGCTGAGATACACGGGACAGGCTGAGATACACAGGGCAGGCTGAGATACACGGGACAGGCTGAGATACACGGGACAGGCTGAGATACACGGGGCAGGCTGAGATACACGGGACAGGCTGAGATACACGGGGCAGGCTGAGATACACGGGACAGGCTGAGATACACGGGACAGGCTGAGATGCACGGGGCAGGCTGAGATGCACGGGGCAGGCTGAGATGCACAGGGCAGACTGAGATACACGGGGCAGGCTGAGATGCACGGGACAGGCTGAGATGCACGGGGCAGGCTGAGATGCACGGGGCAGGCTGAGATGCACGGGGAAGACTGAGATACACGGGGCAGGCTGAGATACACAGCTCAGCACCACACGGGACAGGATTAGATAGACGGCTCAGCAGTCAGTATCACACAGGACAGGATTAGATACACGGCTCAGCAGTCAGTATCACACAGGATAGGATTAGATACACGGCTCAGCAGTCAGTATCACACAGGAGAGGATTAGATACACGGCTCAGCAGTCAGTATCACAGGATAGGATTAGATACACAGCTCAGCAGACAGTATCACACAGGAGAGGATTAGATACACAGCTCAGCAGTCAGTATCACACAGGAGAGGATTAGATACACAGCTCAGCAGACAGTATCACACAGAAGAGGATTAGATACACGGCTCAGCAGTCAGGATCACACAGGAGAGGATTAGATACACAGCTCAGCAGACAATATCACACAGTAGAGGATTAGATACACGGCTCAGCAGACAGTATCACACAGGACAGGATTAGATACACGGCTCAGCAGACAGTATCACACAGGATAGGATTAGATACACTGCTCAGCAGACAGTATCACACAGGATAGGATTAGATACACGGCTCAGCAGACAGTATCACACAGGATAGGATTAGATACACGGCTCAGCAGACAGTATCACACAGGAGAGGATTAGATACACGGCTCAGCAGTCAGTATCACACAGGAGAGGATTAGATACACAGCTCAGCAGTCAGTATCACACAGGAGAGGATTAGATACACAGCTCAGCAGTCAGTATCACACAGGATAGGATTAGATACACGGCTCAGCAGTCAGTATCACACAGGAGAGGATTAGATACACTGCTCAGCAGACAGTATCACACAGGAGAGGATTAGATACACAGCTCAGCAGTCAGTATCACACAGGAGAGGATTAGATACACAGCTCAGCAGTCAGTACCACACAGGATAGGATTAGATACACGGCTCAGCAGACAGTATCACACAGGATAGGATTAGATACACGGCTCAGCAGTCAGTATCACACAGGAGAGGATTAGATACACGGCTCAGCAGACAGTATCACACAGGAGAGGATTAGATACACGGCTCAGCAGTCAGTATCACACAGGAGAGGATTAGATACACGGCTCAGCAGTCAGTATCACACAGGATAGGATTAGATACACGGCTCAGCAGTCAGTATCACACAGGATAGGATTAGATACACAGCTCAGCAGACAGTATCACACAGGACAGGATTAGATACACAGCTCAGCAGACAGTATCACACAGGACAGGATTAGATACACGGCTCAGCAGACAGTATCACACAGGAGAGGATTAGATACACGGCTCAGCAGTCAGTATCACACAGGAGAGGATTAGATACACGGCTCAGCAGACAGTATCACACAGGAGAGGATTAGATACAGCTCAGCAGACAGTATCACACAGGATAGGATTAGATACACGGCTCAGCAGACAGTATCACACAGGATAGGATTAGATACACGGCTCAGCAGACAGTATCACACAGGATAGGATTAGATACACGGCTCAGCAGACAGTATCACACAGGATAGGATTAGATACACGGCTCAGCAGACAGTATCACACAGGATAGGATTAGATACACAGCTCAGCAGACAGTATCACACAGGATAGGATTAGATACACGGCTCAGCAGTCAGTATCACACAGGACAGGATTAGATACACGGCTCAGCAGACAGTATCATTCAGGAGAGGATTAGATACATGGCTCAGCAGTCAGTATCACACAGGAGAGGATTAGATACACGGCTCAGCAGTCAGTATCACACATGATAGGATTAGATACACAGCTCAGCAGACAGTATCACACAGGAGAGGATTAGATACAGCTCAGCAGACAGTATCACACAGGATAGGATTAGATACACGGCTCAGCAGTCAGTATCACACAGGAGAGGATTAGATACACGGCTCAGCAGACAGTATCACACAGGAGAGGATTAGATACACGGCTCAGCAGTCAGTATCACACAGGAGAGGATTAGATACACGGCTCAGCAGTCAGTATCACACAGGATAGGATTAGATACACGGCTCAGCAGTCAGTATCACACAGGAGAGGATTAGATACACGGCTCAGCAGACAGTATCACACAGGATAGGATTAGATACACAGCTCAGCAGTCAGTATCACACAGGATAGGATTAGATACAGCTCAGCAGTCAGTATCACACAGGAGAGGATTAGATACACGGCTCAGCAGACAGTATCACACAGGAGAGGATTAGATACAGCTCAGCAGACAGTATCACACAGGATAGGATTAGATACACGGCTCAGCAGACAGTATCACACAGGATAGGATTAGATACACGGCTCAGCAGACAGTATCACACAGGATAGGATTAGATACACAGCTCAGCAGTCAGTATCACACAGGATAGGATTAGATACAGCTCAGCAGACAGTATCACACAGGATAGGATTAGATACACGGCTCAGCAGACAGTATCACACAGGACAGGATTAGATACACGGCTCAGCAGACAGTATCACACAGGAGAGGATTAGATACATGGCTCAGCAGTCAGTATCACACAGGAGAGGATTAGATACACGGCTCAGCAGTCAGTATCACACAGGATAGGATTAGATACACAGCTCAGCAGACAGTATCACACAGGAGAGGATTAGATACAGCTCAGCAGACAGTATCACACAGGATAGGATTAGATACACAGCTCAGCAGTCAGTATCACACAGGAGAGGATTAGATACAGCTCAGCAGACAGTATCACACAGGATAGGATTAGATACACAGCTCAGCAGACAGTATCACACAGGAGAGGATTAGATACAGCTCAGCAGACAGTATCACACAGGATAGGATTAGATACACGGCTCAGCAGACAGTATCACACAGGACAGGATTAGATACACGGCTCAGCAGACAGTATCACACAGGAGAGGATTAGATACATGGCTCAGCAGTCAGTATCACACAGGAGAGGATTAGATACACGGCTCAGCAGTCAGTATCACACAGGATAGGATTAGATACACAGCTCAGCAGACAGTATCACACAGGAGAGGATTAGATACAGCTCAGCAGACAGTATCACACAGGATAGGATTAGATACACGGCTCAGCAGTCAGTATCACACAGGAGAGGATTAGATACACGGCTCAGCAGACAGTATCACACAGGAGAGGATTAGATACACGGCTCAGCAGTCAGTATCACACAGGAGAGGATTAGATACACGGCTCAGCAGTCAGTATCACACAGGATAGGATTAGATACACAGCTCAGCAGACAGTATCACACAGGACAGGATTAGATACACGGCTCAGCAGACAGTATCACACAGGAGAGGATTAGATACACGGCTCAGCAGTCAGTATCACACAGGAGAGGATTAGATACACGGCTCAGCAGACAGTATCACACAGGAGAGGATTAGATACAGCTCAGCAGACAGTATCACACAGGATAGGATTAGATACACGGCTCAGCAGACAGTATCACACAGGACAGGATTAGATACACGGCTCAGCAGACAGTATCACACAGGAGAGGATTAGATACATGGCTCAGCAGTCAGTATCACACAGGAGAGGATTAGATACACGGCTCAGCAGTCAGTATCACACAGGATAGGATTAGATACACAGCTCAGCAGTCAGTATCACACAGGAGAGGATTAGATACACAGCTCAGCAGTCAGTATCACACAGGATAGGATTAGATACACGGCTCAGCAGACAGTATCACACAGGATAGGATTAGATACAGCTCAGCAGACAGTATCACACAGGATAGGATTAGATACAGCTCAGCAGACAGTATCACACAGGAGAGGATTAGATACACGGCTCAGCAGACAGTATCACACAGGATAGGATTAGATACATGGCTCAGCAGACAGTATCACACAGGATAGGATTAGATACACGGCTCAGCAGTCAGTATCACACAGGAGAGGATTAGATACATGGCTCAGCAGTCAGTATCACACAGGAGAGGATTAGATACACGGCTCAGCAGTCAGTATCACACAGGATAGGATTAGATACATGGCTCAGCAGACAGTATCACACAGGATAGGATTAGATACACGGCTCAGCAGACAGTATCACACAGGATAGGATTAGATACATGGCTCAGCAGTCAGTATCACACAGGAGAGGATTAGATACACGGCTCAGCAGTCAGTATCACACAGGATAGGATTAGATACATGGCTCAGTAGACAGTATCACACAGGATAGGATTAGATACACGGCTCAGCAGACAGTATCACACAGGATAGGATTAGATACACAGCTCAGCAGACAGTATCACACAGGATAGGATTAGATACACGGCTCAGCAGACAGTATCACACAGGATAGGATTAGATACATGGCTCAGCAGTCAGTATCACACAGGAGAGGATTAGATACACGGCTCAGCAGTCAGTATCACACAGGATAGGATTAGATACATGGCTCAGTAGACAGTATCACACAGGATAGGATTAGATACACGGCTCAGCAGACAGTATCACACAGGATAGGATTAGATACACAGCTCAGCAGACAGTATCACACAGGATAGGATTAGATACACGGCTCAGCAGACAGTATCACACAGGATAGGATTAGATACACAGCTCAGCAGACAGTATCACACAGGATAGGATTAGATACACGGCTCAGCAGACAGTATCACACAGGAGAGGATTAGATACACGGCTCAGCAGACAGTATCACACAGGAGAGGATTAGATACACGGCTCAGCAGACAGTATCACACAGGAGAGGATTAGATACACAGCTCAGCAGACAGTATCACACAGGATAGGATTAGATACACGGCTCAGCAGTCAGTATCACACAGGAGAGGATTAGATACATGGCTCAGCAGACAGTATCACACAGGATAGGATTAGATACACGGCTCAGCAGTCAGTATCACACAGGAGAGGATTAGATACATGGCTCAGCAGTCAGTATCACACAGGAGAGGATTAGATACACGGCTCAGCAGTCAGTATCACACAGGATAGGATTAGATACATGGCTCAGCAGACAGTATCACACAGGATAGGATTAGATACACGGCTCAGCAGACAGTATCACACAGGATAGGATTAGATACACGGCTCAGCAGACAGTATCACACAGGATAGGATTAGATACACAGCTCAGCAGACAGTATCACACAGGATAGGATTAGATACACGGCTCAGCAGTCAGTATCACACAGGAGAGGATTAGATACACGGCTCAGCAGACAGTATCACACAGGATAGGATTAGATACACAGCTCAGCAGACAGTATCACACAGGATAGGATTAGATACACGGCTCAGCAGTCAGTATCACACAGGATAGGATTAGATACACGGCTCAGCAGACAGTATCACACAGGAGAGGATTAGATACACGGCTCAGCAGTCAGTATCACACAGGAGAGGATTAGATACACGGCTCAGCAGACAGTATCACACAGGAGAGGATTAGATACACGGCTCAGCAGACAGTATCACACAGGAGAGGATTAGATACACGGCTCAGCAGACAGTATCACACAGGAGAGGATTAGATACACGGCTCAGCAGTCAGTATCACACAGGAGAGGATTAGATACACGGCTCAGCAGACAGTATCACACAGGAGAGGATTAGATACACGGCTCAGCAGTCAGTATCACACAGGATAGGATTAGATACACGGCTCAGCAGACAGTATCACACAGGAGAGGATTAGATACACGGCTCAGCAGACAGTATCACACAGGAGAGGATTAGATACACGGCTCAGCAGACAGTATCACACAGGAGAGGATTAGATACACGGCTCAGCAGACAGTATCACACAGGAGAGGATTAGATACACGGCTCAGCAGACAGTATCACACAGGATAGGATTAGATACACGGCTCAGCAGACAGTATCACACAGGAGAGGATTAGATACACAGCTCAGCAGACAGTATCACACAGGAGAGGATTAGATACACGGCTCAGCAGACAGTATCACACAGGAGAGGATTAGGTACACAGCTCAGCAGACAGTATCACACAGGAGAGGATTAGATACACGGCTCAGCAGACAGTATCACACAGGAGAGGATTAGATACACGGCTCAGTAATTTTCCGGTGTTTATGAATCGGATCTTTATGATCGGGGTCCGGACGGCAGAGTTGGGTTATTAGTGGGAGGTTAGAACTTATAGTCTGTGTGTGGCCCCTGTATACAGCTGTATCCATCACCAGCGCAGGGGACTGATGACTGACACTGTGCGGGCTGGAAGAAGTGATCATCTGCAGGAGCGTGTGATGAGATGGCGTACACCCGTTACCAATAGTGATGTGTGATGGTCAAGATGTTCTGCAGATGATGGGCAGGATGCTCTGCAGGTGATGGGCAGGATGCTCTGCGGGTGATGGTCAGGATGCTCTGCAGGTGATGGGGCAGGATGCTCTGCAGGTGATGGTCAGGATGCTCTGCGGGTGATGGGCAGGATGCTCTGCAGATGATGGTCAGGATGCTCTGCAGGTGATGGGGCAGGATGCTCTGCGGGTGATGGGCAGGATGCTCAGGATGCTCTGCAGGTGATGGTCAGGATGCTCTGCAGGTGATGGGGCAGGATGCTCTGCAGATGATGGGCAGGATGCTCTGCAGGTGATGGTCAGGATGCTCTGCAGGTGATGGTCAGGATGCTCTGCCGGTGATGGGGCAGGATGCTCTGCAGATGATGGGCAGGATGCTCTGCAGGTGATGGTCAGGATGCTCTGCAGGTGATGGGGCAGGATGCTCTGCAGGTTATGGGCAGGATGCTCTGCAGGTGATGGGCAGGATGCTCTGCAGGTGATGGTCAGGATGCTCTGCAGGTTATGGGCAGAATGCTCTGCAGGTGATGGTCAGGATGCTCTGCAGGTGATGGGGCAGGATGCTCTGCAGATGATGGGCAGGATGCTCTGCAGGTGATGGTCAGGATGCTCTGCAGGTGATGGTCAGGATGCTCTGCAGGTGATGGGCAGGATGCTCTGCAGGTGATGGTCAGGATGCTCTGCCGGTGATGGGGCAGGATGCTCTGCGGGTGATGGGCAGGATGCTCTGCAGGTTATGGGCAGGATGCTCTGCAGGTGATGGGGCAGGATGCTCTGCAGGTGATGGGCAGGATGCTCTGCAGGTGATGGGGCAGGATGCTCTGCGGGTGATGGGCAGGATGCTCTGCAGGTGATGGGCAGGATGCTCTGCAGGTGATGGTCAGGATGCTCTGCAGGTGATGGGCCGGATGCTCTGCAGATGATGGGCAGGATGCTCTGCAAGTGATGGGCAGGATGCTCTGCAGATGATGGAGCAGGATGCTCTGCAGGTGATGGGCACGATGCTCTGCAGGTGATGGGGCAGAATGCTCTGCCCTGCAGGTGATGGGGCAGGATGTTCTGCAGGTGATGGTCAGGATGCTCTGCAGGTGATGGTCAGGATGCTCTGCAGGTGATGGTCAAGATGCTCTGCGGGTGATGGGCAGGATGCTCTGCAGGTGATGGGCAGGATGCTCTGCAGGTGATGGGGCAGGATGTTCTGCAGGTGATGGGGCAGGATGCTCTGCGGGTGATGGGCAGGATGCTCTGCAGGTGATGGTCAGGATGCTCTGCGGGTGATGGTCAGGATGCTCTGCAGGTGATGGGCAGGATGCTCTGCAGGTGATGGGGCAGGATGTTCTGCAGGTGATGGGGCAGGATGCTCTGCGGGTGATGGGCAGGATGCTCTGTAGGTGATGGTCAGGATGCTCTGCAGGTGATGGTCAGGATGCTCTGCCGGTGATGGGGCAGGATGCTCTGCAGATGATGGGCAGGATGCTCTGCAAGTGATGGGCAGGATGCTCTGCAGATGATGGAGCAGGATGCTCTGCAGAAGATGGGCCGGATGCTCTGCAGGTGATGGGCAGGATGCTCTGCAGGTGATGGTCAGGATGCTCTGCAGGTGATGGTCAGGATGCTCTGCGGGTGATGAGCAGGATGCTCTGCGGGTGATGGGCAAGATGCTCTGCGGGTGATGGTCAAGATGCTCTGCAGATGATGGGCCGGATGCTCTGCAGATGATGGGCAGGATGCTCTGCAAGTGATGGGCAGGATGCTCTGCAGATGATGGAGCAGGATGCTCTGCAGGTGATGGGCCGGATGCTCTGCAGGTGATGGGCACGATGCTCTGCAGGTGATGGGGCAGAATGCTCTGCCCTGCAGGTGATGGGGCAGGATGTTCTGCAGGTGGTGGTCAGGATGCTCTGCAGGTGATGGTCAGGATGCTCTGCAGGTGATGGTCAGGATGCTCTGCGTGTGATGGTCAGGATGCTCTGCAGGTGATGGTCAGGATGCTCTGCAGGTGATGGTCAGGATGCTCTGCAGGTGATGGTCAGGATGCTCTGCAGGTGATGGTCAGGATGCTCTGCAGGTGATGGTCAGGATGCTCTGCAGGTTATGGGCAGGATGCTCTGCAGGTGATGGGCAGGATGCTCTGCGGGTGATGGGCAGGATGCTCTGCGGGTGATGGTCAGGATGCTCTGCGGGTGATGGGGCAGGATGCTCTGCAGATGATGGGCAGGATGCTCTGCAAGTGATGGGCAGGATGCTCTGCAGATGATGGAGCAGGATGCTCTGCAGGTGATGGGCCGGATGCTCTGCAGGTGATGGTCAGGATGTTCTGCAGGTGATGGGCAGGATGCTCTGCAGGTGATGGGCAGGATGCTCTGCAGGTGATGGGCAGGATGCTCTGCGGGTGATGGTCAGGATGCTCTGCAGGTTATGGGCAGGATGCTCTGCAGATGATGGAGCAGGATGCTCTGCAGGTGATGGGCCGGATGCTCTGCAGGTGATGGGCACGATGCTCTGCAGGTGATGGGCAGGATGCTCTGCAGGTGATGGGCAGGATGCTTTGCGGGTGATGGGCAGGATGCTCTGCAGGTGATGGTCAGGATGCTCTGCAGGTGATGGGGCAGGATGCTCTGCAGATGATGGGCAGGATGCTCTGCAAGTGATGGGCAGGATGCTCTGCAGATGATGGAGCAGGATGCTCTGCAGGTGATGGGCCGGATGCTCTGCAGGTGATGGTCAGGATGTTCTGCAGGTGATGGGCAGGATGCTCTGCAGGTGATGGGCAGGATGCTCTGCAGGTGATGGGCAGGATGCTCTGCAGGTGATGGGGCAGGATGCTCTGCAGATGATGGGCAGGATGCTCTGCAAGTGATGGTCAGGATGCTCTGCAGGTGATGGTCAGGATGCTCTGCAGGTGATGGTCAGGATGCTCTGCAGGTGATGGTCAGGATGCTCTGCAGGTGATGGGCAGGATGCTCTGCAGGTGATGGGCAGGATGCTCTGCAGGTGATGGGCAGGATGCTCTGCGGGTGATGGTCAGGATGCTCTGCGGGTGATGTGGCAGGATGCTCTGCGGGTGATGGGCAGGATGCTCTGCGGGTGATGGTCAGGATGCTCTGCAGGTGATGGTCAGGATGCTCTGCAGGTGATGGTCAGGATGCTCTGCAGGTGATGGTCAGGATGCTCTGCAGGTGATGGTCAGGATGCTCTGCAGGTTATGGGCAGGATGCTCTGCAGGTGATGGGCAGGATGCTCTGCGGGTGATGGGCAGGATGCTCTGCAGGTGATGGTCAGGATGCTCTGCAGGTGATGGGGCAGGATGCTCTGCAGATGATGGGCAGGATGCTCTGCAAGTGATGGGCAGGATGCTCTGCAGATGATGGAGCAGGATGCTCTGCAGGTGATGGGCAGGATGCTCTGCAGGTGATGGTCAGGATGCTCTGCAGGTGATGGGCAGGATGCTCTGCAGGTGATGGGCAGGATGCTCTGCGGGTGATGGTCAGGATGCTCTGCGGGTGATGGGGCAGGATGCTCTGCGGGTGATGGGCAGGATGCTCTGCAGGTGATGGTCAGGATGCTCTGCAGGTGATGGTCAGGATGCTCTGCAGGTGATGGTCAGGATGCTCTGCAGGTTATGGGCAGGATGCTCTGCAGGTGATGGGCAGGATGCTCTGCGGGTGATGGGCAGGATGCTCTGCAGGTGATGGTCAGGATGCTCTGCAAGTGATGGGCAGGATGCTCTGCAGATGATGGGCAGGATGCTCTGCAAGTGATGGGCAGGATGCTCTGCAGATGATGGAGCAGGATGCTCTGCAGGTGATGGGCCGGATGCTCTGCAGGTGATGGTCAGGATGTTCTGCAGGTGATGGGCAGGATGCTCTGCAAGTGATGGGCAGGATGCTCTGCAGATGATGGGGCAGAATGCTCTGCAGGTGATGGGGCAGGATGCTCTGCAGGTGATGGGGCAGGATGCTCTGCAGGTGATGGGCAGGATGCTCTGCAGGTGATGGGCAGGATGCTCTGCAGGTGATGGGCAGGATGCTCTGCAGGTGATGGGCAGGATGCTCTGCAGGTGATGGGCAGGATGCTCTGCAGATGATGGAGCAGGATGCTCTGCAGGTGATGGGCAGGATGCTCTGCAGGTGATGGGCAGGATGCTCTGCAGGTGATGGGCAGGATGCTCTGCAGGTGATGGGCAGGATGCTCTGCGGGTGATGGTCAGGATGCTCTGCGGGTGATGGGGCAGGATGCTCTGCGGGTGATGGGCAGGATGCTCTGCAGGTGATGTTCAGGATGCTCTGCAGGTGATGGTCAGGATGCTCTGCAGGTGATGGTCAGGATGCTCTGCAGGTTATGGGCAGGATGCTCTGCAGGTGATGGGCAGGATGCTCTGCGGGTGATGGGCAGGATGCTCTGCAGGTGATGGTCAGGATGCTCTGCAAGTGATGGGCAGGATGCTCTGCAGATGATGGGCAGGATGCTCTGCAAGTGATGGGCAGGATGCTCTGCAGATGATGGAGCAGGATGCTCTGCAGGTGATGGGCCGGATGCTCTGCAGGTGATGGTCAGGATGTTCTGCAGGTGATGGGCAGGATGCTCTGCAAGTGATGGGCAGGATGCTCTGCAGATGATGGGGCAGAATGCTCTGCAGGTGATGGGGCAGGATGCTCTGCAGGTGATGGGGCAGGATGCTCTGCAGGTGATGGGCAGGATGCTCTGCAGGTGATGGGCAGGATGCTCTGCAGGTGATGGGCAGGATGCTCTGCAGGTGATGGGCAGGATGCTCTGCAGGTGATGGGCAGGATGCTCTGCAGATGATGGAGCAGGATGCTCTGCAGGTGATGGGCAGGATGCTCTGCAGGTGATGGGCAGGATGCTCTGCAGCAGAGCTGTGTTTTGCAATGCTCTGCGGGCACAGCTCTAACAAACAGGTCTTGTTGCCGCCGCGCTGTTTACTGTGCTGGAGGAACCCCGCCTGCGGCTGCCAGGAATGTGGAGGTGATGTGTCTGCAGCGCTCGCTGCCACCAATCACATCTCTGCGGAGGCCCCGGACGGTGAGTGACCCTATATGTGCTGCTCCATCTCAGACAGGATCAGAGTATTCTAGTAACTGGGATTACAACTCTCATCGTGTTCTGCAGGACGTCTGTACTGACACCATGCTGCCGACAGTCCTCCTCCTCCTCAGCGTCTCCCTCCACCTGCTCGGTGACAGCGCGGCGCAGGCGAGTCCTCCAGAGGTAAGAGACACAAGTACACGAGGGTCTCCGGGGGGCAACCAGCACAGAGAGCAAGATCACAGCTGAGCCTTCATATCTGACACACCGTGTATCACTACTCCCATCATCCCCGACCCCAGAGCTCACAATCTAATCTCCTATCACACAATGTATCACTACTCCCATCATCCCTGACCCCGGAGCTCACAATCTAATCTCCTATCACACAATGTATCACTACTCCCATCATCTCTGACCCCGGAGCTCACAATCTAATCTCCTATCACACAATGTATCACTACTCCCATCATCCCCGACCCCGGAGCTCACAATCTAATCTCCTATCATACAGTGTATCACTACTCCCATCATCCCTGACCCCAGAGCTCACAATCTAATCTCCTATTACACAATGTATCACTACTCCCATCATCCCTGACCCCAGAGCTCACAATCTAATCTCCTATCATACAATGTATCACTACTCCCATCATCCCCGACCCCAGAGCTCACAATCTAATCTCCTATCACACAATGTATCACTACTCCCATCATCCCTGACCCCGGAGCTCACAATCTAATCTCCTATCACACAATGTATCACTACTCCCATCATCCCCGACCCCAGAGCTCACAATCTAATCTCCTATCACACAATGTATCACTACTCCCATCATCCCTGACCCCAGAGCTCACAATCTAATCTCCTATCACACAATGTATCACTACTCCCATCATCCCCGACCCCAGAGCTCACAATCTAATCTCCTATCACACAATGTATCACTACTCCCATCATCCCCGACCCCGGAGCTCACAATCTAATCTCCTAACACACAGTGTATCACTACTCCCATCATCCCTGACCCCAGAGCTCACAATCTAATCTCCTATCACACAATGTATCACTACTCCCATCATCCCCGACCCCGGAGCTCACAATCTAATCTCCTATCACACAGTGTATCACTACTCCCATCATCCCTGACCCCGGAGCTCACAATCTAATCTCCTATCACACAGTGTATCACTACTCCCATCATCCCTGACCCCGGAGCTCACAATCTAATCTCCTATCACACAGTGTATCACTACTCCCATCATCCCTGACCCCAGAGCTCACAATCTAATCTCCTATCATACAATGTATCACTACTCCCATCATCCCCGACCCCGGAGCTCACAATCTAATCTCCTATCACACAGTGTATCACTACTCCCATCATCCCTGACCCCAGAGCTCACAATCTAATCTCCTATCACACAATGTATCACTACTCCCATCATCCCTGACCCCAGAGCTCACAATCTAATCTATCACACAATGTATCACTACTCCCATCATCCCCGACCCCAGAGCTCACAATCTAATCTCCTATCACACAGTGTATCACTACTCCCATCATCTCTGACCCCAGAGCTCACAATCTAATCTCCTATCACACAATGTATCACTACTCCCATCATCCCTGACCCCAGAGCTCACAATCTAATCTCCTATCACACAGTGTATCACTACTCCCATCATCCCTGACCCCGGAGCTCACAATCTAATCTCCTATCACACAGTGTATCACTACTCCCATCATCCCAGACCCCAGAGCTCACAATCTAATCTCCTATCACACAATGTATCACTACTCCCATCATCCCCGACCCCGGAGCTCACAATCTAATCTCCTATCACACAATGTATCACTACTCCCATCATCCCTGACCCCAGAGCTCACAATCTAATCTCCTATCACACAATGTATCACTACTCCCATCATCCCTGACCCCAGAGCTCACAATCTAATCTCCTATCACACAATGTATCACTACTCCCATCATCCCCGACCCCAGAGCTCACAATCTAATCTCCTATCACACAGTGTATCACTACTCCCATCATCCCTGACCCCAGAGCTCACAATCTAATCTCCTATCACACAATGTATCACTACTCCCATCATCCCCGACCCCAGAGCTCACAATCTAATCTCCTATCACACAATGTATCACTACTCCCATCATCCCCGACCCCGGAGCTCACAATCTAATCTCCTATCACACAGTGTATCACTACTCCCATCATCCCCGACCCCAGAGCTCACAATCTAATCTCCTATCACACAATGTATCACTACTCCCATCATCCCCGACCCCGGAGCTCACAATCTAATCTCCTATCACACAATGTATCACTACTCCCATCATCCCCGACCCCAGAGCTCACAATCTAATCTCCTATCACACAGTGTATCACTACTCCCATCATCCCTGACCCCAGAGCTCACAATCTAATCTCCTATCACACAGTGTATCACTACTCCCATCATCCCTGACCCCGGAGATCACAATCTAATCTCCTATCACACAATGTATCACTACTCCCATCATCCCCGACCCCGGAGCTCACAATCTAATCTCCTATCACACAATGTATCACTATTCCCATCATCCCCGACCCCGGAGATCACAATCTAATCTCCTATCACACAATGTATCACTACTCCCATCATCCCCGACCCCGGAGCTCACAATCTAATCTCCTATCACACAGTGTATCACTACTCCCATCATCCCTGACCCCGGAGATCACAATCTAATCTCCTATCACACAATGTATCACTACTCCCATCATCCCCGACCCCGGAGCTCACAATCTAATCTCCTATCACACAATGTATCACTACTCCCATCATCCCTGACCCCGGAGCTCACAATCTAATCTCCTATCACACAATGTATCACTACTCCCATCATCCCCGACCCCAGAGCTCACAATCTAATCTCCTATCACACAATGTATCACTACTCCCATCATCCCTGACCCCGGAGCTCACAATCTAATCTCCTATCACACAATATATCACTACTCCCATCATCCCCGACCCCGGAGCTCACAATCTAATCTCCTATCACACAGTGTATCACTACTCCCATCATCCCTGACCCCAGAGCTCACAATCTAATCTCCTATCACACAGTGTATCACTACTCCCATCATCTCTGACCCCGGAGCTCACAATCTAATCTCCTATCACACAATGTATCACTACTCCCATCATCCCCGACCCCAGAGCTCACAATCTAATCTCCTATCACACAGTGTATCACTACTCCCATCATCTCTGACCCCGGAGCTCACAATCTAATCTCCTATCACACAGTGTATCACTACTCCCATCATCTCTGACCCCGGAGCTCACAATCTAATCTCCTATCACACAATGTATCACTACTCCCATCATCCCCGACCCCAGAGCTCACAATCTAATCTCCTATCACACAGTGTATCACTACTCCCATCATCTCTGACCCCGGAGCTCACAATCTAATCTCCTATCACACAATGTATCACTACTCCCATCATCTCTGACCCCGGAGCTCACAATCTAATCTCCTATCACACAGTGTATCACTACTCCCATCATCCCTGACCCCAGAGCTCACAATCTAATCTCCTATCACACAGTGTATCACTACTCCCATCATCTCTGACCCCGGAGCTCACAATCTAATCTCCTATCACACAATGTATCACTACTCCCATCATCCCCGACCCCAGAGCTCACAATCTAATCTCCTATCACACAATGTATCACTACTCCCATCATCCCCGACCCCGGAGCTCACAATCTAATCTCCTATCACACAGTGTATCACTACTCCCATCATCCCCGACCCCAGAGCTCACAATCTAATCTCCTATCACACAGTGTATCACTACTCCCATCATCCCCGACCCCGGAGCTCACAATCTAATCTCCTATCACACAATGTATCACTACTCCCATCATCCCTGACCCCAGAGCTCACAATCTAATCTCCTATCACACAGTGTATCACTACTCCCATCATCCCTGACCCCGGAGCTCACAATCTAATCTCCTATCACACAGTGTATCACTACTCCCATCATCCCTGACCCCGGAGCTCACAATCTAATCTCCTATCACACAGTGTATCACTACTCCCATCATCCCTGACCCCGGAGCTCACAATCTAATCTCCTATCACACAGTGTATCACTACTCCCATCATCCCTGACCCCGGAGCTCACAATCTAATCTCCTATCACACAGTGTATCACTACTCCCATCATCCCTGACCCCGGAGCTCACAATCTAATCTCCTATCACACAGTGTATCACTACTCCCATCATCCCTGACCCCGGAGCTCACAATCTAATCTCCTATCACACAGTGTATCACTACTCCCATCATCCCCGACCCCAGAGCTCACAATCTAATCTCCTATCACACAATGTATCACTACTCCCATCATCCCTGACCCCGGAGCTCACAATCTAATCTCTTATCACACAATGTATCACTACTCCCATCATCCCTGACCCCAGAGCTCACAATCTAATCTCCTATCACACAATGTATCACTACTCCCATCATCCCCGACCCCGGAGCTCACAATCTAATCTCCTATCACACAATGTATCACTACTCCCATCATACCTGTCCCGGATCCCACCGTGCTGCCACCAATGTCACGGATCCCACCGGCTATGTCAGGGATCCTACCAATTTGTTATGAACCGGGGTTGTTTCGTTGCCCCCAGTTCCTTCTGAAGGGAATTTATCTATATCCCACTTCTCAGTTCCGCTTTGGAACTTGCAGCTCTCTGGCGCCCCCTTACCCTCAGGTCAGTACTGCACCTAGGATAATTAGTCGCCAGAAAGGCTGCCTGCTATGTACTGGCTACTGGGCATGCTGCAGCGAGGGCGATATAACTACTTACACTCAGGCGGGAACAATAATTATCATCGCCACCACCACTACAAAGCCTCCCAAACGCACATAACAAAGCATGCTGCCACCAGCTTCAATTTCCTAGGATTAATGGGTTCAGAGCCAACCCAAATCAGTAGCGTAAATCACTTCAGAGGACGCGACAGTTTGTTTAGAGCATGGAAAGACAAGCTAGTAATTTTATATTTTACTCCAAAAAAGGTAGGCAGTGTTTACAAAGTATAAAAAGATATTACAAAGAAGACAATATCATATGTACAACACAGATTACAAATAAAATGGGATTAAAATTGAAAAGAACACTTACAGATCGTTCAGATCATTTCATATCATCATGGCTGGCCGTGGGCTTTGTAGGATACATACATCAAGATGCATATCACATCTATATAGCACCAGGACCCTGGACACAAAGACACTGCAAGAATGCTGTCTCACTAAGGTATTCCTAGCGCAAAACCCCGCCACTCCCCCTGCGGTGACATCACTTAGGGATTGAAACCTCCCCTTTTCTAAGAATATGAAAACTATTTTTACGCATATCTCGTATACGAACTATACCAGGTTCCCGGGGTGCACCACGTCGGGGCAATTCTTTTAAATGTAAGCACGGCGCAATTACATGGACTGCTTAAGGAGAAATCCACGCTTTGCACTCGTTGCGTTTAGCTGCTAGCGCTTTCAGTGAGTGATAGATCTATGAATGGACATCTGGAATATATAATTCTTATATTTCTAGCCCAAATCGGTGCCCATACAGTTGTGGCCAAAAGTATTGACACCCCTGCAATTCTGTCAGATAATACTCAGTTTCTTCCTGAAAATGATTGCAATCACAAATTATTTGGTATTATTATCTTCATTTAATTTGTCTGAAATGAAAAAACAGAAAAGAGAATGAAGCAAAAAGCAAAACATTGATCAGTTCACACAAAACTCCAAAAATGGGCCAGACAAAATTATCGGCACCCTCAGCCTAATACTTGGTTGCACAACCTTTAGCCAAAATAACTGTAACCACCGCTTCCGGTAACCATCAATGAGTTTCTTACAATGCTCTGCTGGAATTTTAGACCATTCTTCTTTGGCAAACTGCTCCAGGTCCCTGATATTTGAAGGGTGCCTTCTCCAAACTGCCATTTTTAGATCTCTCCACAGGTGATCTATGGGATTCAGGGCTGGACTCATTGCTGGCCACCTTAGAAGTCTCCAGTGCTTTCTCTCAAACCATTTTCTAGTGATTTTTGAAGTGTGTTTTGGGTCATTGTCCTGCTGGAAGACCCTTGACCTCTGAGGGAGACCCAGCTTTCTCACACTGGGCCCTACCCTTTGTTGGTAGTCTTCAGACTTCATAATGCCATGCACACGGTCAAGCAGTCCAGTGCCAGAGGCAGCAAAGCAACCCCAAAACATCAGGGAACCTCCGCCATGTTTGACTGTAGGGACCGTGTTCTTTTCTTTGAATGCCTCTTTTTTTTCTCCTGTAAACTCTATGTTGATGTCTTTGCCCAAAAAGCTCTACTTTTGTCTCATCTGACCAGAAAACATTGTCCAAAACGTTTTAGGCTTTTTCAGGTAAGTTTTAGCAAACTCCAGCCTGGCTTTTTTAAGTCTCGAGGTAAGAAGTGGGGTCTTCCTTGGTCTCCTACCAAACAGTCCCTTTTCATTCAGACGCCGACAGATAGTATTGGTTGACACTGTTGTACCCTCAGACTGTGTCAGATCTTCTGAAACTCCTAGAGTGAACCCACAGTACCGCGACAACGAACCTCCCAGGGACGAGCTGACCAGGTGACCACCCCCAATGCAGGGAGCGTTAGGGGCAGACCCGAGGGAGACTATTGCCACGGAAGCTGAGAAGACGCAGAACTGACTATAGCGGAGACACGGGACAGACAGGGTATTGCGGTAACACAGAACAGGCGGGGTATGATGGATGCACAAAACAGAGCAAGGCATGGCGGACGCACAGGACAGAGCAAGGTATGGCGGACTCACAGGACAGGGCAAGGTAAGGCGGACGCACAAGACAGAGCAAGGTATGGCGGGACCTGGGTCAAATGACAATCAGGCAAAGAGTAGGGGGAGAGGCTACCTGATATAGCAGGAGTTGCGCTGCACTTCCGAGTCAGGAACCCTCCAGGATCACAGGAAGGGGAGGAGTGGAGGGAGCAAGGACCAGCCTAAGGGAGTGCGCATGCGCCCCCAGAGCAGGAAGTGCACATGCGCCGGGGCCGAGAACCAGGATCCAGCGAGGAGGGAAGAAGAGAGGAGACCAGGCGGCGCGCGGACAGTCTGGGAGCGCGCAGAGACGAATGCGCACGCCGGGAGCCGGAAGAAGCGGCAGCAGCGGCGCGCCGGGACAGGTAAGCATGAGAAGAGCCAGAGGGGAATGCGGGAGGCGTGACAGACTGCAGGGCAGATTGAACTTGTTAGGATGTTAGTCGAGGTTCTTTATCCAACATCCGCACAATATTGCGTTGAAATCTCTTGTCAAATTTTCTTTTCCGTCCACATCTAGGGAGGTTAGCCACAGTGCCACGGGCTTTAATCTTCTTGATGACACTGCGCACGGTAGACACAGGAACATTCAGGTCTTTGGAGATGGACTTGCAGCCTTCAGATTGCTCATGTTTCCTCACAATTTGGTTTCTCAAGTCCTCAGACAGGTTTTTGGTCTTCTTTCTTTTCTCCATGCTGTTAGGTGCCACAGGTAAGTTACAGGCGCTGTTAATTACACAAATTAGAGAAGCATCACATGATTTTTCGAACAGTGCCAATACTTTTGTCCACCCCCTTTTTATGTTTGGTGTGGAATTATATCCAATTTGGCTTTAGGACAATTCTTTTTGTGTTTTTTCATTTAAGACAAATTAAATTAAAATTGCAAACACAAATTCTTTGTTATTATCATTTTCAGGAAGAAACTGAGTATTATCTGACATAATTGCAGGGGTGTCAATACTTTTGGCCACAACTTTATATATCACACTAATAGAACAAAGAATCTCAACAAAGAAAGTACCAGTTTTGGCCATTATTTGATGTGAGGGGGGAAATGAGGAGTCTAGGGAGACTGGAATTTGCAGCGTACAGCCATAAAACTACAGTGATTCTAGTGAGGGTTTTGAATTACGCACATAGCAGCAGGCCGAGTGAGAAGAGGGAGGTCGGAATGGCCTACAGCGTGTCTGTTCTTGAATGCAGCAGAGCTCAGTGTGTGCGACAATATACAGTAAAAAACCCATGTTCCTGACACCTCCCCCTTTTTGGACTGTGCTACGGAGGCAGGACCTCTCAGTACTCCTCCATGCGCTCTTCGGCAGGTTCAACCTGGTGGGACAACCCATCTGCATTGCCATGCTCCCTGCCTGTTTTGTGTTTGATTGTAAAGTCATACTGCTGGAGGGCAAGGCTCCAGCGTAGCAGCCTTCCGTTGGTTCCACAAATGGCTTTTAGCCAGCGCAGAGGGTCGTGGTCCATCACCACAGTGAAGGTGCGACAATAGGGCTGCCAACGTTGCAGGGCCCATACTATGGCCAGTCACTCCTTCTCGATGGTGTAATAGGCCACTTTCCTTGGCAGAAGCTTCCGGCTCAGGTACAACATGGGGTGCTCGTGGTTCCCCGAGTCGACCTGGCTGAGCACAGCACCGAGGCCAAACTCGCCGGTGTCAGTCTGCACCAAGAACGGTCGACTGCTTTCAACACAGGAGCGTTGCACAGGGCCGTTTTCAACGCCTGGAAGGCCCCCTCACAGTTCTCAGTCCAGTCGACTATGTGCGTTAGCTTCGTCCTGGTGAGGTCCGTCAAGGGTTTGCCAGGCTACTATAGTTCTGTACGAAGCGCCTATAGTACCCTGCAGTGCCCAGGAAGGACATCACCTGTTTCTTGGTCCTGGGGGTGGGCCAGGACACTATCGCGTCCACTATCCAAGGCTCTGGCTTTATGGACTTCTCACCTACCCGATGCTCCAGGTAGTGGACCTCTCTCATGCCCATCTGGCACTTTCACAGCTTGATGGTCAAGACCGGCCCGGTGAATTCGGCTGAGCACCTCCTCAACATGCTGCATGTTCGTCCCAGGAAAAACTGAAGATGGCAATGTCATCCAGGTACGCCACCGCGTACTTCTCCAGCCCCTGAAGCAGGTGGTTGACCATCCGCTGGAAAGTGGCAGGGGCATTCTTCATGCCGAATGGCATGACCGTGGACTCGTACAGTCCAAAGGGGGTGATAAAGGTGGACTTCTCCTGCGCCTCGGGGCGCAGGGGATTCTGCCAGTATCCTCGACTCAGATCCATTATGGTCAGATATTTTGCACCAGCTAACCGCTCAAGCAGCACCTCTATGCGCGGCATTGCGTGTGCGTCAGAGGCCGTGATGGTGTTGAGCCCCCTGTAGTCCACGCAGAACTGGGTGGTCCGATCCTTCTTTGGCACGAGAACTACAGGTGAGGCCGTTGAATCTGACCGTTGAATCACCCCCAGCTGTAACATCTCATCGACCTCCTGGCGCATAACCTGCTGCACCTCGTCGGAGATCCGATAGGGTGTTCGCCGTAGTGGGGCATGATTCCCGGTGTCCACCTCGTGAACCGCTAACATGGTCCTTCCAGGTCGGTTGGAGAACACAACCCGGAAAGGTTCCAGCGTGGTCCACAACTGTGACCACTGAGATTCGGTTAACAAGGCGCTTATCTCCACGTCCTTGATGGACCCACCAACCTTGGCTTGGGCCAGCATGTCCAGGAGGGGGTCTTCCTCCCCGTCTTCGGGCAGGCTGCAGACCGCTATAACGTAAGGTTCACGTTCGTGATGAGCCTTCATTGTGTTGACGTGAAAGGCCTTTCACCTACTTCGAGCATGACCACGTAGGTGACTGGGTTGAGCTGTTGGTGGACGACGTACAAGCCTTCCCATGCTGCTTGAAGCTTATCTTTTGGTACGGGGAACATCATCTACACCTTTTGACCAACGTGGTAGGGCTACTCCTGGGTGTTCTGGTCGTACCGGTGCTTCTGATCAGCCTGAGCCTGCGTCATGTTGTCATGCAGCAACTGTGTCAAGGTCTGCATTTTGTCACGGAAGCGCGTGACATACTCCACTATGGAAACTTCAGAAGGGTTCTGCTCCTCTTCCCAGGATTCCCTTACCAACCCAAGGGGTCCCCGGACTCACCTGCCGTACAGAAGTTCGAAGGGGAAGAAACCCATCGAGGCCTGCGGAACCTCTCGGTAAGCGAATAGCAGGTGTGGGAGGTACCGCTCCCAATCGCGCCTTTGGGTCTCAACCAGCATGCGTAGCATCTGTTTGAGGGTACAATTGAAGAACTCACACAAGCCATTGGTCTGTGGGTGATACGCACTCGATACCAGACGCTTCACGTGTATTTTCTTACGGAGAGCCTCCATTAGGCGAGATATGAATTGGGTCCTGTAGTGAGGTATGTATAGATATATATGTATAACCAGCAGTAGTTTAACATCTGTCCTGAGACTGCAGGTCTCACAAAAGTCACAACATATGTATCTTGAGAAGGCAGTCTACTGTCTCCAATCTCGCCAGGGGGTCTCCCTGAAAACCAATAAAGGGAAACATTTCACACCTTCTAGCTCTTTTGGAGAGATGTCAATTACAGCCTAACACTATCTATCTGTTCGGAACTTTACAAAAAAATTTCAGAGAAATAATATATTCATTGATAGAGTGGCCATGCCCAGTGAAAAACAAGCAATTATAATATCAACCTGAGAGGCTGGTCTAGAAATCTGACCTCCAGGGTGACTCTATAAATTAGGCCTGTATACATAGAATCGTTTTCATAGATTGAGGGCAGCCGAGCTGATGTGTTCCAGTCCATAGTCACCCCCCCTCAGGGAGCAGAAAGCAGACTACAAAGTTAGGTATTTCTGTAAGTTTTCTCCTGTTTATTTTTATAACTGTTTTGCATATTTGTATGTCTTTTTATTACCATATTTGTATACCTTTTTTCTTATTGTAAGCGCTGTACCTTTTTGTATTATAGCATAAAACTTAACAAGTTGAACCTTGTATGTTCTAAAGAATCCATAGCCTTAAACTGTGTGAGCCTTATGATTGGCAGACAGTAGTAGTAATATTTCATCGCCCGTGTGTTCGGTGAGTGGTGGCAGCATGTATGAGCGGGTGTGTGGCCTGGGTTGGTGTGGGAGTTATGCTCCCATTACAGCATAAGACAGGTTGAATGCTGGACTGAGAGTGGGGAGATAGATTAACCCTTGCAGGCACAACCCCAAGTCACGTGTGAGAGCGGGCACGTGACAAATAACTGACACCACGGAGGAGGGATCCGTGACATGGGGTCTCCAGATCGGGGGCAGTCAGCGGCAGTTCTCTGTACCCTCAGGTCTGCTCCGAGCAGCGGGAGGCTCTCCGCGCCCTGCACCAGGTCCAGAAGCTGCTCACGGACCACGAGGCCTCGTACCTGCGGGGAGTACGGACCCTCAGCAGAAGACTGAACCAGCTGAGGGGGCAACTGCAGAGACGGGAGGATAAAGGTGGGAGCTGCCCCCAAACCGCCATTTACCTGCCTGCTGACTGTCTCCTGACGGAGGTTTCTTCCCACCGCAGACTCCTGTCCACAGCTGAAGCCACCACGACACGGTCGGATCCTGGGCAGAAAGCTGAAGTTGGGACACGAGCTGCACGTCCTGTGTGACCCTGGCTACCAGCTGAGTGGCTCCGAGTCCAGGACCTGCACGGAGAACCAGACCTGGAGCGGACAGCCGGCCGTCTGCAGCGGTAACAGCGAGAGCGTGGCCAGGGCGGTGGGGTGGCAGAGGGTCGGGCGTGGAGCCTTCACATAAGAAATGGGGCAGTGGCCCGCGGACTTCTGGCACGATCTCGCACCTACCTAGATATCACTTCAGACATACAGCTGACTAACATCACAGAGCCGCTCGTGAGAAGGGGCCTGGCTGACTGTGCCAAGCCAGCGCCATCACGACTGCTGTACAGTCTGAAAAGGGGGCTTAAAACCAGGCCCCCTCTGCGCATAGCACCAGTGTCAGTGACGCCCCCTCCGCTCATAGCACCTGTGTCAGCCGGGCTCCCTCCGCTCATAGCGCCAGTGTCAGCCAGGCCCCCTCCGGGCATAGCACTAGTGTCAGCCAGGCCCCCTCCGGGCATAGCACCAGTGTCAGCCAGGCCCCCTCCGCTCATAGCACCAATGTCAGCCGGGCCCCCACCGCTCATAGCACCAGTGTCAGCGAGGCCCCCTTCGCTCATAGCACCAGTGTCAGCCGGGCCCCCACCGCTCATAGCACCAGTGTCAGCTGGGCCCCCTCCGCTCATAGCACCAGTGTCAGCCGGGCCCCCACCGCTCATAGCACCAGTGTCAGCGAGGCCCCCACCGCTCATAGCACCAGTGTCAGCCGGGCCCCCACCGCTCATAGCACCAGTGTCAGCCGGGCCCCCTCCGCTCATAGCACCAGTGTCAGCCGGGCCCCCACCGCTCATAGCACCAGTGTCAGCCAGGCCCCCACCGCTCATAGCACCAGTGTCAGCGAGGCCCCCTCCGCTCATAGCACCAGTGTCAGCGAGGCCCCCTCCGCTCATAGCACCAGTGTCAGCGAGGCCCCCTCCGCTCATAGCACCAGTGTCAGCGAGGCCCCCTCCGCTCATAGCACCAGTGTCAGCGGGGCCCCCTCCGCTCATAGCACCAGTGTCAGCGAGGCCCCCTCCGCTCATAGCACCAGTGTCAGCGAGGCCCCCTCCGCTCATAGCACCAGTGTCAGCGAGGCCCCCTCCGCTCATAGCACCAGTGTCAGCGAGGCCCCCTCCGCTCATAGCACCAGTGTCAGCGAGGCCCCCTCCGCTCATAGCACCAGTGTCAGCGGGGCCCCCTCCGCTCATAGCACCAGTGTCAGCGAGGCCCCCACCGCTCATAGCACCAGTGTCAGCGAGGCCCCCTCCGCTCATAGCACCAGTGTCAGCCGGGCCCCCTCCGCTCATAGCACCAGTGTCAGCCGGGCCCCCACCGCTAATAGCACCAGTGTCAGCCGGGCCCCCTCCGCTAATAGCACCAGTGTCAGCGAGGCCCCCTCCGCTCATAGCACCAGTGTCAGCGAGGCCCCCTCCGCTCATAGCACCAGTGTCAGCGAGGCCCCCTCCGCTCATAGCACCAGTATCAGCGAGGCCCCCTCCGCTCATAGCACCAGTGTCAGCGGGGCCCCCTCCGCTCATAGCACCAGTGTCAGCGAGGCCCCCTCCGCTCATAGCACCAGTGTCAGCCGGGCCCCCTCCGCTCATAGCACCAGTGTCAGCGAGGCCCCCTCCGCTCATAGCACCAGTGTCAGCGAGGCCCCCTCCGCTCATAGCACCAGTGTCAGCCGGGCCCCCTCCGCTCATAGCACCAGTGTCAGCCGGGCCCCCTCCGCTCATAGCACCAGTGTCAGCGAGGCCCCCTCCGCTCATAGCACCAGTGTCAGCCGGGCCCCCACCGCTCATAGCACCAGTGTCAGCCGGGCCCCCACCGCTCATAGCACCAGTGTCAGCGAGGCCCCCTCCGCTCATAGCACCAGTGTCAGCGAGGCCCCCTCCGCTCATAGCACCAGTGTCAGCCGGGCCCCCTCCGCTCATAGCACCAGTGTCAGCGAGGCCCCCTCCGCTCATAGCACCAGTGTCAGCCGGGCCCCCTCCGCTCATAGCACCAGTGTCAGCGAGGCCCCCTCCGCTCATAGCACCAGTGTCAGCGAGGCCCCCTCCGCTCATAGCACCAGTGTCAGCGAGGCCCCCTCCGCTCATAGCACCAGTGTCAGCCGGGCCCCCTCCGCTCATAGCACCAGTGTCAGCGAGGCCCCCTCCGCTCATAGCACCAGTGTCAGCGAGGCCCCCTCCGCTCATAGCACCAGTGTCAGCCGGGCCCCCTCCGCTCATAGCACCAGTGTCAGCCGGGCCCCCTCCGCTCATAGCACCAGTGTCAGCCGGGCCCCCTCCGCTCATAGCACCAGTGTCAGCGAGGCCCCCTCCGCTCATAGCACCAGTGTCAGCGAGGCCCCCACCGCTCATAGCACCAGTGTCAGCGAGGCCCCCACCGCTCATAGCACCAGTGTCAGCGAGGCCCCCTCTGCTCATAGCACCAGTGTCAGCCGGGTCCCCACCGCTCATAGCACCAGTGTCAGCCGGGCCCCCTCCGCTCATAGCACCAGTGTCAGCCGGGCCCCCACCGCTCATAGCACCAGTGTCAGCCGGGCCCCCTCCGCTCATAGCACCAGTGTCAGCGAGGCCCCCTCCGCTCATAGCACCAGTGTCAGCGAGGCCCCCTCTGCTCATAGCACCAGTGTCAGCCGGGCCCCCTCCGCTCATAGCCCCAGTGTCAGCCGGGCCCCCACCGCTCATAGCACCAGTGTCAGCGAGGCCCCCTCCGCTCATAGCACCAGTGTCAGCGAGGCCCCCTCCGCTCATAGCACCAGTGTCAGCGAGGCCCCCTCCGCTCATAGCACCAGTGTCAGCCGGGCCCCCTCCGCTCATAGCACCAGTGTCAGCCGGGCCCCCTCCGCTCATAGCACCAGTGTCAGCCGGGCCCCCTCCGCTCATAGCACCAGTGTCAGCGAGGCCCCCTCCGCTCATAGCACCAGTGTCAGCGAGGCCCCCACCGCTCATAGCACCAGTGTCAGCGAGGCCCCCACCGCTCATAGCACCAGTGTCAGCGAGGCCCCCTCTGCTCATAGCACCAGTGTCAGCCGGGTCCCCACCGCTCATAGCACCAGTGTCAGCCGGGCCCCCTCCGCTCATAGCACCAGTGTCAGCGAGGCCCCCTCCGCTCATAGCACCAGTGTCAGCCGGGCCCCCACCGCTCATAGCACCAGTGTCAGCCGGGCCCCCACCGCTCATAGCACCAGTGTCAGCCGGGCCCCCACCGCTCATAGCACCAGTGTCAGCCGGGCCCCCTCCGCTAATAGCACCAGTGTCAGCGAGGCCCCCTCCGCTCATAGCACCAGTGTCAGCCGGGCCCCCTCCGCTCATAGCACCAGTGTCAGCGAGGCCCCCTCCGCTCATAGCACCAGTGTCAGCCGGGCCCCCTCCGCTCATAGCACCAGGGTCAGCCGGGCCCCCTCCGCTCATAGCACCAGTGTCAGCCGGGCCCCCTCCGCTCATAGCACCAGTGTCAGCGAGGCCCCCACCGCTCATAGCACCAGTGTCAGCGAGGCCCCCACCGCTCATAGCACCAGTGTCAGCGAGGCCCCCTCTGCTCATAGCACCAGTGTCAGCCGGGTCCCCACCGCTCATAGCACCAGTGTCAGCCGGGCCCCCTCCGCTCATAGCACCAGTGTCAGCGAGGCCCCCTCCGCTAATAGCACCAGTGTCAGCGAGGCCCCCTCCGCTCATAGCACCAGTGTCAGCCGGGCCCCCTCCGCTCATAGCACCAGTGTCAGCGGGGCCCCCTCCGCTCATAGCACCAGTGTCAGCCGGGCCCCCACCGCTCATAGCACCAGTGTCAGCCGGGCCCCCACCGCTCATAGCACCAGTGTCAGCCGGGCCCCCACCGCTCATAGCACCAGTGTCAGCCGGGCCCCCTCCGCTAATAGCACCAGTGTCAGCGAGGCCCCCTCCGCTCATAGCACCAGTGTCAGCCGGGCCCCCTCCGCTCATAGCACCAGTGTCAGCGAGGCCCCCTCCGCTCATAGCACCAGTGTCAGCGAGGCCCCCTCCGCTCATAGCACCAGTGTCAGCCGGGCCCCCTCCGCTCATAGCACCAGTGTCAGCGAGGCCCCCTCCGCTCATAGCACCAGTATCAGCGAGGCCCCCTCCGCTCATAGCACCAGTGTCAGCGGGGCCCCCTCCGCTCATAGCACCAGTGTCAGCCGGGCCCCCTCCGCTCATAGCACCAGTGTCAGCGAGGCCCCCTCCGCTCATAGCACCAGTGTCAGCGAGGCCCCCTCCGCTCATAGCACCAGTGTCAGCCGGGCCCCCTCCGCTCATAGCACCAGTGTCAGCCGGGCCCCCTCCGCTCATAGCACCAGTGTCAGCCGGGCCCCCTCCGCTCATAGCACCAGTGTCAGCGAGGCCCCCTCCGCTCATAGCACCAGTGTCAGCCGGGCCCCCACCGCTCATAGCACCAGTGTCAGCCGGGCCCCCTCCGCTCATAGCACCAGTGTCAGCGAGGCCCCCTCCGCTCATAGCACCAGTGTCAGCGAGGCCCCCTCCGCTCATAGCACCAGTGTCAGCGAGGCCCCCACCACTCATAGCACCAGTGTCAGCGAGGCCCCCTCTGCTCATAGCACCAGTGTCAGCCGGGCCCCCTCCGCTCATAGCACCAGTGTCAGCGAGGCCCCCACCGCTCATAGCACCAGTGTCAGCGAGGCCCCCACCACTCATAGCACCAGTGTCAGCGAGGCCCCCTCTGCTCATAGCACCAGTGTCAGCCGGGCCCCCTCCGCTCATAGCACCAGTGTCAGCGAGGCCCCCTCCGCTCATAGCACCAGTGTCAGCGAGGCCCCCTCCGCTCATAGCACCAGTGTCAGCGAGGCCCCCTCCGCTCATAGCACCAGTGTCAGCGAGGCCCCCTCCGCTCATAGCACCAGTGTCAGCGAGGCCCCCTCCGCTCATAGCACCAGTGTCAGCCGGGCCCCCTCCGCTCATAGCACCAGTGTCAGCGAGGCCCCCTCCGCTCATAGCACCAGTGTCAGCCGGGCCCCCTCCGCTCATAGCACCAGTGTCAGCGAGGCCCCCTCCGCTCATAGCACCAGTGTCAGCGAGGCCCCCTCCGCTCATAGCACCAGTGTCAGCGAGGCCCCCTCCGCTCATAGCACCAGTGTCAGCGAGGCCCCCTCCGCTCATAGCACCAGTGTCAGCCGGGCCCCCTCCGCTCATAGCACCAGTGTCAGCGAGGCCCCCTCCGCTCATAGCACCAGTGTCAGCGAGGCCCCCTCCGCTCATAGCACCAGTGTCAGCCGGGCCCCCTCCGCTCATAGCACCAGTGTCAGCCGGGCCCCCTCCGCTCATAGCACCAGTGTCAGCCGGGCCCCCTCCGCTCATAGCACCAGTGTCAGCGAGGCCCCCTCCGCTCATAGCACCAGTGTCAGCGAGGCCCCCACCGCTCATAGCACCAGTGTCAGCGAGGCCCCCACCGCTCATAGCACCAGTGTCAGCGAGGCCCCCTCCGCTAATAGCACCAGTGTCAGCGAGGCCCCCTCTGCTCATAGCACCAGTGTCAGCCGGGTCCCCACCGCTCATAGCACCAGTGTCAGCCGGGCCCCCTCCGCTCATAGCACCAGTGTCAGCCGGGCCCCCACCGCTCATAGCACCAGTGTCAGCCGGGCCCCCTCCGCTCATAGCACCAGTGTCAGCGAGGCCCCCTCCGCTCATAGCACCAGTGTCAGCGAGGCCCCCTCTGCTCATAGCACCAGTGTCAGCCGGGCCCCCTCCGCTCATAGCACCAGTGTCAGCGAGGCCCCCTCCGCTCATAGCACCAGTGTCAGCGAGGCCCCCTCCGCTCATAGCACCAGTGTCAGCCGGGCCCCCTCCGCTCATAGCACCAGTGTCAGCCGGGCCCCCTCCGCTCATAGCACCAGTGTCAGCCGGGCCCCCTCCGCTCATAGCACCAGTGTCAGCGAGGCCCCCTCCGCTCATAGCACCAGTGTCAGCGAGGCCCCCTCTGCTCATAGCACCAGTGTCAGCGAGGCCCCCTCCGCTCATAGCACCAGTGTCAGCGAGGCCCCCACCGCTCATAGCACCAGTGTCAGCGAGGCCCCCACCGCTCATAGCACCAGTGTCAGCGAGGCCCCCTCTGCTCATAGCACCAGTGTCAGCCGGGTCCCCACCGCTCATAGCACCAGTGTCAGCCGGGCCCCCTCCGCTCATAGCACCAGTGTCAGCGAGGCCCCCTCCGCTCATAGCACCAGTGTCAGCCGGGCCCCCACCGCTCATAGCACCAGTGTCAGCCGGGCCCCCACCGCTCATAGCACCAGTGTCAGCCGGGCCCCCACCGCTCATAGCACCAGTGTCAGCCGGGCCCCCTCCGCTAATAGCACCAGTGTCAGCGAGGCCCCCTCCGCTCATAGCACCAGTGTCAGCCGGGCCCCCTCCGCTCATAGCACCAGTGTCAGCGAGGCCCCCTCCGCTCATAGCACCAGTGTCAGCCGGGCCCCCTCCGCTCATAGCACCAGTGTCAGCGAGGCCCCCTCCGCTCATAGCACCAGTGTCAGCCGGGCCCCCTCCGCTCATAGCACCAGTGTCAGCCGGGCCCCCTCCGCTCATAGCACCAGTGTCAGCCGGGCCCCCTCCGCTCATAGCACCAGTGTCAGCGAGGCCCCCTCCGCTCATAGCACCAGTGTCAGCGAGGCCCCCACCGCTCATAGCACCAGTGTCAGCGAGGCCCCCTCCGCTAATAGCACCAGTGTCAGCGAGGCCCCCTCCGCTCATAGCACCAGTGTCAGCCGGGCCCCCTCCGCTCATAGCACCAGTGTCAGCGGGGCCCCCTCCGCTCATAGCACCAGTGTCAGCCGGGCCCCCACCGCTCATAGCACCAGTGTCAGCCGGGCCCCCACCGCTCATAGCACCAGTGTCAGCCGGGCCCCCACCGCTCATAGCACCAGTGTCAGCCGGGCCCCCTCCGCTAATAGCACCAGTGTCAGCGAGGCCCCCTCCGCTCATAGCACCAGTGTCAGCCGGGCCCCCTCCGCTCATAGCACCAGTGTCAGCGAGGCCCCCTCCGCTCATAGCACCAGTGTCAGCGAGGCCCCCTCCGCTCATAGCACCAGTGTCAGCCGGGCCCCCTCCGCTCATAGCACCAGTGTCAGCGAGGCCCCCTCCGCTCATAGCACCAGTATCAGCGAGGCCCCCTCCGCTCATAGCACCAGTGTCAGCGGGGCCCCCTCCGCTCATAGCACCAGTGTCAGCCGGGCCCCCTCCGCTCATAGCACCAGTGTCAGCAAGGCCCCCTCCGCTCATAGCACCAGTGTCAGCGAGGCCCCCTCCGCTCATAGCACCAGTGTCAGCCGGGCCCCCTCCGCTCATAGCACCAGTGTCAGCCGGGCCCCCTCCGCTCATAGCACCAGTGTCAGCCGGGCCCCCTCCGCTCATAGCACCAGTGTCAGCGAGGCCCCCTCCGCTCATAGCACCAGTGTCAGCCGGGCCCCCACCGCTCATAGCACCAGTGTCAGCCGGGCCCCCTCCGCTCATAGCACCAGTGTCAGCGAGGCCCCCTCCGCTCATAGCACCAGTGTCAGCGAGGCCCCCTCCGCTCATAGCACCAGTGTCAGCGAGGCCCCCACCACTCATAGCACCAGTGTCAGCGAGGCCCCCTCTGCTCATAGCACCAGTGTCAGCCGGGCCCCCTCCGCTCATAGCACCAGTGTCAGCGAGGCCCCCACCGCTCATAGCACCAGTGTCAGCGAGGCCCCCACCACTCATAGCACCAGTGTCAGCGAGGCCCCCTCTGCTCATAGCACCAGTGTCAGCCGGGCCCCCTCCGCTCATAGCACCAGTGTCAGCGAGGCCCCCTCCGCTCATAGCACCAGTGTCAGCGAGGCCCCCTCCGCTCATAGCACCAGTGTCAGCGAGGCCCCCTCCGCTCATAGCACCAGTGTCAGCGAGGCCCCCTCCGCTCATAGCACCAGTGTCAGCGAGGCCCCCTCCGCTCATAGCACCAGTGTCAGCCGGGCCCCCTCCGCTCATAGCACCAGTGTCAGCGAGGCCCCCTCCGCTCATAGCACCAGTGTCAGCCGGGCCCCCTCCGCTCATAGCACCAGTGTCAGCGAGGCCCCCTCCGCTCATAGCACCAGTGTCAGCGAGGCCCCCTCCGCTCATAGCACCAGTGTCAGCGAGGCCCCCTCCGCTCATAGCACCAGTGTCAGCGAGGCCCCCTCCGCTCATAGCACCAGTGTCAGCCGGGCCCCCTCCGCTCATAGCACCAGTGTCAGCGAGGCCCCCTCCGCTCATAGCACCAGTGTCAGCGAGGCCCCCTCCGCTCATAGCACCAGTGTCAGCCGGGCCCCCTCCGCTCATAGCACCAGTGTCAGCCGGGCCCCCTCCGCTCATAGCACCAGTGTCAGCCGGGCCCCCTCCGCTCATAGCACCAGTGTCAGCGAGGCCCCCTCCGCTCATAGCACCAGTGTCAGCGAGGCCCCCACCGCTCATAGCACCAGTGTCAGCGAGGCCCCCACCGCTCATAGCACCAGTGTCAGCGAGGCCCCCTCCGCTAATAGCACCAGTGTCAGCGAGGCCCCCTCTGCTCATAGCACCAGTGTCAGCCGGGTCCCCACCGCTCATAGCACCAGTGTCAGCCGGGCCCCCTCCGCTCATAGCACCAGTGTCAGCCGGGCCCCCACCGCTCATAGCACCAGTGTCAGCCGGGCCCCCTCCGCTCATAGCACCAGTGTCAGCGAGGCCCCCTCCGCTCATAGCACCAGTGTCAGCGAGGCCCCCTCTGCTCATAGCACCAGTGTCAGCCGGGCCCCCTCCGCTCATAGCACCAGTGTCAGCGAGGCCCCCTCCGCTCATAGCACCAGTGTCAGCGAGGCCCCCTCCGCTCATAGCACCAGTGTCAGCCGGGCCCCCTCCGCTCATAGCACCAGTGTCAGCCGGGCCCCCTCCGCTCATAGCACCAGTGTCAGCCGGGCCCCCTCCGCTCATAGCACCAGTGTCAGCGAGGCCCCCTCCGCTCATAGCACCAGTGTCAGCGAGGCCCCCTCTGCTCATAGCACCAGTGTCAGCGAGGCCCCCTCCGCTCATAGCACCAGTGTCAGCGAGGCCCCCACCGCTCATAGCACCAGTGTCAGCGAGGCCCCCACCGCTCATAGCACCAGTGTCAGCGAGGCCCCCTCTGCTCATAGCACCAGTGTCAGCCGGGTCCCCACCGCTCATAGCACCAGTGTCAGCCGGGCCCCCTCCGCTCATAGCACCAGTGTCAGCGAGGCCCCCTCCGCTCATAGCACCAGTGTCAGCCGGGCCCCCACCGCTCATAGCACCAGTGTCAGCCGGGCCCCCACCGCTCATAGCACCAGTGTCAGCCGGGCCCCCACCGCTCATAGCACCAGTGTCAGCCGGGCCCCCTCCGCTAATAGCACCAGTGTCAGCGAGGCCCCCTCCGCTCATAGCACCAGTGTCAGCCGGGCCCCCTCCGCTCATAGCACCAGTGTCAGCGAGGCCCCCTCCGCTCATAGCACCAGTGTCAGCCGGGCCCCCTCCGCTCATAGCACCAGTGTCAGCGAGGCCCCCTCCGCTCATAGCACCAGTGTCAGCCGGGCCCCCTCCGCTCATAGCACCAGTGTCAGCCGGGCCCCCTCCGCTCATAGCACCAGTGTCAGCCGGGCCCCCTCCGCTCATAGCACCAGTGTCAGCGAGGCCCCCTCCGCTCATAGCACCAGTGTCAGCGAGGCCCCCACCGCTCATAGCACCAGTGTCAGCGAGGCCCCCACCGCTCATAGCACCAGTGTCAGCGAGGCCCCCTCCGCTCATAGCACCAGTGTCAGCGAGGCCCCCTCCGCTCATAGCACCAGTGTCAGCGAGGCCCCCACCGCTCATAGCACCAGTGTCAGCGAGGCCCCCACCGCTCATAGCACCAGTGTCAGCGAGGCCCCCACCGCTCATAGCACCAGTGTCAGCGAGGCCCCCTCTGCTCATAGCACCAGTGTCAGCCGGGTCCCCACCGCTCATAGCACCAGTGTCAGCCGGGCCCCCTCCGCTCATAGCACCAGTGTCAGCGAGGCCCCCTCCGCTAATAGCACCAGTGTCAGCGAGGCCCCCTCCGCTCATAGCACCAGTGTCAGCGAGGCCCCCTCCGCTCATAGCACCAGTGTCAGCGAGGCCCCCTCCGCTCATAGCACCAGTGTCAGCCGGGCCCCCACCGCTCATAGCACCAGTGTCAGCCGGGCCCCCACCGCTCATAGCACCAGTGTCAGCCGGGCCCCCACCGCTCATAGCACCAGTGTCAGCCGGGCCCCCACCGCTCATAGCACCAGTGTCAGCCGGGCCCCCACCGCTCATAGCACCAGTGTCAGCCGGGCCCCCTCCGCTAATAGCACCAGTGTCAGCGAGGCCCCCTCCGCTCATAGCACCAGTGTCAGCCGGGCCCCCTCCGCTCATAGCACCAGTGTCAGCGAGGCCCCCTCCGCTCATAGCACCAGTGTCAGCGAGGCCCCCTCCGCTCATAGCACCAGTGTCAGCCGGGCCCCCTCCGCTCATAGCACCAGTGTCAGCGAGGCCCCCTCCGCTCATAGCACCAGTGTCAGCGAGGCCCCCTCCGCTCATAGCACCAGTGTCAGCCGGGCCCCCTCCGCTCATAGCACCAGTGTCAGCGAGGCCCCCACCGCTCATAGCACCAGTGTCAGCGAGGCCCCCACCGCTCATAGCACCAGTGTCAGCGAGGCCCCCACCGCTCATAGCACCAGTGTCAGCGAGGCCCCCTCCGCTCATAGCACCAGTGTCAACCGGGCCCCCTCCGCTCATAGCACCAGTGTCAGCCGGGCCCCCTCCGCTCATAGCACCAGTGTCAGCCGGGCCCCCTCCGCTCATAGCACCAGTGTCAGCGAGGCCCCCTCCGCTCATAGCACCAGTGTCAGCGAGGCCCCCTCTGCTCATAGCACCAGTGTCAGCCGGGCCCCCTCCGCTCATAGCACCAGTGTCAGCGAGGCCCCCTCCGCTCATAGCACCAGTGTCAGCGAGGCCCCCACCGCTCATAGCACCAGTGTCAGCGAGGCCCCCACCGCTCATAGCACCAGTGTCAGCGAGGCCCCCACCGCTCATAGCACCAGTGTCAGCGAGGCCCCCACCGCTCATAGCACCAGTGTCAGCGAGGCCCCCTCCGCTCATAGCACCAGTGTCAGCCGGGCCCCCTCCGCTCATAGCACCAGTGTCAGCCGGGCCCCCTCCGCTCATAGCACCAGTGTCAGCGAGGCCCCCTCCGCTCATAGCACCAGTGTCAGCGAGGCCCCCTCCGCTCATAGCACCAGTGTCAGCCGGGCCCCCACCGCTCATAGCACCAGTGTCAGCGAGGCCCCCTCCGCTCATAGCACCAGTGTCAGCCGAGCCCCCACCGCTCATAGCACCAGTGTCAGCCGGGCCCCCTCCGCTCATAGCACCAGTGTCAGCCGGGCCCCCTCCGCTCATAGCACCAGTGTCAGCCGGGCCCCCTCCGCTCATAGCACCAGTGTCAGCGAGGCCCCCTCCGCTCATAGCACCAGTGTCAGCGAGGCCCCCTCCGCTCATAGCACCAGTGTCAGCCGGGCCCCCTCCGCTCATAGCACCAGTGTCAGCCGGGCCCCCACCGCTCATAGCACCAGTGTCAGCCGGGCCCCCTCCGCTCATAGCACCAGTGTCAGCCGGGCCCCCACCGCTCATAGCACCAGTGTCAGCCGGGCCCCCTCCGCTCATAGCACCAGTGTCAGCGAGGCCCCCTCCGCTCATAGCACCAGTGTCAGCCGGGCCCCCTCCGCTCATAGCACCAGTGTCAGCGAGGCCCCCTCCGCTAATAGCACCAGTGTCAGCGAGGCCCCCTCCGCTAATAGCACCAGTGTCAGCCGGGCCCCCTCCGCTAATAGCACCAGTGTCAGCGAGGCCCCCACCGCTCATAGCACCAGTGTCAGCGAGGCCCCCTCCGCTCATAGCACCAGTGTCAGCCGGGCCCCCACCGCTCATAGCACCAGTGTCAGCCGGGCCCCCTCCGCTCATAGCACCAGTGTCAGCGAGGCCCCCTCCGCTCATAGCACCAGTGTCAGCGAGGCCCCCACCGCTCATAGCACCAGTGTCAGCGAGGCCCCCACCGCTCATAGCACCAGTGTCAGCCGGGCCCCCTCCGCTAATAGCACCAGTGTCAGCCGGGCCCCCACCGCTCATAGCACCAATGTCAGCCGGGCCCCCTCCGCTCATAGCACCAGTGTCAGCCGGGCCCCCTCCGCTCATAGCACCAATGTCAGCCGGGCCCCCTCCGCTCATAGCACCAGTGTCAGCGAGGCCCCCTCCGCTCATAGCACCAGTGTCAGCCGGGCCCCCTCCGCTCATAGCACCAGTGTCAGCGAGGCCCCCTCCGCTCATAGCACCAGTGTCAGCCGGGCCCCCTCCGCTCATAGCACCAATGTCAGCCGGGCCCCCTCCGCTCATAGCACCAGTGTCAGCCGGGCCCCCTCCGCTCATAGCACCAGTGTCAGCGAGGCCCCCTCCGCTCATAGCACCAGTGTCAGCCGGGCCCCCTCCGCTCATAGCACCAATGTCAGCCGAGCCCCCACCGCTCATAGCACCAGTGTCAGCCGGGCCCCCTCCGCTCATAGCACCAGTGTCAGCCGGGCCCCCTCCGCTAATAGCACCAGTGTCAGCCGGGCCCCCACCGCTCATAGCACCAGTGTCAGCGAGGCCCCCTCCGCTCATAGCACCAGTGTCAGCCGGGCCCCCACCGCTCATAGCACCAGTGTCAGCCGGGCCCCCTCCGCTCATAGCACCAGTGTCAGCCGGGCCCCCACCGCTCATAGCACCAGTGTCAGCCGGGCCCCCACCGCTCATAGCACCAGTGTCAGCCGGGCCCCCTCCGCTCATAGCACCAGTGTCAGCGAGGCCCCCTCCGCTCATAGCACCAGTGTCAGCGAGGCCCATTCCATGGCTGTGGAGGGGGCAGGATGAGGCGGTGGATGGGGCTAGGTGACACTGTGGTGGGGGGGCCTGGCTGAGGTTGTGGAGAGGGCTGGCTGAGTCAGGGGGGCGAGCTGAGGCTGTGGGCTGGCTGAGGGCCATAATGTCATCAGCAGTGAGGAGGCAGATGAGGGGTCCGGTCACTATAGACCCCAAGTATTAATATGATCTGCTGCCCTGTTCGACCACACTGCCCCGCGCAGTTCTGGGACCCCATGCTATACATTGGCCCTGGGGGGGGCTACAGATGGAAGCATCTTGTGGTTGAGGGTCCAGGATACTTTCACGTGTTTTCTTTGTCCACAGAGCTGCCGTCTGCAACCAACACGTCGTCCTCAGCGCTGCGTCCGGCCCGCTGCTCCACCGCGCAGGGAGTGCAGCACTGCTCCTGTGACCCCGGATACCTCATCCAGACAGGGGGTCTCTGTCAGGGTAACTGCTCCCCCCGCTCCGTGTGCCCCAGACCCAGTGTGACCCCATAGATGAAGCGACGGGTGTTACTCGCTGTTGGTGAACTGTACGATCTGCTCCTCGCGATGAAATCCATCCGCAGCGCCTCGTGCTCTGCTCCGCCTCGGCGCCTCGTGCTAGGCCCCGCCTCTGCGCCTCGTGCTCTGCTCCGCCTCGGCGCCTCGTGCTAGGCTCCGCCTCGTGCTCGGCTCCGCCTCGGCGCCTCGTGCTTGGCTCCGCCTCTGCGCCTCGTGTTCGGCTCCGCCTCTGCGCCTCGTGCTCGGCCCCACAGCACACCACACACTGGCTCCGGTCTCACTCGTTCACTGTCCAAACCATGAAGGTGCGCACAGCACTTCCCACAGCTGCAGGGCTGTCACAATGTATCGGTGCACCCTACCGGGGCCGCAGTGTCTCCTCATTCTGCCTCCTCTCCCCCCAGACATCGATGAATGTGGTTTGTACCAAGGAAGGGCCGGCTCTAAGCTCTGTGTGCACGAATGTGTGAACACGCCAGGGGCGTACCATTGTGTGTGTCCGCGGGGGTACCTCCTCGAGTCACAGCCCAACACTTGTAAAGGTATGGTGGACACGATGCGGCTCAGAGGTGGTCGGCTCAGAGGTGGTCGGCGCGCAGCTCTTCACCGCGTCCTCCTTTTCTCCAGATGTAGACGAATGTGTCTCCAAGGAGGCGGCCTGTCCTGGAGGAGAACAATGCGTCAATCTCTATGGCGGCTTCACCTGCGTGCGGCCGGAGTGTCCCAGGGCCAAGATGAACGCCACTTACGTGAAGGTCTCTGGCCAGTGAGTACGAGGCGGCGGGCCGTCATCGCCCCTGTGGGGGGCGCACCTGTCCTGCAGTGCCCCCGACAGCCGCTTCTGACCGCTTCCCCTCCTGTCTCCTGCAGCCAGTGTGAGCGGACCCCCTGCCCGGTGGGAAGCAGCGGCTGCCTGGATGCCCCCCACTCCGTCTCCTTCCACTACATCCCTCTACAGTCCCAGCTGCCGGTGCCCCGCGTCCTGTTCACCATGACGGCCCCCCGCTCCCAGGCGGACAGCCAGCGCTTCACCCTGACCAGAGGCAAAGGGCCCCGAGGCCTGGAGGTCCGCCAGGCCGGCCGCCACCGCGGGGAGCTGCTGCTCACCAAGCCCGTGAGCGGCCCGGCCGAGATCCAGGTGGACGTGGAGATGGCGGAGACGTCCGCGGAGGGGCCGCAGGGCCGACACGTCTTCACCGTCACAATCTTCGTCTCGCAGTTCACCTTCTAGGGAGCCCATGTGCGCAGCTTGTGCACCGAAGGGTTAATCCTGGCTCCGCCGCGCTATGCCGAATGTATGGGTCTGGTAAATAAACAAGCTTCATCCGCTCAGAGCCTGGCCCGTGTGAGGGGCACGGCCAGCACCGCAGGGTAACACGAGGACAGGGGCAGCGGACAAAGGGCGACTTGTGGAGAGCCGGGAAGAACGGGCGCAGAGGAGGAGGAGGAGGAGGGCGCCACAGGTCTAGAGGTGGGTGACCAGCGCCCCCCGCCACATACCTACACAGAGGACGACCAATTCCCCCCGCCACAGGCCTAGAGGTGGGTGACCAGTACCCCCCGCCACACACCTACACAGAGGAGGGTGACCAGCGCCCCCCGCCACACACCTACACAGAGGAGGGCGACCAGCGCCCCCCGCCACACACCTACACAGAGGAGGGCGACCAGCGCCCCCGCCACACACCTACACAGAGGAGGGTGACCAGCGCCCCCCGCCACACACCTACACAGAGGAGGGTGACCAGCGCCCCCCGCCACACACCTACACAGAGGAGGGCGACCAGTGCCCCCCGCCACACACCTACACAGAGGAGGGCGACCAGTACCCCCCGCCACACACACCTACACAGAGGAGGGTGACCAGCGCCCCCCGCCACACACCTACACAGAGGAGGGTGACCAGCGCCCCCCGCCACACACCTACACAGAGGAGGTTGACCAGCGCCCCCCGCCACACACCTACACAGAGGAGGGTGACCAGCGCCCCCGCCACACACCTACACAGAGGGTGACCAGCGCCCCCCGCCACACACCTACACAGAGGAGGGTGACCAGCGCCCCCCGCCACACACCTACACAGAGGAGGGCGACCAGTGCACCCGCCACACACCTACACAGAGGAGGGTGACCAGTGCCCCCCACCACACACCTACACAGAGGAGGGTGATCAGCGCCCCCCGCCACACACCTACACAGAGGAGGGTGACCAGTGCACCCGGCCACACACCTACACAGAGGGCGACCAGTGCCCCACGCCACACACCTACACAGAGGGCGACCAGTCCACCCGCCACACACCTACACAGAGGGCGACCAGTGCACCCGCCACACACCTACACAGAGGGCGACCAGTGCCCCACGCCACATACCTACACAGAGGAGGGCGACCAGTGCACCCGCCACACACCTACACAGAGGGTGACCAGCGCCCCCCGCCACACACCTACACAGAGGGCGACCAGCACCCCCCACCACACACCTACACAGAGGGTGACCAGCGCCCCCCGCCACATACCTACACAGAGGGCGACCAGTGCCCCACGCCACACACCTACACAGAGGGCGACCAGCACCCCCCACCACACACCTACACAGAGGGTGACCAGCGCCCCCCGCCACATACCTACACAGAGGACGACCAATTCCCCCCGCCACAGGCCTAGAGGTGGGTGACCAGTGCCCCCCGCCACACACCTACACAGAGGAGGGTGACCAGCGCCCCCCGCCACACACCTACACAGAGGAGGGTGACCAGCGCCCCCCGCCACACACCTACACAGAGGAGGGTGACCAGCGCCCCCCGCCACACACCTACACAGAGGAGGGTGACCAGCGCCCCCCGCCACACACCTACACAGAGGGTGACCAGTGCACCCGCCACACACCTACACAGAGGAGGGCGACCAGTGCCCCCGCCACACACCTACACAGAGGAGGGCGACCAGTGCCCCACGCCACACACCTACACAGAGGAGGGCGACCAGTGCCCCCGCCACACACCTACACAGAGGAGGGTGACCAGCGCCCCCCGCCACACACCTACACAGAGGAGGGCGACCAGTGCCCCCGCCACACACCTACACAGAGGAGGGTGACCAGCACCCCCCGCCACACACCTACACAGAGGAGGGTGACCAGCGCCCCCCGCCACACACCTACACAGAGGAGGGCGACCAGTGCCCCCGCCACATACCTACACAGAGGGTGACCAGTGCCCCCGCCACACACCTACACAGAGGAGGGTGACCAGCGCCCCCCGCCACACACCTACACAGAGGAGGGTGACCAGCGCCCCCCGCCACACACCTACACAGAGGAGGTTGACCAGCGCCCCCCGCCACACACACACAGAGGAGGGTGACCAGCGCCCCCGCCACACACCTACACAGAGGGTGACCAGTGCCCCCGGCCACACAGAGGAGGGCGACCAGTGCCCCCCGCCACACACCTACACAGAGGAGGGTGACCAGCGCCCCCCGCCACACACCTACACAGAGGAGGGTGACCAGCGCCCCCGCCACACACCTACACAGAGGGTGACCAGTGCCCCCGGCCACACAGAGGAGGGCGACCAGTGCCCCCGCCACACACCTACACAGAGGAGGGTGACCAGCGCCCCCCGCCACACACCTACACAGAGGAGGGTGACCAGCGCCCCCCGCCACACACCTACACAGAGGAGGTTGACCAGCGCCCCCCGCCACACACCTACACAGAGGAGGGTGACCAGCGCCCCCGCCACACACCTACACAGAGGGTGACCAGTGCCCCCGGCCACACAGAGGAGGGCGACCAGTGCCCCCCGCCACACACCTACACAGAGGAGGGTGACCAGCGCCCCCCGCCACACACCTACACAGAGGAGGGTGACCAGCGCCCCCCGCCACACACCTACACAGAGGGTGACCAGTGCACCCGCCACACACCTACACAGAGGAGGGCGACCAGTGCCCCCGCCACACACCTACACAGAGGAGGGCGACCAGTGCCCCACGCCACACACCTACACAGAGGAGGGCGACCAGTGCCCCCACCACACACCTACACAGAGGAGGGTGACCAGCGCCCCCCGCCACACACCTACACAGAGGAGGGCGACCAGTGCCCCCGCCACACACCTACACAGAGGAGGGTGACCAGCACCCCCCGCCACACACCTACACAGAGGAGGGTGACCAGCGCCCCCCGCCACACACCTACACAGAGGAGGGCGACCAGTGCCTCCGCCACATACCTACACAGAGGGTGACCAGTGCCCCCGGCCACACACCTACACAGAGGAGGGCGACCAGTGCACCCGCCACACACCTACACAGAGGAGGGTGACCAGTGCACCCGCCACACACCTACACAGAGGGCGACCAGTGCCCCCCGCCACACACCTACACAGAGGGCGACCAGTGCACCCGCCACACACCTACACAGAGGGCGACCAGTGCCCCACGCCACATACCTACACAGAGGAGGGTGACCAGTGCCCCCGGCCACACACCTACACAGAGGAGGGTGACCAGCGCCCCCCGCCACACACCTACACAGAGGAGGGCGACCAGTGCACCCGCCACACACCTACACAGAGGAGGGTGACCAGCGCCCCCCGCCACACACCTACACAGAGGAGGGTGATCAGCGCCCCCCGCCACACACCTACACAGAGGAGGGTGACCAGTGCACCCGCCACACACCTACACAGAGGGCGACCAGTGCCCCCCGCCACACACCTACACAGAGGGCGACCAGTGCCCCACGCCACACACCTACACAGAGGGCGACCAGCGCCCCCCACCACACACCTACACAGAGGAGGGCGACCAGTGCCCCACGCCACACACCTACACAGAGGGCGACCAGTGCCCCACGCCACACACCTACACAGAGGGCGACCAGTGCCCCACGCCACACACCTACACAGAGGAGGGTGACCAGTGCCCCCGGCCACACACCTACACAGAGGAGGGTGACCAGCGCCCCCCACCACACACCTACACAGAGGGTGACCAGTGCACCCGCCACACACCTACACAGAGGAGGGCGACCAGTGCACCCGCCACACACCTACACAGAGGAGGGTGACCAGCGCCCCCCGCCACACACCTACACAGAGGAGGGTGATCAGCGCCCCCCGCCACACACCTACACAGAGGAGGGTGACCAGTGCACCCGCCACACACCTACACAGAGGGCGACCAGTGCCCCCCGCCACACACCTACACAGAGGGCGACCAGTGCCCCACGCCACATACCTACACAGAGGAGGGCGACCAGTGCACCCGCCACACACCTACACAGAGGGCGACCAGTGCCCCACGCCACACACCTACACAGAGGGCGACCAGCGCCCCCCACCACACACCTACACAGAGGGTGACCAGCGCCCCCCGCCACATACCTACACAGAGGACGACCAATTCCCCCCGCCACAGGCCTAGAGGTGGGTGACCAGCGCCCCCTGCCACACACCTACACAGAGGAGGGTGACCAGTGCACCCGCCACACACCTACACAGAGGGCGACCAGTGCACCACGCCACACACCTACACAGAGGAGGGCGACCAGTGCACCCGCCACACACCTACACAGAGGGCGACCAGTGCCCCCCGCCACATACCTACACAGAAAGCGACCAGCGCCCCCCGCCACATACCTACACAGAGGACGACCAATTCCCCTTGCCACAGGCCTAGAGGTGGGTGACCAGTGCCCCCCGCCACACACCTACACAGAGGAGGGTGACCAGTGCCCCCGCCACATACCTACACAGAGGGTGACCAGTGCCCCCGGCCACACACCTACACAGAGGAGGGCGACCAGTGCACCCGCCACACACCTACACAAAGGAGGGTGACCAGCGCCCCCCGCCACACACCTACACAGAGGAGGGTGATCAGCGCCCCCCGCCACACACCTACACAGAGGAGGGTGACCAGTGCACCCGCCACACACCTACACAGAGGGTGACCAGCGCCCCCCGCCACATACCTACACAGAGGACGACCAATTCCCCCCGCCACAGGCCTAGAGGTGGGTGACCAGTGCCCCCTGCCACATACCTACACAGAGGGCGACCAGTGCCCCCGGCCACACACCTACACAGAGGAGGGCGACCAGTGCCCCCGCCACATACCTACACAGAGGGTGACCAGTGCCCCCGGCCACACACCTACACAGAGGAGGGTGACCAGCGCCCCCCGCCACACACCTACACAGAGGAGGGTGACCAGTGCACCCGCCACACACCTACACAGAGGGCGACCAGTGCCCCCGGCCACACACCTACACAGAGGAGGGTGACCAGTGCCCCACGCCACACACCTACACAGAGGAGGGCGACCAGTGCCCCCGCCACATACCTACACAGAGGGTGACCAGTGCCCCCGGCCACACACCTACACAGAGGAGGGTGACCAGTGCCCCACGCCACACACCTACACAGAGGAGGGCGACCAGTGCCCCCGCCACACACCTACACAGAGGGCGACCAGTGCCGCCACACACCTACACAGAGGAGGGCGACCAGTGCCCCCGCCACACACCTACACAGAGGAGGGTGACCAGTGCACCCGCCACACACCTACACAGAGGGCGACCAGTGCCCCACGCCACATACCTACACAGAGGGCGACCAGTGCACCCGCCACACACCTACACAGAGGGCGACCAGTGCCCCACGCCACATACCTACACAGAGGAGGGTGACCAGTGCACCCGCCACACACCTACACAGAGGGCGACCAGTGCCCCACGCCACATACCTACACAGAGGAGGGCGACCAGTGCCCCACGACACATACCTACACAGAGGGCGACCAGTGCACCCGCCACACACCTACACAGAGGAGGGCGACCAGTGCCCCACGCCACACACCTACACAGAGGAGGGTGACCAGTGCACCCGCCACACAGAGGAGGGTGACCAGTGCCCCGCCACACACCTACACAGAGGGCGACCAGTGCCCCCCGCCACACACCTACACAGAGGGCGACCAGTGCCCCACGCCACACACCTACACAGAGGAGGGTGACCAGTGCACCCGCCACACACCTACACAGAGGGCGACCAGTGCACCCGCCACACACCTACACAGAGGGCGACCAGTGCCCCACGCCACATACCTACACAGAGGAGGGCGACCAGTGCACCCGCCACACACCTACACAGAGGGCGACCAGTGCCCCACGACACACCTACACAGAGGAGGGCGACCAGCGCCCCCCACCACACACCTACACAGAGGGTGACCAGCGTCCCCCGCCACATACCTACACAGAGGAGGGCGACCAGTGCCCCACGCCACACACCTACACAGAGGGCGACCAGTGCCCCACGCCACACACCTACACAGAGGGCGACCAGTGCCCCACACCTACACAGAGGGCGACCAGTGCCCCCGCCACACACCTACACAGAGGAGGGCGACCAGCGCCCCCGCCACACACCTACACAGAGGAGGGCGACCAGCGCCCCCCACCACACACCTACACAGAGGAGGGCGACCAGCGCCCCCCGCCACACACCTACACAGAGGAGGGCGACCAGCGCCCCCCGCCACACACCTACACAGAGGAGGGCGACCAGCGCCCCCCACCTACACAGAGGAGGGCGACCAGCGCCCCCCGCCACACACCTACACAGAGGAGGGCGACCAGCGCCCCCCACCACACACCTACACAGAGGAGGGCAACCAGCGCCCCCCGCCACACACCTACACAGAGGAGGGTGACCAGCGCCCCCCACCACACACCTACACAGAGGAGGGTGACCAGCGCACCCCGCCACACACCTACACAGAGGAGGTTGACCAGCGCCCCCCGCCACACACCTACACAGAGGAGGGTGACCAGCGCCCCCGCCACACACCTACACAGAGGAGGGCGACCAGCGCCCCCCACCACATACCTACACAGAGGAGGGTGACCAGCGCCCCCCGCCACACACCTACACAGAGGAGGGTGACTAGCGCCCCCCGCCACACACCTACACAGAGGAGGGTGACCAGCGCCCCCCACCACACACCTACACAGAGGAGGGTGACCAGCGCCCCCCGCCACACACCTACACAGAGGAGGGTGATCAGCGCCCCCCACCACACACCTACACAGAGGAGGGTGACCAGCGCCCCCCGCCACACACCTACACAGAGGAGGGTGATCAGCGCCCCCCGCCACACACCTACACAGAGGAGGGCGACCAGTGCACCCGCCACACACCTACACAGAGGACGACCAATTCCCCCCGCCACAGGCCTAGAGGTGGGTGACCAGTGCCCCCTGCCACATACCTACACAGAGGGTGACCAGTGCCCCCGGCCACACACCTACACAGAGGAGGGTGACCAGCGCCCCCGCCACATACCTACACAGAGGAGGGCGACCAGTGCCCCCGCCACATACCTACACAGAGGGTGACCAGTGCCCCCGGCCACACACCTACACAGAGGAGGGTGACCAGCGCCCCCCGCCACACACCTACACAGAGGAGGGTGACCAGTGCACCCGCCACACACCTACACAGAGGAGGACGACCAGTGCCGCCACACACCTACACAGAGGAGGGCGACCAGTGCACCCGCCACACACCTACACAGAGGAGGGCGACCAGTGCACCCGCCACACACCTACACAGAGGGCGACCAGTGCCCCACGCCACATACCTACACAGAGGGCGACCAGTGCACCCGCCACACACCTACACAGAGGAGGGCGACCAGTGCACCCGCCACACACCTACACAGAGGGCGACCAGTGCCCCACGCCACATACCTACACAGAGGGTGACCAGCGCCCCCCGCCACACACCTACACAGAGGAGGGTGATCAGCGCCCCCCGCCACACACCTACACAGAGGAGGGCGACCAGTGCACCCGCCACACACCTACACCGAGCGACCAGCGCCCCCCGCCACATACCTACACAGAGGACGACCAATTCCCCCCGCCACAGGCCTAGAGGTGGGTGACCAGTGCCCCCTGCCACATACCTACACAGAGGGTGACCAGTGCCCCCGGCCACACACCTACACAGAGGAGGGCGACCAGTGCCCCCGCCACATACCTACACAGAGGGTGACCAGTGCCCCCGGCCACACACCTACACAGAGGAGGGTGACCAGCGCCCCCCGCCACACACCTACACAGAGGAGGGTGACCAGTGCACCCGCCACACACCTACACAGAGGGTGACCAGCGCCCCCCGCCACATACCTACACAGAGGAGGGCGACCAGTGCCCCACGCCACACACCTACACAGAGGGCGACCAGTGCCCCACGCCACACACCTACACAGAGGAGGGTGATCAGCGCCCCCCACCACACACCTACACAGAGGAGGGTGACCAGCGCCCCCCGCCACACACCTACACAGAGGAGGGCGACCAGTGCACCCGCCACACACCTACACAGAGCGACCAGCGCCCCCCGCCACATACCTACACAGAGGACGACCAATTCCCCCCGCCACAGGCCTAGAGGTGGGTGACCAGTGCCCCCTGCCACATACCTACACAGAGGGTGACCAGTGCCCCCGGCCACACACCTACACAGAGGAGGGTGACCAGCGCCCCCCGCCACACACCTACACAGAGGAGGGTGACCAGTGCACCCGCCACACACCTACACAGAGGGCGACCAGTGCCCCACGCCACATACCTACACAGAGGAGGGCGACCAGTGCCCCCGCCACACACCTACACAGAGGAGGGCGACCAGTGCCGCCACACACCTACACAGAGGAGGGCGACCAGTGCACCCGCCACACACCTACACAGAGGAGGGCGACCAGTGCCGCCACACACCTACACAGAGGAGGGCGACCAGTGCCCCCGCCACACACCTACACAGAGGAGGGCGACCAGTGCCCCACGACACATACCTACACAGAGGGCGACCAGTGCACCCGCCACACACCTACACAGAGGAGGGCGACCAGTGCACCCGCCACACACCTACACAGAGGAGGGCGACCAGCGCCCCCCGCCACACACCTACACAGAGGAGGGCGACCAGCGCCCCCCACCACACACCTACACAGAGGAGGGCGACCAGCGCCCCCCACCACACACCTACACAGAGGAGGGTGACCAGCGCCCCCCACCACACACCTACACAGAGGAGGGCGACCAGTGCCCCCCACCACACACCTACACAGAGGAGGGTGATCAGCGCCCCCCACCACACACCTACACAGAGGAGGGCGACCAGTGCCCCCGGCCACACACCTACACAGAGGAGGGCGACCAGTGCCCCCCGCCACACACCTACACAGAGGAGGGCGACCAGCGCCCCCCACCACACACCTACACAGAGGAGGGCGACCAGCGCCCCCCACCACACACCTACACAGAGGAGGGCGACCAGCGCCCCCCACCACACACCTACACAGAGGAGGGTGACCAGCGCCCCCCACCACACACCTACACAGAGGAGGGCGACCAGTGCACCCCACCACACACCTACACAGAGGAGGGCGACCAGCGCCCCCCACCACACACCTACACAGAGGAGGGCGACCAGCGCCCCCCACCACACACCTACACAGAGGAGGGCGACCAGCGCCCCCCACCACACACCTACACAGAGGAGGGTGACCAGCGCCCCCCACCACACACCTACACAGAGGAGGGCGACCAGTGCCCCCCACCACACACCTACACAGAGGAGGGTGATCAGCGCCCCCCACCACACACCTACACAGAGGAGGGTGATCAGCGCCCCCCACCACACAGAGGAGGGCAACCAGCGCCCCCCTCCACACACCTACACAGAGGGCGACCAGTGCCCCCCACCACACACCTACACAGAGGAGGGTGACCAGCGCCCCCCACCACACACCTACACAGAGGAGGGCAACCAGCGCCCCCCACCACACACCTACACAGAGGAGGGTGACCAGCGCCCCCCACCACACACCTACACAGAGGAGGGTGACCAGCGCCCCCCACCACACACCTACACAGAGGAGGGCAACCAGCGCCCCCCGCCACACACCTACACAGAGGAGGGCAACCAGCGCCCCCCGCCACACACCTACACAGAGGAGGGCGACCAGTGCCCCCCGCCACACACCTACACAGAGGAGGGTGATCAGCGCCCCCCACCACACACCTACACAGAGGAGGGCAACCAGCGCCCCCCGCCACACACCTACACAGAGGAGGGTGATCAGCGCCCCCCACCACAGACTAGCAGGTGACACACAGGAGAGGAGGCAGCCCGATGCTCGCACAGCTGGGGGTCCCCAGTCGTCGCTGTGTTTCGGTTTGGATGCCCATAATTTTGATATTTGGGGCTCTGCCAGGGTGCAGCCCCCCATTCCTGTTGCAGTGGGGGCTCAGTCGCCTTCCCTTCAGGTTCCCGATGTAATGAGCACAGACTGGGGCACAGATCTAATCTTTCACACCCCAGATAAGAGATAAGCGGTGCCCCCCACGATCCATCACACTCCAGAGAAGAGATAAGCGCTGCCCCCCACGATCCATCACACTCCAGAGAAGAGATAAGTGGTGCCCCCCACGATCCATCACACTCCAGAGAAGAGATAAGCGGTGCCCCCCACGATCCATCACACTCCAGATAAGAGATAAGCGGTGCCCCCCACGATCAATCACACTCCAGATAAGAGATAAGCGGTGCCCCCGACGATCCATCACACTCCAGATAAGAGATAAGCGGTGCCCCCCACGATCCATCACACTCCAGAGAAGAGATAAGCGGTGCCCCCCACGATCCATCACACTCCAGAGAAGAGATAAGCGGTGCCCCCCACGATCCATCACACTCCAGATAAGAGATAAGCGGTGCCCCCCACGATCAATCACACTCCAGATAAGAGATAAGCGGTGCCCCCGACGATCCATCACACTCCAGATAAGAGATAAGCGGTGCCCCCCACGATCCATCACACTCCAGAGAAGAGATAAGCGGTGCCCCCCACGATCCATCACACTCCAGAGAAGAGATAAGCGGTGCCCCCCACGATCCATCACACTCCAGATAAGAGATAAGCGGTGCCCCCCACGATCAATCACACTCCAGATAAGAGATAAGCGGTGCCCCCGACGATCCATCACACTCCAGATAAGAGATAAGCGGTGCCCCCCACGATCCATCACACTCCAGATAAGAGATAAGCAGTGCCCCCGACGATCCATCACACTCCAGATAAGAGATAAGCGGTGCCCCCCACGATCAATCACACTCCAGATAAGAGATAAGTGGTGCCCCCGACGATCCATCACACTCCAGATAAGAGATAAGCGGTGCCCCCGACGATCCATCACACTCCAGATAAGAGATAAGCGGTGCCCCCCACGATTCATCACACTCCAGATAAGAGATAAGTGGTGCCCCCCACGATCCATCACACTCCAGATAAAAGCGGCGCCCCCCCCCGACGATCCATCTCCCCAGATAAGAGAAAAGCGGCGCCCCCCCTTGATCCATCACACTCCAGATAAGCGGTGCCCCCCCCCCCCCCCCCGACGATCCACCACACTCCAGATAAGAGAAAAGCGGCGGCGCCCCCTCGTTGATCCATCACTCTCCAGATAAGCGGCGGCTGCTGATAGACACGTTTATTGTCAGCTCCTATATGTACAAGAAGAGTAGAAATGGTACAAACCTCGCTGAGTGCTGGATTATTATGGGGAGGGGACCCTGTAATAATAAAGTGGAGGGTCCGGGACCGCTCAGCCCTGCACTTTAGGGGGCGGCCATCACTCACGGTCCATGGATCCGTCCTTTTCTCCGGCACCAGAACCGACACAAACATGGCGGAAACTTTATGGAAAGAGTCACCGGATGGGGTCCGCACGCCAGAGACCCTCCGGGCCCACGACTTATATTGCTTCTTTGATCAGGTGGCAGAGTAGGGGGGTCCTCCCTCAGGTCTCCATGGTAACTCTGCGGCTGAATGAGACCACCCTCTGATTGCATAAAGACATCAGTGATAAGTGTCGGTGCAGCAGATGGTCCCCGGGGGCCACACTCACCTGCTGGCATTAGGACCCCTGTTTCCTTCACATTCCATACACCCAATGAATAAAGCCCGGACCCCTATGGGACCCCAGACCCCTGTGAGACCCCCGACCCTGTGGGACCCCTGGCCGCAGCATTAACCCCTCCCGCTCAGTAGCCCAGCTCCATGTCTTCCTTCCTGCGCCTCTGTGTGAACAGGGAGCTGAAGGGGTAGAGTTTGGCTTTGGCCTGGAACCTCTGGCCGGCGATCTCGATCTCGTACTCCCCGCGGTTTATGAACTCGGGGGTGATGGGGTTGGGGCTGTGGATGAACCCCAGACACACGTGTCGCCCCAGGGTGTAGCTATAGGCACTGCTGGTGGTCTTGCCCACATGCTCCCCATTGCGGTAGATGGGCTCCCCCCACCAGGGCCACAAGTCCAGGTCCGTGTCGTGGTCCTCCAAGATGAACATTGTAAATCGCTTCATTATCCCCTCGTCCCGCTGCCGCAGCAAAGCGTCGCGGCCGATGAAGTCGTAGCCCTGGGGGAGGGGAAGAGAGAGCGGTTACACCGTGCGACCCCCCACCACATCCCTAAAAGCGTGCAGCGCTGAAGATGCGCATCAGCCGCACTGGACGGTCCCGGGCCGTGAGCATGCACGTCGTCTGTCGCCCGCGCCTTCTGTCGCCCACGTCGTCACTCCGTCAGGGTCTCATCTACCTTGTCCAACTTCACCCGGAACTCCCGGCCACACTCCAGCGGCGTGGTGAAGGGGTCCAGGTCCTGCCCCCAGAAGGCGAAGAACTTCTCGATGCGCAGGCTCCGCAGGGCGTAGTAGCCGGCGTTGCGGATGCCGTATTTCTGGCCCACGCTCATGATCTCATTGTAGACGTGCAGCGCGTACTGTGAGGGGAGACATCAGGAACGTCACGGGTATAATGACACCCCCATATACCGGGGCCCGGCTGCTCACCTCGATGGGAATGTAGAGGGTGAAGCCCGGCTCGCCCGTGTGCGTCATACTCATCACCCGGATGCCGTTGGCGTACCCCACACTCATCTCCTGCAGGAAAGGCAGAATGCGGAGGATGAGGCTGCGCTGCGACCTACGGGCAGACCGCAGCGGGCGACAGGGTCACTAACCTTACAGAATAAGGTCGGGAAGTGGTCCGGGCTCATCGGGGCGTAGGACAGCTCCGACAGCACATCCATAGCGCGGGGACCAATCAAATTTAAAGCTGCAAGAAAAAATGGCAAGGCTGACACCAGAGAGCACCAGCTCCGAGTGCGGCAGCGCCAGGTGTTGTCTTCCTACCTGTGTATTTCCAGGTCACGTCTTCAAGAAACAAGTCACTGTCGCTCGGCCAATGCTGCTTCAGCCATGACCAGCAATGCACCTGCTGGTCTGTGGGGGAGATCATGAAAAAGCTGCGGGACACAAAGGGTTAATGCTCCAACCAATGAGATTCACACGAAAAGGAAAAGTGGAAAAACCCTTTAAATCCAAGACGCGGTCTGTGCAAAACTAGGAAACGAACCTTTCTTACCCCAAGGTTTCTGATGCGGACCACCAGTCTGAGCAGTGATGTCACAACTACAGCAAGTGACCACTGCAGCCAATCACTGAGCTCAGCAAGACTCCTACATCGGCAGCATCACTACAGCCAAGTGATTGGCTGCAGCGGACACGTGCTGTAGTCGTGACAATACTGCTGCAGCCGCATGAACAAGCATCGGGGGAAGATGGAGACAGCAGTGAACCAGCAGGGGGCGCGTAGAACATCGGGGGAAGATGGAGACAGCGGTGAACCAGCAGGGGGCGCGTAGAACATCGGGGGAAGATGGAGACAGCGGTGAACCAGCAGGGGGCGCGTAGAACATCGGGGGAAGATGGAGACAGCAGTGAACCAGCAGGGGGCGCGTAGAACATCGGGGGAAGATGGAGACAGCGGTGAACCAGCAGTCGGCGCGTAGAACATGGGGGAAGATGGAGACAGCGGTGAACCAGCAGGGGGCGCGTAGAACATCGGGGGAAGATGGAGACAGCGGTGAACCAGCAGTCGGCGCGTAGAACATGGGGGAAGATGGAGACAGCGGTGAACCAGCAGGGGGCGCGTAGAACATCGGGGGAAGATGGAGACAGCGGTGAACCAGCAGGGGGCGCGTAGAACATCGGGGGAAGATGGAGACAGCGGTGAACCAGCAGGGGGCGCGTAGAACATCGGGGGAAGATGGAGACAGCGGTGAACCAGCAGTCGGCGCGTAGAACATGGGGGAAGATGGAGACAGCGGTGAACCAGCAGGGGGCGCGTAGAACATCGGGGGAAGATGGAGACAGCGGTGAACCAGCAGGGGGCGCGTAGAACATGGGGGAAGATGGAGACAGCAGTGAACCAGCAGGGGGCGCGTAGAACATGGGGGAAGATGGAGACAGCAGTGAACCAGCAGGGGGCGCGTAGAACATGGGGGAAGATGGAGACAGCGGTGAACCAGCAGGGGGCGCGTAGAACATCGGGGGAAGATGGAGACAGCGGTGAACCAGCAGGGGGCGCGTAGAACATGGGGGAAGATGGAGACAGCAGTGAACCAGCAGGGGGCGCGTAGAACATGGGGGAAGATGGAGACAGCAGTGAACCAGCAGGGGGCGCGTAGAACATCGGGGGAAGATGGAGACAGCGGTGAACCAGCAGGGGGCGCGTAGAACATGGGGGAAGATGGAGACAGCGGTGAACCAGCAGGGGGCGCGTAGAACATGGGGGAAGATGGAGACAGCGGTGAACCAGCAGGGGGCGCGTAGAACATCGGGGGAAGATGGAGACAGCGGTGAACCAGCAGGGGGCGCGTAGAACATGGGGGAAGATGGAGACAGCAGTGAACCAGCAGGGGGCGCGTAGAACATCGGGGGAAGATGGAGACAGCGGTGAACCAGCAGGGGGCGCGTAGAACATGGGGGAAGATGGAGACAGCAGTGAACCAGCAGGGGGCGCGTAGAACATCAGGGGAAGATGGAGACAGCAGTGAACCAGCAGGGGGCGCGTAGAACATCAGGGGAAGATGGAGACAGCAGTGAACCAGCAGGGGGCGCGTAGAACATCGGGGGAAGATGGAGACAGCGGTGAACCAGCAGGGGGCGCGTAGAACATGGGGGAAGATGGAGACAGCGGTGAACCAGCAGGGGGCGCGTAGAACATCGGGGGAAGATGGAGACAGCGGTGAACCAGCAGGGGGCGCGTAGAACATGGGGGAAGGCAGAAACACAGCGGTGAACCAGCAGGGGGTGCATAGAAGATGGGGGAAGGCGGAAACACAGCGGTGAACCAGCACGGGGCGCGTAGAACATGGGGGAAGGCGGAAACACAGCGGTGAACCAGCAGGGGGCACGTAGAAGATGGGGGAAGGCGGAAACACAGCGGTGAACCAGCAGGGGGCGCGTAGAAGATTAGGGAAGGCGGAAACACAGCGGTGAACCAGCAGGGGGCGCGTAGAACATGGGGGAAGGCGGAAACACAGCGGTGAACCAGCAGGGGGCGCGTAGAAGATTGGGGAAGGCGGAAACACAGCGGTGAACCAGCAGGGGGCGCGTAGAAGATTGGGGAAGGCGGAAACACAGCGGTGAACCAGCAGGGGGCGCGTAGAACATCGGGGGGAGATGGAGACAGCGGTGAACCAGCAGGGGGCACGTAAAGTTCACTCCTATTTTTTTTCACATTTGGTGCCTTAACCTTAAGATGGAAAACCCCTTTAAGGTAGCGTCCAGACACTGAGGTCTGACTGCTGCACCTTACATCACACATTCAGCACCAACACAAGCAGAACATCAGCCATGGAGGCTGCAGGGACCGGACTCGCATCCTGGGGGCTCAGCTCTAGGAAACAGTACGGCCACATAGCTCAGGACCCCCGATAACGCCGGGCTTACAAATAACTGCTGACATCATCTCTGAATGATCGGATGCCCCCGTTACACCTGTGGTCAGCAGAAACCTGACAGCATCCAACCCCGCGGTGCCATCACTACAGGGTGCAGGGCCCACATAAGAGACGCCATTCCCTACAGCCCACCATGGTCCACACCCGCTGTCACATGACAAGACCACCCCTTACCTGCGTTTCTGGAGTCGCACCACACTGCAGTCGTTCTCATATCCTCCGCGCTCGTTCAGCATCCCAGTGTGGACAATGTGGCCCACAGGAACGTCCACATCATTGGAGAGGAGATACTGGAGGGTGTCCAGAGCCTGATCCCCCGGGGACTGGAGACGAGACACAAGATGTTACCGGGACAGAGCCGTGTCATCAGGAGGATACAGAGACTGTGCGAGAAGAGGCCGAGGAGACCCCCGAGAGGAGACACGACACGGCTAGAGAGAAGCCTGATCCCCGGGGGCTGGAGACGAGACAGAAGATGTTACCGGGACAGAGCCGTGTCATCAGGAGGATAACAGAGACTGTGCGAGAAGAGGCCGAGGAGACCCCCGAGAGGAGACACGACACGGCTAGAGAGAAGCACGCAGAGAGGAGGCCGAGGAGACGCCGAGCACGCAGAGAGGAGGCCGAGGAGACGCCGAGCATGCAGAGAGGAGGCCGAGGAGACGCCGAGCACGCAGAGAGGAGGCCGAGGAGACGCCGAGCACGCAGAGAGGAGGCCGAGGAGAAGCCGAGCACGCAGAGAGGAGGCCGAGGAGAAGCCGAGCACGCAGAGAGGAGGCCGAGGAGACGCCGAGCATGCAGAGAGGAGGCCGAGGAGACGCAGAGCACGCAGAGAGGAGGCCGAGGAGACGCCGAGCACGCAGAGAGGAGGCCGAGGAGACGCCGAGCACGCAGAGAGGAAACGCAGAGCACACAGAACTCACGCTGATCTCAAACTTGGTGAAGGACGACATGTCTATGACACACACGGCCTCCTTGCAGCACTTCACCTCGGAGCCCACAATATCAAACCAGTCCGGCTTATAAAAGGTTTTGCTCTGATCCAGAGACAGTAGATCTGTGGAGGAAGGCGGAGCAGGGTTACAACATGGAGGCTTCGTCCTAGCAAGGTTCTAAGGCCTCACACTCAGTGGATGCTCCTGACCTTTCCCAGGGGGGATAAAGTACTTGGCCCTCTCAAATCCATGCTTCTCCATCCATCGGGCACCCTGAGCATCCAGACGGTCGTAGAGGGGGGAGGTGCGAAGCTGTCGCCCGGTCTGGAAGTCCCAGCGTGGCACCTTCAGATCATAGATGAGCGCTGCAGCGGAGGAGAGCACAGAGGATGGGTGTAAGGGTCCATCAGAGCTCAGGACCAGGACATAATCACTGGCCAGCACTCACGCATGACCTCCATCACTCTGTGCCGCAGGAAGGTCCGGCTGCTCTGCAGGGCTCCAAAGCGCTTGATGTCCAGGGGCCACACATTATCTTGTGGGTAACCGTAGACCATCCACTCTGCGAGGAACCTGAGAGAAGAAGTAGAGACGGTGGTCTCAGACAGGGAAGTCAATCTGTCAGATGGTGGCATTGTGGGGGGCACTTACTTTCCAGCTCCTCCTCCAAGAGAGCAGCCCTGGGAGTTCATTCCGGCAAGTGTGAAGTATCTCAGAAGGGTCGGACTCTCCCCCATCACACAGCGCATGTCTGGAGTGAAGGATTCTGGGCAGTTGACAAGACGCAGGATCTCCAGCGCCTCCAGGGACGGCATCCGGCGCAGCAGAGCACTGAGCAGTGGTTCTGCAGCGAGACCCCCACAAGTACAGCAACTACGAAATACCCCTTTCTAGAAGGGGCCTCTCATAGGGTCATTCCCAAGATAGTAGGCTATCCCCTATTCAGAGTGGGGATAACTCACAGAACACTGGGGGTCTGCGAAGCCCCATCTTACAAGGGGTGGAGATGCACATGCTCCATCTTTGCGCCAATCACTGTCCATGGGACTGACAGAACGGAGCGCTGTGCTGGGTCCTCTCTGACAGTCCCATACACAATGAATGGAGCAGACGTCGCACGCCATCTCCGGTCGGTATAAGACTGGGCCGCACAGCCCTGGACCCCAGAGCCCGCTGTACCTGGGATTGCGGGGTAATCCAGAGGTATGAAACCCAGCGATCAGCAAGTTATCCGCTATCCTTTTAACTCTGTCCAATGATTATACGGAGATGATCGGTGACAATCAGTGACCACGTCCATCTTACCAAAGTGATCCCAGTCCTCCTGCAGATTCTGGATTTCCAGCTGATTGCGGCCCTCTGTAAAGATTGGTTTGGGGTTTTTCTCGAAGCCTCCAGAGAGAATACCACCTTGCCAGCTGCGGATGTAAATCCTGCCATCAGGGTCCACAACACCTAGAGACAGGGGCAAAGGGCAAGGTCCTGACTACAGCCGGCCATACTGGACCTGTGTATGGGGTGAGGGGCAGTCATCCTCCACTGTGAATTCTGCCATCCTTAATTACCACGACTGATCATATAGAGATAAAGGGCACCGCACCGGACCCCCGCTATCCTGTATAACATGTGCACTCCTGGGACATGAGGACCCCCGGACACCCCCACACACACAGGAGCAACCCTGCAGTGTACAGTGAGACAAGCTGCACGTACTTGGCGTGGTATCCTGCAGCGGTGTGCGCAGAGGACGGGTCAGGAGGTAGAAGTGCTCGCAGGCATGAAGAGGAATACTGACCGGCTCCTCGTTGGACAGACCAAGCTCATAGGCCCACTGCAAGAGAAGCAAAGGTAAGAACATGAGCTGAGGACGCAGACCAGGCGATGAACCATGGCAGCGAGGAGTCACAAAGCCTCATTCACTGGAGTTAAAACTGCAGAGTATACTGCCCGGAGTACACAGCAGACACCGCAGCCGCCTGACCCGCTAATGACCAAAAGACCCAGAATACACAGCAGACACCGCGGCCGACTGACCCGATAATGACCAGAAGACCCGGAGTACACAGAAGACACCACGGCCGACTGACCCGCTAATGACCAAAAGACCCAGAATACACAGCAGACACCGCGGCCGACTGACCCGATAATGACCAAAAGACCTGTGGTGAAATATGTGTATATATATCTATATGTGTGTAGTGACATATGTCTAGGGTTATATGTGTGACTAGTGATAATGTAACACCTGTCCTGAAGGCAAGTTGCACCTAGGTGTTAATAGGTACTTCCTTGGGACTAGTAGAAATTGTGTCTCCATATCTCACCAGGAGGTCTAGCTAAAGCCAAGAAGAAGGTAACATTTGGCACCTCATATTTCTTGGAGGGGAAATGTTAATTGCAGCCTGAGGGTATCTATTCCTGAGAACCTTTTCACAAGTGTCTCAAGAGAAAAATAATATATTCATTAGTAGCGCAGCCGTGGCCAATCAGAAAGCCGGCAATTATGATATTAACCTGAGGGGCCGGTCTAGAAACCTGACCTCCAGACCAAAGTTAAAAACTTAGGCTGCAGACAGAGAATTGTGTTCACATGTGAGGGCAGCCTGAGAAGCTGGTGTGATCCAATCTACATTCGCCCTACCCTCAGGGAGCAGAAAGCAACTACCAGTTAGATAATTTCAGTAAGTTTTCTCCTGTTTATGTTGATGCTGCTTCGCAAAAGTTGTATGTCTTTTTATTATCATATTATTATACCTTTTTCTTATTGTAAGCATTGAACCTTTTGTTATTAAAGTATAAAACTTTAACAAGTTGAACCTTGAATGTTCTAAAAGAATCCATAGCCTAAGGTGTGTGAGCCTAATGAGTGATAGACATTACTAGTATTAATAGTCTGGTACTCTTCGCCCATGTATTCGGTGAGTGGTGGCAGCGTGTATGAGCGGGTGTGTGGCCTGGGTCGGTGTGTGATTTATGCTCCCATTACAGCATAGGACAGAGGTTGAATGCTGGACTGAGAGTGGGGAGATAGATGCCTTGCAGGCACAACCCCAAGTCACGTGTGAGAGCAGGCACATGACGAATAAGTGACACCATGGAGAAGGGATCCGTGATAAGACCGGATTACACAGCCGACACCACGGCCGACTGACCCGCTAATGACCAAAAGACCCGGAATACACAGCCGACACCACGGCCGACTGACCCGTTAATGATCAGAAGACCCGGATTACACAGCCGACACCGTGGCCGACTGACCCGCTAATGACCAGAAAACCGGATTACACAGTCAACACCGTGGCCGACTGACCCGCTAATGACCAAAAGACCCGGAATACACAGCCGACACCATGGCCGACTGACTCGCTAATGACCAGAAGACCCTAAGTACATAGCCAACACTGAATGACCCGCTAATGACAAGAAGACTCGGAATACACAGCCTACACCACTGTCGACTGACCCGCTAATGACCAGAAGATCCGGAGTACACAGCCGACACCGCGGCCGACTGACCCGCTAATGACCAAAAGACCTGGAGTACACAGCCGACACCACGGCCGACTAACCCGCTAATAACCAGAAGAACCGGATTACGCAGCAGATACCACGGCCGACTGACCTGCTAATGGCCAAAACACCCGGAGTACACAGCCGACACCACTGCCGACTAACCCACTGATAACCAGAAGAACCAGATTACACAGCAGACACCACGGCCGACTGACCCGCTAATGACCAAAAGACCCGGAGTACACAGCTGACACCGCGGCTGACTGACCCGCTAATGACCAAAAGACCCGGAGTACACAGCAGACACCACGGCCGACTGACCCGCTAATGACCAAAAGACCCGGAGTACACAGCAGACACCACGGCCGACTGACCCGCTAATGACCAAAAGACCCGGAATACACAGCCGACACCACGGCCGACTGACCCGTTAATGATCAGAAGACCCGGATTACACAGCCGACACCGTGGCCGACTGACCCGCTAATGACCAGAAAACCGGATTACACAGTCAACACCGTGGCCGACTGACCCGCTAATGACCAAAAGACCCGGAATACACAGCCGCCACCATGGCCGACTGACTCGCTAATGACCAGAAGACCCTAAGTACACAGCAGACACCACGGCCGACTGACCCGCTAATGACCAAAAGACCCGGAGTACACAGCAGACACCACGGCCGACTGACCCGCTAATGACCAAAAGACCCGGAGTACACAGCAGACACCACGGCCGACTAACCCGCTAATAACCAGAAGAACCGGATTACGCAGCACATACCACGGCCGAAAAAGACCCGGAGTACACAGCCGACACCGCGGCCGACTAACCCACTAATAACCAGAAGAACCGGATTACACAGCAGACACCACGGCCGACTGACCCGCTAATGACCAAAAGACCCGGAGTACACAGCCGACACCACGGCCGACTGACCCGCTAATGACCAGAAGACCCGGAGTACACAGGCGACACGGCGGCCGACTGACCGGCTAATGACCAGAAGACCCGGAGTACACAGTCGACAAATACCTCGTGAGCCCAGTATATACCATATCCACCAAGAGCCTGCTCTCTTCATCCCTGTTGTAACGCTGTGACTGGACTGATACAGGGCACCGCACTGATCCACTGTAACAAAGCTGCAGAACAGAAAGTAAGTGCGGTGCAGAGTTTCGCTCTAGCACTGTGTATCCAGATACATTAGGAGCCCGCTGAGGTCAGGGCAGGTTGTCAGCCTCTGAACAGGATAATGCTCCGGTTAGTAGACGATTCTGCCAGCACTCCCCGCTAGCTCTGCTTAGCGCCCTCGGTGGCAGCCATGGCGGGGCGCCTGGAGTGAGTGACACAGAGTCGGTTATAGCCCCCCAGGGGCATTATCAATAACAGTTTCCAGGAGACGGCTGCTCTGTTATTGGGCTAACGGCCCCCATTACCTGGCCTGCGCAGTTCACAAAGTACTCGCACTCGATCTGCCCGCGGTCGGTGTCCACGCCGCTCACATGACCCCGCTCTACCAGGACGTGGTTGACGGCCGTGTGCTCATGGACCTGGACGCCTGCAGACAGGACAGCAGAGATGGGGTTATTACACGGCCCTCACAATGATTCACCCTAAATGATAACGAGCCCCAACACAAGACCCCCGAGAGCAGAGTCCTGAGAGCACCCCCCGAAAGCAAACCCCTGAGAGCAGAGCCCCGAGAGCACCCCCCAAAAGCAAACCCCTGAGAGCACCCCCCCAAGAGCAGAGCCCCTGAGAGCACACCCCCCAAGAGCAGAGCCCCCGAGAGCACAGCCCCCAGAGAACACCCCCCCAAGAGCAGAGCCCCCGAGAGCACAGCCCCCAGAGAACACCCCCCCAAGAGCAGAGCCCCCGAGAGCAGAGCCTCCGAAAGCACACCTCCCAAGAGCAGAGCCCCCGAGAGCACCCCCCCAATAGCAGAGTCCCCAAGAGCACAGCCACGAGAAAATACCCCCCCAAGAGCAGAGCCTCCGAAAGCAGAGCCCCGAAGAGCACACACCCAAGAGCAGAGCCCCCGAGAACAGAGCCCCAAAGAGCAGAGCTGCCGAGAGAACACCCCCCGAGAGCAGAGCCCGGCCCCGTCACCTGCTTTCTTCTTCTCTTACCTTTACTCCGTGCCGCAGTAACCAAGGCCAGAGCCACGTCCGCTGTCGACACCACCGCGTCCTCAGGTACATACAAGGCTCCCACCAGATCATGAATATTAATCAGGGGGTGGAGCTCGCCAACCCGCCGCGGTGCAATGATCTCACACGGGATGTCCTTCATTCTATAAATAGCAAAGGGATAATCTCAGCCTCAACGATAACAAAGATGGAGGCTGCGCCAACTCTCACCTCAACCGCGACATCATACGCCGGAGAGATATGAGCCGATCCTGGGTCTGCGCCAGCAAGATGGATCCCGTCCGTTTGTAACCTGCAGGACACAATGAGCGGAAAGCATCAGCCCCGAACAGGCAGGAACACCGCAGGGATTATAGGAGGTCACGAGGTAAGGGGGATGGGGGGGATTATAGGTCACAAGTCACCATAACGTAAGGGGGATGGGGGTGTCAGGAATCCCACCGCGCTGCCACCAATATGTCATGGTTCACAGGGAGGACCTTTATCATCCCCACCAGTCACACCAATTTGTTATGAACCGGGGTTGTTTGGTTGCCCCTGGTTGTTTCTGAAGGGGATTTATCTATATCCCACTTCCCAGTAACAGTTTGGAACTTGCAGCTCTCTGGCGCCCCCCTTACCCTCAGGTCAGTCAGGGTACTGCTATATACTGGCTATTGGGCACGCTACAGCGAGAGCGATATAACTACTCCCACTCAGGCGGGAACAATAATTATCAATGCCGCCGGTCGCTACAAAACCTCCCAAATGCACAGAACAAAGTATACTGCCACCAGCTCCGATTTCTTACATAATAACGGGTCCAGAGCCCACCCAGATTAGTAGCGTAATTCACTTCAGAGGACGTGACCGTACGTTATAGAGCAAGGAGAGACAAACTAGTAATTTTATGTTACTCCAAAAAAGGTAGGCAGTGTTTACGAGGTATAAAAAGATATTATAAAGCAGACAAATATCATATGCACAATACAAACACAAATAAAATGGGATTAAAGTTAAAGAGAACACTTACATTGTGTTCAAATCACGTCATCTCATGGCTGGCTGTGTGCTGTGGGGGATGGGCGAGCATCCCGTTAATAATTAAGAAATCGGAGATGGTGGCAGAGGAATTTGTCCTGTGCATTTGGAAAGCTTTGTAGCCTTGATAATTATTGTTCCCGCCTGAGTGGCAGTATGGGGGGAGGGGGATTATAGGGGATCACAATGACTTATGGGGTGAGGGGGATTATAGGGGATCACAATGACTTATGGGGTGAGGGGGATTATAGCAGGTCACAATGATGTATGGGGTTAGGGGGATTATAGGAGGTCACAATGATGGGAGGGGGATTATAGGAGGTCACAATGATGGGAGGGGGATTAAAGGAGGTGACAATGATGTATGGGGGAGGGGGATTATAGGAGGTCACAATGATGTATGGGGTGAGGGGGATTATAGGAGGTCACAATGATGTATGGGGGAGGCGGATTATAGGAGGTCACAATGATGTATGGGGTGAGGGGGATTATAGGAGGTCACAATGATGTATGGGGTGAGGGGGATTATAGGAAATCACAATGATGTATGGGGTGAGGGGGATTATAGGAAATCACAATGATGAATGGGGTGAGGGGGATTATAGGAGGTCACAATGATGTATGGGGAGGGGGATTATAGGAGGTCACAATGATGTATGAGGTGAGGAGGATTATAGGAGGTCACAATGATGTATAGGGTGAGGGGGATTATAGGTCACAATGATGTATGGGGTGAGGGGGATTATAGGAGGTCACAATGATGTATGGGGTGAGAGGGATTATAGGAGGTCACAATGATGTATGAGGTGAGGAGGATTATAGGAGGTCACAATGATGTATGGGGTGAGGGGGATTATAGGAGGTCACAATGATGTATGGGGTGAGAGGGATTATAGGAGGTCACAATGATGTATGGGGTGAGAGGGATTATAGGAGGTCACAATGATGTATGAGGTGAGGGGGATTATAGGAGGTCACAATGATGTATGGGGTGAGGGGGATTATAGGAGGTCACAATGATGTATGGGGTGAGGGGGATTATAGGAGGTCACAATGATGTATGGGGTGAGGGGGATTATAGGAGGTCACAATGATGTATGGGGTGAGGGGGATTATAGGAGGTCACAATGATGTATGGGGTGAGAGGGATTATAGGAGGTCACAATGATGTATGAGGTGAGGAGGATTATAGGAGGTCACAATGATGTATGGGGTGAGGGGGATTATAGGAGGTCACAATGATGTATGGGGTGAGGGGGATTATAGGAGGTCACAATGATGTATGGGGTGAGAGGGATTATAGGTCACAATGATGTATGGGGTGAGGGGGATTATAGGAGGTCACAATGATGTATGGGGTGAGGGGGATTATAGGAGGTCACAATGATGTATGGGGTGAGAGGGATTATAGGAGGTCACAATGATGTATGGGGTGAGGGGGATTATAGGAGGTCACAATGATGTATGGGGTGAGGGGGATTATAGGAGGTCACAATGATGTATGGGGTGAGGGGGATTATAGGAGGTCACAATGATGTATGGGGTGAGAGGGATTATAGGTCACAATGATGTATGGGGTGAGGGGGATTATAGGAGGTCACAATGATGTATGGGGTGAGGGGGATTATAGGAGGTCACAATGATGTATGGGGGAGGCGGATTATAGGAGGTCACAATGATGTATGGGGGAGGCGGATTATAGGAGGTCACAATGATGTATGGGGTGAGGGGGATTATAGGAGGTCACAATGATGTATGGGGTGAGGGGGATTATAGGAGGTCACAATGATGTATGGGGTGAGGGGGATTATAGGTCACAATGATGTATGGGGTGAGGGGGATTATAGGAGGTCACAATGATGTATGGGGTGAGGGGGATTATAGGAGGTCACAATGATGTATGGGGTGAGGGGGATTATAGGAGGTCACAATGATGTATGGGGTGAGGGGGATTATAGGAGGTCACAATGATGTATGGGGTGAGGGGGATTATAGGAGGTCACAATGATGTATGGGGTGAGGGGGATTATAGGAGGTCACAATGATGTATGGGGTGAGGGGGATTATAGGAGGTCACAATGATGTATGGGGTGAGGGGGATTATAGGAGGTCACAATGATGGATGGGGTGAGGGGGATTATAGGAGGTCACAATGATGTATGGGGGGATTATAGGAGGTCACAATGATGTATGGGGTGAGGGGGATTATAGGAGGTCACAATGATGTATGGGGTGAGGGGGATTATAGGAGGTCACAATGATGTATGGGGGAGGCGGATTATAGGAGGTCACAATGATGTATGGGGTGAGGGGGATTATAGGAGGTCACAATGATGTATGGGGTGAGGGGGATTATAGGAGGTCACAATGATGTATGGGGGAGGCGGATTATAGGAGGTAACAATGATGTATGGGGTGAGGGGGATTATAGGAGGTCACAATGATGTATGGGGGAGGCGGATTATAGGAGGTCACAATGATGTATGGGGTGAGGGGGATTATAGGAGGTCACAATGATGTATGGGGTGAGGGGGATTATAGGAGGTCACAATGATGTATGGGGTGAGGGGGATTATAGGAGGTAACAATGATGTATGGGGTGAGAGGGATTATAGGAGGTCACAATGATGTATGGGGTGAGGGGGATTATAGGAGGTCACAATGATGTATGGGGTGAGGGGGATTATAGGAGGTCACAATGATGTATGGGGTGAGGGGGATTATAGGAGGTCACAATGATGTATGGGGTGAGGGGGATTATAGGAGGTCACAATGATGTATGGGGTGAGGGGGATTATAGGAGGTCACCATGATGTATGGGGAGGGGGATTATAGGAGGTCACAATGATGTATGGGGTGAGAGGGATTATAGGAGGTCACAATGATGTATGGGGTGAGGGGGATTATAGAAGGTCACAATGATGTATGGGGTGAGAGGGATTATAGGAGGTCACAATGATGTATGGGGTGAGGGGGATTATAGGAGGTCACAATGATGTATGGGGTGAGGGGGATTATAGGAGGTCACAATGATGTATGGGGTGAGGGGGATTATAGGAGGTCACAATGATGTATGGGGTGAGGGGGATTATAGGAGGTCACAATGATGTATGGGGTGAGGGGGATTATAGGAGGTCACAATGATGGATGGGGTGAGGGGGATTATAGGAGGTCACAATGATGGATGGGGTGAGGGGGATTATAGGAGGTCACAATGATGTATGGGGTGAGGGGGATTATAGGAGGTCACAATGATGTATGGGGTGAGGGGGATTATAGGAGGTCACAATGATGTCTGGGGTGAGGGGGATTATAGGAGGTCACAATGATGTATGGGGGAGGCGGATTATAGGAGGTCACAATGATGTATGGGGTGAGGGGGATTATAGGAGGTCACAATGATGTATGGGGTGAGGGGGATTATAGGAGGTCACAATGATGTATGGGGTGAGGGGGATTATAGGAGGTCACAATGATGTATGGGGTGAGGGGGATTATAGGAGGTCACAATGATGTCTGGGGTGAGGGGGATTATAGGAGGTCACAATGATGTATGGGGGAGGCGGATTATAGGAGGTCACAATGATGTATGGGGTGAGGGGGATTATAGGAGGTCACAATGATGTATGGGGTGAGGGGGATTATAGGAGGTCACAATGATGTATGGGGTTAGGGGGATTATAGGAGGTCACAATGATGTATGGGGTGAGGGGGATTATAGGAGGTCACAATGATGTCTGGGGTGAGGGGGATTATAGGAGGTCACAATGATGTATGGGGTGAGGGGGATTATAGGAGGTCACAATGATGTATGGGGGGATTATAGGAGGTCACAATGATGTATGGGGTGAGGGGGATTATAGGAGGTCACAATGATGTATGGGGTGAGGGGGATTATAGGAGGTCACAATGATGTATGGGGTGAGGGGGATTATAGGAGGTCACAATGATGTATGGGGTGAGGGGGATTATAGGAAGTCACAATGATGTATGGGGTGAGGGGGAATATAGGAGGTAACAATGATGTATGGGGAGGCGGATTATAGGAGGTAACAATGATGTATGGGGTGAGGGGGATTATAGGAGGTCACAATGATGTATGGGGGAGGCGGATTATAGGAGGTCACAATGATGTATGGGGTGAGGGGGAATATAGGAGGTAACAATGATGTATGGGGTGAGGGGGATTATAGGAGGTCACAATGATGTATGGGGGAGGCGGATTATAGGAGGTCACAATGATGTATGGGGTGAGGGGATTATAGGAAGTCACAATGATGTATGGGGTGAGGGGGATTATAGGAGGTCACCATGATGTATGGGGAGGGGGATTATAGGAGGTCACAATGATGTATGGGGTGAGAGGGATTATAGGAGGTCACAATGATGTATGGGGTGAGAGGGATTATAGAAGGTCACAATGATGTATGGGGTGAGAGGGATTATAGGAGGTCACAATGATGTATGGGGTGAGGGGGATTATAGGAGGTCACAATGATGTATGGGGGAGGCGGATTATAGGAGGTCACAATGATGTATGGGGTGAGGGGGATTATAGGAGGTCACAATGATGTCTGGGGTGAGGGGGATTATAGGAGGTCACAATGATGTATGGGGTGAGGGGGATTATAGGAGGTCACAATGATGTCTGGGGTGAGGGGGATTATAGGAGGTCACAATGATGTATGGGGTGAGGGGGATTATAGGAGGTCACAATGATGTATGGGGTGAGGGGGATTATAGGAATTCACAATGATGTATGGGGTGAGGCGGATTATAGGAGGTCACAATGATGTATGGGGTGAGGGGGATTATAGGAGGTCACAATGATGTATGGGGTGAGGGGGATTATAGGAGGTCACAATGATGTATGGGGTGAGGGGGATTATAGGAGGTCACAATGATGTATGGGGTGAGGGGGATTATAGGAGGTCACAATGATGTATGGGGTGAGAGGGATTATAGGAGGTCACAATGATGTATGGGGGAGGCGGATTATAGGAGGTCACAATGATGTATGGGGTGAGGGGGATTATAGGAGGTCACAATGATGTATGGGGGAGGCGGATTATAGGAGGTCACAATGATGTATGGGGTGAGGGGGATTATAGGAGGTCACAATGATGTATGGGGTGAGGGGGATTATAGGAGGTCACAATGATGTATGGGGTGAGGGGGATTATAGGAGGTCACAATGATGTATGGGGTGAGGGGGATTATAGGAGGTCACAATGATGTATGGGGTGAGGGGGATTATAGGAGGTCACAATGATGTATGGGGTGAGAGGGATTATAGGAGGTCACAATGATGTATGGGGTGAGGGGGATTATAGGAGGTCACAATGATGTATGGGGTGAGGGGGATTATAGGAGGTCACAATGATGTATGGGGTGAGAGGGATTATAGGAGGTCACAATGATGTATGGGGTGAGGGGGATTATAGGAGGTCACAATGATGTATGGGGTGAGAGGGATTATAGGAGGTCACAATGATGTATGGGGTGAGGGGGATTATAGGAGGTCACAATGATGTATGGGGGAGGCGGATTATAGGAGGTCACAATGATGTATGGGGTGAGGGGGATTATAGGAGGTCACAATGATGTATGGGGTGAGGGGGATTATAGGAGGTCACAATGATGGGAGGGGGATTATAGGAGGTCACAATGATGTATGGGGTGAGGGGGATTATAGGAGGTCACAATGATGGGAGGGGGATTATAGGAGGTCACAATGATGTATGGGGTGAGGGGGATTATAGGAGGTCACAATGATGTATGGGGAGGCGGATTAAAGGAAAGTGGAGAAAGTAGCAGAAAATCAAAAGAATGATCGCGTCGGTATGAGGATGTGACACTTTCGTTTCCTTCTCTCCAACTCAAAGTTTAAAAACATGAAAGAGACCGGACCGTAAAGTGTCAGTCCCATGTACAACACGCGGTGGGATTTACTTGCAGTCCTGTCACTACGTCCGATGTCTGTACAGTGTCAGGTCACTTTCCTGAATGAAAATCCCTAGAGCTCAGCGCAGACACTGATCAAGCAAGGAATTCTGGGAGATATCAGCTGTTAAACTGCAAAATTAATGTGTAATGGGGTCTCCACGGAGGATCACTAACCTGTGGGCACCCCGGTCTCTGCCTCCAGCTGCTGATAAAGCTTGTTGGAATAATCGGCCATTTCTGTCTCTATAGAAATATGTTTCACCGTACTCACAGCGCCGGCACAGAACCGCGTAGAGCCAGCGGCCAGCCTGCAGGAACAGACGCTGAGAATGAGGGGCAGGACACAGAAAGGATAGTGGAGCCAGTAATCACTGCTCATCACAAAAGAGAAAGTTACATCCTGTATTATCCCCCAGAGCTGCGCTCACTATTCTGCTGGTGCAATCACTGTGTACATACATTACTGATCCTGAGTTACATCCTGTATTATCCCCCAGAGCTGCGCTCACTATTCTGCTGGTGCAGTCACTGTGTACATACATTACATTACTGATCCTGAGTTACCTCTTGTATTATACTTCAGAGCTGCACTCACTATTCTGCTGGTGCAGTCACTGTGTACATACATTACATTACTGATCCTGAGTTACATCCTGTATTATACTCCAGAGCTGCACTCACTATTCTGCTGGTGCAGTCACTGTGTACATACATTACATGAACCTGAGTTACATCCTGTATTATACTCCAGAGCTGCACTCACTATTCAGCTGGTGCAGTCACTGTGTACATACATTACATGATCCCGAGTTACATCCTGCATTATACCCCAGAGCTGCACTCACTATTCTGCTGCTGCAGTCACTGTGTACAAACATTACATTACTGATCCTGAGTTACATCCTGTATTATACTCCAGAGCTGCACTCACTATTCTGCTGGTGCAGTCACTGTGTACATACATTACATTACTGATCCTGAGTTACCTCCTGTATTATACCCCAGAGCTGTACTCACTATTCTGCTGGTGCAGTCACTGTGTACATACATTACATTACTGATCCTGAGTTACCTCCTGTATTATACCCCAGAGCTGCACTCACTATTCTGCTGGTGCAGTCACTGTGTACATACATTTCCCTCCGGAGCTGCACTCCCTGTTCGGCTGGTGCAGTCTCAGTACACACACAGCGGACCCTGCGCTTCCCTCCGGAGCTGCGCTACCTGTTCGGCCGACCCTGCGCTTCCCTCCGGAGCTGCGCTCCCTGTTCGGCTGGTGTAGTCTCAGTACATACACTGCGGACCCTGCGCTTCCCTCCGGAGCTGCGCTCCCTGTTCGGCTGGTGCAGTCTCAGTACACACACGGCGGACCCTGTGCTTCCCTCCGGAGCTGCGCTCCCTGTTCTGCTGGTGCAGTCTCAGTACACACACTGCGGACCCTGCGCTTCCCTCCGGAGCTGCGCTCCCTGTTCGGCTGGTGCAGTCTCAGTACACACACGGCGGACCCTGCGCTTCCCTCCGGAGCTGTGCTCCCTGTTCGGCTGGTGCAGTCTCAGTACACACACTGCGGACCCTGCGCTTCCCTCCGGAGCTGCGTTCCCTGTTCGGCTGGTGCAGTCTCCGTACACACACTGCGGACCCTGCGCTTCCCTCCGGAGCTGCGCTCCCTGTTCTGCCGACCCTGCGCTTCCCTCCGGAGCTGCGCTCCCTGTTCTGCTGGTGCAGTCTCAGTACACACACTGCGGACCCTGCGCTTCCCTCCGGAGCTGCGCTCCCTGTTCTGCTGGTGCAGTCTCAGTACACACACGGCGGACCCTGCGCTTCCCTCCGGAGCTGCGCTCCCTGCGCTTCCCTCCGGAGCTGCGCTCCCTGTTCTGCTGGTGCAGTCTCAGTACACACACGGCAGACCCTGCGCTTCTCTCTGGAGCTGCGCTCCCTGTTCGGCTGGTGCAGTCTCAGTACACACATTGCGGACCCTGCGCTTCCCTCCGGAGCTGCACTCCCTGTTCTGCTGGTGGTCTCCGTACACACACTGCGGACCCTGCGCTTGCCTCCGGAGCTGCGCTCCCTGTTCTGCTGGTGCAGTCTCAGTACACACACGGCGGACCCTGCGCTTCCCTCCCTGTTCGGCTGGTGCAGTCTCAGTACACACACAGCGGACCCTGCGCTTCTCTCCGGAGCTGCGCTCCCTGTTCGGCTGGTGCAGTCTCAGTACACACACGGCGGACCCTGCGCTTCCCTCCGGAGCTGCGCTCCCTGTTCGGCTAGTGCAGTCTCAGTACACACACGGCGGACCCTGCGCTTCTCTCCGGAGCTGCGCTCCCTGTTCGGCTGGTGCAGTCTCAGTACACACACGGCGGACCCTGCGCTTCCCTCGGGAGCTGCGCTCCCTGTTCTGCTGGTGGTCTCCCCACACACACGGCGGACCCTGCGCTTCCCTCCGGAGCTGCGCTCCCTGTTCTGCGGACCCTGCGCTTCCCTCCGGAGCTGCGCTCCCTGTTCTGCTGGTGGTCTCCCCACACACACGGCGGACCCTGCGCTTCCCTCCGGAGCTGCGCTCCCTGTTCTGCGGACCCTGCGCTTCCCTCCGGAGCTGCGCTCCCTGTTCTGCTGGTGGTCTCCCCACACACACGGCGGGCCCTGCGCTTCCCTCCGGAGCTGCGCTCCCTGTTCTGCGGACCCTGCGCTTCCCTCCGGAGCTGCGCTCCCTGTTCTGTGGACCCTGCGCTTCCCTCCGGAGCTGCGCTCCCTGTTCTGCTGGTGGTCTCCCCACACACACGGCGGACCCTGCGCTTCCCTCCGGAGCTGCGCTCCCTGTCCTGCGGACCCTGCGCTTCCCTCCGGAGCTGCGCTCCCTGTTCGGCTGGTGGTCTCCCCACACACACGGCGGACCCTGCGCTTCCCTCCGGAGCTGCGCTCCCTGTTCTGTGGACCCTGCGCTTCCCTCCAGAGCTGCGCTCCCTGTTTTGCTGGTGGTCTCCCCACACACACGGCGGACCCTGCGCTTCCCTCCGGAGCTGCGCTCCCTGTTCTGCGGACCCTGCACTTCCCTCCGGAGCTGCGCTCCCTGTTCTGTGGACCCTGCGCTTCCCTCCAGAGCTGCGCTCCCTGTTCTGCTGGTGGTCTCCCCACACACACGGCGGACCCTGCGCTTCCCTCCAGAGCTGCGCTCCCTGTTCTGCTGGTGGTCTCCCCACACACACGGCGGACCCTGCGCTTCCATCCGGAGCTGCGCTCCCTGTTCTGCGGACCCTGCGCTTCCCTCCGGAGCTGCGCTCCCTGTTCTGCTGGTGGTCTCCCCACACACACGGCGGACTCTGCGCTTCCCTCCGGAGCTGCGCTCCCTGTTCTGCGGACCCTGCGCTTCTCTCCAGAGCTGCACTCCCTGTTCTGCTGGTGGTCTCCCCACACACACGGCGGACCCTGCGCTTCCCTCCGGAGCTGCGCTTCCTGTTCTGCTGGTGGTCTCCCCACACACACGGCGGACCCTGCGCTTCCCTCCGGAGCTGCGCTCCCTGTTCTGCGGACCCTGCGCTTCCCTCCGGAGCTGCGCTCCCTGTTCTGTGGACCCTGCGCTTCCCTCCAGAGCTGCGCTCCCTGTTCTGCTGGTGGTCTCCCCACACACACGGCGGACCCTGCGCTTCCCTCCGGAGCTGCGCTCCCTGTTCTGCGGACCCTGCGCTTCCCTCCGGAGCTGCGCTCCCTGTTCTGTGGACCCTGCGCTTCCCTCCAGAGCTGCGCTCCCTGTTCTGCTGGTGGTCTCCCCACACACACGGCGGACCCTGCGCTTCCCTCCGGAGCTGCGCTCCCTGTCCTGCGGACCCTGCGCTTCCCTCCGGAGCTGCGCTCCCTGTTCGGCTGGTGGTCTCCCCACACACACGGCGGACCCTGCGCTTCCCTCCGGAGCTGCGCTCCCTGTTCTGCGGACCCTGCGCTTCCCTCCGGAGCTGCGCTCCCTGTTCTGTGGACCCTGCGCTTCCCTCCAGAGCTGCGCTCCCTGTTCTGCTGGTGGTCTCCCCACACACACGGCGGATTCTGCGCTTCCCTCCGGAGCTGCGCTCCCTGTCCTGCGGACCCTGCGCTTCCCTCCGGAGCTGCGCTCCCTGTTCTGCTGGTGGTCTCCCCACACACACGGCGGACCCTGCGCTTCCCTCCGGAGCTGCGCTCCCTGTTCTGCGGACCCTGCGCTTCCCTCCGGAGCTGCGCTCCCTGTTCTGTGGACCCTGCGCTTCCCTCCAGAGCTGCGCTCCCTGTTCTGCTGGTGGTCTCCCCACACACACGGCGGACCCTGCGCTTCCCTCCGGAGCTGCGCTCCCTGTTCTGCGGACCCTGCGCTTCCCTCCGGAGCTGCGCTCCCTGTTCTGTGGACCCTGCGCTTCCCTCCAGAGCTGCGCTCCCTGTTCCGCTGGTGGTCTCCCCACACACGGCGGACCCTGCGCTTCCCTCCGGAGCTGCGCTCCCTGTCCTGCGGACCCTGCGCTTCCCTCCGGAGCTGCGCTCCCTGTTCGGCTGGTGGTCTCCCCACACACACGGCGGACCCTGCGCTTCCCTCCGGAGCTGCGCTCCCTGTTCTGTGGACCCTGCGCTTCCCTCCAGAGCTGCGCTCCCTGTTCGGCTGGTGGTCTCCCCACACACACGGCGGACCCTGCGCTTCCCTCCGGAGCTGCGTTCCCTGTTCGGCTGGTGGTCTCCCCACACACACGGCGGACCCTGCGCTCCCTGTTCTGTGGACCCTGCGCTTCCCTCCAGAGCTGCGCTCCCTGTTCTGCTGGTGGTCTCCCCACACACACGGCGGACCCTGCGCTTCCCTCCGGAGCTGCGCTCCCTGTTCTGCGGACCCCGCGCTTCCCTCCGGAGCTGCGCTCCCTGTTCTGTGGACCCTGCGCTTCCCTCCAGAGCTGCGCTCCCTGTTCGGCTGGTGGTCTCCCCACACACACGGCGGACCCTGCGCTTCCCTCCGGAGCTGCACTCCCTGTTCGGCTGGTGGTCTCCCCACACACACGGCGGACCCTGCGCTTCCCTCCGGAGCTGCGCTCCCTGTTCTGTGGACCCTGCGCTTCCCTCCAGAGCTGTGCTCCCTGTTCTGCTGGTGGTCTCCCCACACACACGGCGGACCCTGCGCTTCCCTCCGGAGCTGCGCTCCCTGTTCTGCGGACCCCGCGCTTCCCTCCGGAGCTGCGCTCCCTGTTCTGTGGACCCTGCGCTTCCCTCCGGAGCTGTGCTCCCTGTTCTGTGGACCCTGCGCTTCCCTCCGGAGCTGCGCTCCCTGTTCGGCTGGTGGTCTCCCCACACACACGGCGGACCCTGCGCTTCCCTCCGGAGCTGCGCTCCCTGTTCTGCGGACCCTGCGCTTCCCTCCGGAGCTGCGCTCCCTGTTCTGCGAACCCTGCGCTTCCCTCCAGAGCTGCGCTCCCTGTTCTGCTGGTGGTCTCCCCACACACACGGCGGACCCTGCGCTTCCCTCCGGAGCTGCGTTCCCTGTTCTGCGGACCCTGCGCTTCCCTCTGGAGCTGCGCTCCCTGTTCTGTGGACCCTGCGCTTCCCTCCGGAGCTGCGCTCCCTGTTCTGTGGACCCTGCGCTTCCCTCCAGAGCTGCGCTCCCTGTTCTGCTGGTGGTCTCCCCACACACACGGCGGACCCTGCGCTTCCCTCCGGAGCTGCGCTCCCTGTTCTGCGGACCCTGCGCTTCCCTCCGGAGCTGCGCTCCCTGTTCTGCTGGTGGTCTCCCCACACACACGGCGGGCCCTGCGCTTCCCTCCGGAGCTGCGCTCCCTGTTCTGCGGACCCTGCGCTTCCCTCCGGAGCTGCGCTCCCTGTTCTGTGGACCCTGCGCTTCCCTCCGGAGCTGCGCTCCCTGTTCTGCTGGTGGTCTCCCCACACACACGGCGGACCCTGCGCTTCCCTCCGGAGCTGCGCTCCCTGTCCTGCGGACCCTGCGCTTCCCTCCGGAGCTGCGCTCCCTGTTCGGCTGGTGGTCTCCCCACACACACGGCGGACCCTGCGCTCCCTGTTCTGTGGACCCTGCGCTTCCCTCCAGAGCTGCGCTCCCTGTTCTGCTGGTGGTCTCCCCACACACACGGCGGACCCTGCGCTTCCCTCCGGAGCTGCGCTCCCTGTTCTGCGGACCCTGCACTTCCCTCCGGAGCTGCGCTCCCTGTTCTGTGGACCCTGCGCTTCCCTCCAGAGCTGCGCTCCCTGTTCTGCTGGTGGTCTCCCCACACACACGGCGGACCCTGCGCTTCCCTCCAGAGCTGCGCTCCCTGTTCTGCTGGTGGTCTCCCCACACACACGGCGGACCCTGCGCTTCCATCCGGAGCTGCGCTCCCTGTTCTGCGGACCCTGCGCTTCCCTCCGGAGCTGCGCTCCCTGTTCTGCTGGTGGTCTCCCCACACACACGGCGGACTCTGCGCTTCCCTCCGGAGCTGCGCTCCCTGTTCTGCGGACCCTGCGCTTCTCTCCAGAGCTGCGCTCCCTGTTCTGCTGGTGGTCTCCCCACACACACGGCGGACCCTGCGCTTCCCTCCGGAGCTGCGCTTCCTGTTCTGCTGGTGGTCTCCCCACACACACGGCGGACCCTGCGCTTCCCTCCGGAGCTGCGCTCCCTGTTCTGCGGACCCTGCGCTTCCCTCCGGAGCTGCGCTCCCTGTTCTGTGGACCCTGCGCTTCCCTCCAGAGCTGCGCTCCCTGTTCTGCTGGTGGTCTCCCCACACACACGGCGGACCCTGCGCTTCCCTCCGGAGCTGCGCTCCCTGTTCTGCGGACCCTGCGCTTCCCTCCGGAGCTGCGCTCCCTGTTCTGTGGACCCTGCGCTTCCCTCCAGAGCTGCGCTCCCTGTTCTGCTGGTGGTCTCCCCACACACACGGCGGACCCTGCGCTTCCCTCCGGAGCTGCGCTCCCTGTCCTGCGGACCCTGCGCTTCCCTCCGGAGCTGCGCTCCCTGTTCGGCTGGTGGTCTCCCCACACACACGGCGGACCCTGCGCTTCCCTCCGGAGCTGCGCTCCCTGTTCTGCGGACCCTGCGCTTCCCTCCGGAGCTGCGCTCCCTGTTCTGTGGACCCTGCGCTTCCCTCCAGAGCTGCGCTCCCTGTTCTGCTGGTGGTCTCCCCACACACACGGCGGATTCTGCGCTTCCCTCCGGAGCTGCGCTCCCTGTCCTGCGGACCCTGCGCTTCCCTCCGGAGCTGCGCTCCCTGTTCTGCTGGTGGTCTCCCCACACACACGGCGGACCCTGCGCTTCCCTCCGGAGCTGCGCTCCCTGTTCTGCGGACCCTGCGCTTCCCTCCGGAGCTGCGCTCCCTGTTCTGTGGACCCTGCGCTTCCCTCCAGAGCTGCGCTCCCTGTTCTGCTGGTGGTCTCCCCACACACACGGCGGACCCTGCGCTTCCCTCCGGAGCTGCGCTCCCTGTTCTGCGGACCCTGCGCTTCCCTCCGGAGCTGCGCTCCCTGTTCTGTGGACCCTGCGCTTCCCTCCAGAGCTGCGCTCCCTGTTCCGCTGGTGGTCTCCCCACACACGGCGGACCCTGCGCTTCCCTCCGGAGCTGCGCTCCCTGTCCTGCGGACCCTGCGCTTTCCTCCGGAGCTGCGCTCCCTGTTCGGCTGGTGGTCTCCCCACACACACGGCGGACCCTGCGCTTCCCTCCGGAGCTGCGCTCCCTGTTCTGTGGACCCTGCGCTTCCCTCCAGAGCTGCGCTCCCTGTTCGGCTGGTGGTCTCCCCACACACACGGCGGACCCTGCGCTTCCCTCCGGAGCTGCGCTCCCTGTTCGGCTGGTGGTCTCCCCACACACACGGCGGACCCTGCGCTTCCCTCCGGAGCTGCGCTCCCTGTTCTGTGGACCCTGCGCTTCCCTCCAGAGCTGCGCTCCCTGTTCTGCTGGTGGTCTCCCCACACACACGGCGGACCCTGCGCTTCCCTCCGGAGCTGCGCTCCCTGTTCTGCGGACCCCGCGCTTCCCTCCGGAGCTGCGCTCCCTGTTCTGTGGACCCTGCGCTTCCCTCCAGAGCTGCGCTCCCTGTTCGGCTGGTGGTCTCCCCACACACACGGCGGACCCTGCGCTTCCCTCCGGAGCTGCACTCCCTGTTCGGCTGGTGGTCTCCCCACACACACGGCGGACCCTGCGCTTCCCTCCGGAGCTGCGCTCCCTGTTCTGTGGACCCTGCGCTTCCCTCCAGAGCTGCGCTCCCTGTTCTGCTGGTGGTCTCCCCACACACACGGCGGACCCTGCGCTTCCCTCCGGAGCTGCGCTCCCTGTTCTGCGGACCCCGCGCTTCCCTCCGGAGCTGCGCTCCCTGTTCTGTGGACCCTGCGCTTCCCTCCGGAGCTGCGCTCCCTGTTCGGCTGGTGGTCTCCCCACACACACGGCGGACCCTGCGCTTCCCTCCGGAGCTGCGCTCCCTGTTCTGTGGACCCTGCGCTTCCCTCCGGAGCTGCGCTCCCTGTTCGGCTGGTGGTCTCCCCACACACACGGCGGACCCTGCGCTTCCCTCCGGAGCTGCGCTCCCTGTTCTGCGGACCCTGCGCTTCCCTCCGGAGCTGCGCTCCCTGTTCTGCGGACCCTGCGCTTCCCTCCAGAGCTGCGCTCCCTGTTCTGCTGGTGGTCTCCCCACACACACGGCGGACCCTGCGCTTCCCTCCGGAGCTGCGCTCCCTGTTCTGCGGACCCTGCGCTTCCCTCTGGAGCTGCGCTCCCTGTTCTGTGGACCCTGCGCTTCCCTCCGGAGCTGCGCTCCCTGTTCGGCTGGTGGTCTCCCCACACACACGGCGGACCCTGCGCTTCCCTCCGGAGCTGCGCTCCCTGTTCTGCGGACCCTGCGCTTCCCTCCGGAGCTGCGCTCCCTGTTCGGCTGGTGGTCTCCCCACACACACGGCGGACCCTGCGCTTCCCTCCGGAGCTGCGCTCCCTGTTCTGTGGACCCTGCGCTTCCCTCCAGAGCTGCGCTCCCTGTTCTGCTGGTGGTCTCCCCACACACACGGCGGACCCTGCGCTTCCCTCCGGAGCTGCGCTCCCTGTTCTGCGGACCCTGCGCTTCCCTCCGGAGCTGCGCTCCCTGTTCGGCTGGTGGTCTCCCCACACACACGGCGGACCCTGCGCTTCCCTCCGGAGCTGCGCTCCCTGTTCTGCGGACCCTGCGCTTCCCTCCGGAGCTGCGCTCCCTGTTCTGTGGACCCTGCGCTTCCCTCCAGAGCTGCGCTCTCTGTTCTGTGGACCCTGCGCTTCCCTCCAGAGCTGCGCTCCCTGTTCTGCTGGTGGTCTCCCCACACACACGGCGGACCCTGCGCTTCCCTCCGGAGCTGCGCTCCCTGTTCTGCGGACCCTGCGCTTCCCTCCGGAGCTGCGCTCCCTGTTCTGCTGGTGGTCTCCCCACACACACGGCGGACCCTGCGCTTCCATCCGGAGCTGCGCTCCCTGTTCTGCGGACCCTGCGCTTCCCTCCGGAGCTGCGCTCCCTGTTCGGCTGGTGGTCTCGCACTCACCGTCCCTGCTCCAGGATGACCACGTCCTGCCAGCCCAGCCTGGTGAGGTGATAGGCCACAGACGCCCCCATGATGCCGCCTCCGCAGATCACCACCTGGGCACGCGGGGGCAGGCTCTGCGGCTCCGTGGAGGCCGTCCTCTGCGGGGGGCACAGTCTCCGCCAGCCGTGCCATCTCACCGGCCCCCAGACGTCTGCCAGCAGCCGGGCGTGCATGGCGGCGACTCTGCGGGAAGAGACACGGGCGTGAGCGGTGACCGCGGGCAGGGCCCGGCTCTAGGGCATCACGGCGGCCCTGGCAACAGTTGCCATGGTGACAGCGCAGCCCTGGACCACACAGGAATAATAATACGAGGGCTGTGACTCCCCGGACACACAGAGGTCAGCGCCGCAGGGGGCGCCGCGCTCCGGGGTATCAGGCCTCCGGCCGCGTCCCGTCCATGTCCCCGCTCTCCCCGGGGCTCAGTCACCTCTGACCTCTCCGCTTCCGGTGTTTCTCTCACTTATAAAAACGAGCTGACCCCCGGGAGAAGCGTCCCGTCAGGTGACGTCATGGCGCTAGTCAGGCGGCCAATCAAAAAGCGCGTCCCAGGACCGCCCGCTCCTCTGTTTGGGTGACGCACATGGTCACCGAACAACCAATCAGCGACCTGAGGGCGGTCTGATGAACGACCAATCACAGCACGGGGGCGGGAGCTAAGGAGTAGTCCAAGTTCAACGCTCCAGGAGGAGACAGAAGACAGAGGAAGGAAGGAAGAGACAGAGGAAGGAAAGAGAGACAGAGGAAGGAAAGAGAGAGACAGAGGAAGGAAGGAAGAGACAGAGGAAGGAAAGAGAGAGAGACAGAGGAAGGAAAGAGAGAGAGACAGAGGAAGGAAAGAGAGAGACAGAGGAAGGAAGGAGAGAGACAGAGGATGGAAAGAGAGAGACAGAGGAAGGAAAGAGAGACAGAGGAAGGAAAGAGAGAGACAGAGGAAGGAAAGAGAGAGACAGAGGAAGGAAAGAGAGAGACAGAAGAAGGAAGGAGAGAGAGACAGAGGAAGGAAGGAGAGAGACAGAGGAAGGAAAGAGAGAGACAGAGGAAGGAAAGAGAGAGACAGAGGAAGGAAAGAGAGAGACAGAGGAAGGAAAGAGAGAGACAGAAGAAGGAAGGAGAGAGACAGAGGATGGAAAGAGAGAGACAGAGGAAGGAAAGAGAGACAGAGGAAGGAAAGAGAGACAGAGGAAGGAAAGAGAGACAGAGGAAGGAAAGAGAGAGAGACAGAGGAAGGAAAGAGAGAGACAGAGGAAGGAAAGAGAGAGACAGAGGAAGGAAGGAGAGAGACAGAGGATGGAAAGAGAGAGACAGAGGAAGGAAAGAGAGACAGAGGAAGGAAAGAGAGAGACAGAGGAAGGAAAGAGAGAGACAGAGGAAGGAAAGAGAGACAGAGGATGGAAAGAGAGACAGAGGAAGGAAAGAGAGACAGAGGAAGGAAAGAGAGAGACAGAGGAAGGAAGGAAAAGACAGAGGAAGGAAAGAGAGAGAGACAGAGGAAGGAAAGAGAGAGAGACAGAGGAAGGAAAGAGAGAGACAGAGGAAGGAAAGAGAGACAGAGGAAGGAAAGAGAGAGACAGAGGAAGGAAAGAGAGAGAGACAGAGGAAGGAAAGAGAGACAGAGGAAGGAAAGAGAGAGAGACAGAGGAAGGAGAGAGAGAGAGACAGAGGAAGGAAAGAGAGAGAGACAGAGGAAGGAAAGAGAGAGACAGAGGAAGGAAGGAGAGAGACAGAGGAAGGAAAGAGAGAGACAGAGGAAGGAAGGAAGAGACAGAAGAAGGAAAGAGAGAGACAGAGGAAGGAAAGAGAGACAGAGGAAGGAAAGAGAGAGAGACAGAGGAAGGAAAGAGAGACAGAGGAAGGAAAGAGAGAGACAGAGGAAGGAGAGAGAGAGACAGAGGAAGGAAAGAGAGAGACAGAGGAAGGAAGGAGAGAGACAGAGGAAGGAAAGAGAGAGACAGAGGAAGGAAGGAAGAGACAGAGGAAGGAAAGAGAGAGACAGAGGAAGGAAAGAGAGACAGAGGAAGGAAGGAGAGAGACAGAGGAAGGAAAGAGAGAGACAGAGGAAGGAAGGAGAGAGACAGAGGAAGGAAAGAGAGAGACAGAGGATGGAAGGAGAGAGAGACAGAGGAAGGAAAGAGAGAGAGACAGAGGAAGGAAAGAGAGACAGAGGAAGGAAGGAGAGAGACAGAGGAAGGAAGGAAGAGACAGAGGAAGGAAAGAGAGAGACAGAGGAAGGAAAGAGAGACAGAGGAAGGAAAGAGAGAGACAGAGGAAGGAAAGAGAGACAGAGGAAGGAAGGAGAGAGACAGAGGAAGGAAGGAGAGAGACAGAGGAAGGAAGGAAGAGACAGAGGAAGGAAAGAGAGAGACAGAGGAAGGAAAGAGAGAGAGACAGAGGAAGGAAAGAGAGACAGAGGAAGGAAGGAGAGAGACAGAGGAAGGAGAGAGAGACAGAGGAAGGAAGGAGAGACAGAGGAAGGAAGGAGAGAGACAGAGGAAGGAAGGAGAGAGACAGAGGAAGGAGAGAGAGACAGAGGAAGGAAGGAGAGAGACAGAGGAAGGAAGGAGAGACAGAGGAAGGAAGGAGAGAGACAGAGGAAGGAGAGCGAGACAGAGGAAGGAAGGAGAGAGACAGAGGAAGGAAGGAGAGACAGAGGAAGGAAGGAGAGAGACAGAGGAAGGAGAGCGAGACAGAGGAAGGAAGGAGAGAGACAGAGGAAGGAAGGAGAGAGAGGAAGGAGAGAGACAGAGGAAGGAAGGAGAGAGACAGAGGAAGGAAGGAGAGAGACAGAGGAAGGAGAGCGAGACAGAGGAAGGAAGGAGAGAGACAGAGGAAGGAAGGAGAGACAGAGGAAGGAAGGAGAGAGGCAGAGGAAGGAAAGAGAGAGACAGAGGAAGGAAGGAGAGATGAGAGAGGAAGGAAGGAGAGACAGAGGAAGGAGATATGAAAGACAGAGGAAGGAAGGAGAGAGACAGAGGAAGGAAAGAGAGAGAGACAGAGGAAGGAAAGAGAGACAGAGGAAGGAAGGAGAGATGAGAGAGGAAGGAAGGAGAGACAGAGGAAGGAGATATGAAAGACAGAGGAAGGAAGGAGAGAGACAGAGGAAGGAAAGAGAGAGACAGAGGAAGGAAGGAGAGACAGAGGAAGGAGAGATGAAAGACAGAGGAAGGAGAGAGAGAGACAGGAAGGAAGGAGAGACAGAGGAAGGAGAGACAGAGGAAGGAAAGAGAGAGACAGAGGAAGGAAAGAGAGAGACAGAGGAAGGAAAGAGAGAGACAGAGGAAGGAAGGAGAGAGACAGAGGAAGGAAGGAAGAGACATAGGAAGGAAAGAGAAAGACAGAGGAAGGAAGGAAGAGACAGAGGAAGGAAAGAAAGAGACAGAGGAAGGAAAGAGAGACAGAGGAAGGAAGGAGAGAGACAGAGGAAGGAAAGAGAGAGACAGAGGAAGGAAGGAGAGAGACAGAGGAAGGAAAGAGAGAGACAGAGGATGGAAGGAGAGAGAGACAGAGGAAGGAAAGAGAGAGAGACAGAGGAAGGAAAGAGAGACAGAGGAAGGAAGGAGAGAGACAGAGGAAGGAAGGAAGAGACAGAGGAAGGAAAGAGAGAGACAGAGGAAGGAAAGAGAGAGAGACAGAGGAAGGAAAGAGAGAGACAGAGGAAGGAAAGAGAGACAGAGGAAGGAAGGAGAGAGACAGAGGAAGGAAGGAAGAGACAGAGGAAGGAAAGAGAGAGACAGAGGAAGGAAAGAGAGAGAGACAGAGGAAGGAAAGAGAGACAGAGGAAGGAAGGAGAGAGACAGAGGAAGGAGAGAGAGACAGAGGAAGGAAGGAGAGACAGAGGAAGGAAGGAGAGAGACAGAGGAAGGAAGGAGAGAGACAGAGGAAGGAGAGAGAGACAGAGGAAGGAAGGAGAGAGACAGAGGAAGGAAGGAGAGACAGAGGAAGGAAGGAGAGAGACAGAGGAAGGAGAGCGAGACAGAGGAAGGAAGGAGAGAGACAGAGGAAGGAAGGAGAGACAGAGGAAGGAAGGAGAGACAGAGGAAGGAAGGAGAGAGACAGAGGAAGGAGAGCGAGACAGAGGAAGGAAGGAGAGAGACAGAGGAAGGAAGGAGAGACAGAGGAAGGAAGGAGAGAGACAGAGGAAGGAAGGAGAGAGACAGAGGAAGGAAGGAGAGAGACAGAGGAAGGAGAGCGAGACAGAGGAAGGAAGGAGAGAGACAGAGGAAGGAAGGAGAGACAGAGGAAGGAAGGAGAGAGACAGAGGAAGGAAAGAGAGAGACAGAGGAAGGAAGGAGAGATGAGAGAGGAAGGAAGGAGAGACAGAGGAAGGAGATATGAAAGACAGAGGAAGGAAGGAGAGAGACAGAGGAAGGAAAGAGAGAGAGACAGAGGAAGGAAAGAGAGACAGAGGAAGGAAGGAGAGATGAGAGAGGAAGGAAGGAGAGACAGAGGAAGGAGATATGAAAGACAGAGGAAGGAAGGAGAGAGACAGAGGAAGGAAAGAGAGACAGAGGAAGGAAGGAGAGACAGAGGAAGGAGAGATGAAAGACAGAGGAAGGAGAGAGAGAGACAGGAAGGAAGGAGAGACAGAGGAAGGAGAGACAGAGGAAGGAGAGACAGAGGAAGGAAAGAGAGAGACAGAGGAAGGAAAGAGAGAGACAGAGGAAGGAGAGATGAAAGACAGAGGAAGGAATGAGAGAGATAGAGGAAGGAAGGAGAGACAGAGGAAGGAGAGATGAAAGACAGAGGAAGGAGAGAGAGAGACAGGAAGGAAGGAGAGACAGAGGAAGGAGAGACAGAGGAAGGAAAGAGAGAGACAGAGGAAGGAAAGAGAGAGACAGAGGAAGGAGAGATGAAAGACAGAGGAAGGAGAGAGAGAGACAGAGGAAGGAAGGAGAGAGAGAGGAAGGAAGGAGAGAGACAGAGGAAGGAAAGAGAGAGACAGAGGAAGGAAGGAGAGAGACAGAGGAAGGAAGGAGAGACAGAGGAAGGAAGGAGAGAGACAGGAAGGAAAGAGAGAGACAGGAATGAAGGAGAGAGACAGAGGAAGGTTAGAGAGAGACAAGGAAGGAAGGAAAGAGACAGAGGAAGGAAGGAGAGAGAAAGGAAGGAAGGAGAGAGACAGAGGAAGGAAGGAGAGAGACAGAGGAAGGAAAGAGAGAGACAGAGGAAGGAAGGAGAGATGAGAGAGGAAGGAAGGAGAGACAGAGGAAGGAGAGATGAAAGACAGAGGAAGGAAGGAGAGAGAGACAGAGGAAGGAGAGATGAGACAGAGGAAGGAAGGAGAGATGAGAGAGGAAGGAAGGAGATACAGAGGAAGGAGAGATGAAAGACAGAGGAAGGAAGGAGAGATGAGAGAGGAAGGAAGGAGAGACAGAGGAAGGAGAGATGAAAGACAGAGGAAGGAAGGAGAGAGAGACAGAGGAAGGAGAGATGAAAGACAGAGGAAGGAAGGAGAGAGAGACAGAGGAAGGAGAGATGAGACAGGAAGGAAGGAGAGATGAGAGAGGAAGGAAGGAGATACAGAGGAAGGAGAGATGAAAGACAGAGGAAGGAAGGAGAGATGAGAGAGGAAGGAAGGAGAGACAGAGGAAGGAGATATGAAAGACAGAGGAAGGAAAGAGAGAGACAGAGGAAGGAGAGATGAGAGACAGAGGAAGGAAGGAGAGAGGAAGGAAGGAGAGACAGAGGAAGGAAAGAGAGAGACAGAGGAAGGAAGGAGATAGAGACAGAGGAAGGAGAGATGAGACAGAGGAAGGAAAGAGAGAGACAGAGGAAGGAAGGAGAGATGAGACAGAGGAAGGAAAGAGAGAGAGAGGAAGGAAGGAGATAGAGACAGAGGAGGGAGAGATGAGACAGAGGAAGGAAAGAGAGAGACAGAGGAAGGAAGGAGATAGAGACAGAGGATGAAAGAAGAGATGAGACAGAGGAAGGATGTACACACACTGCGGACCCTGCGCTTCCCTCCGGAGCTGCGCTCCCTGTTCTGCTGGTGCAGTCTCAGTACACACACGGCGGACCCCGCGCTTCCCTCTGGAGCTGCGCTCCCTGTTCTGCTGGTGGTCTCCCCACACACACACGGCGGACCCTGCGCTTCCCTCCAGAGCTGCGCTCCCTGTTCTGCTGGTGGTCTCCCCACACACAGTCTCATACCAAAACTGGTCAAAGTGGGACGCTGGGCCGACAGAAATATTCCACCTAGAGTTCTGCAAGAATCTTCTCCAAGTCCATCGGAGCACATCAAATAGCGCCTGCCGAGCAGAGCTGGGCAGATTCCCACTACACATCGCAATAAAGAAGAAGGCGCTGTCATTCAAGGCTCATCTACAAAGTAGCAGTCCCAGCTCCTACCATCACAAAGCCTTCCTACACCAGGAAGCCTCAGGAAGCCTCCCAAGGAAAAGTACCCAAAGCCAGTCTGACCAAGCCATCAACCTGTGACAAAAGGTGAAATCCAGAAGATGGTACACAAAGTCAAAGAGGAATATCTCAGCATCTGGAGGAACGACATAAACAAATCCCAGAAACTGACAATATACCAGAATCTACAGAGGGAGTACAAACTGGCCCCATATCTAGAGAAACTAGAAAACCCCAAAGATCGAGAGATCCTGAGCCGGTACAGACTGAGCGCCCACAGCCTACTCATCGAATCCGGGCGGCACCGACAGAACTACAAGCCTCGAGAGAGCAGACTCTGCCAGCAGCGCCCCCAGGAGGCCGTGGAGGACGAGGCAGACTCTGCCAGCAGCGCCCCCAGGAGGCCGTGAAGGATGAGGCAGACTCTGCCAGCAGCGCCCCCAGGAGGCCGTGGAGGACGAGGCAGACTCTGCCAGCAGCGCCCCCAGGAGGCCGTGGAGGACGAGGCAGACTCTGCCAGCAGCGCCCCCAGGAGGCCGTGGAGGACGAGGCAGACTCTGCCAGCAGCGCCCCCAGGAGGCCGTGGAGGACGAGGCAGACTCTGCCAGCAGCGCCCCCAGGAGGCCGTGGAGGACGAGGCAGACTCTGCCAGCAGCGCCCCCAGGAGGCCGTGGAGGACGAGGCAGACTCTGCCAGCAGCGCCCCCTGGAGGCCGTGGAGGACGAGGCAGACTCTGCCAGCAGTGCCCCCAGGAGGCCGTGGAGGACGAGGCAGACTCTGCCAGCAGCGCCCCCAGGAGGCCGTGGAGGACGAGGCAGACTCTGCCAGCAGCGCCCCTAGGAGGCCGTGGAGGATGAGGCAGACTCTGCCAGCAGCGCCCCCAGGAGGTCGTGGAGGATGAGGCAGACTGCCAGCAGGGCCCCCAGGAGGCTGTGGAGGATGAGGCAGACTCTGCCAGCAGCGCCCCCAGGAGGCCGTGTAGGATGAGGCAGACTACCAGCAGCGCCCCCAGGAGGCCGTGGAGGATGAGGCAGACTCTGCCAGCAGCGCCCCCAGGAGGCCGTGTAGGATGAGGCAGACTGCCAGCAGCGCCCCCAGGAGGCCAAGGAGGATGAGGCAGACTCTGCCAGCAGCACCCCCAGGAGGCCGTGGAGGATGAGGCAGACTCTGCCAGCAGCGCCCCCAGGAGGTCGTGGAGGATGAGGCAGACTCTGCCAGCAGTGCCCCCAGGAGGTCGTGGAGGATGAGGCAGACTCTGCCAGCAGCGCCCCCAGGAGGCCGTGGAGGATGAGGCAGACTGCCAGCAGCGCCCCCAGGAGGCCGTGGAGGATGAGGCAGACTGCCAGCAGCGCCCCCAGGAGGCCGTGGAGGATGAGGCAGACTCTGCCAGCAGTGCCCCCAGGAGGCCGTGGAGGATGAGGCAGACTGCCAGCAGCGCCCCCAGGAGGCCGTGGAGGATGAGGCAGACTCTGCCAGCAGTGTCCCCAGGAGGCCGTGGAGGATGAGGCAGACTCTGCCAGCAGCGCCCCCAGGAGGCCGTGGAGGATGAGGCAGACTCTGCCAGCAGCGCCCCCAGGAGGCCGTGGAGGACGAGGCAGACTGCCAGCAGCGCCCCCAGGAGGCCGTGGAGGATGAGGCAGACTCTGCCAGCAGCGCCCCCAGGAGGCCGTGGAGGATGAGGCAGACTCTGCCAGCAGCGCCCCCAGGAGGCCGTGGAGGATGAGGCAGACTCTGCCAGCAGCGCCCCCAGGAGGCCGTGGAGGATGAGGCAGACTCTGCCAGCAGCGCCCCCAGGAGGCCGTGGAGGATGAGGCAGACTCTGCCAGCAGCGCCCCCAGGAGGCCGTGGAGGATGAGGCAGACTCTGCCAGCAGCGCCCCCAGGAGGCCGTGGAGGATGAGGCAGACTCTGCCAGCAGCGCCCCCAGGAGGCCGTGGAGGATGAGGCAGACTCTGCCAGCAGTGCCCCCAGGAGGCCGTGGAGGATGAGGCCCACTTCCTGCTGAGGTGCCCCAAATACTCCGCAGTGAGGGACACTCACTTCAAGAGGCTGTCTGATCTCCTCCCAGACTTCACCTCCAAGGAGGAGGAAGAGAAACTGCCGATAATACTGGGGGAAGAGGAAAGTGCAGTGGCCGTAGCAGCGGAATATGTCAGTGCCTGCCACAGACTAAGAGGAGCCTGATATGTCATGGACTCCTGTACCCCAACACTGGACAAATCCCTATCCCCCGACTAAAGAGCCTGATATGTCATGGACTCCTATACCCCACCCTGGAAACATCCCCTATCCTCTAAAAGGAATTTGATATACCCTGGACCTCTATATGCCCCCCCTCCCCCACCCCCGGATTTTTACCATATGCTTTGGCAATGCTAACATGTACTTAGTCCTGCCAATAAAGCTCATTTGAATTGAATTGAATTGATAGAGGAAGGATGGAGAGAGACAGAGGAAGGAGAGATGAGAGAGGAAGGAGAGACAGAGGAAGGAGACAGAAGATAGAGGAAGGAGAGACAGAGGATGGAAGGAGAGAGAGACAGGAAGGAGACAGAAGATAGAGGAAGGAAGGAGAGAGACAGAGGAAGGAGAGACAGAGGATGGAAGGAGATAGAGGAAGGATGGAGAGAGAGACAGAGAAAGGAGACAGAAGATAAAGGAAGGAGAGACAGAGGAAGGAGACAGAAGATAGAGGAAGAAGAGACAGAGGAAGGAAGGAGAGAGAGACAGAGGAAGGAGACAGAAGATAGAGGAAGGAAGGAGAGAGACAGAGGAAGGAAAGACAGAGGATGGAAGGAGATAGAGGAAGGATGGAGAGAGACAGAGGAAGGAAGGAGAGAGACAGAGGAAGGAAGGAGAGAGACAGGAAGGAAGGAGAGAGACAGAGGAAGGAAGGAGAGAGACAGAGGATGGAAGGGGATAGAGACAGAGGAAGGAAGGAGAGACAGAGGATGGAAGGGGATAGAGACAGAGGAAGGAAAGAGAGAGAGACAGAGGAAGGAGACAGAAGATAGAGGAAGGAAGGAGAGAGAGACAGAGGAAGGAGAGACAGAGGATGGAAGGAGATAGAGGAAGGATGGAGAGAGAGACAGAGAAAGGAAGGAGAGAGACAGAGGAAGGAAGGAGAGAGACAGAGGAAGGAGAGAGAGACAGAGGAAGGAAGGAGAGCGACAGAGGAAGGAAGGAGAGAGACAGAGGATGAAAGGGGATAGAGACAGAGGAAGGAAAGAGAGAGAGACAGAGGAAGGAAGGAGAGACAGAGGATGGAAGGAGATAGAGGAAGGATGGAGAGACAGACAGAGAAAGGAGACAGAAGATAGAGGAAGGAAGGAGAGAGAGAGACAGAGGAAGGAAAGAGAGACAGAGGAAGGAAGGAGAGAGACAGAGGATGAAAGGGGATAGAGACAGAGGAAGGAAAGAGAGAGAGACAGAGGAAGGAAGGAGAGACAGAGGATGGAAGGAGATAGAGGAAGGATGGAGAGAGAGACAGAGAAAGGAGACAGAAGATAGAGGAAGGAAGGAGAGAGAGACAGAGGAAGGAAAGAGAGACAGAGGATGGAAGGAGATAGATGAAGGATGGAGAGAGAGACAGGAAGGAAGGAGAGAGACAGAGGAAGGAGATAGAGGAAGGATGGAGAGAGACAGAGGAAGGAGAGATGAGAGAGGAAGGATGGAGAGAGAGAAAGGAGACAGAAGATAGAGGAAGGAGAGATAGAGGAAGGATGGAGAGACAGAGAAAGGAGTCAGAAGATAGAGGAAGGAAGGAGAGAGACAGAGGATGGAAGGAGATAGAGACAGAGGAAGGAAACAGAGAGACAGAGGAAGGAGAGACAGGATGGAAGGAGATAGAGGAAGGAGAGAGACAGAGGATGGAAGGAGACAGGAAGGAAAGAGAGAGACAGAGGAAGGAAAGAGACAGGGGATGGAAGGAGAGAGAGACAGAGGAAGGAGACAGAAGATAAAGGAAGGAGAGATAGAGGAAGGATGGAGAGAGAGACAGGAAGGAAGGAGAGAGACAGAGGAAGGAAGGAGAGAGACAGAGGATGGAAGGAGAGAGAGACAGAGGAAGGAAAGAGAGACAGAGGAAGGAAAGAGAGAGACAGAGGAAGGAAAGAGAGAGACAGAGGAAGGAAAGAGACAGGGGATGGAAGGAGATAGAGGAAGGATGGAGAGAGAGACAGAGAAAGGAAGGAGAGAGAGACAGAGGAAGGAAGGAGATAGAGGAAGGATGGAGAGAGAGACAGAGAAAGGAGTCAGAAGATAGAGGAAGGAAGGAGAGAGACAGAGGAAGGAAGGAGAGAGACAGAGGATGGAAGGAGATAGAGACAGAGGAAGGAAAGAGAGAGAGACAGAGGAAGGAAGGAGAGACAGAGGATGGAAGGAGATAGAGGAAGGATGGAGAGAGAGACAGGAAGGAAGGAGAGACAGAGGAAGGAAAGAGAGAGACAGAGGATGGAAGGAGATAGAGGAAGGATGGAGAGAGAGACAGAGAAAGGAGACAGAAGATAGAGGAAGGAAGGAGAGAGACAGGAAGGAAGGAGATAGAGACAGAGGAAGGAAAGAGAGAGACAGGATGGAAGGAGATAGAGGAAGGATGGAGAGATAGAGGAAGGATGGAGAGACAGAGAAAGGAGACAGAAGATAGAGGAAGGAAGGAGAGAGACAGAGGAAGGAAGGAGAGAGAGACAGAGGAAGGAAGGAGAGAGACAGAGGAAGGAAGGAGCGAGAGACAGAGGAAGGAAGGAGCGAGAGACAGAGGAAGGAAGGAGAGACAGAGGAAGGAAGGAGAGAGAGGAAGGATGGGGAGAGAGGAAGGATGGAGAGAGACAGAGGAAGGAAGGGGAGAGACAGAGGAAGGAGAGAGACAGAGGAAGGATGGAGAGAGACAGAGGAAGGAAGGAGAGACAGAGGAAGGATGGAGAGATGAGAGAGAGAGGAAAGAGAGAGACAGGAAGGAAGGAGAGACAGAGGAAGGATGGAGAGACAGAGGAAGGATGGAGAGACAGAGGAAGGATGGAGAGACAGGAAGGATGGAGAGAGAGAGGAAGGATGGAGAGAGACAGGAAGGATGGAGAGAGACAGAGGAAGGATGGAGAGAGACAGAGGAAGGATGGAGAGATGAGAGAGGCAGAGGAAAGAGAGACAGAGGAAGGAGAGAGACAGAGGAAGGAGACGGAAGATAGAGGAAGGAAGGAGTGAGACAGAGGAGGGAGAGATGAGAGAGACAGAGGAAGGAAGGAGGAAAGAAAAGAGAGGAAGGAGGAAAGAAAAGAGAGGAAGGAGAGAGACAGGAAGGAAGAAGAGAGGAAGGAAGGAGAGAGACAGAGGAAGGCGAGAGAGTAAACTGAGGAAGGAGGAAGAGACAGGAAGGAGAGAAGAGAGACAGGAAGAAGAGAGACAGAGGAAGGAAGAGACAGGAAGGAGAGAGACAGAGGAAACAGGAAGGAAGAAGACATGAAGGAGAGAGAGGAAGGAGAGAAGAGAGACAGAGGAAGGAAGGAGAGAAGAGAGAGGAAGAAGGGAGAGAGACAGGAAGTAAGAAGAGACAGGATGGAGAGAGGAAGGAAGGAGAAAGACTGTGGAAGGAGTGACAGGATGGAGTGACAGGAAGGAGGAAGAGACAGGAAGGAGAGAGACAGAGGAAGGAAGAAGAGATAGGAAGGAGAGAGACGGGAAGGAATGAGAAAAGTGAGAGAGGAAGGAGAGAAGAGACAGAGGAAACTGAGGAAGGAGGGAAGAGACAGAGGAACGAAGGAGACAAGAAGGAAGAAGAGAGACAGAGGAAGGAGGGACATAGGAAGGAAGGAATGAGACAGAAGAGAGACAGAGGAAACTGAGGAAGGAAGGAGAGACAGGAAAGAAGGAGAGAAGAGAGACAGAGGAAGGAAGGAGAGAGACGGGAAGGAGAGAAGAGAGACAGAAGGAGAGACAGGAAACTGAGGAAGGAAGGAAGAAGAGAGGAAGGAGAGAGACAGAGGAAGGGAGAAGAGACAGGAGGGAGAGAGACAGAGGAAGGAAAAAAAGACAGGGAGTAGTGGGACAGAGGAAGGAAGGAGAGAAGAGAGATGGGAAGGAAAGAGAGAAGAGAGACAGAGGAAAGAGAGACAGAAAACTGAGGAAGGGACAGAGGCAGGAAGAAGAGACAGGAAGGAGATGTACAGAAGAGAGAGGAAGGAAGAAGAGACAGGAAGGAAGAAGAGATACAGAGGAAGGAGAGAGAGAGAGAAAACAGAGGAAGGAGATAGACAGGAGAGAGGAATGAAGGAAGAAGAGACAGGGGAAGGAAGGAGAAAAGAGAGAGGAAGAAGAGAAAACTGAGGAAGGAAAAAGAGAAGAGAGACTGGAAACTGAGGAAGGGATAGAGGAAGGAAGGAGAGAGGAGAGACAGAGGAAGGAGAGAAAAGAGAGACAGAGAAGGCAGGAGAGATAGAGGAAGGCGAGAAGAGACAGAGGAAGGAGAGAAAAGAGACAGAGGAAGGAGAGAGACAGAGGAAGGAAGAAGAGACAGGAAGGAGAGAGACCGGAAGGAAGGAGAGACAGAAGAGAGATAGAGGAAGATGAGGAAGGAGAGAGGAAGGAAGAAGAGACAGGAAGGAGAAAAGAGACAGGAAGGAAGGAGAGACAGGAAGGAGACAGGAAGGAAGGAAAGACAGGGAAGGAGAGAAGAGACAGGAAAGAGAGACAGAGGAAGGAGAGACGGAAGAAACAGAAAGGAGAAAGACAGAGGAAGGAAGGTGAGAAGAGAGACAGAGGAAGGAAGGAGAGAGACAGAAGAGAGACAGAGTCTGGTGAAATATGTGTATATATATATATATATATATATATGTCTAGGGTTATATGTGTGACTAGTGATAATGTAGCATCTGTCCTGAAGGCAAGTCGCACCTAGGTGTTAATAGGTACTTCCTTGGGACAAGTAAGACCTCTCTCCAGATCTCACCAGGAGGCCTAGCTAGAGCCAAGAACAAAGGAACACTTGACACCTCCTAGTGCTTGGAGGGGAGATGTTAATTGCTTGAGGGTTAGCTATTCCTGGGAACCATCTCACAAGTGTATCCAGAGGAAAATAATATATATTCATTAGTAGCGCGGCCGTGGCCCAAACAGGCAGCAGTTATGATATTGGCCTGAGGGGCCGGTCTAGAAACCTGACCTCAGACCAAAGCTATAAATTTAGGCTGCAGAGAATTGTGTTCACATGTGAGGGCAGCCTGAGAAGCTGGTGTGATCCAACCTATATTCACCCCCCTCAGGGAGCAGAAAGCAGACTACCAGTTAGATGATTTCTGTAAGTTTATCCTGTTTATATTGATACTGTTTTGCATAAGTTGTATGTCTATTTATTATCATATTTTTATACATTTTTCTTATTGTAAGCATTGAACCTTTTACTATTAAAGTATAACACTTTAGTAAGTTGAACCTTGAATGTTCTAAAGAATCCATAGCCTAGAGGTGTGTGAGCCTTATGAGTGATAACATATTTTTATTAGTATTATTTCTGGGACTCATCGCCGGTGTATTCGATGAGTGGTGGCAGCGTGTATGAGCGGGTGGGTGGCCTGGGTCAGTGTGTGATTTATGCTCCTATTACAGCATAGGACAGAGGTTGAATGCTGGACTGAGAGTGGGGAGATAGATTAACCCTTGCAGGCACAACCCCAAGTCACGAGTGAGAGCAGGCACGTGACAAATAAGTGACACCACGGAGAAGGGATCCGTGCCAGGGTTATATGTGTGACTAGTGATAATGTAACATCTGTCCTGAAGGCAAGTCGCACCTAGGTGTTAATAGGTACTTCCTTGGGACTAGTAGAAATTCTGTCTCCATATCTCACCAGAAGGTCTAGCTAGAGCCAAGAAGAAAGGTAACATTTGGCACCTTAGATCTTGGAGGGGAGATGCTAATTGCGGCCTGAGGTGATCTATTCCTGAGAACCTTTTCACAAGTGTCTCAAAAGAGAAAATAATATATTCATTAGTAGAGCGGCCATGGCCAATCAAACAGCCCGCAATTATGATATTAACCTGAGGGGTCGGTCTAGAAACCTGACCTTAGACCAAAGTTATAAATTTAGGTTGCCGACAGAGAATTGTGTTCACATGTGAGGGCAGCCTGAGAAGCTGATGTGTTCCACCAACTCCATTCACCCCCCTCAGGGAGCAAAAAGCAACTACCAGTTAGATAATTTCTGTAAGTTTTCTCCTGTTTATTTTGATACTGTTTTGCATAAGCACTGACCCTTTTTGTTACTAAAGTATAAAACTTTAACAAGTTGAACCTTGAATGTTCTAAAAGAATCCATAGCCTAAGGTGTGTGAGCCTTATGAGTGATAGACATATTTTTATTAGTATTAATATTTCTTGGACTCATCGCCCGTGTATTCGATGAGTGGTGGCAGCGTGTATGAGCGGGTGTGTGGCCTGGGTCGGTGTGTGATTTATGCTCCCATTACAGGATAGGACAGAGGTTGAATGCTGGACTGAGAGTGGGGAGATAGATTAACCCTTGCAGGCACAACCCCAAGTCACATGTGAGAGCGGGCACGTGACGAATAAGTGACACCACAGAGTAGGGATCCGTGACACAGAGGAAGGAAGGAGAGAGACAGAGGAAGGAAGAAGAGACAGGAAGGAGAGAAGAGAGACAGAAGAAACTGAGGAAGGGACAGAGGAAGGAAGGAGAGGAAGGAAGAGACAGGAAGGAAGGAGACAGAGAGAGACAGAAAGGAGACAGAGGAAGAAGAGGAGAGACAGAGGAAGAGGAGAGACAGAGGAAGAAGAGAGACAGAGGAAGAAGAGAGACAGGCGAGACGGAGGAAGAGGAGAGACAGAGGAAGGATAGAGACAAGAGAGAGTAAGGAGAGAGACAGAGGAAGAAAGAGACAGGGAGGAGAGAGACAGAGGAGAGAAACAGGAGACACATAGGAGGGAGAGAATAGATGAGGGAGAGACAGGAAGGAGAGAAACAGGAGACAGGAAGGAGAGAGACACAGGAGGAGAGAAACAGGAGAGACAGAGGAAGGAGAGAGACAGAAAAGAGAGACAAGAGGAGGGAGAGAAAGGAAGGAGAGAGAGGAATGAGAGAGACATAGGAAGAAGAGACAGGAGGGAGAGAGGAGATGAGAGAGGAACAGACAGGAAGAAGAGAGATGAGACAGAGATAGAAGACAACGGAAGAGACAGCAGAAGGAGAGACAGGGGAAGAAGAGAGGAAGAGACAGAGGAAGAAGAGACAGCAGAAGGAGACAGGAAGATAAGAAGCAATGGAAGGAGATAGAAGAAGAGACAGAGTAAGGGTAAGATGAGATGAGAGAGGAAGAAGAGACAGGATAGAGGAAGGAGAGACAGGAAGGAGAGAGAGGAGGAAGAGACAGATGAGAAGAGACAGGAAGAAGAGACAGGAAAAGAGAAGAGACACAGAAGAGAGAGGAAGGAGACAGGAGAAGAGACAGAGTAATAAGACACAGGAGAAGAAACAGGAGAAGAGACAGAGTAATAAGAGACAGCAGAAGAAACAGGAAGAAGAGACAGCGGAATAGACAGGAAGAAGAGACAGGAGGGATAGACAGGAAGGGAGAGAGGAGATGAGACAGAGGAAGACAGGAAGGAGACAGAGGAAGAAGAGACAACGGAAGAAGAGAGGAAGAGACGGGAAGAAGAGAGGAAGAGAAAGGAAGAAGAGACAGCGGAAGGAGACAGGCAGAAGAGGCAGTGGAAGGAGATAGAAGCAGAGAGAGGAAGGGTAAGAGGAGATGAGAGAGGAAGAAGAGACAGGAGAGACAGGAAGAGACAGAGGAAGAAGAGAGGAAGAGACAGATGAGAAGAGACAGGAAAAGAGGAAGAGACAGGAGGAAGAGACAGTAGAAGAGACAGAGGAATAAGAGACAGGAGAAGAAACAGTGGAACAGACATAGGAAGAAGAGACAGCGGAAGGAGAGACAGAGGAAGGAGCGAGAGGAAGAGAAAGGAAGAAGAGACAGGAGAAGAGAAAGAGGATGAAGAGACAGAGGAAGGAGAGAGAGGCGAGACAGGAAGAAGAGACAGAAGAGAGGAAGGATAGAGACAGAAGAGAGAGGAAGGGGAGAGACAGAGGAAGAAAGGAGAGACAGGAAGGAGAGAAACAGGAGAGACAGAGGAGGGAGAGAATAGAGGAAGGAGAGAACAGAGGAGGGAGAGACAGAAGGAGAGAACAGAGAAGGGAGACACAGGAGGAGAGAAGCAGGAGACCGGAAGGACAGGACAGAGGAAGGAGAGAAACAGGAGAGACAGAGGAAGGAGACAGAGGAAGAAAGGAGAGACAGGAAGGAGAGAGGCAGAGGAGAGAAACAGGAAGGAGAGAACAGAGGAAGAGACAGAAGGAGAACAGATGAGGGAGAGACAGGAAAGAGAGACACAGGGGGAGAGAAGCAGGAGACAGGAAGAAGACAGAGGAAGGAGAGAGACACAGGAGGAGAGAAACAGGAGAGACAGAGGAGGGAGAGACAGAGAAAGAAGAGACAGAAGAATTAGAGAAACAGAGGAAGGAGAGACAGAGGAGAGAAACAGGAGAGACAGAGGAGGGAGAGACAGGAGGAAGAGACAGAGGAAGAAGAGACAGGAGGGAGAGACAGAGGAAGGGAGAAAGGAGATGAGACAGAGGAATGAGAGAGGAAGAGACAGAGGAATGCGAGACATAAGACAATGGAAGAAGAGACAGCAGAAGGAGCGACAGGGGAGGAAGAGAGGAAGAGAGGAAGATGAGACAGCGGAAGGAGACAGGAAGAAGAGAAGAGGCAGTGGAAGGAGATAGAAGAGACAGGAAGAAGAGGAGGAAGAGACAGATGAGAAGACAGGAAGAAGAGACAGAAGAAAAGAGAGGAAGAGACACAGGAGAGAGAGGAAGGAGACAAGAGAGGAGACAGGAATAAGACAGAAGAAACAGGAAGAAGAGACAGACATAGGAAGAAGAGACAGGAGGGAGACAGAGGAAGAGAGGAGATGAGAGGACGAGACAGGAAGGAGAGAGATGAGACAGAGGAAGAAGAGAGGAAGAGACAAGAGACAACAGAAGAAGAGACGGGGAAGAGAGGAAGAGATGGGAAGAAGAGAGGAAGAGACAGCGGAAGGAGACAGGAAGAAGAGAAGAGGCAGTGGAAGGAGATAGAAGAAGAGACAGAGGAAGGGTAAGAGGAGATGAGAGAGGAAGAAGAGACAGGAAGAAGAGAGGAGGAAGAGACAGATAAGAAGAGACAGGAAGAAGAGAGGAAAAGGGGGGAAGAGACACAGGAGAGAGGAAGAGACAGGAGAGGAGACAGAGGAGAAGAAACAGGAAGAAGAGACAGAAGAGAGAGGAAGGAGAGACAGAGGAAGGAGAGACAGAAGAGACAGCAGAAAAAGAGAGAGGAAGAAGAGAGTGGAGGAAGAGAAAGGAAGAAGAGACAGGAGAAGAGAGGAAGGAGAGACAGAGGAAAGAGACAGGAAGGGAGAGATGAGAGAGGAAAAGAAAAGACAGGAAGGAGAGAAGTAGACGAAGGGAGAGAGATCAGACAGAGGAAGGAGAGACAGATGAAGAGGGATGAAGAGACAGAGGAAGAGAAACAGGAGAGACAGAAGAAACAGGGTGAGACAGGAAGAAGAGACAGGAAGAAAAAGAGGTAGAAGAGACAGGAAGGAGACAGGAGGGGAAGAGAGAGAGAGGAAGAGAAGCAGAAGAGACAGAGGAAGAGATAGAAGAAGAGACAGAGGAAGGAGACAAGAAGAGACAGTATGTGTGAAAAAGACTTGGGTATACTAATAATAATAATCTATTTTTACATAGTGCTAATATATTCCGCAGCGCTTTACAGTTTGCACACATTATCAATAGTAATACTAATAGATCACAGACTGCACATGAGTCAACAGTGTGATGCAGCAGCAAGAAGTGCAAACACAGTTCTAGGAAGTATTAAGAGAAGCATAGAGTCTAGATCACGTGAAGTCATTATCCCCCTCTACTCCTCCTTGGTCAGGCCTCATCTGGGTACTGGGTCCAGTTTACTCCTCCTTGGTCAGGCTTCATCTGAATACTGGGTCCAGTTTACTCCTCGGTCAGGCCTCATCTGGATACTGGGTCCAGTTTACTCCTCGGTCAGGCCTCATCTGGATACTGGGTCCAGTTTACTCCTCCTTGGTCAGGCTTCATCTGGATACTGGGTCCAGTTTACTTCTCGGTCAGGCCTCATCTGGATACTGGGTCCAGTTTACTCCTTGGTCATGCCTCATTTGGATACTGGGTCCAGTTTTGGGCTCAACATTATAAAAAAAAGATTGAAAAACTGGAGCAAGTTCAGAGAAGAGCGACCAGGAGGGTGAGCGGACTGCAAAGTATGTCCTACAAGGAACGGTTAAAGGATCTGGGAATGTTAAGCTGCAAAAATAACACTGAGAGGAGACTTAATAGCTGTCTACAAATATCTGAGGGGCGGTCACCGTGTAGAGGGATCATCATTCTCATTTGCACAAGGAAAGACGAGAAGCAATGGGATGAAACTGAAAGGGAGAATGTACAGATTAGATATTAGGAGGGTGACAGTGAGGGAGATCAATTGGTGGAACAGGCGGCCACGAGAGGTGGTGAGTTCTCCTTCAATGGAAGTCTTCACACAGAGGCTGGACAGACACCTGTCTGAGATGGTTTAGTGACTGCTGCATAGAGCAGGGGGCTGGACACGATGACCCCGGGGGTCCCTTCAAAATCTGACAATCTAGGATTCTATGAAATACACAAGTCACAATTTTTAAAAGGTTGCACAAAAATGTTACCACATTTCAGTTTTAAGTTATAATTCTGGCAAAAATTGCTTGAAAATCTGTACGGCTTTCTTACAGGGATTCTCCAGATAAAACATCTTATCTACCGGCTGGAAATGCAAATCATTAAAACGTTGACATTCTATCACTGACGTCCCAGCACTGGGGACTTCACCTCCTCCCTAGTGACGTCCCAGCACTGGGGGCTTCACCTTCTTCCTAGTGACGTCCCAGCACTGGGGGCTTCACCTTCTTCCTAGTGACGTCCCAGCACTGGGGGCTTCACCTTCTTCCTAGTGACGTCCCAGCACTGGGGGCTTCACCTCCTTCCTAGTGACGTCCCAGCACTGGGGTCTTCACCTCCTTCCTAGTGACGTCCCAGCACTGGGGTCTTCACCTCCTTCCTAGTGACGTCCCAGCACTGGGGTCTTCACCTCCTTCCTAGTGACGTCCCAGCACTGGGGGCTTCACCTCCTTCCTAGTGACGTCCCAGCACTGGGGTCTTCACCTCCTTCCTAGTGACGTCCCAGCACTGTGGTCTTCAACTGCTTCCTAGTGATGTGCCAGCATCGGGGTCTTCACCTCCTTCCTAGTGACGTCCCAGCACTGAGGTCTTCACCTCCTTCCTAGTGACGTCCCAGCACTGGGGGCTTCTCCACCTTCCTAGTGATGTCCCAGTACAAGGGGCTTCACCACCTTCCTAGTGATGTCCCAGCACTGGGGGCTTCACCACCTTCCTAGTGACCTCACAGCACTGGGGTCTTCACCTCCTTCCTAGTGACGTCCCAGCACTGGGGTCTTCACCTCCTTCCTAGTGACGTCCCAGCACTGGGGGCTTCACCTCCTTCCTAGTGACCTCACAGCACTGGGGGCTTCACCTTCTTCCTAGTGACGTCCCAGCACTTGGGGCTTCTCCACCTTCCTAGTGACGTCCCAGCAGTGGGGGCTTCTCCACCTTCCTAGTGATGTCCCAGCAGTGGGGGCTTCTCCACCTTCCTAGTGACGTCCCAGCAATGGGGGCTTCACCACCTTCCTAGTGACGTCCCAGCAATGGGGGCTTCACCACCTTCCTAGTGACGTCCCAGCACTGGGGTCTTCAACTCCTTCCTAGTGAGGTGCCAGCAGCGGGAGCTTCACCTCTTTCTGGTTACATCCCAGCTCCGGGGGCTTCACTTCTTTCCTGGTAACGGCACAGAACCGACGATGTCACTAGCTCGGCCGCCCCTGCTCTTCACCCTCAAGGTGCGGTGGTGGTTGGAGGTTTTAATTTTAAGTTTTCCCACTTGAGTCTGAACACTTTTATACATAAATTCTCACGACAGCGCTCGCCCTCCCCAGATCCTGCACTGGTCTCCACCGCTGCTCCCATCTCTGCATACTGCCTGCAGCTGGGACGTCAAGACTACAGTGCACAATGCCGCTGCAGCCAATCACTGAGGTTAGCAGCTCAAACAGTAAAACGTCGGCAGAGTTCAGAGATTGGTTGCATGAACATCACCGCTGCAGCCAATAAATGGTGACCAAAGCAGCAGCGCAGGATCCAGTGAGGGCGAAGATCATCTGGCCTTGTTACTTCAGATGTATAAAAGCATTTGGGCATGATTTTAAAGTGGAAAACCCATTTAAGCCAGCCCCCTCCATCATGTTATGGCCACCTACACATTGTCTAGGTGTAACTATTCTTCTCATCAATAGGGACATAAAGGACAGGGGCCGCCGGAGGCGGCCAGGGAAAAGCCAGAGGGGACAGTGGAAACCAGAGGGAACTTGGGCAGGAGAGGCCTGAGTGGACGGGGGAAACCAGAAAAGACGGGGAAGCCAGATGGGACGAGGGAGGCCAGAGGAGATGGGTCCAGAGGAGACTAGAGGGGAAGGGGGAAACCAGAGGAAACTTGGGCAGGAGAGGCCCGAGTGGATGGGGGAAACCAGAGTGGATGGGGGAAACCAGAGAAGATGGGGAAGCCGGATGGGACGAGGGAGGCCAGAGGAGATGGGTCCAGAGGAGACTAGAGGGGAAGGGGGAAACCAGAGGGAACTTGGGCAGGAGATGCCCGAGGGAAAACCAGAGGGAACTTGGGCAGGAGATGCCCGAGGGGAATGGAGAAACCAGAGGGAACTTGGGTAGGAGAGGCCCGAGTGGATGGGGGAAACCAGAGAAGACGGGGAAGCCAGATGAGATGGGTCCAGGGGAGACTAGACAGGAAGGGGGAAACCAGAGGGAACTTGGGCAGGAGAGGCCCGAGGGGAAGGGGGAAACCAGAGGGAACTTGGGCAGGAGAGGCTCGAGTGGACGTGGAAAACCAGAGAAGATGGGGAAGCCAGATGGGACGAGGGAGGCCAGAGGAGATTAGTCCAGGGGAGACTAGAGGGGAAGGGGGAAACCAGAGGGAACTTGGGCAAGAGAGGCCCGAGTGGACGTGGAAAACCAAAGAAGATGGGGAAGCCAGATGGGACGAGGGAGGCCAGAGGAGATGGGTCCAGGGGAGACTAGAGGGGAAGGGGGAAACCTGAGGGAACTTGGGCAGGAGAGGCCCGAGTGGATGGGGAAAACCAGAGAAGATGGGGAAGCCAGATGGGACGAGGGAGGCCAGACAGGGAGCACTGAGGAGACGGGGCCAGAGGGCAAAGGCAAAACGAGAGGGGACGGGGCCAGGGGAAGCCAGAGGAGAAGGGAAAACCAGAGGAGGAGAACAGAGGGGACGAGGGAGGCCAGACAGGGAGAACAGAGTGGACAGGGCCAGGGGAGGTAGAGGGGATGGGGGTCAGAGGAACCTAGAGGAGAAGGGGAAACCAGAGGGGACTGGGATGGGGGAATCCAGAGGGGACGGGGCAAGGGGAAGTTAGAGAAGGGGGAAACCAGAGTGGACGATGGAGGCCGGCAGCGGGTTGCCCTTTGCATAGCACAAATGTATACAGTTGTAAGCAGAAGGAGCACAGTCAGCTTCGGCCGAGCTCCCAGTATGAGATCTATGGGTTGGCTGCAGCTCATTTTACTAGCCATCTTACAGAACGTCAGACCCGGAGAGCTGACAATCTAATCTCTCTATCACACTATCGCTCTTTTCCTGCTTCTCATTGGCAACGTCCCCCAGTTCGGCACACGCAGGCCCCGCCGCCCTCCTCGTCCTCCCGGTGACCCGGCACATGACGGCACAGGTGTGTAGGTAACATTTTTGTTTTTTATTAAATCTTCCCATTTTCTGTACAGAAAAAAAATGCACATTTTGCCTTAAACATCGGTAACATTTCAATATGACACAGCATGAACAGAATGACGGTATCTATACACAGCGGGGAACCATTTACAGAGGAGATGAGAGGGCGACGCGTTCCCTGTGTGCGGAGGGCTGAGCTCCAGTGTATACGGCACCACCAGAACGGCCGGACAGGACTGAAGGGGTTAAAGCAGTAATGGAGTCTGGGGTGCGGGTGCAGTCCTGGCGTTAGATACAGGAGGGGTTGATTGGAGTCTGAGTGCAGCTAATGGAACAATCTCCTGTAGCTGATGAAAAGAGGAAAAGATTTAGTGAAAGGGTTAAGATCGGAGTGGCCGGCGCTGCCCTGGTGTCGGGGCGACACGTCCCTGATAGTCCTGCAATATGCAGGCTGTGACACTGCGACGGCGGCTTCACCGGCATCCAGGTCTACAGCAGGGGGAGCGCCCCCCAGAGGCAGCGGCGGTACCTGCACTGACAGGAGTGGAGTGTAGGAGAGGCGCACGGCTGGGGGGAGTCTCTGCTAAAGAGGGAGGAAAAGAAAAACACGCAAACCAAGGGCTATCCTGGAAGACAAAGGGTTAAGTTAATGCTCTAATGTTGGGGCAAAAAAGCGCACTTATAATCCGGCGGTACCGCACCGGCCGCGAGAACCGTCAGTCCTGCAGCAGGTCACATTGAGGCAGAGCCACAGAACCAAGACCCTCCAATGTGCGTCCCCTTCCCCCACAGCGGTGTCACTACGGGGGCATTGTGCTCATGGCGTGTATGGGGGACGCTGTGCCCCGCAGGACCCCAGCGGCAGCAAGGGCAGGTGCGGGCAGAGCGCAGCATCCCCCCCATAAGCATCCAGTGCCGGGTACAGTAGTGCAATCACCCGGGGTCCGCCCGTGGGACAAGGGGATACAGAAAGCAGCACAACACCAATCAGAACAAGAAAGGAACCGATAAATAGCAGACATCACAATGAGAGAAGAAAAGTCAGATTAAGACAAAGCGAGGCGAAGGGCGCGAGGCGAAGGGCGCGAGCCGGGCCACGACGGAGAGCAGAACTTCTGGTGCAATGTGTCAGTCTGGAGGGAGCAGAGTGGAGACCCCCAGAGTCATGGCGGCCTCCCCCCTGCTGGAGTCACTAATACTTCTGATGAGGAGTCGGGGGACCCGTCGGCGTCCGCTGAAAGGTTTGGAAGCTCCTGCGCGGTTTGTGTCCGGTGCAGGAAGGAGCAGTTTGTGTGCAGAGTTTTGGCAGCGCGAGAGCCGGCGCTCGGACCCCTCTCTTTGCAGACCTCTAGGCTCAGGCTCCAAATCACTCCGTCTCTCATGATGGGGTATGCAAAGTGGCTGAGGCACGGCTTCCATCTCCAGAGGTGCAGCGGGAAAACTATCCAGGCCCCTCTATCCCCCACCCAAAAAAAAAAAGGGGAAAAACAAAGTCCACATAATGCAGCACGGCACTAGGAGAGAAGGGGCTGTGCAGCCACACGGGGCCGGCGGTCTCCACTGGAAGTAGCCATGTTGTGGGTCAGGGCAGAAAGGATGGAGGAAGCGGGGAGGTGGGATTACAAGAGAATTGGGGGAGGGGACCCCGTCGTTACTTCCAGCTCCCCCTCCAGAGTCAGCAGCACTGGAAGGAGCAGGATGGGATCAAGCTGTATGAGACATGGACACAGGGCTGCCCCCCGCCCCAGGACCCCCGGCTTCTCACAGCTGCTGCTGAGGGGTCTTCTCTACCTGTCCTTCATCTCTCGTGTCACCCTCTTCGTAATGCGCCCGCACAGAAGGCCCCCAAAGAATAAGAGGCAAACTCCAAACAAAATGACGGACAGGATGTAATTCTTGGAGGGAGAACTCATCACTTGCATTGCCAAATCCGAGAACCCGTCAGCCGGGGCCACCTGCGAGAAAACACGAGAGCAATTAGCGACGGGAAGATGTGGATAGAAAGCCGGGCTCCACCACGACGGCTAGCATACAACTCTGTGTCCGGCGCAGGGCGGGGGGCGCTCCAGAGGCACAGGCTGCCCCCAGAGGCACCGGCCGCCCCCAGAAGGAACCGGCCGCCCCCAGAGGCACAAGCCGCCCCCAGAGGCACAAGCCGCCCCCAGAGGCACAAGCCGCCCCCAGAGGCACAAGCCGCCCCCAGAGGCACAAGCAGCCCCCAGAGGCACAAGCAGCCCCCAGAGGCACACGACTTCTCTGAAAAACTTGGTTGTGCCAATTATCATACCTTATTTCCCGTGCCAATCAGGCTCCACACAGCAGTGAAGAACATTAAACATTTCATCCCTGGTCTCCAGTAGGTCGTCATTATTCGGGAGTGGCTGGAGAAATTCTACTTGCTGACTGTTTCCTTACCTTGGCTGCATAACTCCACATGTCCAGCCGGTCCTGCAGTCTCTTCTTACACTCCGGCTGCAGACGGACCATCTTATCTTGTAATGCTTCGATTAAGCAGGACATCTCTGCGGAGAAGACGAGGACATTACCGCGGTATACAGAGGCCTCGGACCACAGACGACGACAGAGCAAAACCCACAAATTGGAAGCAGAATTAGGAACATTTTCTAACTTCTGGTTAAAAAATAAAATGCCACCATGCGGTGGTAAGCGGCCGTTCCTTCGGGCAGCGGCGGTGTGGACGCGGCTCGGATACAGATGTAAAGATAAGAACTTACGGCGTCCTTTGCCCGGGGGGATGGCGGCACAGTGATGTTTAATATCCAGCGCGCAGGCCGTGTGCAGGACGGGATCCACGAAGATGTCCGCTTTACTCTCCTTCAGCATGTTCAGAACCTCCTGCAGAAGAGAGGACGGAGGCCGTGAGAAACGAGACCCTGAAAGATACACAGGCGCGGCCCGGGGGTCTCATCACGCCGTCTCTTCAGCAGGTGCTCTGCGGATTGGAGATTACCTTCTTGCAGCCAGTAGACTTTATTTTCAGCAGGTTCATCTTCAGACACTCTTCCACCTGCCCTGTGGGCTCCTGAGCGGCCGCCTCCTCACCGCACAGCGTATTAATCTGCAGAACAAGACGCCATAACATTGGGGGTATGAGGTAACGGAAGCCCTTGTAATCACAGCCCACACTGATAACTCCGGTAACCGCCGCCACTCACCTCCTCCGAACACTGGATCTGCAGCTGGGGATCCAGCCGGTAATCCAGCGCTGTCTCCTGGATGATGACCCGGATCTGATCCTCGCAGTCCGGGGACAGACGCTGCGCAGACAAAGCCAAATACGAGTCAGGATCAGGGAAAACCAGCTGTGAAAGCTGCGAGGAGCGGCGTCAGAACGGCGCAAGGAGGACATGGTCAACGTGACTATTCCCCCATACATCACCCGCACTCAGGAGAAGCCGCTGCTCGTTAGCTCCTTACTGACATTGTACTGCACCTCGGCTGCTGCCGCCTTGTCGTCTCCCACTAGATTTTCTGTTGCACTGATCCCCTGGAGTTGTGCTCTTCTCTGGAGGTTTTGGCCCACTTTTTGTCATATACCTAGTATCGGGGGGACTCTTACTGGCCACTTTGGTCTTCGCCCCTCACTCACCTGGTCGGCGTACTTCAGCTTCAGGCAGGAGATGACTCTCCCCTCCAGTTCGGTGTCATCTTGGGCGTTGTTCACGATGCTCTGGCAGAATTTGGGGATATCCGCTTTGCAGGACTTGCGGAGCACAGGGTTCAGGCGATAATCTGTCAGAAGAGAGGGGTACCATTATTGAGAGGGTGAGGTGAGGCCGAGCCGCAGTCAGGGGGGACGCCATCACACTGACCTGTGTTCTGGGTGATCTGCCGCTTTGTGATCATCTGCTTACATTTGGGGTCCATGGTCTCAGTGTTCTTGTTCTGCTTCAGACACTGCAGGATGTTCTTGGGGTCACTATCACTGCAGAATCTCTGAGGAGACCCAAGAGAGACTTGTTACCAGGGGCTTCATGGACAGCAACCCTCATCCTCCCCACAGCCTCTGACTCTAAGGTCTCACCTTGATCATCTGCTTGCAGACCCTCATGAGTGTGTAATCCAGCTCCGGATCCATCATCTCGGTCTCCTGCAGCTTGAAGACCTTCTGATGACAAGACGATGTCAGCTGCTTCTTATTTTCCTTTAGACACTCAATGATCTGCAATAAAGGGGTTAAATGTGATCAGTAAGAGGCGGCGGCGGCAGAGAGGCAGCGGCAGAGAGGCAGCGGCGGCGGCAGAGGCAGCGGCGGCAGAGAGGCAGCGGCGGCGGCAGAGAGGCGGCGGCAGAGAGGCGGCGGCAGAGAGGCAGCGGCAGAGAGGCAGCGGCGGCGGCAGAGAGGCAGCGGCGGCAGCAGAGAGGCAGCGGCGGCGGCAGAGAGGCAGCGGCGGCGGCAGAGAGGCAGCAGCGGCGGCAGAGAGGCAGCGGCGGCGGCGGCGGCAGAGAGGCAGCGGCGGCGGCAGAGGCAGAGAGGCAGCGGCAGATCTCACCTGAGCATTTCCAAAGGGCACGTTGGCACAGAGGGCGGTGATGTCGGTCTTGCAGGAGTCGTACAGTTTGGGCTCCAGGCGGATGTCCTCGGACTGTGGGGAAGATGGGCGTTATTACTACATGATGACTGCGGAGGAGACGTCCATAGATCAGTGCTATCTCACCATCTCCAGCTCCTCCACACGCAGCTGCTTCCGACACTTCAAGGACACCCTCTGCTCCTTCAGTTCCTGCAGGGTGTCATTGCGGACTGTGGTGCTGAGGCAGATGACTACGTCCACCCTGTGTGGGGGAGACAGCAGGGTCAGAGGGTGCTCACACCCAACAGTAGGGGTGACAGCGGGGTCAGGGGGTGCTCACACCCAACAGTAGGGGTGGGAGCGGGGTCAGGGGGTGCTCACACCCAACAGTAGGGGTGACAGTGTGGTCAGGGGGTGCTCACACCCAGCAGTAGGGGTGACAGCGGGGTCAGGGGGTGCTCACACCCAACAGTAGGGGTGACAGCGGGGTCAGGGGGTGCTCACACCCAGCAGTAGGAGTGACAGCGGGGTCAGGGGGTGCTCACACCCAACAGTAGGGGTGACAGCGGGGTCAGGGGGTGCTCACACCCAGCAGTAGGAGTGACAGCGGGGTCAGGGGGTGCTCACACCCAACAGTAGGGGTGACAGCGGGGTCAGGGGGTGCTCACACCCAGCAGTAGGGGTGACACCGGGGTCAGGGGGTGCTCACACCCAGCAGTAGGAGTGACAGCGGGGTCAGGGGGTGCTCACACCCAGCAGTAGGAGTGACAGCGGGGTCAGGGGGTGCTCACACCCAGCAGTAGGAGTGACAGCGGGGTCAGGGGGTGCTCACACCCAGCAGTAGGAGTGACAGCGGGGTCAGGGGGTGCTCACACCCAGCAGTAGGAGTGACAGCGGGGTCAGGGGGTGCTCACACCCAGCAGTAGGAGTGACAGCGGGGTCAGGGGGTGCTCACACCCAGCAGTAGGAGTGACAGCGGGGTCAGGGGGTGCTCACACCCAGCAGTAGGAGTGACAGCGGGGTCAGGGGGTGCTCACACCCAGCAGTAGGAGTGACAGCGGGGTCAGGGGGTGCTCACACCCAGCAGTAGGGGTGACAGCGGGGTCAGGGGGTGCTCACACCCAACAGTAGGGGTGGGAGCGGGGTCAGGGGGTGCTCACACCCAACAGTAGGGGTGACAGTGTGGTCAGGGGGTGCTCACACCCAGCAGTAGGGGTGACAGCGGGGTCAGGAGGTGCTCACACCCAGCAGTAGGGGTGACAGCGGGGTCAGGGGGGGCTCACACCCAGCAGTAGGGGTGGGAGCGGGGTCAGGGGGGGCTCACACCCAGCAGTAGGGGTGACAGCGGGGTCAGGGGGGGCTCACACCCAGCAGTAGGGGTGACAGCGGGGTCAGGGGGTGCTCACACCCAGCAGTAGGAGTGACAGCGGGGTCAGGGGGTGCTCACACCCAGCAGTAGGAGTGACAGCGGGGTCAGGGGGTGCTCACACCCAGCAGTAGGAGTGACAGCGGGGTCAGGGGGTGCTCACACCCAGCAGTAGGGGTTTGGGCACTCACTTCTGCTTAATGTTGGGGCACAGCTTCAGCACGTCCTCCTTGCACGCCATCTTAAACTTGTAGGAGAAGCGGAAGTCTTTCATTTGTATCTAAGCAGATAAAAAACCAATGGCATTATTTGTAGTAAGTTCTTGTAGAAGGTGGTGGGGGCTTACTTCTACACCTGATAAATGGACCCGCACTTCGGGATAAGCGACTCTCGGGATACAGCTACACCGCACAAGCACCGTACATAGGACCTGTCCCTTGCTCAAAAAACTGCGTCAAATACTCTGCAAAAACCCACTGACTCTGCTGCTGTTTGCAGCTTTGGGCTGTGTCACTTCATTGCAGAGAAGTCACATTTGGAGCTCAATATGTGACGTCTCTGCTTCTAGCACAACTGGGAGTTTCCTCAGCCTCCTCTGGGGCGTTTGCTACCACACATCCCCAGCCAATCACAGCTCAGCAGCATCTGACATATCAGCTTCTGAGCTTTGATTGGCTGGGCCTGGGAAGGAGAGTTGATAGCACATGCCCCAGAGGAGACAGAGCAAACGCCCAGTCGGGCTACAAGCAGAAATGTCACATACTGAGCTCCAGAAGTAACCAATGTGAATATCTCTGCAATGGAGCAACGCAGCCGAAAACAAAAAACAGGGTCAGAATCAGAGGAGCGCTGGGATTTTTACAAGGTATTTATTAATTCTTATGAGCAAGTGACTTGTCGTCTTTAATGTTGTTCGGTCACTCCCGAGGATGAACGGTTATTGTACAATGTTGATATTTTTCTGGACTGAGTGACAGATCTGTTTGTAGAGCCCTCCGGGCGTGTGGTGCACTAGTGGGGTCCTGCCCCTTGTAGCACAAGACCTCGGCCCCCGGGTGTGATTCAGCCGGATTATTGGTGTGCAGTGCGCCGTGTGTCACATCCGCCGCCCATTATTCCGTCGTACCACGCCATTCTTCCACATGACGTCTGTTCGGTACGTAGAGATGGCTGCGCGGCTTTCCATCCTGCAGACCCCCACGCCACGTGGCCGCATGACGTACACACGTCTGTGCGGAGTCTGCATGCTCTTCTTGCTCTCACGTCTTCATGACATCTCACCGGCATCTTCCATGTCCGTCACACACGGCTCACTTCGGATTGTGAGCATTTAATCACCTGAGCGCCGAGCTCTTCTGACATCAACGAAAGAACGGCAGAAAAATGGAACAATGGATCCTCGTGGGCGGCGAGAGGACGAACAACAATGCACCAGGGCCACGTACCAGCTGGAAGTGTGTGACGCCCACCGCGCACTTCTCATTCATCTCCTTCTGATGCTTGTTCTGGATTAAACACTCCATCAGGTCCCCCGAGTCAATCTGGTTGTCGGCAGACTCCTGAGTAGACAGAAGAGAGCGGTCAGCCAGAGGGAGGAAGAGGAGCGCGGTCAGCCAGAGGGAGGAAGAGGAGCGCGGTCAGCCAGAGGAGAGGAAGAGGAGCGCGGTCAGCCAGAGGGGAGGAAGAGGAGAGCGGTCAGCCAGAGGGGAGGAAGAGGAGAGCGGTCAGCCAGAGGGGAGGAAGAGGAGCGCGGTCAGCCAGAGGGGAGGAAGAGGAGCGCGGTCAGCCAGAGGGGAGGAAGAGGAGCGCGGTCAGCCAGAGGGGAGGAAGAGGAGTGCGGTCAGCCAGAGGGGAGGAAGAGGAGCGCGGTCAGCCAGAGGGGAGGAAGAGGAACGCGGTCAGCCAGAGGGGAGGAAGAGGAGCGCGGTCAGCCAGAGGGGAGGAAGAGGAGCGCGGTCAGCCAGAGGGGAGGAAGAGGAACGCGGTCAGCCAGAGGGAGGAAGAGGAGCGAGGTCAGCCAGAGGGGAGGAAGAGGAGTGCGGTCAGCCAGAGGGGAGGAAGAGGAGCGCGGTCAGCCAGAGGGGAGGAAGAGGAACGCGGTCAGCCAGAGGGGAGGAAGAGGAGCGCGGTCAGCCAGAGGGGAGGAAGAGGAGCGCGGTCAGCCAGAGGGGAGGAAGAGGAGCGCGGTCAGCCAGAGGGAGGAAGAGGAGCGCGGTCAGACAGAGGGGAGGAAGAGGAGCGCGGTCAGCCAGAGGGGAAGAAGAGGAGCACAGTCAGCCAGAGGGGAGGAAGAGGAACGCGGTCAGCCAGAGGGGAGGAAGAGGAGCGCGGTCAGCCAGAGGGGAGGAAGAGGAGCGCGGTCAGCCAGAGGGGAGGAAGAGGAGCGCGGTCAGCCAGAGGAGAGGAAGAGGAGCGCGGTGAGCCAGAGGGGAGGAAGAGGAACGCGGTCAGCCAGAGGGGAGGAAGAGGAGCGCGGTCAGCCAGAGGGAGGAAGAGGAGCGCGGTCAGCCAGAGGGAGGAAGAGGAGCGCGGTCAGCCAGAGGAGAGGAAGAGGAGCGCGGTCAGCCAGAGGAGAGGAAGAGGAGCGCGGTCAGCCAGAAGGAGGAAGAGGAGCGCGGTCAGCCAGAGGAGAGGAAGAGGAGCGCGGTCAGCCAGAGGAGAGGAAGAGGAGCGCGGTCAGCCAGAGGGGAGGAAGAGGAGCGCGGTCAGGCAGTGGGTGGGGGGGGGGGGGGGGGGAACTGGGGGAAGAGGAGCGCGGTCAGCCGGTGGGTGGGGAAGAATGGTCAGGCCCATACATCCAGCACCCCCCCATTAGTAAGTAGAGTCCCTGGGCTAGCAGCGCCTAATGACCCGCTGACCCTGGAGAGACATCGGACGGTGCAGCATTAACATGTGGTGGTTGTACAAGCGGCCGTACACCGTCAGTCCCCACACCCGCACGTCTCCCTTCAGTACTAAGGATCAGCTATGATGACCGTTGCCTTCTGAACTTATGTCAACCGGATATTAAATGCACATTAGATGGTCGCCCGGTCCCGACGTTAACCCCCAGGTCTGCCCCATCATAGGTGAACAACCAAGCGGCTGCTGACCCCATACACAACCCCCGTTCCTATCCAGCCAACCTACGTGGCAGTATCCCTGGATGATGGGCTCGCACGCTCTCATCAGAAGGGTCTCGATCTGGATGTCCTGGAAGAAGAAAACACAAAGGTGAACATGCAGTAACAACAATCCATCGTCAAGGTCCTAATGATGGCGCCAGGGACATGAATGATCCGCACCTCCGACTCCAGCTCCGTCAGATTCCCCACGATCTCCCTGCATTCAGGAACCAGTTCTTCCAGGTGATCCTGCAAACACTCCAGCTCCTAAGACGACAGATGTGACGGAGTCAGTGCCCCGGCAGCAGGTCAGAGCCGGGCACCATCAGGACGCAGCGGCCCCTTACCTGTCCTGTCTCGGTCTTCTCATTGCACCACTTCCCCAGCTCTGTCATGCATTTTCCCTGCATGGCGGGATCCAGCTTCACATCCAGCGCCCTCTGGTGGAGGATACGCTGCACTTCAGCACGGCATTCGCGAGATAACTGCATGGACAGGAGATCTTTAGGCAGCTGGAGTCGATTTTGGGACCCATATCAGCATGTATAATTACAGTATGAGACATATTTTGACATATTTTGCACCAAGACCTTGGAGGGATCACTAACTAACGGACCAAACAAGTCAGAATTCTACATGATGTGAAGTGGAGGATGGGGGTGATTGTTCCAGACCACTCACAGAAGCCTGTGCATTACAGGCGGCCACTGACTCCATGGGTACAGGACGGCTTCCCTTGGTGAGGACAGCTCATTGTCACAGGTGACCTACGGTTATGAGACTTTGTGCATCTGCCTCGCCGTATCTCCAGGGTGCACAGCCTCCGGACTCACCCTGCGCCCCTGCTCCTCTGTGCGGTACGCGTGCCGATACAAACAGGAGAAGATGGCCCCCGCCGGCATGTTCTCATTGGTCTCATTCCAGCCATGTGCGTAGCACAATCGGGAAGCGTCACCCTGACATTTCCTGTATAAGATGGGATCCAACCTGACAAAGAACAAGGATCAGTGTAGTGTAAGCAGCACATGGAGCCGCCGAGCACACAGCCGCCGCCGCAGGGCCAAGGCCCAGCGTACACAGCCGCCGCTGCAGGCCGAGGCCCCGCGCACACAGCCGCCGCCGCAGGCCGAGGCACCGCGCACACAGCTGCCGCCGCAGGCCAAGGCCCCACGCACACAGCCGCCGCAGCAAGCCGAGGCACCGCGCACACAGCTGCCGCCACTGGCCGAGGCCCCGTGCACACAGCCGCTGCAGCAAGCCGAGGCCCCGCGCACACAGCCGCCGCAGGCCGAGGCCCCGTACACACAGCCGCCGCCACAGGCCGAGGCACCGCGCACACAGCTGCCGCCGCAGACCGGGGCCCCACGCACACAGCCGCCGCTGCTGGCCGAGGCACCGCGCACACAGCTGCCGCCGCAGACCGGGGCCCCACGCACACAGCCGCCGCTGCTGGCCGAGGGCCCGTGCACACAGCCGCCGCCGCAGGCCGAGGCACCGCGCACACAGCTGCCGCCGCAGGCCAAGGCCCCAAGCACACAGCCGCCGCAGCAAGCCGAGGCACCGCGCACACAGCTACCGCCACAGGCCGAGGCCCCGCGCACACAGCCGCCGCCACAAACCGAGGCCCCGCGCACACAGCCGCCGCCACAGGTCGAGGCCCCGTGCACACAGCTGCCGCAGACCAAGGCCTCGCGCACACAGCTGCCGCCGCAGGCATCTTACTTCCAGTCCCGGGAGATGAAGTACTGCAGCTCCAGCAGACGGTGCTCACACTGCTCCACCATCTTCTCTGTATACAAGTGCTCCATAAGACACGACAGGATCCTGGAGAAGAGAGAGAGCAGTCAGAGCTCAGCAATACTCCCCGAATGACCCCGTCCCTGCAGGAGGCACACAGCGCACTCACATGGGATCCCCAGAGCGGATGTGCTTGCAGGCCGTCTGGATGACAGATTCGCAGGCCTCGTTGAGAGCGCGGTCTATCCGATAATCCGAGGCAGGGTCGGTCTCCTGCACCAATGTCTGCAACTGTAAGGAGGAGAGGCGGACATTACAATGGTGGACAGACGTACAGGACCCGATTACTGGAGAAAACAGAACCACAGACAGACGTGGCACTCACCGCCTGCTGGCACTTCTCTGCTATATTCCCCTTTTCTCCGCGCACGACTTTCATCAGGCAATGCAGGGTGCGGCCCTTCCGATGCAGGCCGGAGCAGTGATGCTCGATCTCCCCGCGACAGCTCAGGATAATCTCCGGGCTCAGAGAGAAGTCCTCCATTAACATCCGCCTATAATCCAGCATCTCCCCCTGGCACTCGCTGCTCACCTGGCGTCCTAGAGAAAGATACCACAGGGGGCCCAGATTAGGGTCAGATGGGTGTTCATGAACCAGTGGCCAACATCAAGGAGTCATTTATCTCTTTTCAGGTGAGGCATAAAGACCCCCGCACCAGCCATGTATACTTGTTGGGGGTTGCAGGACTCAGTATCTACATCTCGGGGATAGGTTACTGTGCACACTGTACTATAATGTACGATGGGGGGTCCAACGCCTTGTGCTACCGGCGGCACAGACCCAGCAGTGATGGCGCCACCACTGATAAAGAACGGAGAGCGGACGATCAGTCCAAGTGCTAAAGTGAGCTCCGCACCTCGATGCACGGCAGACTCCAGGCACAGCAGCAGGTAGGAGAGCCGGGCCTCCCGGGAGCGCGGATGGTTCTCCACACTGCAGCGGTACTTCTTCAGGTCGGCCTTACAGGACTTGGCCAGCGAGTAACTGACCTTGTAGTCCTGAGCAATCAGCTTCTGGCGGGTGGTCAGGGCGTCGCGGCACTGCACGAGAAACGGATATTAATCACTGCAGCAAATATGAACAGACGGCATAAAGTGCGGGGGAAACAAGGCCCGGGGGCAACGAGGCCCGACACTCACCCGCTCACTCATGGACTCCTCAAACTTGTGGTTGAACAGACACTTGTAAACCCTTCCTTCTCCAGCCTGGACCTGATCACAAAACAAGATGAAGAATCAAGTGGTGCTAGCCTCGGGCCGGCAGAGGGGGAAGGGAGGAAGCGGGCCGGCACAGGGCAAAGCCGCAGCCCCGGGCCGGCACAGGGCAAAGCCGCAGCCCCGGGCCGGCACAGGGCAAAGCCGCAGCACCGGGTCGGCACAGGGCAAAGCCGCAGCACCGGGCCGGCACAGAGCAAAGCAGCAGCCCCCATGGCCGTGTCTCCAGATGACGATCACTCACAGTTTCACAGAATCGCTCCCGGTCATCTCGGCAGGCGAAGTACAGGTGTCTGTCCAGATGGAAGTCGTCAGACGAGAGCTCGGCCACGCGCATTATAGACTGTTTGCACTTGTCAGATATGAGGCCCTGAGGATCGGCCTCCTCGGCTTCCTTTACGATGGCCTTCTCCAGACAAGCGACCACCTCGCCCTGAGAGTGAGGGTCCTGTGTGCAGAGAAGCCATGTTATTGCGGAGATATCGCCCCGGGGTGCTCGTAGGACAATATCAGACGGCAGCGCTCACCTTGTCTCCAGGCCGGATACTGCCGCACTTTTGAGCGTTAATCTCCGCTCTGCAGTCCTCCATGAAGCCGCAGATCAGGCGGTAATCGCTGTAGATGATAGCGGCCATCTTAGTGATGTACTGGTGGCACTGGTATTCTGTGATATTCACGCGATGGTCCACCAGACAGGAGACCACGTAACCCTTCCCAGGTGTCTCCTCCGCACATTCCTTCAGCTGAAAGCAAAGGTGAGAAGCCGGTGACGTCACGGACCTCCAATCCTGCCCCATCCAGAGCCGATCCCACCCGTGATCCCCTGCCGGCCCAGACGGGAGCGCTCACCCCAGACAGCGTGGACTTGCAGATCTCTTTGGCCACAGACTCAAACTTGATGTCTTTAGTCAGGTTCAGTTTAAAATTCCACAGAAGCTGAAAAACAAGAACAGAAATAAAAATCGCAGCAGTGAAACGGCCCAGACCAGGGCCCACCGGACGGCGGCCCAGACCAGGGCCCACCGGACGGCGGCCCAGACCAGGGCCCACCGGACGGCGGCCCAGACCAGGGCCCACCGGACGGCGGCCCAGACCAGGGCCCACCGGACGGCGGCCCAGACCAGGGCCCACCGGACGGCGGCCCAGACCAGGGCCCACCGGACGGCGGCCCAGACCAGGGCCCACCGGACGGCGGCCCAGACCAGGGCCCACCGGACGGCGGCCCAGACCAGTACATGTGGAATATATAGGGTATACGGTCTATATACAGTCCATGTGGTATATAGGGCAGGGGTGTCAAACTGCATTCCTCGAGGGCCGCAAACCATGCGTCTTTTCAAGATTTCCTTAGCTTTGCACAAGGTGCTGCAATCATTATGTGTGTAGGTGATTAAATTATCACCTGTGCAATACAAGGAAATCCTGAAAACATGACCTGTTTGCAGCCCTCCAGGAATGCAGTTTGACACCCCTGATATAGGGTATACGGTCTACATACAGTATATACGGCGGACTCGGTGCATCCATACAACACTTACGTGGTTACAGTCTGAGGAGATCTCGCTGTCCGCCTGTAAAGAGAGAGAGAATGCCATTATTATCTGCGCTAGGACTGACGGCAGCACAATCCTGCAGAACATCCCATTATTACATGTCAGGACGGATGCAACCAGCGAGCAACAGCAGAGCAGCGGCTGCGTGACGCCTCGATACAAGGCAGAGGCCGTTATACTGGAGGGGATCATACCCGGAGACAGAACACTGCAGGGTGCAGCCATACAGAGCGATGCCGGGAGCCAGCGCCGACCCGGACTGTGCGAGTGATTGGCTGCAGCCCCCAAAAATGATCCTGGGTGGGGCACCGTCTCCGGCACACATGCCAGCAGGTATCTCAGGTGATGAATCCCCCTACAAGTATCTACACGAGACCCAGCACCATGACAAGGGTGCAGCAGGCACCGCAGACCTGGGCCATGTGCAGGGGCGGCACAACCTTGGCACTACGTGGAGGAGCATTGTGTGCTGAGCGGGTATAACAATGGCGGGCATCCATCACCTGTCACGGACAATGTGCACAATAAGGCGGACATCCGTCTCACCGCAGCACCGAGCATACTGTACTGATCTGTACACAGGCGGCCGGGGCAGAGGAGTCAGGAGCGGCCCCCGCTCCGGCAGAAAGACCCCCATCATCCAAACATTAGGGACAGGGGAGTCACAGACAGGTCTAGTGAGGGGGGAGAGCAGGATGGAGAACTCCCCGACAATCACCAGAACCGTGCCCCCCCCCCCCCCCGCAGCCAGCCACCTGTCGTCCCCCCGCATCCAGCCACCCGTCGTCCCCCCCGCAGCCAGCCACCCGTCGTCCCCCCCGCAGCCAGCCGCCTGTCGTCCCCCCCGCAGCCAGCCACCTGTCGTCCCCCCGCATCCAGCCACCTGTCGTCCCCCCGCAGCCAGCCACCCGTCGTCCCCCCCGCAGCCAGCCACCTGTCGTCCCCCCGCATCCAGCCACCCGTCGTCCCCCTGCATCCAGCCACCTGTCGTCCCCCCGCATCCAGCCACCCGTCGTCCCCCCGCATCCAGCCACCCGTCGTCCCCCTGCATCCAGCCACCTGTCGTCCCCCCGCATCCAGCCACCTGTCGTCCCCCCGCAGCCAGCCACCCGTCGTCCCCCCCGCAGCCAGCCACCTGTCGTCCCCCCGCATCCAGCCACCCGTCGTCCCCCTGCATCCAGCCACCTGTCGTCCCCCCGCATCCAGCCACCCGTCGTCCCCCCGCATCCAGCCACCCGTCGTCCCCCTGCATCCAGCCACCCGTCGTCCCCCCGCATCCAGCCACCCGTCGTCCCCCTGCATCCAGCCACCTGTCGTCCCCCCGCATCCAGCCACCCGTCGTCCCCCCCGCAGCCAGCCACCTGTCGTCCCCCCCGCAGCCAGCCACCTGTCGTCCCCCCCGCAGCCAGCCACCTGTCGTCCCCCGGCAGCCAGCCACCTGTCGTCCCCCCGCATCCAGCCACCTGTCGTCCCCCCGCAGCCAGCCACCCGTCGTCCCCCCAGCAGCCAGCCACCTGTCGTCCCCCCCGCAGCCAGCCACCTGTCGTCCCCCGGCAGCCAGCCACCTGTCGTCCCCCCGCTTCCATGTCCCCTGTACACCCACCACCATTTTCTTCTGCTCACTCTGGGGGTGACAGTGGGCTGCACAGTCCTACATAGCAGCTCGCCATCCAGCTGCACTAGCTCAGTAATGTGGCAGCGCGGCCCGGAGTTACACCCGGCAGATTAACCACGAGTACAAGAGGGGGCACCGCAGCGGACCCCACATGAGCCGCCCACCAGCCTCATATGGACAGGCGTGAGTACAGTCAGGAATGTCCACAAGGCACCGCAGCCAAGGCCGATCTAAGGAGGCAGGGTGCAGAGAGCGCCACCTGCAGGGGCCGAGGTGATCAGCGGCGTCTCTCCTTCCCGTGTGGGGGCCCCACTCCTCCCGCGCGCCCTCCGCAGGTCACCGCCGTATAATTATCCTCCGCAGGTCACCGCTGTATAATTATCATCCGCAGGTCACCGCCGTATAATTATCCTCCGCAGGTCACCGCTGTGTAATTATCCTCCGCAGGTCACCGCTGTATAATTAGTGCTCCGCAGGTCACCGCCGTATAATTATCCTCCGCAGGTCACCGCTGTGTAATTATCCTCCGCAGGTCACCGCTGTATAATTAGTGCTCCGCAGGTCACCGCCGTATAATTATCCTCCGCAGGTCACCGCCGTATAATTATCCTCCGCAGGTCACCGCTGTATAATTATCATCCGCAGGTCACCGCCGTATAATTATCCTCCGCAGGTCACCGCTGTGTAATTATCCTCCGCAGGTCACCGCTGTATAATTATCCTCCGCAGGTCACCGCTGTGTAATTATCCTCCGCAGGTCACCGCTGTATAATTAGTGCTCCGCAGGTCACCGCCGTATAATTATCCTCCGCAGGTCACCGCCGTATAATTATCCTCCGCAGGTCACCGCTGTATAATTATCATCCGCAGGTCACCGCCGTATAATTATCCTCCGCAGGTCACCGCTGTGTAATTATCCTCCGCAGGTCACCGCTGTATAATTATCCTCCGCAGGTCACCGCTGTATAATTAGTGCTCCGCAGGTCACCGCCGTATAATTATCCTCCGCAGGTCACCGCTGTATAATTATCCTCCGCAGGTCACCGCTGTATAATTATCCTCCGCAGGTCACCGCTGTATAATTATCCTCCGCAGGTCACCGCTGTATAATTATCCTCCGCAGGTCACCGCTGTATAATTATCCTCCGCAGGTCACCGCTGTATAATTATCCTCCGCAGGTCACCGCTGTATAATTATCCTCCGCAGGTCACCGCTGTATAATTATCCTCCGCAGGTCACCGCTGTATAATTATCCTCCGCAGCTCACCGCTGTATAATTATCCTCCGCAGGTCACCGCTGTATAATTATCCTCCGCAGGTCACCGCTGTATAATTATCCTTCGCAGGTCACCGCCATATAATTATCCTCCGCAGGTCACCGCTGTGTAATTATCCTCCACAGGTCACCGCCGTATAATTATCCTCCGCAGGTCACCGCCGTATAATTATCCTCCGCAGGTCACCGCCGTATAATTATCATCCGCAGGTCACCGCCGTATAATTATCCTCCGCAGGTCACCGCTGTATAATTATCCTTCGCAGGTCACCGCTGTATAATTATCCTCCGCAGGTCACCGCTGTATAATTATCCTCCACAGGTCACCGCCGTATAATTATCCTCCGCAGGTCACCGCTGTATAATTATCCTCCGCAGGTCACCGCTGTATAATTATCCTTCGCAGGTCACCGCTGTATAATTATCCTCCGCAGGTCACCGCTGTATAATTATCCTTCGCAGGTCACCGCTGTATAATTATCCTTCGCAGGTCACCGCTGTATAATTATCCTCCGCAGGTCACCGCCGTATAATTATCCTCCGCAGGTCACCGCTGTATAATTATCCTCCGCAGGTCACCGCTGTATAATTATCCTTCGCAGGTCACCGCTGTATAATTAGCGCAGGGACCGCCGGCACCAGACCTGGCGCAGCGTTGTGGGGTCCTGGCCGTGCACTCTGGAGGGTGGTGACGCCCGCTGGGTGCAGTGTGTGCACAGGGAGGGATCACTCCCATCATCTGTAACCTGCGGTGTCTCGCTGCACGGGTGTGGTGGACACTCCAGACACATGATCACCGGATCCTGCGACCTTTGCCCCCAGTGCTGCCGGGAGCACAGACCGAGGGGGGGAAATGAGTCTTAGGCAGGGTCTGCTGGCATATCTGCTGTGCCCCCCGGGCAAGACATGTGGGGGATGGAGGGGACCCTGTATAGTAACCGGCCGCCAGCACCATCGCTCCACACACAGATCCCCAGTGATGGGGGGAGAGCAACAAAAACAAGGCAGCACTGAGCCGGAGGAGGAGAGGAGGGGGTCAACCAACCAGCGCCATCACACGGACCAGAGGAGGGGACAACCAACCAGCGCCATCACACGGACCAGAGGAGGGGACAACCGACCAGCGCCATCACACGGACCAGAGGAGGGGACAACCGACAGCGCCATCACACGGACCAGAGGAGGGGACAACCGACACAGCGCCATCACACGGACCAGAGGAGGGGGACAACGACACAGCGCCATCACACGGACCAGAGGAGGGGGACAACGACACAGCGCCATCACACGGACCAGAGGAGGGGGACAACGACACAGCGCCATCACACGGACCAGAGGAGGGGGACAACGACACAGCGCCATCACACGGACCAGAGGAGGGGGACAACCGACACAGCGCCATCACACGGACCAGAGGAGGGGGACAACGACACAGCGCCATCATACGGACCAGAGGAGGGGGACAACCGACACAGCGCCATCACACGGACCAGAGGAGGGGACAACCGACACAGCGCCATCACACGGACCAGAGGAGGGGACAACCGACACAGCGCCATCACACGGACCAGAGGAGGGGGACAACCGACACAGCGCCATCACACGGACCAGAGGAGGGGGACAACCGACACAGCGCCATCACACGGACCAGAGGAGGGGGACAACGACACAGCGCCATCACACGGACCAGAGGAGGGGGGCAACCGACACAGCGCCATCACACGGACCAGAGGAGGGGACAACCGACACAGCGCCATCACACGGACCAGAGGAGGGGGACAACCGACACAGCGCCATCACACGGACCAGAGGAGGGGGACAACCGACACAGCGCCATCACAGGGACCAGAGGAGGGGGACAACCGACACAGCGCCATCACACAGACCAGAGGAGGGGGACAACCGACACAGCGCCATCACAGGGACCAGAGGAGGGGGACAACCGACACAGCGCCATCACACAGACCAGAGGAGGGGGACAACCGACACAGCGCCATCACACGGACCAGAGGAGGGGGACAACCGACACAGCGCCATCACATGGACCAGAGGAGGGGGACAACGACACAGCGCCATCACAGGGACCAGAGGAGGGGGACAACCGACACAGCGCCATCACAGGGACCAGAGGAGGGGACAACCGACACAGCGCCATCACAGGGACCAGAGGAGGGGACAACCGACACAGCGCCATCACACAGACCAGAGGAGGGGGACAACCGACAGCGCCATCACAGGGACCAGAGGGGACACCGACACAGCGCCATCACACGGACCAGAGGAGGGGGACAACCGACACAGCGCCATCACACGGACCAGAGGAGGGGGACAACGACACAGCGCCATCACACGGACCAGAGGAGGGGGGCAACCGACACAGCGCCATCACACGGACCAGAGGAGGGGGACAACCGACACAGCGCCATCACACGGACCAGAGGAGGGGGACAACCGACACAGCGCCATCACAGGGACCAGAGGAGGGGGACAACCGACACAGCGCCATCACACAGACCAGAGGAGGGGGACAACCGACACAGCGCCATCACAGGGACCAGAGGAGGGGGACAACCGACACAGCGCCATCACACAGACCAGAGGAGGGGGACAACCGACACAGCGCCATCACACGGACCAGAGGAGGGGGACAACCGACACAGCGCCATCACATGGACCAGAGGAGGGGGACAACGACACAGCGCCATCACAGGGACCAGAGGAGGGGGACAACCGACACAGCGCCATCACAGGGACCAGAGGAGGGGACAACCGACACAGCGCCATCACAGGGACCAGAGGAGGGGACAACCGACACAGCGCCATCACACAGACCAGAGGAGGGGGACAACCGACAGCGCCATCACAGGGACCAGAGGGGACACCGACACAGCGCCATCACACGGACCAGAGGAGGGGACAACCGACACAGCGCCATCACACGGACCAGAGGAGAGGGACACCGACCCAGCGCCATCACACGGACCAGAGGAGGGGGACAACCGACACAGCGCCATCACACGGACCAGAGGAGGGGGACAACCGACACAGCGCCATCACATGGACCAGAGGAGGGGGACAACGACACAGCGCCATCACAGGGACCAGAGGAGGGGACAACCGACACAGCGCCATCACACGGACCAGAGGAGGGGGACACCGACCAGCGCCGTCACACGGACCAGCGGAGGGGGACATTGATACAGCGCCATCACATGGACCCTTCCCCAGCTAACTGCAGACCAACCACCCCAGTAACGCAGACTGCCCCCAATCCATAACTTCACTCTCCAAACCCCAGACCAACTCCCAGCAGCGCCAACTCCGGAACTAGCCCCCATCCCCAAACTGCCTGTGAATGCCAGACTGACTGATCACCCTCATGCCAACCCCATAACTTCCCCCGCTGCACCCCCGACAAGGGCCAGGATAAGGACCAGAGAGCAGAAGAGATGGAGCTGTCCTGAGTACGGAGGTGGTAATTACAGAGGAGTGCACTGCGGGGTACTCAGCATCGGGGGGACACTCGTACATGCGTATTGGGGTGCAGCAGAGGAGTGTGAGGTTACAGAAGCGTATATTGGGGTACGGGGGGGCAGCATATCAGGAAGCCGCATTTAGGGGAGACAGAACAGGGCACAGTACGGGGCGACACTGAGGGCTGACACAGACGTCCGCGGATCCCAGCCACAAGTGTCCTCAGCCAAGCGCGACAGCCTGTGTGTGAGACTGGAGCTGGGGAGGTCCGGAGCGAGAGACCCTCATGTCTGCAGGAGCCTCAGGGGTCACACTGCGAGGAGCCCAGCATGGGGGGGCTACACAAGGACACGGCCGAAACTGGGGACGAAGAGGGGCGCAGTATATCGTCGGGTTTACACTAAGGAGTGGAGTATGAGCACGGGGGGGGGGGGGGGGGGCACACTGTCGGGGGCCTCCGTGTCCCTGGGGGCTCAGTATTTCAGGAATCTCTAGATCTCTGGGGGGTGCACTGTCAGGAGGGCCCATATCTCAGGGGGATCCGTATATTGGGAGGTCTGTATCCGGGGCGCTCTGTGTCTCGGGGGGGCTCCATATATTAGAGGGGTTCCATATCTAAGGGGGGCTCCATATATTGGGGCCTCTGTCTCTCGGGGGGCTTCATATATTGGGGGCTGTCTCTCGAGGGCTCCGGCTCTCGAGGGGCTCTCTGTATATTGGGGGCTCCGTGTCTTGGGGGGTCTGTATAGTGCGGATCTCTGTATATTGTGGGGGTCTGTATATTGGGGGCTCCGTGTCTTGGGGGGTCTGTATAGTGCGGATCTCTGTATATTGTGGGGGTCTGTATATTGGGGGCTCTGTGTCTTGGGGGGCTCTGTATATTGGGAGCTCTGTATATTGGGGGTGTCTGTATATTGGGGGCTCCGTGTCTTGGGGGGCTCTGTATAGTGTGGATCTCTGTATATTGGGGTCTCCATATTCCGGGGGGCTCCATATATTGGGGGTCTCCGTGTCTCGCAGGGGTCTCCGTATATTGGGGGTCTCCGTATCTCGGGGGCTCTGTATAGTGCGGATCTCTGTATATTGGGGGTGTCTGTATATTGGGGGCTCTGTATAGTGTGGATCTCTGTATATTGGGGTCTCCATATTCCGGGGGGCTCCATATATTGGGGGTCTCCGTGTCTCGCAGGGGTCTCCGTATATTGGGGGTCTCCGTATCTCGGGGGCTCTGTATAGTGCGGATCTCTGTATATTGGGGGTGTCTGTATATTTGGGGCTCCGTGTCTCGGGGGGCTCTCCGTATATTGGGGGCTACGTGTCTCGGGTGGCTCTGTACATTGGGGGCTCCCTGTATATTGGGGGCTCCGTGTCTCAGGGGGCTCTGTACATTGGGGTCTCCGTGCCTCGGCAGGCTGTATATTGGGTGTCTATCTCTCGGGAAAGGGGGGGGGCGTCTCCGTATATTGGGGGGCTCTGTGTCTCGGGGGGCTCTGTATATTGGGGGGTCTCCGTCTCTCGGGGGGCTCTGTATATTGGGGGTCTCCGTCTCTCGGGGGCTCTCTGTATATTGGGGGTCTCCGTCTCTCGGGGCTCTCTGTATATTGGGGGTCTCCGTCTCTCGGGGGCTCTCTGTATATTGGGGGTCTCCGTCTCTCGGGGCTCTCTGTATATTGGGGGTCTCCGTCTCTCGGGGGGGCTCTCTGTATATTGGGGGGTCTCCATCTCTCGGGGGGCTCTGTATATTGGGGGGTCTCTGTGTCTCGGGGGGTCTCCGTCTCTCGGGGGGCTCTGTATATTGAGGGGTCTCCGTCTCTTGGGGGGCTCACTGTATATTGGGGGTCTCCGTCTCTCGGGGGGCTCTGTATATTGGGGGGTCTCTGTGTCTCGGGGGGGGTCTCCGTCTCTCGGGGGCTCTCTGTATATTGGGGGTCTCCGTCTCTCGGGGGGCTCTCTGTATATTGGGGGTCTCCGTCTCTCGGGGAGCTCACTGTATATTGGGGGTCTCCGTCTCTCGGGGGGCTCTCTGTATATTGGGGGTCTCCGTCTCTCGGGGGCTCTCTGTATATTGGGGGTCTCCGTCTCTCGGGGGCTCTCTGTATATTGGGGGTCTCCGTCTCTCGGGGGGCTCTCTGTATATTGGGGGTCTCCGTCTCTCGGGGGCTCTCTGTATATTGGGGGTCTCCGTCTCTCGGGGAGCTCACTGTATATTGGGGGTCTCCGTCTCTCGGGGGGCTCTCTGTATATTGGGGGTCTCCGTCTCTCGGGGGCTCTCTGTATATTGGGGGTCTCCGTCTCTCGGGGGCTCTCTGTATATTGGGGGTCTCCGTCTCTCGGGGGGCTCTCTGTATATTGGGGGTCTCCGTCTCTCGGGGGCTCTCTGTATATTGGGGGTCTCCGTCTCTCGGGGGCTCTCTGTATATTGGGGGTCTCCGTCTCTCGGGGGGCTCTCTGTATATTGGGGGTCTCCGTCTCTCGGGGGGCTCACTGTATATTGGGGGTCTCCGTCTCTCGGGGGGCTCTGTATATTGGGGGGGTCTCCGTCTCTCGGGGGGCTCTCTGTATATTGGGGGTCTCCGTCTCTCGGGGGGCTCACTGTATATTGGGGGTCTCCGTCTCTCGGGGGGCTCTCTGTATATTGGGGGTCTCCGTCTCTCGGGGGGGTCTCCGTCTCTCGGGGGGGTCTCCGTCTCTCGGGGGGCTCTGTATATTGGGGGTCTCCGTCTCTCGGGGGGCTCTCTGTATATTGGGGGTCTCCGTCTCTCGGGGGGCTCTGTATATTGGGGGTCTCCGTCTCTCGGGGGGGCTCTCTGTATATTGGGGGTCTCCGTCTCTCGGGGAGCTCACTGTATATTGGGGGTCTCCGTCTCTCGGGGGGCTCTCTGTATATTGGGGGTCTCCGTCTCTCGGGGGGGTCTCCGTCTCTCGGGGGGCTCTGTATATTGGGGGTCTCCGTCTCTCGGGGGGCTCTCTGTATATTGGGGGTCTCCGTCTCTCGGGGGGCTCTGTATATTGGGGGTCTCCGTCTCTCGGGGGGGCTCTCTGTATATTGGGGGTCTCCGTCTCTCAGGGAGCTCACTGTATATTGGGGGTCTCCGTCTCTCGGGGGGCTCTCTGTATATTGGGGGTCTCCGTCTCTCGGGGGGGTCTCCGTCTCTCGGGGGGCTCTCTGTATATTGGGGGTCTCCGTCTCTCGGGGGGGTCTCCGTCTCTCGGGGGGGTCTCCGTCTCTCGGGGGGGTCTCCGTCTCTCGGGGGGCTCTGTATATTGGGGGTCTCCGTCTCTCGGGGGGCTCTCTGTATATTGGGGGTCTCCGTCTCTCGGGGGGCTCTGTATATTGGGGGTCTCCGTCTCTCGGGGGGGCTCTCTGTATATTGGGGGTCTCCGTCTCTCGGGGAGCTCACTGTATATTGGGGGTCTCCGTCTCTCGGGGGGCTCTGTATATTGGGGGGGTCTCCGTCTCTCGGGGGGCTCTCTGTATATTGGGGGTCTCCGTCTCTCGGGGGGCTCTCTGTATATTGGGGGTCTCCGTCTCTCGGGGGTCTCTGTATATTGGGGGGTCTCCGCCTCACCTCCCGCACGTCCTGCAGGCACTCCAGCACGGCCAGGTTGTTGTTCCAGGCGTTCTTGGGGCAGATGCGGCTGATGTCCTCCCGGCAGGCCTCTTCCTCGATCAGTCTGATGCCGGGGAGTCTGCGGGGCTGGGAGGCCGCAGGTTGAGCCGCTCCGGCGCCCGCCTCCGCTCCAGCCCCCTCAGCCCGGACCCCCGGGCACACGAGCAGAGGCAGCACCGCGCTCGCCACCAGCCAGCACCACAGCCGGACACGTCCGCAGGCCGCCATCTTGGAATCAGCCAGTCACGGAGCAGCAGGCGCGTCACTGTGCACCGGGCACGACGGAGACGCGCACGTCACCACAGCCGTTACGTCAGCACGTCACGCCAGATTAGCTGCTCCGCCGCCTCTGCCCGCACTCAATATGGCGGCTGCTGGATCCTGACGTCATTGAGGACGAAGCGGAGGCGCCGGTCTCAGGTAAGGAAGAGGAGAGGACTCCAAAAAGATGGCGGCTACTCACACCGGCGACACGGCGCAGAGATGACGTCACTGGGACTGCGCCCGACAGACCCCAACACAAGAAGCTGCTGAACCCCATAAGCCTCACAATTCCCTCATACCTCACTTACCTCAGGGGCCACCGCCTCACAGTACCGCATCCGTAGTGTGAACGTGGCCCAGCAGTGTCTGTAGCCAAAACCCGGAGAGGAACAGTCAGAACAGACGAATAATGGAGACACGGCCGCACTTCTGTGTCACCACTGCTGGGGCTGGCTGCAAATACTGAATGTGGCCTAACAGGGACCACCGCCCTACAGGGACCGGCGACCACCCCACCAGCACAGGGACCACCGCCCTACAGGGACCAGCACCCCCCCCACCACAGGGACCAGCAACCCCCCCACCACCACAGGGACCACCGCCCTACAGGGACCAGCACCCCCCCCACCACAGGGACCACCGCCCTACAGGGACCAGCAACCCCCCACCACCACAGGGACCACCGCCCTACAGGGACCAGCAACCCCCCCACCACCACAGGGACCACCGCCCTACAGGGACCAGCACCCCCCCCCACCTCCACAGGGACCAGCACCCCCCCCACCACCACCACAGGGACCACCGCCCTACAGGGACCAGCAACCCCCCCACCACCACAGGGACCACCGCCCTACAGGGACCAGCAACCCCCCCACCACAGGGACCACCGCCCTACAGGGACCAGCAACCCCCCCACCACAGGGACCACCGCCCTACAGGGACCAGCACCCCCCCCACCCACAGGGACCAGCAACCCCCCCACCACCACAGGGACCACCGCCCTACAGGGACCACCGCCCTACAGGGACCAGCAACCCCCCCACCACAGGGACCACCGCCCTACAGGGACCAGCAACCCCCCCACCACAGGGACCACCGCCCTACAGGGACCAGCACCCCCCCCCCACAGGGACCAGCAACCCCTCCACCACCACAGGGACCACCGCCCTACAGGGACCGGCAACCCCCCCACCACCACAGGGACCACCGCCCTACAGGGACCGGCAACCCCTCCACCACCACAGGGACCACCGCCCTACAGGGACCGGCAACCCCCCCACCAGCACAGGGACCACCGCCCTACAGGGACCAGCACCCCCCCCACCACCACAGGGACCACCGCCCTACAGGGACCAGCACCCCCCCCCCCCCACAGGGACCAGCAACCCCCCCCCCACCACAGGGACCACCGCCCTACAGGGACCAGCACCCCCCCACCACAGGGACCACCGCCCTACAGGGACCAGCACCCCCCCCCACCACAGGGACCACCGCCCTACAGGGACCAGCAACCCCCCCACCACCACAGGGACCACCGCCCTACAGGGACCACCGCCCTACAGGGACCAGCACCCCCCCCCCCACCACAGGGACCACCGCCCTACAGGGACCACCGCCCTACAGGGACCAGCAACCCCCCCACCACAGGGACCACCGCCCTACAGGGACCAGCACCCCCCCACCACAGGGACCAGCAACCCCCCCCACCACCACAGGGACCAGCAACCCCTCCACCACCACAGGGACCACCGCCCTACAGGGACCAGCACCCCCCCCACCACAGGGACCACCGCCCTACAGGGACCACCAACCCCCCCACCACCACAGGGACCAGCAACCCCCCCACCACAGGGACCACCGCCCTACAGGGACCAGCACCCCCCCCCACCACAGGGACCACCGCCCTACAGGGACCAGCAACCCCCCCACCACAGGGACCACCGCCCTACAGGGACCAGCAACCCCCCCACCACAGGGACCACCGCCCTACAGGGACCAGCACCCCCCCCCCCACCACAGGGACCAGCAACCCCCCCACCACCACAGGGACCACCGCCCTACAGGGACCACCGCCCTACAGGGACCAGCAACCCCCCCACCACAGGGACCACCGCCCTACAGGGACCAGCAACCCCCCCACCACCACAGGGACCACCGGCGACCCCCCCACCAGCACAGGGACCACCGCCCTACAGGGACCAGCACTCCCCCCCCACACAGGGACCACCGCCCTACAGGGACCAGCAACCCCCCCACCACCACCGCCCTACAGGGACCACCGCCCTACAGGGACCAGCAACCCCTCCACCACCACAGGGACCACCGCCCTACAGGGACCGGCGACCCCCCCCACCAGCACAGGGACCACCGCCCTACAGGGACCAGCAACCCCTCCACCACCACCCTACAGGGACCAGCAACCCCCCCACCACCACAGGGACCAGCAACCCCTCCACCACCACAGGGACCAGCAACCCCTCCACCACCACAGGGACCAGCAACGCCTCCACCACCAAAGGGACCAGCAACGCCTCCACCACCAAAGGGACCACCGCCCCCGGCCGAGACCACCGCCCCACAGGGACCGGCAACCCCCCCACCACCACAGGGACCACTGCCCTACAGGGACCAGCACCCCCCCCCACCACCACAGGGACCACTGCCCTACAGGGACCAGCGAGCCCCTCACCACCACAGGGACCAGCGACCCCCCCCCCAGCACAGGGACCACCGCCCTACAGTGACCAGCAACCCCCCCCACCACCACAGGGTTCGGCAACCCCCCCACCAGCACAGGGTTCGGCAACCCCTCCACCACCACCCTACGGTGACCATCGACCCCCACCACCACAGGGACCCCCGCCCTACAGGGACCAGCAACCCCCCCACCACCACAGGGATGGGCAACCCCCAGCCAGGACCACCACTCTACAGGGACCAGTGACCCCACCCCCTCCATACAGAGTGCAGTGACAGCTCCCTGGCCGGGACCACCACGCTGCAGTCGTGCTGTGGGATTGGGTCTCCTCACATTTACAGGGGTCCCGCTGTGGTCAGGGAACTTCTCCATAGATACGCAGCGCTGTGTGTGGGCTGTGGTGCGGATTTGGTCTTGTTCACACATTAATGTCACATTGGAGCACGGGGTTAATGTCGTCCCTCCGCAAACACGCCGGGCATTTATCACTGTGACTGGAGGGTGCAGTGCGCTGTCCTAATTACACCACGGTCATGGCAGCTTTCTACAGTAAAGGTGGAGGACAGGGGCGAGATTGGGCAGAGTAGGCAGGACCCCGCACCCCCCCCCCCCCCCCCTTCCTGCGATACAGGCAGGACCCCTGCAGCCCCCGTTACAGGCAGGACCCCGCACCACTGCAGCCCCCGATACAGGCAGAGCTGCTCCTCAGATTACTAAGCCTCAGCATCTCTATATCTCCGTTTGTGGTCACCGTCGGCCATGTTGAAGACAATCAATCACTGCGCCACTAAAATTATGAATTTTATTTTAAGAGGAAAGAAAGAAAAACATACAAGAAACTGTACAGAAACATGGAGACTATGTACAAGAGGCAGGCCCGGATCGGGGGGCACGGATCGGGGGTCACTCCCATCGGTAGATCTTCACCATCTTCTCAGTCAGCGTGGCCAGCAGGCTGCTCTGGTTCACCTCTATGGGGCAGATGTCCAGCACGGGCTGGTCGGCCTGGAGCTTCTGGAGGAGGGAGCCGCTGCCCGAGTGCCAGAGCTGTGCCGGGAGAGAGGAAACCAGAATGAATCATACCCGTCAGGCTAGTCAGCGCCATACTGACGGTCTCCCCGATGCACGGGCAGCTGTCAGCAGTACCAGCCTCGGCGCTGAGCACGTGCACTATGGAGCACTAATTTGGGCACGAGACGCAAATGATCAGACGCTCACCATCCCCCCAGTATTCAGGGATGGTATCCCCCCAATGATGCGTTGGGCCCCCACAAGGGCATATTAATGAGTAGATGGGGGACCCTATGTGGCCACGTCCATGTGGCGGACCCCAGACTGGTTTAGCACTTCGCCCGCTCTCACCATAGCAGAGTTGGAGGCCTCGTCTCCTGCGCACACCAGGACGCTGCCGTCTCGGTCAGGGCTCCGGAATATGGCGTTCTTGGTCAGCAGCTTACAGGTGGGTCCAGCGTTGAAGGTCTGGACTGGACAGCAGGAGCAGGAGTATCCATCCTCGGAGTCCGTCAGCCGGGAGCTGGTCAGCTCCATCATCACACAGCGCAGGTAGTTGTGGCTCTTCCCTGTCAGCACAAGAGCGCCCTCCAGTGACCGGTCACATCACCAGTGCCCAACAGCCAACCTGAGCCACACTCACCGGGGCGGTAGGTCACCAGGCAGTGCCGCGTGCTGCTCTCCGTCTGGATGTCCGTGCATCCTCCCGACTCCAGGGGCAGGAGGTGAGGCTTGTACTGGGCGTCCCTCATCTCCCAGAAGCACGCTCCCTCCAGGGTGCCAGCCAGGACCCCACCACACGGGAACACCTCAGACGCGGCTCGGGGGACGTAGGACAGGGACACCACCGGGCAGCTGCAAGACAGTACCCGCAGGGCAAAAGTCAGGAGCCCATCCCCAACAGACAGCCCCTCGCCGACAGCAGCACCTACCGTGAGCCCAGCGGCACCAGCTCCTTCACATACTGGCTGGTGTCTCTCAGGTCGTAGACCAGCACCGATCCATTGATCAGCCCGGCGTACACGTAGTTGTTATCATCAGAGCACCAGCTGCAGCTCCACACCGGCCGCCCCGTGTTATACGTCTGTACCACCGTGTTAGTCAGCAGGCTGCAGAGAGAGGGGAGCATATCTGAGGACAGAGTCTCAGCCCTCCCCCCCGAGACCCCAACAGTGACTGCCTGCCTGAGCTTTTAGCCTCACCTGGTGAGCTTCACCGTGTTATCCAGGGCGGCAGAGAGCAGCAGACCATCTGTGCGGTTACTGAAGGCTAGGCCACGGATCTGCTTGGCGTGGATGGGCACGTACTGGCTGCTCTTCATATTAGCCGCACTCAGCTTCTTGATCCCACAACCTGCAAACAAACAGTGAGACAACAACCTCTGCTCCACCAGCAGCGGCGACCCTGACAGTCCGTCCACAATCGCCACAGTGCAGAAGCAGGACAGGTGGCGACAAACATGGACAGCTGGAGGTCAGACCGCTGCCCAGCGTCACCTGTACGGCGAACAGCTGGAGGTCAGACCGCTGCCCAGCGTCACCTGTACGGCGAACAGCTGGAGGTCAGACCGCTGCCCAGCGTCACCTGTACGGCGAACAGCTGGAGGTCAGACCGCTGCCCAGCGTCACCTGTACGGCGAACAGCGGGAGGTCAGACCGCTGCCCAGCGTCACCTGTACGGCGGACAGCTGGAGGTCAGACCGCTGCCCAGCGTCACCTGTACGGCGAACAGCTGGAGGTCAGACCGCTGCCCAGCGTCACCTGTACGGCGAACAGCTGGAGGTCAGACCGCTGCCCGGCGTCACCTGTACGGCAGACCAGCTGGAGGTCAGACCGCTGCCCAGCGTCACCTGTACGGCGAACAGCTGGAGGTCAGACCGCTGCCCAGCGTCACCTGTACAGCGAACAGCTGGAGGTCAGACCGCTGCCCAGCGTCACCTGTACGGCGAACAGCTGGAGGTCAGACCGCTGCCCAGCGTCACCTGTACGGCGAACAGCTGGAGGTCAGACCGCTGCCCAGCGTCACCTGTACGGCGAACAGCTGGAGGTCAGACCGCTGCCCAGCGTCACCTGTACGGCGAACAGCTGGAGGTCAGACCGCTGCCCAGCGTCACCTGTACGGCGGACAGCTGGAGGTCAGACCGCTGCCCAGCGTCACCTGTACGGCGAACAGCTGGAGGTCAGACCGCTGCCCAGCGTCACCTGTACGGCGAACAGCTGGAGGTCAGACCGCTGCCCGGCGTCACCTGTACGGCAGACCAGCTGGAGGTCAGACCGCTGCCCAGCGTCACCTGTACGGCGAACAGCTGGAGGTCAGACTGCTGCCCGGCATCACCTGAATGGCGAACAGCTGGAGGTCAGACTACTGCCCAGCGTCACCTGTCCGGTGGCTGGAGGTCGTGGGTGTTTTTTTGCTGCCATTAGCACCATCTTGTCTTTTGAACTGGGTTTTACCATGCAGCAGCCACATAGACCCTTGTGTCCTCTTACCTGGCACCAGCGTGGTGTGGGAAGACGGCTGAGACACCACCAGGCAGCTGAGACGTTCGCAGTACGCCATCACGCGGCAGTTCCCTCCTTGGTTGATCAGAATGGCCTTCTCAAAGTTGTACTTGTGCTGCCCCTCACTGGAGGGCAAAGAGCCGGAGGTCCCTGCCCGGGAGCTGGAGGACGGCTGGGAGGAGCTGGTGGCATGCTGCATCATCAGTGTCTTCAACTCCTGCCAGAGACAAGCATGATCAGCACAGTGCCCACCCCGCCGTCAAAGGCACAGTGCCCACCCCGCCATCAAAGGCACAGTGCCCACCCCGCCGTCAAAGGCACAGTGCCCACCCCGCCGTCAAAGGCACAGTGCCCACCCCGCCGTCAAAGGCACAGTGCCCACCCCGCCGTCAAAGGCACAGTGCCCACCCCGCCGTCAAAGGCACAGTGCCCACCCCGCCGTCAAAGGCACAGTGCCCACCCCGCCGTCAAAGGCACAGTGCCCACCCCGCCGTCAAAGGCACAGTGCCCACCCCGCCGTCAAAGGCACAGTGCCCACCCCGCCATCTAACTCTGCTACATCCTGCTGGAGCGAGGGGGCGCAAAACCGGCGGCAGAGGGGGACGCAAAGCCAGGGGAGTTCTTGCAGTTATCAACCACACTAGTATTAATAGTACTGTGGCACCAGCTTCCCCCAGCAGCAGACATGAAGGCAGCCGGACCCCACGCGACGCGTCTCCCCCTCACCTGGATTTGCTTTCGGAGCTTCCCACACTCGTCAGTCAGGACCTGGACCTGCAGCCGACACTGTGCAGACTCCAGCTCTGCTTTCCTGCGCATCGACTGCTCCTTTTCCAGAGAGCTGTAAGGAAAATGTAATTCCGGGAGCCACGTCTAATCATCCGCATGATAGAATACACACACTAGCAAAACTGTGACCGCAGCTCTGGAGGTGAGTAGAGGGTAAGACATGATGTAACAGCAGAATAGCGAGTGCAGCTCTGGAAGTGACTGGAGGATAAGATGTAACAGCAGAATAGTGACTGCAGCTCTGGAGGTGACTGGAGGATCAGATGTAACAGCAAAATAGTGACTGCAGCTCTGGAGGTGACTGGAGGATAAGATTAATAGCAGAATATTGAGTGCAGCTCTGGCATAGGTGGTGATGCAGTTGCGGGACATGTGGGGGCCACTGGTAGACGGGGTCCTTACCTCTTCATGCGTTCCTGCTCGCTCGTGTCCAGGGCCTTCAGCGTGCGGGCGTACAGCACCACAATGTCGGAACGCTTCGCCTTCTTGTTGCACTAATGGGCAGAAAACCTGAATGCATCTGATGTCCGGTCACATCTGTGAACCCCGCAGCCCAAATTCACCAGAGGCCTTAATGGAGGACAGCAGTGGTCCCTCACAGAGGGCGCTCACACCCTAAATTCAGCCCTGCACCGCGGCGACCCGGTGAGGCCTCGGCGGTGGTCTCAGTATAGATATGGGGCTGATGAGATGCTGTGCGGCAGACGGCAGCAGTACAGACACCGGCACTATATGCACCGCTCAATCATTCATGACTAGGGCCACCTCCTCCTGATCATGAAGCCTGTACTCCCCTCCCACGCCGGCTCAGATCCCGCCGCTCCGGGGCTCCCGTGCAGTTATGACTAGTGACACCAGGGTCTCTGCACGCACTGAACATGAGGAGGATGTCCGGGCTGGAGCCGATCGCCGGCATCGTCAACGCAACAGCCACCGAACAGGAAAGCGCGTGCCGACACCGCAGGAACGGCGCCAGCACGGGAGGGGAATGCTGGCTTGTTTTATGGGGACTCACACGTAACCCTTTGACCCCCGAGCCTGTTTTCACCTTCCTGAGTGGCCATATCTTACAGTTCCGTGTACTGTCACTATGAGATAATAACTGGAGCTTAGATTTGAAGTAACTTTGAGGGGCCTATATGTAGGAAAATACCCAAAAGTGACACCATTCTAAAAACTGCACCCCTCAAGATGCTGAATACCACATTCAAGAAGTTTATTAACCCTTCAGGTGCTTCACAGGGACTAAAGCAATGTGGAAGAAAAAAAAACAACATTTTTGCAAAGGTAGCAGGAAAAAAAAAAAAATGGACCCCAAAACATGTGCAATTTCTCCCAAGTACACCAATATCCAATATGTGGGGGAAACTACTGATTGGGTGCATGGCAGGGCTCGGAAAGGATGGGGGTGCTTTTTGGAACACAGATTTGATGGAATATTTTGCAGGTGTCGTGTCTTGAGAGCCCCCAATGTGCCTAAACAGTGGAAACCCCCAACAAGTGACCCAATTTTGGGAGGCAGAATGAAAAAAAAAAAAAAAATCATCAACAGCATGTGAAGAATTGGTTTTATTTATTTTTTACGCCATTCCTCATGCAGTATAAGTGATTAGGTGACACTACTCTTCGGGTCGGTGCGATTACGACGATACCAGATTTATAGCGGGTCTTTATGATTGGCAGCTGTCACACACTAAAAGACGCTGTTATTGCGAAAACTAGCTCTTGCATCCCCACATTTTGAGAGCTGTAATTTTTCCATATTTTGGCCGACAGTCATGTGAGGTCTCGTTTTTTTAAGGGACAAATTGACGTTTTTATTCATACCATTTGCAGGCACATGACATTTTTTTGATTCGCTATCTATTTCAAGGCAGAATAAACAAAAAATAACATTTCAAGAATATATATATATATATATATATATATATATATATATATATATATATATATATATATATATATATATATATATATATATATATATATATATATATATATATATATATATATATATTTTTTTTTTTTTTTTTTTTTGAGTGGGGGGGGTGCGTTTATACCGTTCCGCGTGTGGTAAAATTGAATTTTACTCTTCAGGTCAGTGCGATTACAGCGATACCTCATTTATGTCTTTGTTTTGGAGCTGTTACACAAAAACTATTTTATGTAAAAAAAATTAATTATTTCTGCATCGCTTTATTCTGAGGACTATAACTTTTATTTTTTCGCTGATGATGCTGTATGGTGGCTCGTTTTTTTGCGGGACAACATGACGTCAGCGGTACCATGGTTATTTATATGCGTCTTTTTGATTTGTTTTATTGCACTTTTTGTGCGGCGGTATGACGATTAAGCATTTTTTTGCCTTAGTTTTATTTACGGTGATCACTGAAGGGGTTAACTAGTGGGACCATTTTATAGGTCGGGATTATGTATTTTTTTTTTTTTTTTAACATAAAGGTATTAAATTTTTTTTTTTGTTATTTATTTTATGATTTTTTGAAAATATTAACTTTTTTTTTTTACATTGTCCCAGGATGGACATCACTGTACACAGGCCGATCGCTGCTCTGATAGTCCCCAAGGGTCCTGCACTGCAGAGCGGCGTCTGACGGGCAGGCGTCGACAGAGCATGAGCTAACAGGCCACCGTCCCTGGGTGACCCAGTGTCAGCCACACAAGCAGAGCAGGAGCTCCTTCCCTCTGCGATGCCACTATTGACAGCAGCATAACAGGGGTTAACCGCCTGCGATCGGTCCTAGCACTGATGGGTGTCGCTGCAGGCTGTCAGCTCTCAGAGCAGACACCCTGATGATCAGTTTGGGGGTCCCAATGATCATCTCGTGTCCCAAACACTGCCTCAGACCCAATGATGAACGGTGAGTAGAGCACCGACCTGCGGACACTTGGCTGCTCCTCCCCTCAGCCAACGATCGATGCAGGTAAAGCCAAACAAATGGCCGCAACGCAGAGCGGAGAGACGGTGCTGACCGGCATTGGTCCACGACTCAAAGCAGATGGCACAGGTGTCGCCTTCATCTTCCTCTGCCACAGGGGGCGCTGCAGACGTCACAGGCTTCACGGGTGATGGCTGAGAAGGAAGCACATGCTGGCAATACTGGATGTAAAAGTAGAATAGTGAGTGCAGCTCTGGGGGTGACTGGAGGATAAGACCTGATGTAGCAGTAGAATAGTGAGTGCAGCACAGGACGTACTGCTCTGCACCCGATGATCATGGCTTTCTCTGGGGTCTCACCTGTTTGCTCGGCTGTGTAATGTCCGATGTCGAGCGCTCGTTTTCGGTTGCGGGGTCGTCAGGTCTTTCTGGGGCGTCTGTTGCGGTGGCCACAAGGTTTATGTGAAGTTCTTCAGGGGCTAAATTTAAAAAAAAAATAAAAAAATACCTAAAATGACTAAGTGCCCCCCGCCATCGGCCCAGGACATCAGCGGCTCCTCATCTCTACAGTAATGGACTGTCACACTGATCAGCAGGGCCGGACTGGCCATCCGGCACTTCTGGCAAATGCCAGAGGGGCCGGTGCCAGGAGTGGGCCACTGCCGCTATCAGCGGCACCAGGGCAGACTCCTCCCGCCAGCGCCGATTCAAACCCCCCACCCCCCGATCGCCCGCCCCGCATTCAACTATTCCGGCGCCGGTACAGTTGAATGCAATGAGGAGAGAGCGTCTGCACTCTGCTGTCGCTCCCTCTCCCATAATTTCCCGCTGACACTGCGGGTGCGCGATGACGTCATATCATCGCGCACCTGCTGTGTGACCGGGCAGACTGCAGCTGCTGAGACCGGAGCCAGGAGCTGCACGGGGCACGAGGAGAGGTGAGTGTTTTTTTTTTTTAAATATATCAGTGAGTGATAAATGGATTGTAAGGCAATTGGGGCTGGGCTGCACTACATTCTATGGGGGCTGGGCTGCACTACATTCTATGGGGGCTGGGCTGCACTACATTCTATGGGGGCTGGGCTGCACTACATTCTATGGGGGCTGGGCTGCACTACATTCTATGGGGGCTGGGCTGCACTACATTCTATGAGTGGGCTGTATTATATTCTATGGGGGGCTGTACTACATTCTATGGGGGCTACATTATATTCTATGGGGGGCTGTGTTATATTCTATGAGGGGTGATTGCATCATACTCTGAGGGGGCTACATTATGCTCTATGAGGGGGCTACCATATATATGCAGGGGCTGCATTATACTATATGAGGGGGCTGCATTATACTCTGGGGTGGCATCATTATACTATATGTGGGCTGCATTATACTGTATCGAGGACTATGTGGAATACGTTATACTATATGAAGAACTATGGGGTACATTATACTATGGGAAGTGAATTGTACTATATGGATGACAATGGTGGAACCAAAAGTGGCTGTAGGCAGAGTTTATGGAGCATCAGAATGAGGTTCCACAATCCCTTCATTATCTACGAGATCCAGTTATGTAGGTAAAGTAGCGGCTTTTCTTGGTCCTGCAACTAAAAGCCATAAATAGGACCGAGCTGTAATGCTGAATACAGCTGTATTATATGTTACATAGTCGTGTTACACTCCCCGCACTTCTTGTAACCTACAAGTGTACAGAGAGATTATACAGTCACCATGTGACAAGTGGGCCTGTGTAACTTCAAATGCCAGGGCTGAATTTTAGTCCCAGTCCGGCCCTGCTGATCGGCGTCTCCCGGCCGCTCTCCCGTCGCTGGCACATTGTGACGGAGCGCTAATTCTGCATCTTTTGGATAGGCTGCACTGGAGCAACCATTATTTGCCCAATCGTCTGACTTTGGCGATCCCCCCATCGTTTTGTCACGTGTGCCCTACTACCTTCAGGGCCGCTGCTTGCTGCGCAGACATTAAGAGGTTAAAGCTGAACTTCCTACATCAGAGAGAGTGAAGACAACTGTAACAAACTCCCAGCTGTGAGCAGCCAGACGAGGCACAGCACTGCGCTCTGTCGGGGGCGACGCTGGCAGCACGCACCTGGCTCTGCCGGCTGAGCCGCTCTGGTGTCGCCGGCTCCGTCGTCCACCTCTGCAGGGCTGTCGTCATCATCACTCAGCTCCACAGTCTCGTCGGAGCTGTCGCCCTCGCCTCCCGGGGGGGCCCTTGTTGGCCCCGAGTTCCACGCCTCGTTTCCTTCGTTTGCAGACATGGCCGTCCTCAGGTTTCCCGATAATTGGAAGAGGTTGTGGAAGGCTTGGTTACGTCTGGAGACAAAACACAGATGAGAGCAGCCGGCACCGGACAGGCGAGAGGCGGCCAGCAGCGCCGTCACCTACCGCATGCCGCCAACACGCTGCGAGGACGCCCGCTGGCGGCTCCGTGCACTCGTCCTGCGGGCTCGTGTCTGCTGTGTGGCGGAGCGATGCTCTGCTGCCTGGCGCAGCTGCTCTAGCGCCCCCTGCAGCATGTGCAGCGCACTGGAAGTGTGAGACAGCGAGGGAGAGTAGATGGGCCTGGTGACGCCCTGCCTGTCCGCACCGCCGGCCTCCGCGCTCCGATCCACTGCTCTCTGTCCGGGAACGTTGCTGAACACCAGTGACGGATCCAGGGCGATGCGAGAAAACAAGGGCGGCTCCGGGAGGAAGCTTCCCCCAGAAAGATCCACGTCCATCTCCTCCTGCGCCATTGTCAGGCCTGCGGAAGACACAGGAGCGAGAAATACAGGAAAGGTAGTCAGCTGGAGAGAAAGGAGCCACAAACACGTGGGGGGGGGGGGGACAGGAGGCGGCGCCACAAACACGCGGCGAGGGGGGACAAGAGGCGGCGCCACAAACACGCGGCGAGGGGGGACAAGAGGCGGCGCCACAAACACGCGGCGAGGGGGGACAAGAGGCGGCGCCACAAACACGCGGCGAGAGGGGGACAGGAGGCGGCGCCACACGGTGAGGGGGCCTGTCCCAGGAAAAGGGGGACACAAACTGACAGGCGATATACACGGCATGATCCATGGCAGCAGTATATACAAGGGATAGACACTATATAGAGGGATGGGGTGATGCGTGCGGCTGCAGTACATGCGCGGGGGAGGGAGATGCGACGCCCCAGTACATGCGCGGGGGAGGGAGATGCGACGCCCCAGTACATGCGCGGGGGAGGGAGATGCGACGCCCCAGTACATGCGCGGGGGAGGGAGATGCGACGCCCCAGTACATGCGCGGGGGAGGGAGATGCGACGCCCCAGTACATGCGCGGGGGAGGGAGATGCGACGCCCCAGTACATGCGCGGGGGAGGGAGATGCGACGCCCCAGTACATGCGCGGGGGAGGGAGATGCGACGCCCCAGTACATGCGCGGGGGAGGGAGATGCGACGCCCCAGTACATGCGCGGGGGAGGGAGATGCGACGCCCCAGTACATGCGCGGGGGAGGGAGATGCGACGCCCCAGTACATGCGCGGGGGAGGGAGATGCGACGCCCCAGTACATGCGCGGGGGAGGGAGATGCGACGCCCCAGTACATGCGCGGGGGAGGGAGATGCGACGCCCCAGTACATGCGCGGGGGAGGGAGATGCGACGCCCCAGTACATGCGCGGGGGAGGGAGATGCGACGCCCCAGTACATGCGCGGGGGAGGGAGATGCGACGCCCCAGTACATGCGCGGGGGAGGGAGATGCGACGCCCCAGTACATGCGCGGGGGAGGGAGATGCGACGCCCCAGTACATGCGCGGGGGAGGGAGATGCGACGCCCCAGTACATGCGCGGGGGAGGGAGATGCGACGCCCCAGTACATGCGCGGGGGAGGGAGATGCGACGCCCCAGTACATGCGCGGGGGAGGGAGATGCGACGCCCCAGTACATGCGCGGGGGAGGGAGATGCGACGCCCCAGTACATGCGCGGGGGAGGGAGATGCGACGCCCCAGTACATGCGCGGGGGAGGGAGATGCGACGCCCCAGTACATGCGCGGGGGAGGGAGATGCGACGCCCCAGTACATGCGCGGGGGAGGGAGATGCGACGCCCCAGTACATGCGCGGGGGAGGGAGATGCGACGCCCCAGTACATGCGCGGGGGAGGGAGATGCGACGCCCCAGTACATGCGCGGGGGAGGGAGATGCGACGCCCCAGTACATGCGCGGGGGAGGGAGATGCGACGCCCCAGTACATGCGCGGGGGAGGGAGATGCGACGCCCCAGTACATGCGCGGGGGAGGGAGATGCGACGCCCCAGTACATGCGCGGGGGAGGGAGATGCGACGCCCCAGTACATGCGCGGGGGAGGGAGATGCGACGCCCCAGTACATGCGCGGGGGAGGGAGATGCGACGCCCCAGTACATGCGCGGGGGAGGGAGATGCGACGCCCCAGTACATGCGCGGGGGAGGGAGATGCGACGCCCCAGTACATGCGCGGGGGAGGGAGATGCGACGCCCCAGTACATGCGCGGGGGAGGGAGATGCGACGCCCCAGTACATGCGCGGGGGAGGGAGATGCGACGCCCCAGTACATGCGCGGGGGAGGGAGATGCGACGCCCCAGTACATGCGCGGGGGAGGGAGATGCGACGCCCCAGTACATGCGCGGGGGAGGGAGATGCGACGCCCCAGTACATGCGCGGGGGAGGGAGATGCGACGCCCCAGTACATGCGCGGGGGAGGGAGATGCGACGCCCCAGTACATGCGCGGGGGAGGGAGATGCGACGCCCCAGTACATGCGCGGGGGAGGGAGATGCGACGCCCCAGTACATGCGCGGGGGAGGGAGATGCGACGCCCCAGTACATGCGCGGGGGAGGGAGATGCGACGCCCCAGTACATGCGCGGGGGAGGGAGATGCGACGCCCCAGTACATGCGCGGGGGAGGGAGATGCGACGCCCCAGTACATGCGCGGGGGAGGGAGATGCGCGGCCGCAGTGCATGCGCGGGGGTCCTCATGCTTGGGGGACATTTCGGGGATGTATATGGGGGGCTGGTCACATGACACAAGCTCTCCCGCTTCATGATGTGGTACATCCCGCCGACACTAGAATGTTCTGCGTTTTTCTCCGCTCCCCATTTTCAGTACAGAATGGAACATGCCAATACAGGATAGAGCCAAACCACTGCAGCATGGGGGGAACCATCACAGGGACTCGTCTGGCACTGCAGTGACCTGAGCCCTCAGCGGTACCTACCGCAGGTGCACGGCCAGAATCCTCGGCACGGAGGCCGCCACCAAATCCTCTCACCTTAGGTCATTCTCCCCGCCAACCGCCAGCGCTCCGCCCGCTGCTGCCGGTCCGAGCTGATTGGAAAACCTCACCGTCACGTCCGATGAGGCGGACCTGTTACCAGGGCAACTACCGGAAGTGAGCGGCCAGCTTTGTACATGTATAGCTGCTGTCAATCATTGCAGAAGAGGAGTCTGTCACGTGACCGCAGGGTCTGAGCGGGAAATTCATCTGCCGCGGTGTGTGACTGGGACGCGTGCGGCCCCTGACAGACAGGGCGTGCGGCCCCAGACAGACAGGGCGTGCGACCCCCGACAGACAGGGCGTGCGACCCCCGACAGACAGGGCGTGCGACCCCCGACAGACAGGGCGTGCGGCCCCAGACAGACAGGGCGTGCGACCCCCGACAGACAGGGCGTGCGACCCCCGACAGACAGGGCGTGCGACCCCCGACAGACAGGGCGTGCGACCCCCGACAGACAGGGCGTGCGGCCCCAGACAGACAGGGCGTGCGACCCCCGACAGACAGGGCGTGCGACCCCCGACAGACAGGGCGTGCGACCCCCGACAGACAGGGCGTGCGACCCCAGACAGACAGGGCGTGCGACCCCCGACAGACAGGGCGTGCGACCCCCGACAGACAGGGCGTGCGACCCCCGACAGACAGGGCGTGCGACCCCCGACAGACAGGGCGTGCGGCCCCAGACAGACAGGGCGTGCGACCCCCGACAGACAGGGCGTGCGACCCCCGACAGACAGGGCGTGCGACCCCCGACAGACAGGGCGTGCGGCCCCCGACAGACAGGGCGTGCGACCCCCGACAGACAGGGCGTGCGGCCCCAGACAGACAGGGCGTGCGACCCCCGACAGACAGGGCGTGCGACCCCCGACAGACAGGGCGTGCGACCCCCGACAGACAGGGCGTGCGACCCCCGACAGACAGGGCGTGCGACCCCCGACAGACAGGGCGTGCGGCCCCAGACAGACAGGGCGTGCGACCCCCGACAGACAGGGCGTGCGGCCCCAGACAGACAGGGCGTGCGACCCCCGACAGACAGGGCGTGCGGCCCCAGACAGACAGGGCGTGCGACCCCAGACAGACAGGGCGTGCGGCCCCAGACAGACAGGGCGTGCGGCCCCAGACAGACAGGGCGTGCGACCCCCGACAGACAGGGCGTGCGACCCCCGACAGACAGGGCGTGCGACCCCCGACAGACAGGGCGTGCGACCCCCGACAGACAGGGCGTGCGACCCCCGACAGACAGGGCGTGCGACCCCCGACAGACAGGGCGTGCGACCCCCGACAGACAGGGCGTGCGACCCCCGACAGACAGGGCGTGCGACCCCAGACAGACAGGGCGTGCGACCCCCGACAGACAGGGCGTGCGGCCCCAGACAGACAGGGCGTGCGACCCCCGACAGACAGGGCGTGGGGCCCCAGACAGACAGGGCGTGCGACCCCCGACAGACAGGGCGTGCGACCCCCGACAGACAGGGCGTGCGACCCCCGACAGACAGGGCGTGCGGCCCCCGACAGACAGGGCGTGCGGCCCCAGACAGACAGGGCGTGCGACCCCCGACAGACAGGGCGTGCGACCCCCGACAGACAGGGCGTGCGACCCCCGACAGACAGGGCGTGCGACCCCCGACAGACAGGGCGTGCGACCCCAGACAGACAGGGCGTGCGACCCCCGACAGACAGGGCGTGCGACCCCCGACAGACAGGGCGTGCGGCCCCAGACAGACAGGGCGTGCGACCCCAGACAGACAGGGCGTGCGACCCCCGACAGACAGGGCGTGCGGCCCCAGACAGACAGGGCGTGCGACCCCCGACAGACAGGGCGTGCGACCCCCGACAGACAGGGCGTGCGACCCCAGACAGACAGGGCGTGCGACCCCCGACAGACAGGGCGTGCGACCCCCGAGAGACAGGGCGTGCGACCCCAGACAGACAGGGCGTGCGACCCCCGACAGTCAGGGCGTGCGGCCCCAGACAGACAGGGCGTGCGACCCCCGACAGACAGGGCGTGCGACCCCCGACAGACAGGGCGTGCGACCCCCGACAGACAGGGCGTGCGACCCCCGACAGACAGGGCGTGCGGCCCCAGACAGACAGGGCGTGCGACCCCAGACAGACAGGGCGTGCGACCCCCGACAGACAGGGCGTGCGACCCCCGACAGACAGGGCGTGCGGCCCCAGACAGACAGGGCGTGCGGCCCCAGACAGACAGGGCGTGCGACCCCAGACAGACAGGGCGTGCGGCCCCAGACAGACAGGGCGTGCGACCCCCGACAGACAGGGCGTGCGGCCCCAGACAGACAGGGCGTGCGACCCCCGACAGACAGGGCGTGCGGCCCCAGACAGACAGGGCGTGCGACCCCCGACAGACAGGGCGTGCGACCCCCGACAGACAGGGCGTGCGACCCCAGACAGACAGGGCGTGCGACACCCGACAGACAGGGCGTGCGGCCCCAGACAGACAGGGCGTGCGACCCCCGACAGACAGGGCGTGCGACCCCCGACAGACAGGGCGTGCGACCCCCGACAGACAGGGCGTGCGGCCCCAGACAGACAGGGCGTGCGACCCCAGACAGGGCGTGCGACCCCCGACAGACAGGGCGTGCGACCCCCGACAGACAGGGCGTGCAGCCCCAGACAGACAGGGCGTGCGGCCCCAGACAGACAGGGCGTGCGACCCCAGACAGACAGGGCGTGCGGCCCCCGACAGACAGGGCGTGCGGCCCCAGACAGACAGGGCGTGCGACCCCCGACAGACAGGGCGTGCGACCCCCGACAGACAGGGCGTGCGTCCCCGGACAGACAGGGCGTGCGGCCCCAGACAGACAGGGCGTGCGACCCCAGACAGACAGGGCGTGCGACCCCCGACAGACAGGGCGTGCGGCCCCAGACAGACAGGGCGTGCGACCCCCGACAGACAGGGCGTGCGGCCCCAGACAGACAGGGCGTGCGGCCCCAGACAGACAGGGCGTGCGGCCCCAGACAGACAGGGCGTGCGACCCCCGACAGACAGGGCGTGCGACCCCCGACAGACAGGGCGTGCGACCCCCGACAGACAGGGCGTGTGCGGCCCCGACAGACAGGGCGTGCGGCCCCGACAGACAGGGCGTGCGACCCCCGACAGACAGGGCGTGTGCGGCCCCCGACAGACAGGGCGTGCGGCCCTAGACAGACAGGCAGGGCGTGTGCGGCCCCCGACAGACAGGGTGTGCGACCCCCGACAGACAGGGCGTGCGGCCCTAGACAGACAGGCAGGGCGTGTGCGGCCCCCGACAGACAGGGTGTGCGGCCCCGACAGACAGGGTGTGCGGCCCCCGACAGACAGGGCGTGCGGCCCCAGACAGACAGGGCGTGCGGCCCCAGACAGACAGGGCGTGCGGCCCCAGACAGACAGGGCGTGCGACCCCCGACAGACAGGGCGTGCGACCCCCGACAGACAGGGCGTGCGACCCCAGACAGACAGGGCGTGCGACCCCCGACAGACAGGGCGTGCGGCCCCAGACAGACAGGGCGTGCGACCCCCGACAGACAGGGCGTGCGACCCCCGACAGACAGGGCGTGCGACCCCCGACAGACAGGGCGTGCGACCCCCGACAGACAGGGCGTGCGGCCCCAGACAGACAGGGCGTGCGGCCCCAGACAGACAGGGCGTGCGACCCCCGACAGACAGGGCGTGCGACCCCCGACAGACAGGGCGTGCGACCCCCGACAGACAGGGCGTGCGACCCCAGACAGACAGGGCGTGCGGCCCCAGACAGACAGGGCGTGCGGCCCCAGACAGACAGGGCGTGCGGCCCCAGACAGACAGGGCGTGCGGCCCCAGACAGACAGGGCGTGCGGCCCCAGACAGACAGGGCGTGCGACCCCCGACAGACAGGGCGTGCGACCCCCGACAGACAGGGCGTGCGGCCCCAGACAGACAGGGCGTGCGACCCCCGACAGACAGGGCGTGCGGCCCCAGACAGACAGGGCGTGCGACCCCCGACAGACAGGGCGTGCGGCCCCAGACAGACAGGGCGTGCGGCCCCAGACAGACAGGGCGTGCGGCCCCAGACAGACAGGGCGTGCGACCCCCGACAGACAGGGCGTGCGACCCCCGACAGACAGGGCGTGCGACCCCCGACAGACAGGGCGTGTGCGGCCCCGACAGACAGGGCGTGCGGCCCCGACAGACAGGGCGTGCGACCCCCGACAGACAGGGCGTGTGCGGCCCCCGACAGACAGGGCGTGCGGCCCTAGACAGACAGGCAGGGCGTGTGCGGCCCCCGACAGACAGGGTGTGCGACCCCCGACAGACAGGGCGTGCGGCCCTAGACAGACAGGCAGGGCGTGTGCGGCCCCCGACAGACAGGGTGTGCGGCCCCGACAGACAGGGTGTGCGGCCCCCGACAGACAGGGCGTGCGGCCCCAGACAGACAGGGCGTGCGGCCCCAGACAGACAGGGCGTGCGGCCCCAGACAGACAGGGCGTGCGACCCCCGACAGACAGGGCGTGCGACCCCCGACAGACAGGGCGTGCGACCCCAGACAGACAGGGCGTGCGACCCCCGACAGACAGGGCGTGCGGCCCCAGACAGACAGGGCGTGCGACCCCCGACAGACAGGGCGTGCGACCCCCGACAGACAGGGCGTGCGACCCCCGACAGACAGGGCGTGCGACCCCCGACAGACAGGGCGTGCGGCCCCAGACAGACAGGGCGTGCGGCCCCAGACAGACAGGGCGTGCGACCCCCGACAGACAGGGCGTGCGACCCCCGACAGACAGGGCGTGCGACCCCCGACAGACAGGGCGTGCGACCCCAGACAGACAGGGCGTGCGGCCCCAGACAGACAGGGCGTGCGGCCCCAGACAGACAGGGCGTGCGGCCCCAGACAGACAGGGCGTGCGGCCCCAGACAGACAGGGCGTGCGGCCCCAGACAGACAGGGCGTGCGACCCCCGACAGACAGGGCGTGCGACCCCCGACAGACAGGGCGTGCGGCCCCAGACAGACAGGGCGTGCGGCCCCAGACAGACAGGGCGTGCGGCCCCCGACAGACAGGGCGTGCGACCCCCGACAGACAGGGCGTGCGACCCCAGACAGGGCGTGCGACCCCCGACAGACAGGGCGTGCGACCCCCGACAGACAGGGCGTGCGACCCCCGACAGACAGGGCGTGCGGCCCCAGACAGACAGGGCGTGCGACCCCAGACAGACAGGGCGTGCGGCCCCAGACAGACAGGGCGTGCGGCCCCAGACAGACAGGGCGTGCGGCCCCGACAGACAGGGCGTGCGGCCCCCGACAGACAGGGCGTGTGCGGCCCCCGACAGACAGGGCGTGTGCGGCCCCCGACAGACAGGGCGTGTGCGGCCCCCGACAGACAGGGCGTGTGCGGCCCCCGACAGACAGGGCGTGTGCGGCCCCCGACAGACAGGGCGTGTGCGGCCCCCGACAGACAGGGCGTGTGCGGCCCCCGACAGACAGGGCGTGTGCGGCCCCCGACAGACAGGGCGTGTGCGGCCCCCGACAGACAGGGCGTGTGCGGCCCCCGACAGACAGGGCGTGTGCGGCCCCCGACAGACAGGGCGTGTGCGGCCCCCGACAGACAGGGCGTGTGCGGCCCCCGACAGACAGGGCGTGTGCGGCCCCCGACAGACAGGGCGTGTGCGGCCCCCGACAGACAGGGCGTGTGCGGCCCCCGACAGACAGGGCGTGTGCGGCCCCCGACAGACAGGGCGTGTGCGGCCCCCGACAGACAGGGCGTGTGCGGCCCCAGACAGACAGGGCGTGCGGCCCCGACAGACAGGGCGTGCGGCCCCGACAGACAGGGCGTGTGGCCCCCGACAGACAGGGCGTGTGCGGCCCCCGACAGACAGGGTGTGCGGCCCCAGACAGACAGGGCGTGTGCGGCCCCCGACAGACAGGGCGTGTGCGGCCCCTGAATCCAGATTCCACAAAGCAGACTTCATCAGCAGGTATCAGTGTAAGGCTATGTGCACACGTTCAGGATTTCTTGCAGAAATTTCCTGAGCAAAACAGGACATTTTCAGCAAGAAGTCCGCATGCGTTTTTACCGCGTTTTTGGTGTTTTTTTTGCGGATTTTTCCAGAGGTTCCCAGTGCAATAATATAGTGAGTGTAACAATTATAGTGGAACACTCAGGAATCTCTTGGCTTGAGACAAATAAGCAGCAGAACCAAGTATAGTGATAAGTCTTTATTATTCAAAACAAACACTGGTGCAAAGTGTGAGCAAGTTCAATACACAGCAAATAAGGTGAAATCAGGATATGTTCCTTGCAGCTCGGCTGCAGGCAAAGTCACTATTCAAACACACAAACGTGGGTGCAGCATGTGCACAACAGTTCAAGTGGACGGCAAACTCGGTCCTTCTTAGGAATAGTTTGCAGCTTTACTGCAGGCAAATTCTTATGGGTGTAGCACTTTCTGAGGAAATGATGATCATAAGACACAGTTCATACCAGGTCTGGCAGTATTAGCAAAGAGTTCAAAAGCAGTGCAGAGCTTCGAGTCCAGAAACAGTCAAATAATCCAGCAGAAATCAAACAAGCTTAGCTGTAGCAGGATGAGCTTACTTGTCCCAGCAGGCAGGAGAAGAATGCAGAGTAATGCAGGAGAACCTCTGACAGCAGAGAAGGTTAGCTGAATAGGCGGAGCCGGAGTATCTGGAGAGGGGAAGTCTCTTGCAGCACAAGCCAGGGATTCAGGCAGAATACACAAGCAAGGAGTATGAAGCAAGCCAGGCTTATAAAGACAGGGAAGTCAGATCACATGAGCAGATTTGAGGCAGCAGATGCCATCTTGGAAAATGGCAATAAAACACCACAGATAAACAAGGAATCCAGAGTCCTTACATTACTCCCCCTTAACAGCAGCCTCAGGACGATCCCGGGCCTGGTTTCTCTGGGTGTCTCTGATGGAACTGAGTAATCTGTGGAGCACAGATGTTGGCAACGGGTTCCCAAGAGTCTTCCTCAGGTGGATATCCCTGCCATCTTATAAGATACTGAAGACGATTTCTGTGGATCTTTGAATCAATGATTTCCTCTACCAAGAATTGTTCTTGCCCATCAACCAGTATGGGTCGTGGAGGGGGCACAATGCGTCCCTGAAAGCTATTGGGAGAAACAGGCTTCAATAGAGAGACGTGAAATACTGGGTGTACCTTCATAGTCTTTGGTAGCTTTAGATGGCAGGCCACAGAACTCACGATACCGTTGATCTTGAAAGGACCGATCAACTTCTGTCCCAGTTTCTGTGAAGGAACGTTCAGTCTTAGATCCTTAGTAGATAACCATACTGAATCTCCTACCTTGAACATGGGCGCCGGCTTTTGGAATATATCCGCCGACCTCTTGTAACGTTCCTGAGCTGAAGTTAAGGAATCCTTAAGGACTTCTAGATTTTCCCTCAAACCAGTCAATCTCTCCTCCACTGCCGGAACTGGAACATCCATTGGAGATCTAGGAAAGATGCTTGGGTGATAACCTAGATTAGCGAAGAAAGGCGTTACCATAGTGGAGGCATTCTGAGAATTATTGTAGGAGAATTTCGCTAAAGGAAGCAGTTCCAACCAGTCATCCTGAAGATGGCAGACATAGCATCGTAGATATTGCACCAGAGTCTGATTGGTCAGTCCAAGCGAACCATTCGTCTGAGGGTGATATGCGGAAGAAAGACGAACATCAATATTAAGCGCAGAACAAAACCTCTTCCAGAATTTTGAAGTAAAATGTACTCCACGGTCAGAAATAACTTCATCTGGGACCCCATGCAGCCGAAACATTCTGTATTAATAAGTTTACAGTCTGTTTAGCTGAGGGGAGGCCGGCACAAGGAACAAAATGAGCAGCCTTAGTCAGACGATCAACTACCACTAGAATCGTGTTCATGCCACCAGAAGCAGGAAGATCCACAATGAAATCCATAGAGATTGAGCCCCATGGGTGAGATGGAATAAGTAGTGGTTGAAGTAGACCCGTAGGAGAAGCTCGAGGAGTCTTATAACGAGCACATACCTCACAAGAGAGCACATAGTCCTTAGTATCCTTCAGGCAAGTTGGCCACCAGAAAAATAGGCTCAGGAATTCTTGTGTCTTCTATACCCCCCTATGACCAGCCAACTTGGAGTCATGTACGAACTTGAGGATCTGCAGACGTACGGCCTCAGGAATGTAGATGCGTCGGTCACGGAACCACAAGCCTCCCTTAAGGGCAAGATTGATATCCACAGGCGGGTTAGCAAGAAATACATCACCATCATAGGCCTCCTTGATCCTTGTCCATAGATCTGAATCATGGATTACTCCGATGAAGTTGGCATCCGAAAGAATGGTCTTGAACGGGGCTCCAGGTACGGAATCCGCAGAATGGATTTGGGACAAAGCATCAGCCTTCCCATTACGTGAACCTGGACGGTACGAAATAATAAAGTTAAATTGGTTTAAAAATAAATTCCACCGAGCCTGACGTGGAGACAGACATTTAGCAGATCCGAGGAACTCTAAATTGCGATGATCGGTGAGCACTACGATCTGTTGTGCGGCCCCTTGCAGATGGTGTCTCCATTCCTTAAAGGCTGCAATAATCGCTAGGAGTTCCTTATCTCCCTCGTCGTAGTTCCTTTCTGCAGGGGTAAGTCTACGAGAAAAGAAAGCACAAGGATGTAATAGAGCCTTCTCTCCAGTTCTCGGACAGAGAATGGCTCCCAGTGCCCAATCAGAAGCGTCCACCTCCACGATGAAAGGCAGTGCTGGGTCTGGATGAATCAAAAGTGGAGCTGAGGTAAACAAGACTTAAGCCGATCAAAAGCCTCCAGAGCCTGTGAAGACCACTTAAAGGATCTCTCCTTCTTAGTCAGAGAAGTGATGTGACGGACAATCTCTGAAAAATTTATTATGAAACGTCTATAAAAATTTGCAAAGCTGATAAAGTGTTTAACCTCCTTAAAGTTCTTAGGCACCGGCCAATCCAGGATTGCTTGAATCTTACTGGATTCCATGTTTATCCCCTGAGGAGTGATGACATAACCTAATAACTGAATTTCAGAACGATGAAACTCGCACTTCTCCGGCTTGATATAAAGATGGTTCTCTTGCGAACGCTTCAAAACCATTTTGACGTGTTCTTGATGCTCCTGTAGAGAGTCAGAAAAAATTAGGATGTCATTCAGATAGATTACAACAAACTGGTCCAGTAAATCTCTAAAAATATCATTGGCGAGATGTTGAAACGTTGCTGGGGCATTGCACAGCCCAAAAGGCATCACCAAGTACTCAAAATGTCCATATCGACATCTGAATTCCGTCTTCCATTCATCACCTGGTCGGATACGTATCAGATTATACACCCCGCGAAGATCCAATTTAGAGAATACCTTGGCATGATGGATTCTTTCCAACAGTTCTAGGATCAAAGGCAAGGGATAACGATTCCGGATGGTCACCTTATTGAGTTCCCGATAGTCGATGCAGGGTTTTAGGGTCCCATCCTTCTTCTTTACAAAAATAATAGGTGCTCCCGCTGGTGAGGAAGAAGGACGTATAAAGCCTTTAGCCAAATTTTCATCAATATACTCTTTCAGAGCTTGGAGCTCAGGAGCTGCCAAAGGGTAGACGTTACTGAAAGGAATAGCTGCCCCTGGAAGCAGTTCAGTGGGACAATCATAATCCCTATGTGGGGGAAGCTGGTCTGCCTTCGTCTTATCACAGATGTCAAAGTATTCCATATACACAGCAGGTAAAGTAACGACCAGTTCAGGGGGTTCCGAATCAAGAGACTCCGGAACAGTTTCCGTTACAGCTGAATCACTCCTGGTTGGGAATGTAATCTCCTTGGTCTCCCAGTTGATTGTTGGATTCTGTGAACGCAGCCTAGAATCACTGGACAATGAGAAGAAATAACTAAAAATGAGTTGCTCCTGATGGTCCGGTTCCAACAAAATGACAAGCGGTACAGTCTCCTGATCAACAGGCCCAGAAATTATAGGTGAGCCATCTAACCGTCTCCATAGCAATTGGAGAAGCTCTGTGCTGAATCTCTATGCCGTGTTTCTTGGCAAATGCAATGTCCATAAAATTACCCCCTGCGCCGGAATCAATCATGGCTGCGCTAGAAATCCACTGTCCAGAACATAAGATTTTAATAGGGAGTAAGCAGTGATAGTCTTTCCTTCTGCTCCCTGGAAGGAGTAGTCATGGAGAGAGAATGAAAAACAGCATTCAATGGTAGGCTAAATTCAGATACATCAGATTGATCGTCATCATTATCGTGTGCCCCTACCACTGCTAACACCTTGTTAGGCCGCTTCGGACAGTTGATTAAGAAGTGATCAGGTTGGCCGCAATAAAAGCAAAGACTCTCCCGGAGGCGGCGCTCCCGACGTTCATTACTCTCACGTCTCTGCACTGAGTCCATTTGCATAGGCATTACCTCTGTCTTCCGAGTGGTTTTACCTGCAGGTTCCTTCGGAGAAAGGGAATAATTAGACATACGATTAAATACCACCAATTTCTCCTGTCTACGCGCAGTAAGGCGAAGATCAATGCGTACACAATGTTGGATAAATGTTTCTAGCTCTTGTGGTGACTCAGAGCGGGTTAGTTCATCCTTTATAACACTAGACAGACCTCTCCTAAAAATGGGCAATTGTGCATAACAATCCCAGTTAGTATCCACAGCTAGCCTTCTAAAATCAGTGGCATATTCAATAACTGAACGTTTACCCTGACGCAAGGACAGTAAGGCGGTCTCAGCAGAGGCGCGGCGGTTAGGGTCATCAAACATTAATGCCATGGCAGCCAAAAAAATCATCCAATACATTTAGACGTGGGTCACGAGACTCGATCATCAGATTTGCCCAGGTGAGTGCTCGTGATGTCAATAGCATAATAATACATAACACTTTACATCGATCAGTGCACATCAAAATATAACATACATTGCTTTACAAAACCACGAAATTTATCACGGTCACCATTGTATCGGAATGGCGGCAGCTTAGGAGGACTGATTGCCTGCGGCTGTCCCGGGGGTAAGACCACTTGTGTGGCCATCTGAGCACTTAAGTCCTAAAAGCCCTGTCCATACTGAGACTCCATGCTTTTAAATTTATTTTCCTGAGCGTCCATTCGAGTACTCAGATCCTGCAGAGTCTGTCCAAACACCTGCTGATTATGTTCCAAGCCTCCCACCTTCCTCTGCAGACTGCCCATCTCTTTTTGCAGATATCTCATCATAGAAAACAGTTGTTCAATCTTAGGTTCAGTAGCCATTGTCTCAGCAGATTCCTTATTTGGCTTGTGTATCCTGTAACAATTATAGTGGAACACTCAGGAATCTCTTGGCTTGAGACAAATAAGCAGCAGAACCAAATATAGTGATAAGTCTTTATTATTCAAAACAAACACTGGTGCAAAGCGTGAGCAAGTTCAAAACACAGCAAATAAGGTGAAATCAGGATAAGTTCCTTGCAGCTCGGCTGCAGGCAAAGTCAATATTCAAACACACAAACGTGGGTGCAGCATGTGCACAACAGTTCAAGTGGACGGCAAACTCGGTCCTTATTAGGAATAGTTTGTTTGCAGCTTTACTGCAGGCAAAGTCTTATGGGCGTAGCACTTTCAGGGGAAATGCAGATTATAAGACACAGTTCATACCAGGGCTGGCAGTATTAGCAAAGAGTCCAGAAGCAGTGCAGAGCTTCGAGTCCAGAAACAGTCAAATAATCCAGCAGTGGAAATCAAACAAGCTTAGGAATAGGTGGAGTTCGGAGTATCTGGAGAGGGGAAGTCTCTTGCAGCACAAGCCAGGGATTCAGGCAGAATACACAAGCAAGGAGTATGAAGCAAGCTAGGCTTATAAAGACAGGGAAGTCAGATCACATGAGCAGATTTGAGGCAGCAGACGCCATCTTGGAAAATGGCAATAAAACACCACAGATAAACAAGGAATCTGGAGTCCTTACAGTGGGAAATCCGCAAAATTAATGAACATGCTGCGTTTTTTACCGCAATGTGTTTTTTTTCGTGGAAAAAAACGCATCATGTGCACAAAAATTGCAGAATGCATTCTAAATGATGGGATGCATAATGTATGTGTTTTTTTCGTGTTTTTATAGCGAAAAATCTGCAACGTGTGCACACAGCCTAAGGCCGGGTCACACTTGCGAGTGCAATTCAAGAAATTCGCCTCAATACTCAGGAGCGGAGCGTGCGGTACATGTGTTTCTATGCAGCTGAACGCTCCGGTCCCAGTGCCGGCGGCAGTGCCCGGTATTGAGGCGCGAGTTTCTCACATTGCACCGACCTGACACTGTCTGTAGTCACTGAGCACAATCCTGATCACTGGGGCACTTACATTTCTGTGGGAGAGTATAGCGGGCATGCTCTGTGTCCTGTGCAGAGGTCACTGTGCAAGGCTCATTTCATAGGTGAGGAAGGAGCTGTGACCGTTACATACTCGCTTGTGTTGTGGGCATGCTCTGTCCAATAATACAGCACACATTATCAGTAATGCTTTATATTTAATAGGTGGTAATAATGTCAGGACAGATGTCACATCTGCAGCAATAAAATCCTCCTCTACATCTGGAGGGACACCCGCATCCTTGGGACACGCGTTGAGAGCTGCCGATGCCGCTGCCCTAGGACATGTTTTAATCTGTAGTGCTTTCATCCTCTTCTGTGAGGTGTAGATGTATATGCAGGGTCCTAGGCCTCCATCTGATCCAAGAGAGCGATCAGCAGATCTGCAATCTCTGCAAACAATGTAAAGTACACCATCATTACCATTTATCCAGAGACCAAACATGTAAAAGTAGGAAATCCTGAATAACACATAATTCACCAGTTACAGGAGGAACTGCTGTTTATAAGCTACAGTACTGGATGAAACGGGTGAGATGGTCAAAAAATGATATTGAGATGGTCAAACTTTAACACTCCGCAGAGGAGAAAATGTAGAGGAGTGCAGCAATGTGCAGAGGACAGGTAGGTGGTAGACAGAGATGAGGAGATGTAGGGTGGTGCAGCACTGTGGAGAGGACAGGTAGGTGGTAGACAGATATGAGGAGGAGATGTAGGGCAGTGCAGCACTGTGGAGAGGATGGGTAGGTGGTAGACAGAGATGAGATGTAGGGTGGTGCAGCACTGTGGAGAGGACGGGTAGGTGGTAGACAGATATGAGGAGGAGATGTAGGGCAGTGCAGCACTGTGGAGAGGACAGGTAGGTGGTGGATGGAGATGTAGGGCGGTGCAGCACTGTGGAGAGGACAGGTAGGTGGTGGATGGAGATGAGATGTAGGGTGATGCAGCACTGTGGAGAGGACAGGTAGGGTAGACAGATGAGATGTAGGGAAGTACTGCACTGTGGAGAGGACAGGTAGGGTAGACAGATGAGATGTAGGGAAGTACAGCACTGTGGAGAGGACCGGTAGGTGGTAGACAGATGAGGAGATGTAGGGCAGTACAGCACTGTGGAGAGGACGGGTAGGTGGTAGACAGATGAGATGTAGGGTGGTGCAGCACTGTGAAGAGGATGGGTAGGAGGTAGACAGATGAGCAGATGTAGGGCGGTGCAGCACTAGAGAGGATGGGTAGGTGGTAGACAGAGATGAGGAGGAGCTGTAGGGCGGTGCAGCACTGTGGAGAGGACAGGTAGGTGGTAGACAGAGATGAGGAGGAGATGTAGGGCGGTGCAGCACTGTGGAGAGGACAGGTAGGTGGTAGACAGAGATGAGGTGGAGATGTAGGGCGGTGCAGCACTGTGGAGAGGACAGGTAGGTGGTACAGAGATGAGGAGATGTAGGGCGGTGCAGCACTGTGGAGAGGACAGGTAGGTGGTAGACAGATGAGGAGGAGATGTAGGGCAGTGCAGCACTGTGGAGAGGACAGGTAGGTGGTACAGAGATGAGGAGATGTAGGGTGGTGCAGCACTGTGGAGAGGACAGGTAGGTGGTAGACAGATGAGGAGGAGATGTAGGGCGGTGCAGCACTGTGGAGAGGACAGGTAGGTGGTACAGAGATGAGGAGGAGATGTAGGGCGGTGCAGCACTGTGGAGAGGACAGGTAGGTGGTAGACAGATGAGGAGGAGATGTAGGGCAGTGCAGCACTGTGGAGAGGACAGGTAGGTGGTACAGAGATGAGGAGATGTAGGGTGGTGCAGCACTGTGGAGAGGACAGGTAGGTGGTAGACAGATGAGGAGGAGATGTAGGGCGGTGCAGCACTGTGGAGAGGACAGGTAGGTGGTACAGAGATGAGGAGGAGATGTAGGGCGGTGCAGCACTGTGGAGAGGACAGGTAGGTGGTAGACAGATGAGGAGGAGATGTAGGGCGGTGCAGCACTGTGGAGAGGACAGGTAGGTGGTACAGAGATGAGGAGGAGATGTAGGGCGGTGCAGCACTGTGGAGAGGATGGGTAGGAGGTAGACAGATGAGCAGATGTAGGGCGGTGCAGCACTGGAGAGGATGGGTAGGTGGTAGACAGAGATGAGGAGGAGCTGTAGGGCGGTGCAGCACTGTGGAGAGGACAGGTAGGTGGTAGACAGAGATGAGGAGGAGATGTAGGGTGGTGCAGCACTGTAGAGAGGACAGGTAGGTGGTAGACAGAGATGAGGTGGAGATGTAGGGCGGTGCAGCACTGTGGAGAGGACAGGTAGGTGGTACAGAGATGAGGAGATGTAGGGCGGTGCAGCACTGTGGAGAGGACAGGTAGGTGGTAGACAGAGATGAGGTGGAGATGTAGGGCGGTGCAGCACTGTGGAGAGGACAGGTAGGTGGTACAGAGATGAGGAGATGTAGGGCGGTGCAGCACTGTGGAGAGGACAGGTAGGTGGTAGACAGATGAGGAGGAGATGTAGGGCGGTGCAGCACTGTGGAGAGGACAGGTAGGTGGTACAGAGATGAGGAGGAGATGTAGGGCGGTGCAGCACTGTGGAGAGGATGGGTAGGTGGTGGACAGGAATGATGAGGAGGTGTAGGGCGCGGCAGCACTGTGGAGAATTTAGTAAGTGAGGGTGATACAACCCTAGCTGTCGCCTTTAGGATAGATTAGAGGGGGGATTTAGTAAGAGGAGACCAATTAGAAAGTTTCAGTAGTCCAGGGGAGAATGAATTAGAGTGACAGTTCGAGTTTTTGTAGAGTCAAAGGTAAGAAGAGATCGAGTTCTAGAGCTGTTTTTGATGTAGGTGACATGAGCGAGTGATCGGATGTGGGGAGTGAAGGAAAGATTGAACCCAATAATAAACCCATGATAGTCACCGTAGTCAGTGCAGGACTAGTAATCCTGCTGCCATATAGTCTTCCATATTCACGAGCTCTGTATAACCCCATCACTGATTGGCAGCTTTCTGTGTGAACACTGTACATGGTCAGTAAACTACCAATGAGTGATGTGGGCGGGGTTATACGCAGCTGTCAATGAGTGATGTGGGTGGGGTTATACACAGCTGTCAATCAGTGGTGTGGGTGGGGTTATACACAGCTGCCAATGAGTAATGTGGGCGGAGTTATACACAGCTGCCAATCAGTGGTATGGGCGGGGTTATACACAGCTGCCAATAAGTGATGTGGGCAGGGTTATATACAGCTGCCAATCAGTGGTGTGGGATGATACAGAGCTCAGCATTTAGAGCACCGCTAGATCTCCAGTAATTAAAACAGTGATCAAAAATGAGAATAAGTAGGCCAGTAAGTGACAACTCAGCTGGAAGTCAAGGTCTCAGCCCCAACATCATGCTGCTCTCAGATGGGGAAGAACAATCATGGTGACAGATTGTATTTCGGAAGGAGTTAACCTAGTAGTGGAAAAAGTCTTTAAAATGAAATGAATGACTTATTGAATATATATGTTGTGATAGGTTCGAGAACTCCCACCAATGGGGGAAACTGGGCCCCCATTCTTTCTCCATCATCATTCCATACGGAAGACCAAATTGGCGTGGAGTGGTCTACAATGTGGATGATGGGTGTTGTGGTAACCGCGGGGCGCATCACAGCTCCCATCATCTACAATGCTGAGGCCCACTCGGAATACTCCGACCCCGTCCTCCTGATATATGGGAAGTGTCGTCAGTAATGTCACATCCCTGTACATGCGGTGAGTGGACGCCACATGTGAGCAGCCGCACCCGTCTGTATCCAGGTGGTCGGGGGTCACAGAACGACATCCTCGGCCCCAGGTAGTGACCCCTGGTACCACACTGATGTGAGGGGTGGACACTTAGCCTCCAATCTTATGGTAACTAATTCATCCATTACAGGAGGCCATGAAGTTATGGGGTCATCCTACAGACCTCCAGCTGAGGGACGGCTCCCTGGATCCATCGCTAGACTTCTCCTAATGACATCACGAAGAGCAGGAGGACACGAGGTATGGAGGTCGGCATCAACCCTTGTGCAGAGCTTCTGATGAATGTCTTCATGATTCTCTGCAGAAAATTCTGGCAAAGTAAATGAAATGTAGGTAATTCCCAGTATTGTGCAGCTGATCCCACCCTTCAGACTGCCATTAAGACTAATAGAGGCCTTCAGTGGAGCGCATGGAGCGGCCTGCACCTCCCTGGGGTTGAGTATTACTCCCCGGTGAGTGTAGACGAGGCAGAAAGCCTATAGGTACCGTCACACTAGACGATATCGCTAGCGATCCGTGACGTTGCAGCGTCCTCGCTAGCGATATCGTCCAGTGTGACAGGCAGCAGCGATCAGGCCCCTGCTGTGATATCGCTGGTCGGGGAAGAAAGTCCAGAACTTTATTTCGTCGCTGGACTCCCCGCAGACATCGCTGAATCGGTGTGTGTGACGCCGATTCAGCGATGTCTTCACTGGTAACCAGGGTAAACATCGGGTTACTAAGCGCAGGGCCGCGCTTAGTAACCCGATGTTTACCCTGGTTACCATCATTAAAGTAAAAAAAACAAACACCACAGACTTACCTACCGCTGTCTGTCCCCAGCGCTCTGCTTCTCTGCTCTGGCTGTGAGCGCCGGGCAGCCGGAAAGCAGAGCGGTGACGTCACCGCTCTGCTTTCCGGCCGCTGTGCTCACAGCCAGTGCAGAGAAGCAGAGCGCTGGGGACAGACAGCGGTAGGTAAGTCTGTGGTGTTTGTTTTTTTTACTTTAACGATGGTAACCAGGGTAAACATCGGGTTACTAAGCGCGGCCCTGCACTTAGTAACCCGATGTTTACCCTGGTTACCGGCATCGTTGGTCGCTGGAGAGCTGTCTGTGTGACAGCTCTCCAGCGACCAAACAGCGACGCTGCAGCGATCCGGATCGTTGTCGGTATTGCTGCAGCGTCGCTATGTGTGACGGGGCCTTAATGTTATCAGGGGCCCCTACGGTGCATAATGTACAGCATATTTACACTGGACCTTGTGTCTTCCATCTATTAATTGGCTTACTTTGGTTATGCCCAATTATCGCCCCTTGATAACACTATTCCCCATTGTTAAGTGTGTCTCATACATGTAATGTGCACAGCATGTCAGATAGTTGTGGCCACTAATTAAGTCAGAATTCTGTGTATGAAATTCAGTCTGTAATTGTGATTGTGTCTTCTGGACAAAAGCTGTAGCTCAATATCGCTGCACAAAGTCTGCGTGTAGTCTGAACCTGGGAGACGCGTCACAAAGTCAGTGTGTAGTCTGATCCTGGGAGACGCGTCACAAAGTCTGTGTCGTCTGAACCTGGGAGAGGCGTCAAAGTCTGCGTGTACTCTGAACCTGGGAGACGCATCACAAAGTCTGTGTCGTCTGAACCTGAGAGAGGCGTCAAAGTCTGCGTGTAGTCTGAACCTGGGAGACGCATCACAAAGTCTGTGTCGTCTGAACCTGAGAGAGGCGTCAAAGTCTGCGTGTAGTCTGAACCCGGGAGACGCGTCACAAAGTCTGTGTCGTCTGAACCTGGGAGAGGCGTCAAAGTCTGCGTGTAGTCTGAACCTGGGAGACGCATCACAAAGTCTGTGTCGTCTGAACCTGAGAGAGGCGTCAAAGTCTGCGTGTAGTCTGAACCCGGGAGACGCGTCACAAAGTCTGCTTATAGTCTGAACCTGGGAGACGCATCACAAAGTCTGCTTGTAGTCTGAACAATGGAGACGCGTCACAAAGTCTGTGTAGTCTGATCCCAGGAGACGCGTCACAAAGTCTGCTTGTAGTCTGAACAATGGAGACGCGTCACAAAGTCTGTGTAGTCTGATCCCAGGAGACGCGTCACAAAGTCTGCTTGTAGTCTGAACAATGGAGACGCATCACAAAGTCTGCGTGTAGTCTGAACCCGGGAGACGCGTCACAAAGTCAGTGTGTAGTCTGAACAACGGAGACGAGTCACAAAGTCTGCGTGTAGTCTGAACCCGGGAGACGCGTCACAAAGTCTGTGTGTAGTCTGAACAACGGAGACGCGTCACAAAGTCTGCATGTAGTCTGAACAATGGAGACACGTCACAATGTCTGCGTGTAGTCTGAACCCGGGAGACGCGTCACAAAGTCAGTGTGTAGTCTGAACAACGGAGACGCGTCACAAAGTCTGCGTGTAGTCTGAACAACGGAGACGCGTTACAAAGTCTGTGTGTAGTCTGAACCCGGGAGACGCGTCACAAAGTCTGTGTGTAGTCTGAACAATGGAGACGCGTCACAAAGTCTGTAGTCTAATTCTAGGAGACGCATCACAAAGTCTGTGTGTGGTCTGATCCCAGGAGACACTGAGCGATAACCGGTGACAGATAACATGGCGCCTGCGGGAAATCCACAGGCTCTGATTAGTGTGTCAGCAATCTTATCACAGAATATTGTCACAAATATGGTGGTAAATGAATATGTGGTGTAGGGTGAGAGCTGATGGTCGTCAGATGTGGCTACTTCTATGGCTTTCACCTTTGGGGTCCCTGAGAATATGTCTGCATGTCGCAGGCAGGGGAGCAGTGGTCCGCTATATGAGTGATGTCTTGTGGCACTAATATCCTCTCCGATGATGAAATATCTGCTTCCATGTGCCGCAGAGCTCAGCTCACCTTGCAAAAAGGAATCCACCAACCGCAATCTCGAAGATCACTACTCCTAAACTGCAAGAGAAGGTGGTCAGACATTGAAGAAGCTTGCGGCCCATTGTAGCTCGCCCCCGGTCCTAGCACGCCCCCGGTCCTAGCTTGCCGCCTGTCCTAGCTCGCCCCGGTCCTAGCTCGACCCCAGTCCTAGCTCACTGCCTTTCCTAGCTCGCCCCCGGTCCTAGTTCGTCCCCGGTCCTAGCTCGCCCCAGTCCTAGCTCACTGCCTTTCCTAGCTCGCCCTCAGTCCTAGCTCACCCCCAGTCCTAGCTCGCCCCCAGTCCTAGCTCGCCCCCGGTCCTAGCACGCCCCCAGTCCTAGCTCACCGACTTTCCTAGCTCGCCCTCAGTCCTAGCTTGCCCCAGTCCTACCTCGCCCCCAGTCCTAGCACGCCCCACGTCCTAGCTCGCCCCGGTCCTAGTTTGCCCCTAGTCCTAGCTCGTCCACAGTCCTAGCTCGCCGCCAGTCTTAGCTCGTCCCCAGGCTTAGCTCGCCGCCTGTCCTAGCTCGCCCCCAGTCCTAGCACGCCTCACATCCTAGCTCGCCCCCAGGCCTAGCTCGCTGTTGTGAATTCTGTGGCTGAATTCACTCCTGTGGTCACAAGTGGTACTGCAGCTTCTGAGCTTCCTCCCTCAGGTGTTCTGGTGAGCTCGTTAACTGCTTCATTACTTAACTCCGCCTGATGCTGCTATCCTTGCTCCTTGTCAATGTTTCAGTGTTGGATCTGAGCTTCTCCTGATTGTTCCTGTGACCTGCTGCTCTGTATAGCTAAGTGCTTTTTGCTTTTTTGTTGCTTTTTTTTCTGTCCAGCTTGTCTTTTGTTTTGCTGGAAGCTCTGAGACGCAAAGGGTGTACCGCCGTGCCGTTAGTTCGGCACGGTGGGTTTTTTTTTTGCCCCCTTTGCGTGGTTTTGCTTTAGAGTTTTTTGTAGACTGCAAAGTTCGCTTTACTGTCCTCGCTCTGTCCTAGAATATCGGGCCCCACTTTGCTGAATCTATTTCATCCCTACGTTTTGTCTTTTCATCTTACTCACAGTCATTATATGTGGGGGGCTGCCTTTTCCTTTGGGGAATTTCTCTGGGGCAAGTCAGGCCTATTTTTCTATCTTCAGGCTAGCTAGTTTCTTAGGCTGTGCCGAGTTGCCTAGGTAGTTGTTAGGCGCAATCCACAGCCGCTTTTAGTTGTGTTTAGGATAGGATCAGGTGTGCAGTCTACAGAGTTTCCACGTCTCAGAGCTCGTTCTTGTATTTTTGGGTATTTGTCAGATCACTGTGTGCGCTCTGATCGCTAAGCACACTGTGTTTCTGGATTGCCTTCATAACACCTGTCATTAGCAAACATAACAGCTCGCCCCCAGTCCTAGCATGCCTCACATCCTAGCTCGCCCCCAGGCCTAGCTCGCCCCCAGTCCTAGCATGCCTCACATCCTAGCTCGCCCCCAGTCCTAGCTTGCCCCCAGTCCTAGCATGCCTCACATCCTAGCTCACCTCCAGTCCTAGCTCGTCCCCAGTCCTAGCTTGTCCCCAGTCCTAGCTTGCCCCCAGTTCTAGCACACCGTAATTAGTCTCTGCACTGTCCATCACCCCGTGCTGGGCTGTTACCTATAGATCTCGCTCCGCTTGTTGTAGGTGTTGATGTCCCGCCAGGTCTCGGGGGCCACATACACCAGTTCGCTGCTTTTTGCTGGACTTTCCACTGGATTCCTTCTCATAGATGACTCCGTCTTGGAGAACTCAAACCCTGATAACTGCAGATAGAAAATGGCGTCACATATGATGTGGCGAGAATGATACTATGCAATGTCCAGACTTCAGACTGCACTGATCAGACAGCGTGGAAAGCTGTGATCGCAGCTGTACTTTACCTTTACACAGTACGTCCTGTCCACCCAGAGCCTGGAGCTGCTCAGACTGCCGTGCAGAATGGCTTTCACCTCTGTCTGGTGTAATCTATAAATACGAGGTCACAGTTACTATCGAGAGTAATCACCATGTGCTGGCGGCATGCAGATCGTCTCCAGGGTCGGACCCCCGGCCCTGACAGGTGGGATACAGCACCGGTATAAGGCTCTGGCTGCATCTAGAGACATCTGGACACGACACTCCCATGACAGGCCGGGCTCTCGTCTCAGCAGCTCTCTCAGGGTCCCTTTCTCACAGTATTCCATCACAAGGGAGTATTGGGGGTCTCTGCCTGGACCAGGGGAGACGACACAGTGAGCTCCAGAAGCAGAGACGGTAAGGAGGAGAGAAAAGAGAGGGAAAGATGCATTCAGAGTGCGCCTTCACCATCTCCAGGTCCTATCATCCACTAATACTGTATCATACTGTGTGATTATCACCATACGTCACTATTACTATACCATAATGTGTGATTATCACTATTACTATACCATAATGTGTGATTATCACTATTACTATACCATACGGTGTGATTATCACTATTACTATACCATACTGTGTGATTATCACTATTACTATACCATACTGTGTGATTATCACTATTACTATACCATACTGTGTGATTATCACTATTACTATACCATACTGTGTGATTATCACTATTACTATACCATACTGTGTGATTATCACTATTACTATACCATACTGTGTGATTATCACTATTACTATACCATACTGTGTGATTATCACTATTACTATATCATACAGTGTGATTATCACTATTACTATACCATAATGTGTGATTATCACTATTACTATACCATACAGTGTGATTATCACTATTACTATATCATACAGTGTGATTATTACTATATCATACGGTGTGATTATCACTATTACTATATCATACGGTGTGATTATCACTATTACTATATCATACGGTGTGATCATCACTATTACTATATCATACGGTGTGATTATCACTATTACTATACCATATGCTGTGATTATCACTATTACTATATCATACGGTGTGATTATCACTATTACTATATCATACGGTGTGATTATCACTATTACTATATCATACGGTGTGATTATCACTATTACTATATCATACGGTGTGATCATCACTATTACTATATCATACGGTGTGATTATCACTATTACTATACCATATGCTGTGATTATCACTATTACTATATCATACGGTGTGATTATCACTATTACTATATCATACGGTGTGATCATCACTATTACTATATCATACGGTGTGATTATCACTATTACTATATCATACGGTGTGATTATCACTATTACTATATCATACGGTGTGATTATCACTATTACTATACCATATGCTGTGATTATCACTATTACTATATCATACGGTGTGATCATCACTATTACTATATCATACGGTGTGATCATCACTATTACTATACCATACGGTGTGATTATCACTATTACTATATCATACGGTGTGATCATCACTATTACTATATCATACGGTGTGATCATCACTATTACTATACCATACGGTGTGATTATCACTATTACTATATCATACGGTGTGATTATCACTATTACTATACCATATGCTGTGATTATCACTATTACTATACCATATGCTGTGATTATCACTATTACTATACCATACTGTGTGATTATCACTATTACTATACCATACGGTGTGATTATCACTATTACTATACCATATGCTGTGATTATCACTATTACTATACCATATGCTGTGATTATCACTATTACTATACCATATGCTGTGATTATCACTATTACTATACCATATGCTGTGATTATCACTATTACTATACCATACTGTGTGATTATCACTATTACTATACCATACGGTGTGATTATCACTATTACTATACCATATGCTGTGATTATCACTATTACTATATCATACGGTGTGATTATCACTATTACTATACCATATGCTGTGATTATCACTATTACTATATCATACGGTGTGATTATCACTATTACTATATCATACGGTGTGATTATCACTATTACTATATCATACGGTGTGATTATCACTATTACTATATCATACTGTGTGATTATCACTATTACTATATCATACGGTGTGATTATCACTATTACTATACCATATGCTGTGATTATCACTATTACTATATCATACGGTGTGATCATCACTATTACTATATCATACGGTGTGATTATCACCATTACTATATCATACTGTGTGATTATCACTATTACTATATCATACTGTGTGATTATCACTATTACTATACCATATGCTGTGATTATCACTATTACTATACCATACGGTGTGATCATCACTATTACTATATCATACGGTGTGATTATCACTATTACTATATCATACGGTGTGATTATCACTATTACTATATCATACGGTGTGATCATCACTATTACTATATCATACGGTGTGATTATCACTATTACTATATCATACGGTGTGATTATCACTATTACTATATCATACGGTGTGATTATCACTATTGCTATATCATACGGTATGATTATCACTATTGCTATATCATACGGTGTGATTATCACTATTGCTATATCATACGGTATGATTATCACTATTGCTATATCATACGGTGTGATTATCACTATTACTATATCATACGGTGTGATTATCACTATTGCTATATCATACGGTGTGATTATCACTATTACTTTATCATACGGTGTGATTATCACTATTACTATATCATACGGTGTGATTATCACTATTGCTATATCATACGGTGTGATTATCACTATTACTTTATCATACGGTGTGATTATCACTATTACTATATCATACGGTGTGATTATCACTATTACTATATCATACGGTGTGATTATCACTATTACTATATCATACGGTGTCATTATCACTATTACTATATCATACGGTGTGATTATCACTATTGCTATATCATACGGTATGATTATCACTATTGCTATATCATACGGTGTGATTATCACTATTACTATATCATACTGTGTGATTATCACTATTACTATATCATACGGTGTGATTATCACTATTACTATATCATACGGTGTGATTATCACTATTACTATATCATACGGTGTGATTATCACTATTACTATATCATACGGTGTGATTATCACTATTACTATATCATACGCTGTGATCATCACTATTACTATATCTGTCATGATCCCAATGGCAGGGGATCACTAAAGGACAAGCACAGATACAAACAAGCTCTAGGGCAATGGAACCTGAGCTGACCGCGACCCTGAACCTAACACACAAATAAAAGTAGCCGGGGAACGTGCCTACGATGATCCTAGACGTCTCGCTCCAGCCGAAGATCTAACTTCCCCTATTAGAAGAAACACAGACCTCTCTTGCCTCCAGAGAAATCCCCCACAGAAATAGCAGCCCCCCACATATAATGACGGTGAAATGAGAGGAAAGCACATACGCAGTATGAAAACAGTTTCAGCAAAATGAGGCCCGCTAAAGCTAGATAGCAGAGGATACAAAAGTGAACTGCGCGGTCAGCGAAAAACCCTTCAAAAAACCATCCTGAAATTACTTGAACTCATGTGCCAACTCATGGTACATGAGGAGCAATTTCAGCCCACTAGAGCAACCAGCAGCAAGAATCACATATCTGCAGGCTGGACTAAAAACCAAATAAAGCAAAACACCAAAACAGGAAAATCCAAACTTAGCTAGACCAGAAGGTTCTAGGAGCAGGGAGCAGAGGTAACAAGACACACTGGATACATTGATAACCGGCGAGGAACTGCCAGCAAAGCCAGGTTAAATAGGAAACTCCCATATGCTGATGGAACAGGTGGAACCCAGAAACCCAGGAAAGACAAGTCACCCAGTACCATCAGTAACCACCAGAGGGAGCCCAAAAACAGAACTCACAACATATATCATACGGTGTGATTATCACTATTACTATATCATACGGTGTGATTATCACTATTACTATATCATACGGTGTGATTATCACTATTACTATATCATACGGTGTGATTATCACTATTACTATATCATACGGTGTGATTATCACTATTACTATATCATACGGTGTGATTATCACTATTACTATATCATACGGTGTGATTATCACTATTGCTATATCATACGGTATGATTATCACTATTACTATATCATACGGTGTGATTATCACTATTACTATATCATACGGTGTGATTATCACTATTACTATATCATACGCTGTGATCATCACTATTACTATATCATACGGTGTGATTATCACTATTACTCTATCATACGGTGTGATTATCACTATTACTATATTATACGGTGTGATTATCACTATTACTATATCATACGGTGTGATTATCACTATTACTATATCATACGGTGTGATTATCACTATTACTATATTATACGCTGTGATCATCACTATTACTATATCATACGGTGTGATTATCACTATTACTATATCATACGGTGTGATCATCACTATTACTATATCATACGGTGTGATTATCACTATTACTATATCATACGGTGTGATTATCACTATTACTATATCATACGCTGTGATTATCACCATACGTCACTATTACTATATCATACGGTGTGATTATCACTATTACTATATCATACGGTGTGATTATCACTATTGCTATATCATACGGTATGATTATCACTATTACTATATCATACGGTGTGATTATCACTATTACTATATAATACGGTGTGATTATCACTATTACTATATCATACGCTGTGATTATCACTATTACTATATCATACGGTGTGATTATCACTATTACTATATCATACGGTGTGATTATCACTATTACTATATCATACGGTGTGATTATCACTATTACTATATCATACGGTGTGATTATCACTATTACTATATCATACGGTGTCATTATCACTATTACTATATCATACGGTGTGATTATCACTATTGCTATATCATACGGTATGATTATCACTATTGCTATATCATACGGTGTGATTATCACTATTACTATATCATACTGTGTGATTATCACTATTACTATATCATACGGTGTGATTATCACTATTACTATATCATACGGTGTGATTATCACTATTACTATATCATACGGTGTGATTATCACTATTACTATATCATACGGTGTGATTATCACTATTACTATATCATACGCTGTGATCATCACTATTACTATATCTGTCATGATCCCAATGGCAGGGGATCACTAAAGGACAAGCACAGATACAAACAAGCTCTAGGGCGATGGAACCTGAGCTGACCGCGACCCTGAACCTAACACACAAATAAAAGTAGCCGGGGAACGTGCCTACGATGATCCTAGACGTCTCGCTCCAGCCGAAGATCTAACTTCCCCTATTAGAAGAAACACAGACCTCTCTTGCCTCCAGAGAAATCCCCCACAGAAATAGCAGCCCCCCACATATAATGACGGTGAAATGAGAGGAAAGCACATACGCAGTATGAAAACAGTTTCAGCAAAATGAGGCCCGCTAAAGCTAGATAGCAGAGGATACAAAAGTGAACTGCGCGGTCAGCGAAAAACCCTTCAAAAAACCATCCTGAAATTACTTGAACTCATGTGCCAACTCATGGTACATGAGGAGCAATTTCAGCCCACTAGAGCAACCAGCAGCAAGAATCACATATCTGCAGGCTGGACTAAAAACCAAATAAAGCAAAACACCAAAACAGGAAAATCCAAACTTAGCTAGACCAGAAGGTTCTAGGAGCAGGGAGCAGAGGTAACAAGACACACTGGATACATTGATAACCGGCGAGGAACTGCCAGCAAAGCCAGGTTAAATAGGAAACTCCCATATGCTGATGGAACAGGTGGAACCCAGAAACCCAGGAAAGACAAGTCACCCAGTACCATCAGTAACCACCAGAGGGAGCCCAAAAACAGAACTCACAACATATATCATACGGTGTGATTATCACTATTACTATATCATACGGTGTGATTATCACTATTACTATATCATACGGTGTGATTATCACTATTACTATATCATACGGTGTGATTATCACTATTACTATATCATACGGTGTGATTATCACTATTACTATATCATACGGTGTGATTATCACTATTACTATATCATACGGTGTGATTATCACTATTGCTATATCATACGGTATGATTATCACTATTACTATATCATACGGTGTGATTATCACTATTACTATATCATACGGTGTGATTATCACTATTACTATATCATACGCTGTGATCATCACTATTACTATATCATACGGTGTGATTATCACTATTACTCTATCATACGGTGTGATTATCACTATTACTATATTATACGGTGTGATTATCACTATTACTATATCATACGGTGTGATTATCACTATTACTATATCATACGGTGTGATTATCACTATTACTATATTATACGCTGTGATCATCACTATTACTATATCATACGGTGTGATTATCACTATTACTATATCATACGGTGTGATCATCACTATTACTATATCATACGGTGTGATTATCACTATTACTATATCATACGGTGTGATTATCACTATTACTATATCATACGCTGTGATTATCACCATACGTCACTATTACTATATCATACGGTGTGATTATCACTATTACTATATCATACGGTGTGATTATCACTATTGCTATATCATACGGTATGATTATCACTATTACTATATCATACGGTGTGATTATCACTATTACTATATAATACGGTGTGATTATCACTATTACTATATCATACGCTGTGATTATCACTATTACTATATCATACGGTGTGATTATCACTATTACTATATCATACGGTGTGATTATCACTATTACTATATCATACGGTGTGATTATCACTATTACTATATCATACGGTGTCATTATCACTATTACTATATCATACGGTGTGATTATCACTATTGCTATATCATACGGTATGATTATCACTATTGCTATATCATACGGTGTGATTATCACTATTACTATATCATACTGTGTGATTATCACTATTACTATATCATACGGTGTGATTATCACTATTACTATATCATACGGTGTGATTATCACTATTACTATATCATACGGTGTGATTATCACTATTACTATATCATACGGTGTGATTATCACTATTACTATATCATACGCTGTGATCATCACTATTACTATATCTGTCATGATCCCAATGGCAGGGGATCACTAAAGGACAAGCACAGATACAAACAAGCTCTAGGGCGATGGAACCTGAGCTGACCGCGACCCTGAACCTAACACACAAATAAAAGTAGCCGGGGAACGTGCCTACGATGATCCTAGACGTCTCGCTCCAGCCGAAGATCTAACTTCCCCTATTAGAAGAAACACAGACCTCTCTTGCCTCCAGAGAAATCCCCCACAGAAATAGCAGCCCCCCACATATAATGACGGTGAAATGAGAGGAAAGCACATACGCAGTATGAAAACAGTTTCAGCAAAATGAGGCCCGCTAAAGCTAGATAGCAGAGGATACAAAAGTGAACTGCGCGGTCAGCGAAAAACCCTTCAAAAAACCATCCTGAAATTACTTGAACTCATGTGCCAACTCATGGTACATGAGGAGCAATTTCAGCCCACTAGAGCAACCAGCAGCAAGAATCACATATCTGCAGGCTGGACTAAAAACCAAATAAAGCAAAACACCAAAACAGGAAAATCCAAACTTAGCTAGACCAGAAGGTTCTAGGAGCAGGGAGCAGAGGTAACAAGACACACTGGATACATTGATAACCGGCGAGGAACTGCCAGCAAAGCCAGGTTAAATAGGAAACTCCCATATGCTGATGGAACAGGTGGAACCCAGAAACCCAGGAAAGACAAGTCACCCAGTACCATCAGTAACCACCAGAGGGAGCCCAAAAACAGAACTCACAACATATATCATACGGTGTGATTATCACTATTACTATATCATACGGTGTGATTATCACTATTACTATATCATACGGTGTGATTATCACTATTACTATATCATACGGTGTGATTATCACTATTACTATATCATACGGTGTGATTATCACTATTACTATATCATACGGTGTGATTATCACTATTACTATATCATACGGTGTGATTATCACTATTACTATATCATACGGTGTGATTATCACTATTACTATATCATACGGTGTGATTATCACTATTGCTATATCATACGGTATGATTATCACTATTACTATATCATACGGTGTGATTATCACTATTACTATATCATACGGTGTGATTATCACTATTACTATATCATACGCTGTGATCATCACTATTACTATATCATACGGTGTGATTATCACTATTACTCTATCATACGGTGTGATTATCACTATTACTATATTATACGGTGTGATTATCACTATTACTATATCATACGGTGTGATTATCACTATTACTATATCATACGGTGTGATTATCACTATTACTATATCATACGCTGTGATCATCACTATTACTATATCATACGGTGTGATTATCACTATTACTATATCATACGGTGTGATTATCACTATTACTATATCATACGCTGTGATTATCACTATTACTATATCATACGCTGTGATTATCACCATACGTCACTATTACTATATCATACGGTGTGATTATCACTATTACTATATCATACGGTGTGATTATCACTATTGCTATATCATATGGTATGATTATCACTATTACTATATCATACGGTGTGATTATCACTATTACTATATCATACGGTGTGATTATCACTATTACTATATCATACGCTGTGATCATCACTATTACTATATCATACGGTGTGATTATCACTATTACTATATCATACGGTGTGATTATCACTATTACTATATCATACGGTGTGATTATCACTATTACTATATCATACGGTGTGATTATCACTATTGCTATATCATACGGTATGATTATCACTATTACTATATCATACGGTGTGATTATCACTATTACTATATCATACGGTGTGATTATCACTATTACTATATCATACGCTGTGATCATCACTATTACTATATCATACGGTGTGATTATCACTATTACTATATCATACGGTGTGATTATCACTATTACTATATCATACGGTGTGTGATTATCACTATTACTATATCATACGGTGTGATTATCACTATTACTATATCATACGGTGTGATTATCACTATTACTATATCATACGCTGTGATCATCACTATTACTATATCATACAGTGTGATTATCACTATTACTATATCATACGCTGTGATTATCACCATACGTCACTATTACTATATCATACGGTGTGATTATCACTATTACTATATCATACGGTGTGATTATCACTATTACTATATCATACGGTGTGATTATCACTATTACTATATCATACGGTGTGATTATCACTATTGCTATATCATACGGTGTGATTATCACTATTACTATATCATACGGTGTGATCATTACTATTACTATATCATACGGTGTGATTATCACTATTACTATATCATACGCTGTGATCATCACTATTACTATATCATACGGTGTGATTATCACTATTACTATATCATACGCTGTGATTATCACCATACGTCACTATTACTATATCATACGCTGTGATCATCACTATTACTATATCATACGCTGTGATCATCACTATTACTATATCATACGGTGTGATCATCACTATTACTATATCATACGGTGTGATTATCACTATTACTATATCATACGGTGTGATTATCACTATTACTATATCATACGGTGTGATTATCACTATTACTATATCATACGGTGTGATTATCACCATACGTCACTATTACTATATCATACGCTGTGATCATCACTATTACTATATCATACGGTGTGATTATCACTATTACTATATCATACGGTGTGATTATCACTATTGCTATATCATACGGTGTGATTATCACTATTACTATATCATACGGTGTGATTATCACTATTACTATATCATACGGTGTGATTATCACTATTACTATATCATACGGTGTGATTATCACTTACTATATCATACGGTGTGATTATCACTATTACTATATCATACGGTGTGATTATCACTATTACTATATCATACGGTGTGATTATCACTATTACTATATCATACGCTGTGATCATCACTATTACTATATCATACGGTGTGATTATCACTATTACTATATCATACGCTGTGATTATCACTATTACTATATCATACGGTGTGATTATCACTATTACTTTATCATACGCTGTGATTATCACTATTACTATATCATACGGTGTTATTATCACTATTACTATATCATACGGTGTGATTATCACTATTACTATATCATACGGTGTGATTATCACTATTACTATATCATACGGTGTGATCATCACTATTACTATATCATACGGTGTGATTATCACTATTGCTATATCATACGGTGTGATTATCACTATTACTATATCATACGGTGTGATTATCACTATTACTATATCATACGGTGTGATTATCACTATTACTATATCATACGGTGTGATTATCACTATTACTATATCATACGGTGTGATTATCACTATTACTATATCATATGGTGTGATTATCACTATTACTATATCATACGCTGTGATCATCACTATTACTATATCATACGGTGTGATTATCACTATTACTATATCATACGCTGTGATTATCACTATTACTATATCATACGGTGTGATTATCACTATTACTTTATCATACGCTGTGATTATCACTATTACTATATCATACGGTGTTATTATCACTATTACTATATCATATGGTGTGATTATCACTATTACTATATCATACGGTGTGATTATCACTATTACTATATCATACGGTGTGATCATCACTATTACTATATCATACGCTGTGATTATCACCATACGTCACTATTACTATATCATACGCTGTGATCATCACTATTACTATATCATACGGTGTGATTATCACTATTGCTATATCATACGGTGTGATTATCACTATTACTATATCATACGCTGTGATTATCACTATTACTATATCATACGGTGTGATTATCACTATTACTATATCATACGGTGTGATTATCACTATTGCTATATCATACGGTGTGATTATCACTATTACTATATCATACGCTGTGATTATCACTATTACTATATCATACGGTGTGATTATCACTATTACTATATCATACGGTGTGATCATCACTATTACTATATCATACGCTGTGATTATCACCATACGTCACTATTACTATATCATACGGTGTGATCATCACTATTACTATATCATACGCTGTGATTATCACCATACGTCACTATTACTATATCATACGGTGTGATCATCACTATTACTATATCATACGGTGTGATCATCACTATTACTATATCATACGCTGTGATTATCACCATACGTCACTATTACTATATCATACGCTGTGATCATCACTATTACTATATCATACGGTGTGATTATCACTATTGCTATATCATACGGTGTGATTATCACTATTACTATATCATACGCTGTGATTATCACTATTACTATATCATACGGTGTGATTATCACTATTACTATATCATACGCTGTGATTATCACTATTGCTATATCATACGGTGTGATTATCACTATTACTATATCATACGCTGTGATTATCACTATTACTATATCATACGCTGTGATTATCACTATTACTATATCATACGCTGTGATTATCACTATTACTATATCATACGGTGTGATTATCACTATTACTATATCATACGCTGTGATTATCACTATTGCTATATCATACGCTGTGATTATCACTATTACTATATCATACGCTGTGATTATCACTATTACAATATCATACGGTGTGATTATCACTATTACTATATCATACGGTGTGATTATCACTATTACTATATCATACGCTGTGATTATCACTATTACTATATCATACGGTGTGATTATCACTATTACTATATCATACGCTGTGATTATCACTATTACTATATCATACGCTGTGATTATCACTATTACTATATCATACGGTGTGATTATCTCATACACATGTGAATATTACGGTACCATTACATTGTGTGACTACACTTCTACCAGCACTATTGTTACTATTGTTACATGTGATTATAGTCTTCTCTGATCGTTATTTCACGTGTTGGTTATAACCTGCTGATAATTTTCCAGTTTTGCTCCTCTGTGTTGTGTTGGACCCTCGCAGTCTGAGGTTTACTGTCATTTTCTGGCCCTGAGGAGATGGGGCAGGCGGAGATCAGCGCGTATTGGGGTCGCCTCTCACCTGAGTTATCAATGCAGATGCCATAAAGACGTAAGATGTTTGGGCTTTCGTATTTCTTCATGGTCTTACACTCAGACTGGAAGGTTTCTCTCACATAGCTGAAAACAGAAGACGCACATGTCTGTGAACGATCACTGAGGATCTTTGGCTTCTCTGCCCAGGGAACTTACTCATCGTTCCTGTTCAGTTCTCCCTTTAAGACTTTGATCATCACTGGGCTCTTGTGATATTCCCCTAGGTACAGACTGTGGCTGTCAGTGGTCTTCTTGCCAGGGATTTCTTGCAGATCCCTGCACCTCAGATCAGTAGCTCGAATCTCCTTTATATCCCACGGTCGCACAAGCTCAGCTTGCACTGTGGAAGACGCCAAAGTTACTTATGTGATTAAAATCAATCTGACATCTCACAATGACTAGGCCCCTTAGGCTACCTGCTGCCGTATGTGATCACTTGGTGCGTGGCACTGGTCTCCAGCCTAAGACGTCACAGCAGCTGGGGGGCCGAAGCCTGGAGGGACACAGGTTGGAGGGATGCAGGCTGGAGGGACGCAAGCTGGGGGGACGCAGGCTGGAGGGACGCAAGCTGGGGGGATGCAGGATGGAGGGATGCAAGCTGGGGGGACGCAGGCTGGAGGGACACAGGTTGGAGGGATGCAGGATGGAGGGATGCAGGCTGGGGGGATGCAGGCTGGAGGGACGCAGGCTGGGGGGACGCAGGCTGGGGGGACGCAGGCTGGAGGGACACAGGCGGAGGGACGCAGGTTGGAGGGACGCAAGCTGGGGGGACGCAGGCTGGGGGGACGCAGGCTGGGGGGACGCAGGCTGGAGGGACACAGGCGGAGGGACGCAGGTTGGAGGGACGCAAGCTGGGGGGACGCAGGCTGGGGGGATGCAGGCTGGGGGGATGTAGTCTGGGGGGATGCAGGCTGGAGGGACACAGGTGGAGGGACGCAGGTTGGAGGGACGCAAGCTGGGGGGACGCAGGTTGGAGGGATGCAGGCTGGAGGGACGCAGGCTGGGGGGACGCAGGCTGAGGGGAAGCAGGCTGGAGGGATGCAGGCTGGGGGGATACAGACTGGAGGAACGCATGTTGGAAAGCCAAAGGTTGGAGGTATGCAGGCTGGGGGGCTGCAGGCTGGAGGGACGCAGGTTGGAGAGCCACAGGCTGAAGGGATTTAGGGTGGAGGGATGCAAGCTGGGGGGATGCAGGCTGGAGGGACGCAGGTTGGAGAGCCACAGGCTGGAGGGACGCAGGCAGGAGGGATGCAGGCTGGAGCGACGCAGGCTGGGGGGATGCAGGCTGGAGGTGTAATGTGCTGCTGCAGTGCAGTATAGAGCAACCTCCACCAGGGGGTGCTGATTAAGGAAAGGAGGCTGCACACACAGCACAGCAACACTGAACAACAACACAGGTGTCACAGGTAATGAAAGGGACATGAAACAAGCCAAGGTCATACACGGAGATAGCAGCGCGGTACAGAAGGGGTGAGCAGAGAATCATCGGGGGCAAGCAAGATGTCAGAACCTACCGGGAACGTGGTAACCAAAACGTGAGACGTAAGACGGAGTCGGGGTACAGGCCAAAGGTCAGAACAAGTAACAAACGGGTGCAGGCAGTCAGAGGCAAAGAGGAACACTAGAACAGGGATCCAGGTCAGGAGCTCAAACAGTGCAGGATGAACTATAGCTGACACTGGCCCACAGGCTGCAGAGGACTTAAATAGCTCAGCCAGCTCCAGGGTGAGGCAGAGAGGATTAACTCCCACATGACCAGTCCAGAGACAAGAGAGCTGAACATAATCTCAGAACTGGATCATGACAGGAGGGATGCAGGTTGGAGAGCCACAGGCTGGAGGGATGCAGGCTGGAGGGACACAGGCTGGAGGGATGCAGGCTGGGGGGACACAGGCTGGAGGGCCGTAGGCTGGTGAGCCACAGGCTGAAGGGCTGTAGGCTGGAGGGACTCAGGTTGGAGAGCCACAGGCTGAAGGGCCGCAAGCTGGAGGGGCGCAGGCTGGAGGGACGCAAGCTGGAGGGACGCAAGCTGGGGGGACGCAGGCTGGAGGGACGCAGGCTGGGGGATGCAGGATGGAGGGACGCAGGTGAGGCAGGTTGGAGGGATGCAGGCTGGATGGCCGCAAGCTGGAGGGACACAGGGCCACAGTCTTGGAGGCCAAACCACGAGGACATGAATGATCCCTACATACTGTATCTGCGGCTATACTTACACATCTGCTGGAGCTGCTGGATCCTCGCATCCACCCTGTCACTTACAGATGTCATCTCACCTGCATAAAACAAATGGTCATCACTCAGACATGAAGAGATGGCCGCCCGTGTGTCCTGTGCTCGCTGATATCCATGAACCATGCAGACGCCCTGTCTTCACATACTGTACACACCGAGGCTGTCGGCAGTCCTCTGCGAGTAGCCTCAGGACCCCAGAGATACATGTTACCTGCACTCTACATTGTATCCAACTATCAGGACAGCAGAGGATAGTGCAACCTGGAAAGCAATAAAGCAAACCCTCAGCTGTGAACAGTACTAGGTCTAGAAAACGTACTCTGTATTAGAGACATCAGACTTTTCACGTCCTCTTCAATGTCCTTCAGATTCTGCTTCCTTAGACTTTCATCATTAAAGTATGTAAGAAATTGTTTTCTGAGTTCAGCGTTGATGAGAAGCTGGAGGACCTGGGCCGAGTTACTCAGCTGCTCACTGATGTGCATGAACTTGTCCTGTATGCCCCTCGCCCGCAGGAACTTATACCACCAGCGGCTCGGCGAGTACTTCGCCACCCAACATTTGGCATTTTGCAGGTTCAGCAACAGCTCGGACAGAGTCCTCTCCAATTCTTTGGATTTTTCAGGATCATTTTTTAGTTTCTCAACCGGAACCAAGAGCAGCTCAATTCTGCTCTTCAGGCGACTGCAGCGCTTCTTGTTGGTCTCCGCCTGTTCACACTGATCATAAATTGCTTTTGCAACTGTAAAAATGCTTTTCACCACCTCCATAATTTTTAAGGCTGCTGCAGAGGATGTGGAAGTCGGCTGTGAAATGAAAGCAGAAAATATTATTGCCTCTGACATAAAGTAGAGGTGGGACGGAGACATTGGGTGAGTGGGGACACTCTAGCAATTCCGGAGGAATTGCTGAGAATACCAGACAGGATACAGCAGAGCATTACTGCAGAGACTATAACCGAGTCACACAGACTGTCCAGAGGAACTGCTGAGAGTACCAGACAGGATACAGCAGAGCATTACTGCAGAGACTATAACCGAGTCACACAGACTGTCCAGAGGAACTGCTGAGAGTACCAGACAGGATACAGCAGAGCATTACTGCCGAGACTATAACCGAGTCACACAGACTGTCCAGAGGAACTGCTGAGAGTACCAGACAGGATACAGCAGAGCATTACTGCCGAGAATGTAACCGAGTCACACAGACTGTCCAGAGGAACTGCTGAGAGTACCAGACAGGATACAGCAGAGCATTACTGCCGAGACTGTAACCGAGTCACACAGACTGTCCAGAGGAACTGCTGAGAGTACCAGACAGGATACAGCAGAGCATTACTGCAGAGACTATAACCGAGTCACACAGACTGTCTGGAGGAACTGCTGAGAGTACCAGACAGGATACAGCAGAGCATTACTGCCGAGAATGTAACCGAGTCACACAGACTGTCCAGAGGAACTGCTGAGAGTACCAGACAGGATACAGCAGAGCATTACTGCCGAGACTGTAACCGAGTCACACAGACTGTCCAGAGGAACTGCTGAGAGTACCAGACAGGATACAGCAGAGCATTACTGCCGAGAATGTAACCGAGTCACACAGACTGTCCAGAGGAACTGCTGAGAGTACCAGACAGGATACAGCAGAGCATTACTGCCGAGAATGTAACCGAGTCACACAGACTGTCCAGAGGAACTGCTGAGAATACCAGACAGGATACAGCAGAGCATTACTGCAGAGACTATAACCGAGTCACACAGACTGTCCAGAGGAACTGCTGAGAGTACCAGACAGGATACAGCAGAGCATTACTGCCGAGAATGTAACCGAGTCACACAGACTGTCCAGAGGAACTGCTGAGAGTACCAGACAGGATACAGCAGAGCATTACTGCCGAGACTGTAACCGAGTCACACAGACTGTCCAGAGGAACTGCTGAGAGTACCAGACAGGATACAGCAGAGCATTACTGCCGAGACTATAACCGAGTCACACAGACTGTCCAGAGGAACTGCTGAGAGTACCAGACAGGATACAGCAGAGCATTACTGCCGAGACTATAACCGAGTCACACAGACTGTCCGGAGGAACTGCTGAGAGTACCAGACAGGATACAGCAGAGCATTACTGCCGAGACTGTAACCGAGTCACACAGACTGTCCGGAGGAATTGCTGAGAGTACCAGACAGGATACAGCAGAGCATTACTGCCGAGAATGTAACCGAGTCACACAGACTGTCCAGAGGAACTGCTGAGAGTACCAGACAGGATACAGCAGAGCATTACTGCCGAGAATGTAACCGAGTCACACAGACTGTCCAGAGGAACTGCTGAGAATACCAGACAGGATACAGCAGAGCATTACTGCCGAGACTATAACCGAGTCACACAGACTGTCCGGAGGAACTGCTGAGAGTACCAGACAGGATACAGCAGAGCATTACTGCCGAGACTGTAACCGAGTCACACAGACTGTCCGGAGGAATTGCTGAGAGTACCAGACAGGATACAGCAGAGCATTACTGCAGAGACTATAACCGAGTCACACAGACTGTCCGGAGGAATTGCTGAGAATACCAGACAGGATACAGCAGAGCATTACTGCAGAGAGAGATTTTGCCCCTTTCGCTCCCTGTAAGGCTACGTTCACATTAGCGTTCCGCTAATGTGCGTCGCTGTTGCGTCGGCGACGCAGCGGCGACGCGCCCCTATGTTTAACATAGGGGACGCGTGCGTTTTTTTGGTTGCGTTTTTCGACACGTGCGTCGTTTCCGACGCTAGCGTCGGACGCAAGAAAATGCAACAAGTTGCATTTTTCGTGCGTCCGATTTTCGTCAAAAAACGACGCACGCGTCGCAAAACGCAGCGTTTTTGCACGCGTTTTTTGTGCGTCGCCGTTGCGTCGCCGACGCACCGGCGCGCAACGCTAATGTGAACGTAGCCTAACTGGATCATTGTACCTGATATTTCCTTCCTACAACCTTTGAGCATTATTAGGACACATGTCTGTCACAGAGCGGTCCTCCCTCTACATGTGTAGTCATCCTACAGACAGATGTGTTGATGTGGAGGGCTCCCATGTAACGCTCCTTTGCTAATGTCAGGCTGCTGCGATCCGCTGGCTTCTTTGGGTTTTTAGGTACCGTCACACTCAGTGACGCTGCAGCGATATAGACAACGAGCCGATCACTGCAGCGTCGCTGTTTAGGTCGCTGTAGAGACGTCAAACACAGAAACTCCAGAACGATGCAGGAGCGATCCAGTGATGTAACGGCGACTCACTTATCGTTCTCGCTGGTTGTTAGCTCCATGTAAAACATTGCTAACATCGTTGCTTTTGATGTCAAACATGACGATACATGCCGACCTGACGACGAAATAAAGTTCTGGACTTCTAGCTCCGACCAGCGATGTCACAGCGGGATCCAGATCGCTGCTGCCTGTCAAACACAACGAGATCGCTATCCAGGACGCTGCAACGTCACGGATCGTTGTCGTTCTCGTTGCAAAGTTGCTGAGTGTGAAGGTACCTTTTGGTGACCATGACGCTCTGAGAAGCTCAAGTCTCCAATGTGATGAGCTACACTGCACAATGTTTAGTGATATATTGCTCAGAGCACTGGATACAAGTGTAACAAACCCGCTGCTGTGTGAGCAGGACTGCGGAGAGTCCCGGCTCCATGACAATGACTCTGTCCCATACACTCGGACACCATAACATGGATGGGTGTGACATTGGTTTCTCTGTGTTTGATGGCTGCTGATTCTCACCCCGGGCCGTGACCTTGCAGAACTCACCGTCTCACAGGTTCCCACTTCACGTCGTAGCAAAGTGGAAATCACTTTGTATATTCGAAGTTTTGCAGTCGGTTGTTTCCGTGTTCCTCCACATTCCGACCGCAGCACACGCCGCCCTTCTCCCGGAATCTGCCTCCTCCTCCCGGTATTGTTTCCTCTGTCTGTTTTATCTTTCACTTTCATTTTCCTCTTACAAGATATAATGACTGAAGCAAACAATTGTATTTTATAATTTGTTACCATCTGTTCTCCCTTGTTGATTTTTGGGGATTTTTTTTGGCCAGCTGTTTTTGTGACTTATCGGGCTGTGAGATTCTCGGCTACTTTCTTTTTATTTGGGGGGATTTTTTAACAATTTTTGGGAAGGGGATTATAGTTCTAGTCAATACGACGAGTAATAAAACAACAGAGTGATCTAAAACTTGTTCTATTAAACAAGTAAGTAATAAGATAAATAATGAAGAATCAGCAGTAAAAAAGGTTAATGCAAGAAGAAAAGAATGGGGAAGGAAAAGTTAGGAAAAGAAAGAAGGTTGGATCAGATAAACGTGGAATTCCGACTTGAGGAAAGAAATAGGTTCCAAGATGACCATGCGGAATTGTTTCTTAGAGCGAAAGAATGTTCGGAAGAATTCTGGGTAGACCTTCTTTTCATTATTTCTGAAATGGAGGGAACATCTATTGTTTTCCACTTAGATGCCTTAAGTATTTTTGTCACAGCAAATAGATGAATTGCGAGATATTTAATTTTTGGGGGGAACAAAACCAGTTGAGGAGACAATTCGACTCCAGAGTTGTTAATATTGCTCCATACATTAGCTACTTCTTTCCACAGGTCCATTATTTTAGGACATGACTAGAAAATATGTAATACGTTAGCGTTTTAAGTACAGTTCCTCCAGCATAAGTCCGATCCGTCCTCAAAAATCTGCTTTAATCTGACAGGTTTAACCAACGAGATAAGATTTTAAAGTAATCCTCATGAATATTCGCATTTGCATTTGATTTGTATGTTATTTCAGTTGCTTCTTTCCATGATTCAGGCGAAAAACATATAGTCATATCTTCTTCCCACTTAACCATGTGTTTTTGATTTTTCAAAGTTTTGATAGGATTATCATTTTATATAAGACAATCCTACCAAGCGATGAAGCATTTGCTTTATCAAAATTCTCAATATTTTTTTAAAATCTGTTTTTGTAGAAGATTCAGATTTTCATCTAGTACTTTACATAAAGATTTGGTAATTATAATTCCTAAATATGGGATGTGATGTTTTTCCCAGTTATAAGGAATTTCTTTTTCTATCATTTTTTTGGTTATGTGGTCTATGAAAAAGCCTAAAATTTTAGATTTTTTTTAATCATTTATTTAATAGTATGAAACTGCAGAGAAGTCTCTTATAGTAGAAGTAATAATTCTCAATGAATCGGTCGGGTCAGTGGTAAAGATTAGTTTGTCATCCGCGAATAGACTTATTTTACGTTGCCTAATGTTAAATGGTATTCCCTTTATTAAGTAATTTGTTCTAATGGGTTCGGCAAAAGGTTCCATGATTAGGTCGAATAAGTGTGTTGTCCTTAGGGCTGGACTAGGACTGAAATGTGACCTTGACCATGATAAAATTTATATTTATAAATTAAAAACAAGTATACCAACAAAATGTCATGTAGGGGACGCTGTTAGAGAGGACACTAAAACATCCATATAAATCATATACCTAAGTGGACTTCTCAACAAAATTATATACTTCCTCCATAAATAGTACAGTACTAGGACAAATAATAATTAGCATATCCGACAGTAATAGTGCACAAAATAACCCTACCAATAGCAGGACCAAATCTCACTTATTAGTAAATAAAATGCTCTAGTGCCCAATGGACTACTGTAGTGATATAATTACCCAAAGGGGAGGAAAAAAGACTACGCCCCCGGAAGAAGCCGGTAGTGAAACGCGCGTCGGGGTGAGGGGACGCTATACCAGACACTTGTCACCACTGCAAATATCCATGCGAGGTAATGGGATATTGGACAAAAGCTGTCTCTGACCATTGGGGTTGAGTCTCTTCATTTTTTGGATAATTTGGCACTAGAGCACTTTCTATATTTATAAATGGGATCCTTCGTTCCATTTGGCAGCGTTATTATGCATTTTCCATATACTTTCATATTTGGAGCATTCCATTAGATGGATGGAGAGGAATTACAATATTGTTGGAAGTTTTATCTAAGTATAGGACCTGTGGTCTTTTTTCCTCCCCTCTGGGTAATTATATCACTACAGTAGTCCATTATATATAGTGAGGAAGTTTAGATGTCCTCTTAACTGCTCTTCCATCACACATGAGAGTCCTAAGATAAGTCCCATCCATGGACAGTTTAGGTGTGCTGATTGTGTGCTCCTCCATCACACACGAGAGTCCTAGGATAAGTCCCATCCTTCAGTAGATGGCCGATTGTGTGCTCCTCCATCAGACACGAGAGTCCTAGGATAAGTCCGATCCATGGACAGTTTAGGTGGCTGCTTGTGTGCTCCTTTGTCAGACATGAGGGTCCTAGGATAAGTCCCATCCATGGACCGTTTAGGTGGCCTCTTGTGTGCTCCTCCGTCACACACGAGAGTCCCAGGATAAGTCCCATCCATGGACAGTTTAGGTGGCCGCTTGTGTGCTCCTCCGTCAGACATGAGGGTCCTAGGATAAGTCCCATCCATGGACCGTTTAGGTGGCCTCTTCTGTGCTCCTCCGTCACACATGAGAGTCCTAGGATAAGTCCCATCCATGGACAGTTTAGGTGGCCACTTGTGTGCTCCTCCGTCACACACGAAAGTCCTAGGATAAGTCCCATCCATGGAGAGTTTAGATGGCCTCCTGTGTGCTCCTCCGTCACACATGAGAGTCCTAGGATAAGTCCCATCCATGGACAGTTTAGGTGGCCACTTGTGTGCTCCTCCGTCACACACGAAAGTCCTAGGATAAGTCCCATCCATGGACAGTTTAGGTGGCCTCTTGTGTGCTCCTCCGTCACACACGAGAGTCCTAGGATAAGTCCCATCCATGGACAGTTTAGGTGGCCGCTTGTGTGCTCCTCCGTCACACACGAGAGTCCTAGGATAAATCCCATCCATGGACAGTTTAGGTGGCCTCTTCTGTCCCCCTCCAACACACACGAGAGTCCTAGGATAAGTCCCATCGATGGACAGTTTAGGTGGCCGCTTGTGTGCTCCTCCGACACACACGAGAGTCCTAGGATAAGTCCCATCCATGGACAGTTTAGGTGGCCACTTGTGTGCTCCTCCGTCACACACGAGAGTCCTAGGATAAGTCCCATCCATGGACAGTTTAGGTGGCCTCTTGTATGCTCCTCCGTCACACACGAGAGTCCTAGGATAAGTCCCATCCATGGACAGTTTAGGTGGCCTCTTGTGTGCTCCTCCATCACACACGAGAGTCCTAGGATAAGTCTCATCCATGGACCGTTTAGGTGGCTGATTGTGTGCTCCTCCGTCACACACGAGAGTCCTAGGATAAGTCCCATCCATGGACAGTTTAGGTGGCTTCTTGTGTGCTCCTCCGTCACACACGAGAGTCCTAGGATAAGTCCCATGCATGGACCGTTTAGGTGGCCGCTTGTGTCCCCCTCCATCACACACGAGAGTCCTAGGATAAGTCCCATCCATGGACAGTTTAGGTGGCCACTTGTGTGCTCCTCCATCACACACGAGAGTCCCAGGATAAGTCCCATCCATGGACAGTTTAGGTGGCTGATTGTGTGCTCCTCCGTCAGACATAAGAGTCCTAGGATAAGTCCCATCCATGGACAGTTTAGGTGGCTGATTGTGTGCTCCTCCGTCACACACGAGAGTCCCAGGATAAGTCCCATCCATGGACCATTTAGGTGGCCACTTGTGTGCTCCTCCATCACACACGAGAGTCCCAGGATAAGTCCCATCCATGGACAGTTTAGGTGGCCACTTTTGTGCTCCTCCATCAGACATGAGAGTCCTAGGATAAGTCCCATCCATTGACAGTTTAGGTGGCCGCTTGTGTCCCCCTCCATCACACACGAGAGTCCTAGGATAAGTCCCATCCATGGACCGTTTAGGTGGCCGCTTGTGTCCCCCTCCATCACACATGAGGGTCCTAGGATAAGTCCCATCCATGGACAGTTTAGGTGGCTGATTGTGTGCTCCTCCGTCAGACATGAGAGTCCTAGGATAAGTCCCAATTATTGACAGTTTAGGTGGCCGCTTGTGTCCCCCTCCATCACACACGAGGGTCCTAGGATAAGTCCCATCCATGGACAGTTTAGGTGGCTGATTGTGTGCTCCTCCGTCAGACATGAGAGTCCTAGGATAAGTCCCATCCATTGACAGTTTAGGTGGCCACTTGTGTCCCCCTCCATCACACACGAGACTCCTAGGATAAGTCCCATCCATGGACAGTTTAGGTGGCCGCTTGTGTCCCCCTCCATCACACACGAGACTCCTAGGATAAGTCCCATCCATGCACAGTTTAGGTGGCCTCTTCTGTGCTCCTCCGTCACACACGAGAGTCCTAGGATAAGTCCCATCCATGGACAGTTTAGGTGGCCGCTTGTGTGCTCCTCCGTCACACACGAGAGTCCCAGGATAAGTCCCATCCATGGACAGTTTAGGTGGCCACTTGTGTGCTCCTCCGTCACACACGAGAGTCCTAGGATAAGTCCCATCCATGGACAGTTTAGGTGGCCTCTTGTATGCTCCTCCGTCACACATGAGAGTCCTAGGATAAGTCCCATCCATGGACAGTTTAGGTGGCCTCTTGTGTGCTCCTCCGTCACACACGAGAGTCCTAGGATAAGTCTCATCCATGGACCGTTTAGGTGGCTGATTGTGTGCTCCTCCGTCACACACGAGAGTCCTAGGATAAGTCCCATCCATGGACAGTTTAGGTGGCCTCTTGTGTGCTCCTCCGTCACACACGAGAGTCCTAGGATAAGTCCCATCCATGGACAGTTTAGGTGTGCTGATTGTGTGCTCCTCCGTCACACACGAGAGTCCTAGGATAAGTCCCATCCATGGACAGTTTAGGTGGCCGCTTGTGTGCTCCTCCGTCCCACACAAGAGTCCTAGGATAAGTCCCATCCATGGACAGTTTAGGTGGCCACTTGTATGCTCCTCCATCACACACGAGAGTCCCAGGATAAGTCCCATCCATGGACAGTTTAGGTGGCTGATTGTGTGCTCCTCCGTCACACACGAGAGTCCTAGGATAAGTCCCATGCATGGACCGTTTAGGTGGCCGCTTGTGTCCCCCTCCATCACACACGAGAGTCCTAGGATAAGTCCCATCCATGGACAGTTTAGGTGGCCACTTGTGTGCTCCTCCATCACACACGAGAGTCCCGGGATAAGTCCCATCCATGGACAGTTTAGGTGGCTGATTGTGTGCTCCTCCGTCAGACATGAGAGTCCTAGGATAAGTCCCATCCATGGACAGTTTAGGTGGCTGATTGTGTGCTCCTCCGTCACACACGAGAGTCCCAGGATAAGTCCCATCCATGGACCGTTTAGGTGGCCACTTGTGTGCTCCTCCGTCACACACGAGAGTCCCAGGATAAGTCCCATCCATGGACAGGTTAGGTGGCCACTTGTGTGCTCCTCCATCAGACATGAGAGTCCTAGGATAAGTCCCATCCATTGACAGTTTAGGTGGCCGCTTGTGTCCCCCTCCATCACACACGAGAGTCCTAGGATAAGTCCCATCCATGGACCGTTTAGGTGGCCGCTTGTGTCCTCTCCATCACACATGAGGGTCCTAGGATAAGTCCCATCCATGGACAGTTTAGGTGGCTGATTGTGTTCTCCTCCGTCAGACATGAGAGTCCTAGGATAAGTCCCATCCATTGACAGTTTAGGTTGCCGCTTGTGTCCCCCTTCATCACACACGAGGGTCCTAGGATAAGTCCCATCCATGGACAGTTTAGGTGGCCACTTGTGTCCCCCTCCATCACACATGAGGGTCCTAGGATAAGTCCCATCCATGGACCGTTTAGGTGGCCGCTTGTGTCCCCCTCCATCACACATGAGGTTCCTAGGATAAGTCCCATCCATGGACAGTTTAGGTGGCTGATTGTGTGCTCCTCCGTCAGACATGAGAGTCCTAGGATAAGTCCCATCCATTGACAGTTTAGGTGGCCGCTTGTGTCCCCCTCTGTCACACACGAGGGTCCTAGGATAAGTCCCATCCATGGACAGTTTAGGTGGCTGATTGTGTGCTCCTCAGTCAGACATGAGAGTCCTAGGATAAGTCCCATCCATTGACAGTTTAGGTGGCCGCTTGTGTCCCCCTCCATCACACACGAGACTCCTAGGATAAGTCCCATCCATGGACAGTTTAGGTGGCCTCTTCTGTGCTCCTCCGTCACACACGAGAGTCCTAGGATAAGTCCCATCCATGGACAGTTTAAGTGGCCTCTTCTGTGCTCCTCCGTCACACACGAGAGTCCTAGGATAAGTCCCATCCATGGACAGTTTAGGTGGCCTCTTCTGTGCTCCTCCGTCACACACGAGAGTCCTAGGATAAGTCCCATCCATGGACAGTTTAGGTGGCCTCTTCTGTGCTCCTCCATCACACACGAGAGTCCTAGGATAAGTCCCATCCATGGACAGTTTAGGTGGCCTCTTCTGTGCTCCTCCGTCACACACGAGAGTCCTAGGATAAGTCCCATCCATGGACAGTTTAGGTGGCTGATTGTGTGCTCCTCCGTCACACACGAGAGTCCTAGGATAAGTCCCATCCATGGACAGTTTAGGTGGCTGATTGTGTGCTCCTCCGTCACACACGAGAGTCCTAGGATAAGTCCCATCCATGGACAGTTTAGGTGGCCACTTGTGTGCTCCTCCATCACACACGAGAGTCCCAGGATTAGTCCCATCCATGGACAGTTTAGGTGGCTGATTGTGTGCTCCTCCGTCACACACGAGAGTCCTAGGATAAGTCCCATGCATGGACCGTTTAGGTGGCCGCTTGTGTCCCCCTCCATCACACACGAGAGTCCTAGGATAAGTCCCATCCATGGACAGTTTAGGTGGCCACTTGTGTGCTCCTCCATCACACACGAGAGTCCCAGGATAAGTCCCATCCATGGACAGTTTAGGTGGCTGATTGTGTGCTCCTCCGTCAGACATGAGAGTCCTAGGATAAGTCCCATCCATGGACAGTTTAGGTGGCTGATTGTGTGCTCCTCCGTCACACACAAGAGTCCCAGGATAAGTCCCATCCATGGACCGTTTAGGTGGCCACTTGTGTGCTCCTCCATCACACACGAGAGTCCCAGGATAAGTCCCATCCATGGACAGTTTAGGTGGCCACTTTTGTGCTCCTCCATCAGACATGAGAGTCCTAGGATAAGTCCCATCTATTGACAGTTTAGGTGGCCGCTTGTGTCCCCCTCCATCACACACGAGAGTCCTAGGATAAGTCCCATCCAAGGACCGTTTAGGTGGCCGCTTGTGTCCCCCTCCATCACACATGAGGGTCCTAGGATAAGTCCTATCCATGGACACTTTAGGTGGCTGATTGTGTGCTCCTCCGTCAGACATGAGAGTCCTAGGATAAGTCCCAATTATTGACAGTTTAGGTGGCCGCTTGTGTCCCCCTCCATCACACATGAGGGTCCTAGGATAAGTCCCATCCATGGACAGTTTAGGTGGCCACTTGTGTCCCCCTCCATCACACATGAGGGTCCTAGGATAAGTCCCATCCATGGACCGTTTAGGTGGCCGCTTGTGTCCCCCTCCATCACACATGAGGGTCCTAGGATAAGTCCCATCCATGGACAGTTTAGGTGGCTGATTGTGTGCTCCTCCGTCAGACATGAGAGTCCTAGGATAAGTCCCATCCATTGACAGTTTAGGTGGCCGCTTGTGTCCCCCTCCATCACACACGAGGGTCCTAGGATAAGTCCCATCCATGGACAGTTTAGGTGGCTGATTGTGTGCTCCTCCGTCAGACATGAGAGTCCTAGGATAAGTCCCATCCATTGACAGTTTAGGTGGCCACTTGTGTCCCCCTCCATCACACACGAGACTCCTAGGATAAGTCCCATCCATGGACAGTTTAGGTGGCCGCTTGTGTCCCCCTCCATCACACACGAGACTCCTAGGATAAGTCCCATCCATGGACAGTTTAGGTGGCCTCTTCTGTGCTCCTCCGTCACACACGAGAGTCCTAGGATAAGTCCCATCCATGGACAGTTTAGGTGGCCGCTTGTGTGCTCCTCCGTCACACACGAGAGTCCCAGGATAAGTCCCATCCATGGACAGTTTAGGTGGCCTCTTCTGTGCTCCTCCGTCACACACGAGAGTCCTAGGATAAGTCCCATCCATGGACAGTTTAGGTGGCCACTTGTGTGCTCCTCCGTCACACACAAGAGTCCTAGGATAAGTCCCATCCATGGACAGTTTAGGTGGCCTCTTGTATGCTCCTCCGTCACACACGAGAGTCCTAGGATAAGTCCCATCCATGGACAGTTTAGGTGGCCTCTTGTGTGCTCCTCCGTCACACACGAGAGTCCTAGGATAAGTCTCATCCATGGACCGTTTAGGTGGCTGATTGTGTGCTCCTCCGTCACACACGAGAGTCCTAGGATAAGTCCCATCCATGGACAGTTTAGGTGGCCTCTTGTGTGCTCCTCCGTCACACACGAGAGTCCTAGGATAAGTCCCATCCATGGACAGTTTAGGTGTGCTGATTGTGTGCTCCTCCGTCACACACGAGAGTCCTAGGATAAGTCCCATCCATGGACAGTTTAGGTGGCCGCTTGTGTCCCCCTCCATCACACACGAGAGTCCTAGGATAAGTCCCATCCATGGACAGTTTAGGTGGCCGCTTGTGTGCTCCTCCGTCCCACACAAGAGTCCTAGGATAAGTCCCATCCATGGACAGTTTAGGTGGCCACTTGTGTGCTCCTCCATCACACACGAGAGTCCCAGGATAAGTCCCATCCATGGACAGTTTAGGTGGCTGATTGTGTGCTCCTCCGTCACACACGAGAGTCCTAGGATAAGTCCCATGCATGGACCGTTTAGGTGGCTGCTTGTGTCCCCCTCCATCACACACGAGAGTCCTAGGATAAGTCCCATCCATGGACAGTTTAGGTGGCTGATTGTGTGCTCCTCCGTCAGACATGAGAGTCCTAGGATAAGTCCCATCCATGGACAGTTTAGGTGGCTGATTGTGTGCTCCTCCGTCACACACGAGAGTCCCAGGATAAGTCCCATCCATGGACCGTTTAGGTGGCCACTTGTGTGCTCCTCCGTCACACACGAGAGTCCCAGGATAAGTCCCATCCATGGACAGGTTAGGTGGCCACTTGTGTGCTCCTCCATCAGACATGAGAGTCCTAGGATAAGTCCCATCCATTGACAGTTTAGGTGGCCGCTTGTGTCCCCCTCCATCACACACGAGAGTCCTAGGATAAGTCCCATCCATGGACCGTTTAGGTGGCCGCTTGTGTCCCCCTCCATCACACATGAGGGTCCTAGGATAAGTCCCATCCATGGACAGTTTAGGTGGCTGATTGTGTGCTCCTCCGTCAGACATGAGAGTCCTAGGATAAGTCCCATCCATTGACAGTTTAGGTTGCCGCTTGTGTCCCCCTCCATCACACACGAGGGTCCTAGGATAAGTCCCATCCATGGACAGTTTAGGTGGCCACTTGTGTCCCCCTCCATCACACATGAGGGTCCTAGGATAAGTCCCATCCATGGACCGTTTAGGTGGCCGCTTGTGTCCCCCTCCATCACACATGAGGGTCCTAGGATAAGTCCCATCCATGGACAGTTTAGGTGGCTGATTGTGTGCTCCTCCGTCAGACATGAGAGTCCTAGGATAAGTCCCATCCATTGACAGTTTAGGTGGCCGCTTGTGTCCCCCTGCATCACACACGAGGGTCCTAGGATAAGTCCCATCCATGGACAGTTTAGGTGGCTGATTGTGTGCTCCTCCGTCAGACATGAGAGTCCTAGGATAAGTCCCATCCATTGACAGTTTAGGTGGCCGCTTGTGTCCCCCCCCCCATCACACACGAGGGTCCTAGGATAAGTCCCATCCATGGACAGTTTAGGTGGCTGATTGTGTGCTCCTCCGTCAGACATGAGAGTCCTAGGATAAGTCCCATCCATTGACAGTTTAGGTGGCCGCTTGTGTCCCCCTCCATCACACACGAGACTCCTAGGATAAGTCCCATCCATGGACAGTTTAGGTGGCCTCTTGTGTGCTCCTCCGTCACACACGAGAGTCCTAGGATAAGTCCCATCCATGGACAGTTTAGGTGGCCTCTTCTGTGCTCCTCCGTCACACACGAGAGTCCTAGGATAAGTCCCATCCATGGACAGTTTAGGTGGCCGCTTGTGTGCTCCTCCGTCACACACGAGAGTCCTAGGATAAGTCCCATCCATGGACAGTTTAGGTGGCCTCTTCTGTGCTCCTCCATCACACACGAGAGTCCTAGGATAAGTCCCATCCATGGACAGTTTAGGTGGCCTCTTCTGTGCTCCTCCATCACACACGAGAGTCCTAGGATAAGTCCCATCCATGGACAGTTTAGGTGGCCTCTTCTGTGCTCCTCCATCACACACGAGAGTCCTAGGATAAGTCCCATCCATGGACAGTTTAGGTGGCCTCTTGTGTGCTCCTCCGTCACACACGAGAGTCCTAGGATAAGTCCCATTCATGGACAGTTTAGGTGGCTGATTGTGTGCTCCTCCGTCACACACGAGAGTCCTAGGATAAGTCCCATCCATGGACAGTTTAGGTGTGCTCTTCGCAGCGCTGTGCAGTACAGAGGTGGAGGCTCCAACGGAACAACACACTATATCTGTGAAGGAACACGTTGACGGCCGTACAGCAGGAAATAATCTAAATTCTAGAAAAATAAACTTACAAGGTATTTTATTTCCCTGAGGATATAACATATTTAATATTTATTATACAGTGTGATACATTCCCTGAATTTTCCCAACACATCTGTGGGCGCATATGTGAGAGCATCAAGTTCATTCATTATCCAGGCCACCGTAATATATTCCTTCCTTATATCCATTTTCTGCGTCTTCCTATCTGGCTTCATACAGGGAAGACCCCGCTGATGAGATTGTGCCTTCACAGCGCGCTGTAAATGGTGCTGGTCTCACTGTAGGAGCCAGGAGATTATGTTTTCTGTGCTGCCATCTAGTGGCAGACACAATTATTAATATTATTATTATTTATTTATCCATGCAGTCTATCATTATCCTATCCCTGGTGAGGCGACGGTGCCACCACCTCCAGCAGGGGAGCACATGTACAGATGGGGGCGGATTTGGCAGCTTGATCCTTGGCACAGTCACTTGTGGTGGCATCTTCATTGTCTGTGGCTGAATGAGCTTCACTTGGGGCCGGAAGGATTCAGGACTCACATTGATTCAGATAAGCAATGAGTAAATCTACAATTACTGCAGAGACAGAAAAGAATCAGGACAGAGGTTCTCTAAATATTTACATTGTGCCTCTTAACAGTAGCATTAGATTGCTGCCTGCAGCACAGAGTATTTCAGGAGTGGAGTGTGGTGCTATCATGGGAGGTCACCGATTGGGAGGTACTCAGCGGAGGGATCAGAACCTTCCTGGCAGCACACAGCAGCTGCAGGTGTTTCGGGCAGTGGGATGTGTTTGTGGGCAGCGGGCGGTGTGTCAGGCAGTGGGCAGTGTGTCGTAGAGTGTGTTGGGCGGTGAGTCTGCTGTTGGGCAGTGGACGGTGTGTAGGACAGCAGGCCATGTGTCAGGCTGCAGGTCGTGTGTTAGGTGGTGTGTCGGGCAGTGAGTGGTGTGTCGGGTAGTGGGCGGTGTGTCGGGCAGCAGGCGGTGTGTCGGGCATTGGGCGGTGTGTCGGGCAGCGAGCGATGTGTCGGGCAGCGGGCGGTGTCGGGCAGCGAGTGGTGTGTCGGGCAGCGAGCGGTGTGTCGGGCAGCGGGCGGTGTGTAGGGCAGCGGGCGGTGTGTCGGGCAGCGAGCAATGTGTCGGGTAGTGGGCGGTGTGTCGTACAGTGTGGTGGGCGGTGTGTCTACTGTTGGGCAGTGGACGGTGTGTTGGACAGCAGGCCATGTGTCAAGCAGCAGGTTGTGTGTTGGGTGGTGTGTCGGATGGTGTGTCGGGCAGCGAGCGGTATGTCGGGCAGTGGGCGGTCTGTCAGGCAGTGGGCAGTGTGTCGTACAGTGTGGTGGGCGGTGTGTCTACTGTTGGGCAGTGGACGGTGTGTTGGACAGCAGGCCATGTGTCAGGCAGCAGGTCGTGTGTTGGGTGGTGTGTCGGATGGTGTGTCGGGCAGCGAGCGGTATGTCGGGCAGGGGGCGGTGTGTCAGGCAGAGGGCAGTGTGTCGTAGAGTGTGGCGGGCGGTGAGTCTGCTGTTGGGCAGTGGACGGTGTGTTGAACAGCAGGCCATGTGTCAGAAAGCAGGTCGTGTGTTGGGTGGTGTGTCGGATGGTGTGTCGGGCAGCGAGCGGTATGTCGGGCAGCGGGCGGTGTGTCAGGCAGTGGGCAGTGTGTCGTAGAGTGTGGCGGGCGGTGAGTCTGCTGTTGGGCAGTGGACGGTGTGTTGAACAGCAGGCCATGTGTCAGACAGCAGGTCGTGTGTTGGGTGGTGTGTCGGGCAGCGAGCATTGTGTCTGGCAGCGGGCGGTGTGTCGAGCAGCGAGCGGTGTGTCGGGCAGTGGGCGGTGTGTCGTAGAGTGTGGCGGGCGGTGAGTCTGCTGTTGGGCAGTGGACGGTGTGTTGGACAGCAGGCCATGTGTCAGGCAGCAGGTCATGTGTTGGCAGCGAGCGGTGTGACGTGCAGTGGGCAGTGGACCATGTGTTGTGCAGCAGGCAGCATGTCATGCTATGTGTCGCACGGTGTGTCACTCAGTGGGTTGTGGCTGTGTTGGGTAGTGTGTTGATCAGCGGACGGTGTATTAGACAGACACACGAGAGTCCTAGGATAAGTCCCATCCATGGACAGTTTAGGTGGCCTCTTCTGTGCTCCTCCGTCACACACGAGAGTCCTAGGATAAGTCCCATCCATGGACAGTTTAGGTGGCCTCTTCTGTGCTCCTCCGTCACACACGAGAGTCCTAGGATAAGTCCCATTTATGGACAGTTTAGGTGGCTGATTGTGTGCTCCTCCGTCACACACGAGAGTCCTAGGATAAGTCCCATCCATGGACAGTTTAGGTGGCCTCTTCTGTGCTCCTCCATCACACACGAGAGTCCTAGGATAAGTCCCATCCATGGACAGTTTAGGTGGCCTCTTCTGTTCTCCTCCGTCACACACGAGAGTCCTAGGATAAGTCCCATTTATGGACAGTTTAGGTGGCTGATTGTGTGCTCCTCCGTCACACACGAGAGTCCTAGGATAAGTCCCATCCATGGACAGTTTAGGTGGCTGATTGTGTGCTCCTCCGTCACACACGAGAGTCCTAGGATAAGTCCCATCCATGGACAGTTTAGGTGGCCTCTTCTGTGCTCCTCCATCACACACGAGAGTCCTAGGATAAGTCCCATCCATGGACAGTTTAGGTGGCCTCTTGTGTGCTCCTCCGTCACACACGAGAGTCCTAGGATAAGTCCCATTCATGGACAGTTTAGGTGGCTGATTGTGTGCTCCTCCGTCACACACGAGAGTCCTAGGATAAGTCCCATCCATGGACAGTTTAGGTGTGCTCTTCGCAGCGCTGTGCAGTACAGAGGTGGAGGCTCCAACGGAACAACACACTATATCTGTGAAGGAACACGTTGACGGCCGTACAGCAGGAAATAATCTAAATTCTAGAAAAATAAACTTACAAGGTATTTTATTTCCCTGAGGATATAACATATTTAATATTTATTATACAGTGTGATACATTCCCTGAATTTTCCCAACACATCTGTGGGCGCATATGTGAGAGCATCAAGTTCATTCATTATCCAGGCCACCGTAATATATTCCTTCCTTATATCCATTTTCTGCGTCTTCCTATCTGGCTTCATACAAGGAAGACCCCGCTGATGAGATTGTGCCTTCACAGCGCGCTGTAAATGGTGCTGGTCTCACTGTAGGAGCCAGGAGATTACAGTGGGGCAAAAAAGTATTTAGTCAGTCAGCAATAGTGCAAGTTCCACCACTTAAAAAGATGAGAGGCGTCTGTAATTTACATCATAGGTAGACCTCAACTATGGGAGACAAACTGAGAAAAAAAAATCCAGAAAATCACATTGTCTGTTTTTTTTATAATTTTTTTTGTATATTATGGTGGAAAATAAGTATTTGGTCAGAAACAAACAATCAAGATTTCTGGCTCTCACAGACCTGTAACTTCTTCTTTAAGAGTCTCCTCTTTCCTCCACTCATTACCTGTAGTAATGGCACCTGTTTAAACTTGTTATCAGTATAAAAAGACACCTGTGCACACCCTCAAACAGTCTGACTCCAAACTCCACTATGGTGAAGACCAAAGAGCTGTCAAAGGACACCAGAAACAAAATTGTAGCCCTGCACCAGGCTGGGAAGACTGAATCTGCAATAGCCAACCAGCTTGGAGTGAAGAAATCAACAGTGGGAGCAATAATTAGAAAATGGAAGACATACAAGACCACTGATAATCTCCCTCGATCTGGGGCTCCACGCAAAATCCCACCCCGTGGGGTCAGAATGATCACAAGAACGGTGAGCAAAAATCCCAGAACCACGCGGGGGGACCTAGTGAATGAACTGCAGAGAGCTGGGACCAATGTAACAAGGCCTACCATAAGTAACACACTACGCCACCATGGACTCAGATCCTGCAGTGCCAGACGTGTCCCACTGCTTAAGCCAGTACATGTCCGGGCCCGTCTGAAGTTTGCTAGAGAGCATTTGGATGATCCAGAGGAGTTTTGGGAGAATGTCCTATGGTCTGATGAAACCAAACTGGAACTGTTTGGTAGAAACACAACTTGCCGTGTTTGGAGGAAAAAGAATGCTGAGTTGCATCCATCAAACACCATACCTACTGTAAAGCATGGTGGTGGAAACATCATGCTTTGGGGCTGTTTCTCTGCAAAGGGGCCAGGACGACTGATCCGGGTACATGAAAGAATGAATGGGGCCATGTATCGTGAGATTTTGAGTGCAAACCTACTTCCAGCAGCAAGGGCATTGAAGATGAAACGTGGCTGGGCCTTTCAACATGACAATGATCCAAAGCACACCGCCAGGGCAACGAAGGAGTGGCTTCGTAAGAAGCATTTCAAGGTCCTGGAGTGGCCTAGCCAGTCTCCAGATCTCAACCCTATAGAAAACCTTTGGAGGGAGTTGAATGTCCGTGTTGCCAAGCGAAAAGCCAAAAACATCACTGCTCTAGAGGAGATCTGCATGGAGGAATGGGCCAACATACCAACAACAGTGTGTGGCAACCTTGTGAAGATTTACAGAAAAACGTTTGACCTCTGTCATTGCCAACAAAGGATATATTACAAAGTATTGAGATGAAATTTTGTTTCTGACCAAATACTTATTTTCCACCATAATATGCAAATAAAATGTTAAAAAAACAGACAATGTGATTTTCTGGATTTTTTTTTCTCAGTTTGTCTCCCATAGTTGAGGTCTACCTATGATGTAAATTACAGACGCCTCTCATCTTTTTAAGTGGTGGAACTTGCACTATTGCTGACTGACTAAATACTTTTTTGCCCCACTGTATGTTTTCTGTGCTGCCATCTAGTGGCAGACACAATTATTAATATTATTATTATTTATTTATCCATGCAGTCTATCATTATCCTATCCCTGGTGAGGCGACGGTGCCACCACCTCCAGCAGGGGAGCACATGTACAGATGGGGGCGGATTTGGCAGCTTGATCCTTGGCACAGTCACTTGTGGTGGCATCTTCATTGTCTGTGGCTGAATGAGCTTCACTTGGGGCCGGAAGGATTCAGGACTCACATTGATTCAGATAAGCAATGAGTAAATCTACAATTACTGCAGAGACAGAAAAGAATCAGGACAGAGGTTCTCTAAATATTTACATTGTGCCTCTTAACAGTAGCATTAGATTGCTGCCTGCAGCACAGAGTATTTCAGGAGTGGAGTGTGGTGCTATCATGGGAGGTCACCGATTGGGAGGTACTCAGTGGAGGGATCAGAACCTTCCTGGCAGCACACAGCAGCTGCAGGTGTTTCGGGCAGTGGGATGTGTTTGTGGGCAGCGGGCGGTGTATCAGGCAGTGGGCAGTGTGTCGTAGAGTGTGTTGGGCGGTGAGTCTGCTGTTGGGCAGTGGACGGTGTGTAGGACAGCAGGCCATGTGTCAGGCTGCAGGTCGTGTGTTAGGTGGTGTGTCGGGCAGCGAGTGGTGTGTCGGGTAGTGGGCGGTGTGTCGGGCATTGGGCGGTGTGTCGGGCAGCGAGCGATGTGTCGGGCAGCGGGCGGTGTGTCGGGCAGCGAGTGGTGTGTCGGGCAGCGGGCGGTGTGTCGGGCAGCGAGTGGTGTGTCGGGCAGCGAGCGGTGTGTCGGGCAGCGGGCGGTGTGTCGGGCAGCGAGTGGTGTGTCGGGTAGTGGGCGGTGTGTCGGGCAGCGAGTGGTGTGTCGGGTAGTGGGCGGTGTGTCGGGCGGTGTGTCGGGCATTGGGCGGTGTGTCGGGCAGCGAGCGATGTGTCGGGCAGCGGGCGGTGTCGGGCAGCGAGTGGTGTGTCGGGCAGCGAGCGGTGTGTCGGGCAGCGGGCGGTGTGTCGGGCAGCGGGCGGTGTGTCGGGCAGCGAGCAATGTGTCGGGTAGTGGGCGGTGTGTCGTACAGTGTGGTGGGCGGTGTGTCTACTGTTGGGCAGTGGACGGTGTGTTGGACAGCAGGCCATGTGTCAAGCAGCAGGTTGTGTGTTGGGTGGTGTGTCGGATGGTGTGTCGGGCAGCGAGCGGTATGTCGGGCAGCGGGCGGTGTGTCAGGCAGTGGGCAGTGTGTCGTAGAATGTGGCGGGCGGTGAGTCTGCTGTTGGGCAGTGGGCGGTGTGTCGTACAGTGTGGTGGGCGGTGTGTTTACTGTTGGGCAGTGGACGGTGTGTTGGACAGCAGGCCATGTGTCAAGCAGCAGGTTGTGTGTTGGGTGGTGTGTCGGATGGTGTGTCGGGCAGCGAGCGGTATGTCGGGCAGTGGGCGGTGTGTCAGGCAGTGGGCAGTGTGTCATACAGTGTGGTGGGCGGTGTGTCTACTGTTGGGCTGTGGACGGTGTGTTGGACAGCAGGCCATGTGTCAGGCAGCAGGTCGTGTGTTGGGTGGTGTGTCGGATGGTGTGTCGGGCAGCGAGCGGTATGTCGGGCAGCGGGCGGTGTGTCAGGCAGTGGGCAGTGTGTCGTAGAGTGTGGCGGGCGGTGAGTCTGCTGTTGGGCAGTGGACGGTGTGTTGAACAGCAGGCCATGTGTCAGACAGCAGGTCGTGTGTTGGGTGGTGTGTCGGGCAGCGAGCATTGTGTCTGGCAGCGGGCGGTGTGTCGAGCAGCGAGCGGTGTGTCGGGCAGTGGGCGGTGTGTCGTAGAGTGTGGCGGGCGGTGAGTCTGCTGTTGGGCAGTGGACGGTGTGTTGGACAGCAGGCCATGTGTCAGGCAGCAGGTCATGTGTTGGCAGCGAGCGGTGTGACGTGCAGTGGGCAGTGGACCATGTGTTGTGCAGCAGGCAGCATGTCATGCTATGTGTCGCACGGTGTGTCACTCAGTGGGTTGTGGCTGTGTTGAGTAGTGTGTTGATCAGCGGACGGTGTATTGGACAGCAGGCCATGTGTCAGGCAGCAGGCCGTGTGTTGGGTGGTCTGTTGGGCAGCGGGCAGTGTGTCGAGCAGGCGGGCGTTGTGTCAGGCAGCAGGCTGTGTGTTGGGTGGTGTGACGGGCAGTTTATTTGGCAGGGCTCACCTGCTGTCGGTCAGCGGGCGGTGTGTTGTGTGCTGTGTCGGGCAGCGGGCATTGTGTCGGGCAGTATATCGGGCAGGGCTCACCTGCTGTCGGTCAGCGGGCGGTGTGTCGGGCAGTATATCGGGCAGGGCTCACCTCCTGCTGCCAGGCAGCGGACGGTGTTTTGTGTTCTGTGTCGGGCAGCGGGCGGTGTGTGGCGGGCCATGTGTTGGGCAGCGGGCGCTGTGTCGGGCAGTATATCAGGCAGGGCTCACCTGCTGTCGGTCAGCGGGCGGTGTGTCGGGCAGTATATCGGGCAGGGCTCACCTCCTGTCAAGCAGCGGACGGTGTTTTGTGTTCTGTGTCGGGCAGCGGGTGGTGTGTGGCGGGCCATGTGTCGGGCGTTGTCGGGCAGTATATCGGGCAGGGCTCACCTGCTGTCGATCAGCGGGCGGTGTGTTGTGTGCTGTGTCGGGCAGCGGGCGGTGTGTTGTGTGCTGTGTCGGGCAGCAGGCATTGTGTCGGGCAGTATATCGGGCAGGGCTCACCTGCTGTCGATCAGCGGGCGGTGTGTTGTGTGCTGTGTCGGGCAGCGGGCGGTGTGTTGTGTGCTGTGTCGGGCAGCGGGCATTGTGTCGGGCAGTATATCGGGCAGGGCTCACCTGCTGTCGGTCAGCAGGCGGTGTGTTGTGTTCTGTATCGGGCGTTGTCGGGCAGTATATCGGGCAGCACTCACCTGCTGTCGGTCAGCGAGCAGGGTGTTGTGTGCTGTGTCGGGCAGCAGGCATTGTGTCGGGCAGTATATCGGGCAGGGCTCACCTGCTGTCAGTCAGCCGGCTGTGTGTTGTGTGCTGTGTCGGGCAGCGGGCCGTGTGTTGTGTGCTGTGTCGGGCAGCCGGCTGTGTGTTGTGTGCTGTGTCGGGCAGCGGGCATTGTGTTGGGCAGTATATCGGGCAGGGCTCACCTGCTGTCGGTCAGCGGGCGGTGTGTTGTGTGCTGTGTCGGGCAGCGGGCTGTGTGTTGTGTGCTGTGTCGGGCAGCGGGCATTGTGTTGTGTGCTGTGTCGGGCAGCCGGCTGTGTGTTGTGTGCTGTGTCGGGCAGCGGGCATTGTGTTGGGCAGTATATCGGGCAGGGCTCCCCTGCTGTCGGTCAGCGGGCGGTGTGTTGTGTGCTGTGTCGGGCAGCGGGCGGTGTGTTGTGTGCTGTGTCTGGCAGCGCGCGGTGTCGGGCAGTATATAAGGCAGGGCTCACCTGCTGTCAGTCAGCCGGCTGTGTGTTGTGTGCTGTCGGGCAGCCGGCTGTGTGTTGTGTGCTGTGTCGGGCAGCGGGCATTGTGTTGGGCAGTATATCGGGCAGGGTTCACCTGCTGTCGGTCAGCGGGCGGTGTGTTGTGTGCTGTGTCGGGCAGCGGGCGGTGTGTTGTGTGCTGTGTCGGGCAGCGCGCGGTGTCGGGCAGTATATAAGGCAGGGCTCACCTGCTGTCAGTCAGCCGGCTGTGTGTTGTGTGCTGTGTCGGTCAGCGGGCGGTGTGTTGTGTGCTGTGTCGGGCAGCGGGCCGTGTGTTGTGTGCTGTGTCGGGCAGCCGGCTGTGTGTTGTGTGCTGTGTCGGGCAGCGGGCATTGTGTCGGGCAGTATATCGGGCAGGGCTCACCTGCTGTCGGTCAGCAGGCGGTGTGTTGTGTTCTGTATCGGGCGTTGTCGGGCAGTATATCGGGCAGCACTCACCTGCTGTCGGTCAGCGAGCAGGGTGTTGTGTGCTGTGTCGGGCAGCAGGCATTGTGTCGGGCAGTATATCGGGCAGGGCTCACCTGCTGTCAGTCAGCCGGCTGTGTGTTGTGTGCTGTGTCGGGCAGCGGGCCGTGTGTTGTGTGCTGTGTCGGGCAGCCGGCTGTGTGTTGTGTGCTGTGTCGGGCAGCGGGCGGTGTGTTGTGTGCTGTGTCGGGCAGCGCGCGGTGTCGGGCAGTATATAAGGCAGGGCTCACCTGCTGTCAGTCAGCCGGCTGTGTGTTGTGTGCTGTGTCGGGCAGCGGGCGGTGTGTTGTGTGCTGTGTTGGGCAGCGCGCGGTGTCGGGCAGTATATAAGGCAGGGCTCACCTGCTGTCAGTCAGCCGGCTGTGTGTTGTGTGCTGTGTCGGGCAGCGGGCATTGTGTTGGGCAGTATATCGGGCAGGGCTCACCTGCTGTCGGTCAGCGGGCGGTGTGTTGTGTGCTGTGTCGGGCAGCGGGCGGTGTGTTGTGTGCTGTGTCGGGCAGCGCGCGGTGTCGGGCAGTATATAAGGCAGGGCTCACCTGCTGTCAGTCAGCCGGCTGTGTGTTGTGTGCTGTGTCGGGCAGCGGGCATTGTGTTGGGCAGGGCTCACCTCCTGCTGTCGGGCGATCGCTTGGATTCCTTTGCAGGCAGCTTGTAATAATGTCTTGTAACACGGGAGGACAGGACACGGACAGCTTTGCATCCTCTGGCTGATTGTCCTTTTCGCCGGTCGGACCTACAACAATAACCTTTGTGGATTATGGCGCCTGGCGTTGACCTGCTGGATGTCCTATAATGACCTGTGGAGGGTGAAGCAAGCAGGACTTACCCTGATATGGGAGTCTCCCACTTGCAATCTCATAAAGCACCATGCCGAGGCTGGAAGAGACAACAGCGAGATGTACAACAATGCACTGCGGACCATAAGACCCCCGACCAGTGCTGACGATGGCCCAACCGCGTATACACAAGTTACTGCTCAGTATGGAGATGTGCAGCGACCGCCATCTGGGGCAATTGCACAGTCTCCCACGTCACAGGAGCCATTGGAGAAGGAAGTTATTGCAGAAGTGATTAGAGGAACTTTTCATCTGGAGAAGTTTCATTCCACGAAGTTTTGATGCAAAATTTTTCTTTTTGCAGCATCATAAAATGTCTGCATAGACTTCTGCTGGGGATCTCCAGTGAGGCATGGGGGCTGTGATGCTGCAGAACTGACCTGTAAATCTCGCTCGGTTTCTCGTAGGCGTTGATGTCCTGTAGGGTCTCGGGGGCGATGTACGCCAGCTCCGTGCTCCTCTGCCTCCTCTCTGCATTAGATGGTCGTCTTAGGGATGATTCAGTCTTTGAGAGCTCAAATCCCCAAAGCTGTAGATGTGAAGAGTCCGGATGAGGATGTGCCTGTCCGACACGTACAGTACAAGCGGAGGGACGGAGGCCGTCAGTCTGCACCCATTAAATTGTGTTTGAGGTCGAGCTCTGAGCTGTCAAACAACTGGTCAAGGTGGGAAATGCTCTGCAGGGGTGTGACTGTCAATGGGGCGGGGGTTAGTGACTCGCAGTAATGCACCGCATGTGGCCGTTACCTTTACACAGTACGTCCCGTCAACCAAGAATTTGGAGCTGCTCAGACTCCCGTGCAGGATCGCCTTCTTCTCCGTCTGATGTAACCTGCGAGATGGTAGAAGGTAACGTATTCATGTTCCGGAAAAACCCGAGATCCGGTAATGCCGAGAGCAGAATACTCACCGGTACACTGCTCTGGCCGCATCCAGAGCCATGCGGACACGCCGCTCACATGACAGGTCAGGCTCATTGTCCAGCAGCTGCCGCACGGTTCCTTTCTCACAATATTCCATCACGAGGGAATAGCAGGTGTCCGAACCTGACCAACAGAGGAGGCTCAGTAATCAGAAAGATGGAGGACTGTAGTGAAACATCGTAGTATAAGAGGGCGGACAGTTGTGAGACATCGGGGTATAAGAGGGCGGACAGTAGTGAGACATCGGGGTATAAGAGGGTGGACTGTAGTGAGACATTGGGGATAAGAGGGCGGACAGTAGTAAGACATCGGGGATAAGAGGGCGGACTGTAGTGAGACATTGGGGTATAAGAGGGTGGACAGTAGTGAGACATTGGGGTATAAGAGGGTGGACTGTAGTAAGACATCGGAGATAAGAGGGCGGACTGTAGTGAGACATCGGGGTATAAGAGGGTGGACAGTAGTGAGACATTGGGGTATAAGAGGGTGGACAGTAGTGAGACATCGGGGTATAAGAGGGTGGACAGTAGTGAGACATTGGGGATAAGAGGGCGGACAGTAGTAAGACATCGGGGATAAGAGGGCGGACTGTAGTGAGACATTGGGGTATAAGAGGGTGGACAGTAGTGAGACATCGGGGTATAAGAGGGCGGACTGTAGTGAGACATCGGGGTATAAGAGGGTGGACTGTAGTAAGACATCGGGGATAAGAGGGCGGACTGTAGTGAGACATCGGGGTATAAGAGGGCGGACTGTAGTGAGACATTGGTGGATAAGAGGGCGGACTGTAGTGAGACATTGGTGGATAAGAGGGTGGACTGTAGTGAGACATCGGGGTATAAGAGGGTGGACTGTAGTGAGACATTGGTGGATAAGAGGGCGGACTGTAGTGAGACATCGGGGTATAAGAGGGCGGACTGTAGTGAGACATCGGGGTATAAGAGGGCGGACTGTAGTGAGACATCGGGGTATAAGAGGGCGGACTGTAGTGAGACATTGGTGGATAAGAGGGCGGACTGTAGTGACACATCGGGTTATAAGAGGGCAGACTGTAGTGACACATCGGGGTATAAGAGGGCGGACTGTAGTGACACATCGGGTTATAAGAGGGCAGACTGTAGTGACACATCAGGGTATAAGAGGGCGGACTGTAGTGACACATTGGGGTATAAGAGAGCGGACTGTAGTGACACATCGGGGTATAAGAGGGCGGACTATAGTGACACATCAGGGTATAAGAGAGCGGACTGTAGTGACACATCGGGGTATAAGAGGGCGGACTGTAGTGACACATTGGGGTATAAGAGGGTAGACTGTAGTGACATCGGGGTATAAGAGGGCGGACTGTAGTGACACATCGGGGTATAAGAGGGCGGACTGTAGTGACACATCGGGGTATAAGAGGGCGGACTGTAGTGACACATCGGGGTATAAGAGGGCGGACTGTAGTGACACATCTGGGTATAAGAGGGCGGACTGTAGTGACACATCAGGGTATAAGAGCGGACTGTAGTGACACATCGGGGTATAAGAGGGCGGACTGTAGTGACACATCGGGGTATAAGAGGGCGGACTGTAGTGACACATCGGGGTATAAGAGAGCGGACTATAGTGGCACATCGGGGTATAAGAGAGCGGACTGTAGTGACACATCGGGGTATAAGAGAGTGGACTGTAGTGACACATCGGGGTATAAGAGGGCGGACTGTAGTGACACATCAGGGTATAAGAGGGCGGACTATAGTGACACATCAGGGTATAAGAGGGCGGACTATAGTGACACATCAGGGTATAAGAGGGCGGACTGTAGTGACACATCAGGGTATAAGAGGGCGGACTGTAGTGACACATCAGGGTATAAGAGGGCGGACTGTAGTGACACATCGGGTTATAAGAGGGCAGACTGTAGTGACACATCAGGGTATAAGAGGGCGGACTGTAGTGACACATTGGGGTATAAGAGAGCGGACTGTAGTGACACATCGGGGTATAAGAGGGCGGACTATAGTGACACATCAGGGTATAAGAGAGCGGACTGTAGTGACACATCGGGGTATAAGAGGGCGGACTGTAGTGACACATTGGGGTATAAGAGGGCAGACTGTAGTGACATCGGGGTATAAGAGGGCGGACTGTAGTGACACATCGGGGTATAAGAGGGCGGACTGTAGTGACACATCGGGGTATAAGAGGGCGGACTGTAGTGACACATCGGGGTATAAGAGGGCGGACTGTAGTGACACATCAGGGTATAAGAGCGGACTGTAGTGACACATCGGGGTATAAGAGGGCGGACTGTAGTGACACATCGGGGTATAAGAGGGCGGACTGTAGTGACACATCGGGGTATAAGAGAGCGGACTATAGTGGCACATCGGGGTATAAGAGAGCGGACTGTAGTGACACATCGGGGTATAAGAGAGTGGACTGTAGTGACACATCGGGGTATAAGAGGGCGGACTGTAGTGACACATCAGGGTATAAGAGGGCGGACTATAGTGACACATCAGGGTATAAGAGGGCGGACTATAGTGACACATCAGGGTATAAGAGGGCGGACTGTAGTGACACATCAGGGTATAAGAGGGCGGACTGTAGTGACACATCGGGGTAGAAGAGGGCGGACTATAGTGACACATCAGGGTATAAGAGGGCGGACTGTAGTGAGACATCGGGATACCGTGTGATGTCACAGTGTGTGTCCTGTTCTGTGTGATGTCGGTGTGCGTGTCCTGTCCGGTGTGATGTCACCTTGTGTGTCTCATACAATATGATGTCTCATGTTTGTCTCATACAGTGTGAGGTCACCGTGTGTGTCCTGTCCGTTGTGATGTCACCGTGTGTGTCCTGTGCAGTGTGATGTCACCATGCGTGTCACGTCCGGTGTGATGTCACCGTGTGTGTGATGTCACCATGTGTGTCCTGTCCGTTGTGATGTCACCGTGTGTGTCCCGTACGGTGTGATGTCACCGTGTGTGTCCTGTCCGTTGTGATGTCACAGTGTGTGTCCTGTGCAGTGTGATGTCACCATGCGTGTCACGTCCGGTGTGATGTCACCATGCGTGTCCTGTCCGTTGTGATGTCCCAGTGTGTGTCCTGTGCAGTGTGATGTCGCCATGCGTGTCACGTCCGGTGTGATGTCACCGTGTGTGTCCTGTCCGTTGTGATGTCACAGTGTGTGTCCTGTGCAGTGTGATGTCACCATGCGTGTCACGTCCGGTGTGATGTCACCATGCGTGTCCTGTCCGTTGTGATGTCCCAGTGTGTGTCCTGTGCAGTGTGATGTCGCCATGCGTGTCACGTCCGGTGTGATGTCACCGTGTGTGTCCTGTCCGTTGTGATGTCACCGTATGTGTCCTGTGCGGTGTGATGTCACCATGCGTGTCACGTCCGGTGTGATGTCACCGTGTGTGTCCTGTACGGTGTGATGTCACCGTGTGTGTCCTGTACGGTGTGATGTCACCGTGTGTGTCCTGTACGGTGTGATGTCACCATGTGTGTCCTGTACGGTGTGATGTCACCGTGTGTGTCCTGTACGGTGTGATGTCACCATGTGTGTCCTGTGCAGTGTGATGTCACCATGCGTGTCACGTCCGGTGTGATGTCACCGTGTGTGTCCTGTACGGTGTGATGTCACCGTGTGTGTCCTGTACGGTGTGATGTCACCATGTGTGTCCTGTCCATTGTCACTAAGGGGCAGCACTATCTCAGGAGGAGGGGGCAGTGCACATGTGACCTGGCTCTTACCCGAATTGTCTATGAAAATTCCATAAAGCCGTAAAATATTCAGACTCTCAAATCTCTTCATGGTTTCGCTCTCAGACTTGAAGGTTTTTATGATAAATCTGGAGAAGTAAAGTGATAGATGAGTGCGGAGAACAGGACGGCCCCTGAACATGGCGGAGGGACAGAGGGGGTTGTATCATATTAGTTTGATGGTGATTGTAACAAACCCCGAGAACCAGTGGTGAATTGTTGTACTATTTATATTGACCACTAGATGTCAGCACAGAGCCGCACATAGGACTGTCTCGCTTTACAGCCTGCTGTGAGGCTGTTCTCATTGTCAGCGATCACGGGGCTGGCACCAGAGCGACATGTTTAATGAGCCACAATCACTGCACTCAACGTCTGCCACTCGTCTGTCTCTGCTCTCACTTGTTACCGGCCTCATTTCTTTGTCAGTTACTCACTCTGGGTTCTTGATCTGTTGACCCTTGAAGACTTTAATGGCCACTGGACTCTTGTGATATTCGCCGAGGTACAAATCATGGGTGGGTTTCTCCAGTATCAGTGGTCCACGCTTTAGATCTGTGGTTCGAATCTCGGTGATGTGCCAGGATGAGCGTTTACCTGCAGACACAAGAATGGGGGATCTTTACCAGCAGGAGCCTCGCGGCAGAGACCCTGGTGATTGTGTCACTGTGGGTCATACACATCACGTCTATACAGATGCCGGCCGGGGAGAATGCACCACACATCTTAAGAGGCGCATACCTTGTAATAAGTACGGAACGACATAAGTCAGTGACTGGGAGGCGGCGCAGGCTCCCGCTATAATGAGGCCATTGTCTGCGCTAAGGCGCAGAGCGGGGAAGAAACTTCACAAACGTTCCACAAAACAAGCAAAAGACTGAAAACTGGGGCAAATATGGTCACAAGTCCAAGCCGAAGCGGTGATCTGCTAATCACACTTTTCTCTTGTCCACCTGAGGTGGCTGGGGGCCGATGTGTCGTCCAGAAACAGATGGACGTGAAGACCAGCATGTCCAGAAATGGAGACCAGACTGCCTCCAGTTATTGACGACAAGCAGAGATTGTAACCTTCTATTAGAAAGTCACAGAAAATGGGAAACTTGCTTCATCCGATGGTGGGATCTAACAACAGAATGGCCACGTGCAAGAAATGTGAGTGCTCCCCGACTGCCCCCCAACCACAACTGCCAGCATCCCCGCCCGACCACAGCCTGCAGGTCAGAATCCCCGCATGGTGCTGCTTTTCTTACTATGGAGGAGCCGACGGCACTTACACACAGCCTTTATGGCGGACATTTCAGAGAGGATTTTATCCATTCTCTCCTCTACGTTCTCCATCTTTTCAGAAAGATTTTCTACATCAAACAAACAAAAAACAATTTTAGAAATAAAAAAAGCACCCAAATTATTCTATCACCCCAAGAGGAAATCTGGTTGTACACCCCAGTTAGAGGACACTGCACGGTGCGCTACAGTGGTTGTATACCCCAGTGTGAGGACTGCATGGTATGCTACAGTAGTTGTACATTCCAGTGTGAAGACACTGCATGGCCTGCACTACTGTGGTTGTACACCCAAGTGTGAGGACACTGCATGGCCTGGCTACAGTGGTCGTGTGCCCCAGTGTGAGGGCACTGCATGGCCTGTGTGACGGTGGTCGTACATCCATGAGTGAGGAGACTGCATGGCCTACGCTACAGTGGTCGTACACCCAAGTGCGAGGACAGTGCATGGCCTGTGTGACGGTGGTAATACATCCCAGTGTTAGGAGCCTGCATGGCCTGAGCTACAGTGGTCGTACACCCAAGTGTAACCAAAAATACTTGATGGAAAACATACCAGTCAGTTATGTGATAATAATCACAATAGTGAGCAATCTAGCAGGAAGTAATAATACTGGACAGGACCGTAACAGACAAACTGCATGTTCAACATGACCAAAAAAACAATAAAGAAGCAGTCATGAGTCCCATTGTATGCAAATCAAGAAAAAAGCTTTATTAATAACAACAGGTATAAAACGGCAGAGAGAGGATCCCCCGTGGCACCCTCAGCACGTAAAAAAGGACACAAGTGGGTTCATAATGGTATCTATTAATGGCAGTGTTGTCAGTACCAACCTTCCATGTGCCTGAATAGTACAGCCAAATAGTTACATACATTACTGGCAAAAAGTATATCAAGTATATATACACGTACATATGGTGGTACATACCCGTAGATCAGAAAGTATAAGTAGATATACACCCAGCTCCCGTCCACCCCAACGCGCGTTACGGCTGATGCCTTTCTCAAGGGGAGATACAATACAATGGGACTCATGACTGCTTCTTTATTGGTTTTTTGGTCATGTACACCCAAGTGTGAGGATACTGCATGGTCTGGCTACAGTGGTTGTGTTCCCCAATGTGAGGACACTGCATGGCCTGTGTGAAGGTGGTCGTATATCTTAGTGTGAGGAGACTGTATGGCCTGCACTACAGTGGTCGTACACCCCAGAGTGAGGACATAGCATGGTCTGGCTACAGTGGTTGTGTGCCCCAATGTGAGGACACTGCATGGCCTGTGTGAAGGTGGTCGTATATCTCAGTGTGAGGAGACTATGGCCTGTGCTACAGTGGTCGTACACCCCAGTGTGAGGACATAGCATGGTCTGGCTACAGTGGTTGGGTGCCCCAATGTGAGGACACCGCATGGCCTGTGTGACAGTGGTCTTACACCCCAGTGTGAGGACACTACATGGTCTGCGTTTCAGTGGTCGCACACCTATATATCCCACGTAGTCCATTTGAATATCTTACCGGTTAGGTACTCCTTCAGCTGCTTCAGGTCTTCCTTTATGTCCTTCTGGTTTTGGCGTTTTCTTATATTCTCTGTAAAGACATTAAAAAACTTTTCTCTGTGTTCGACCGCCAACATCAGGGAGACGTGTGAGGCGGCGTCTCCGAGCCGGTCCGTGAGCAGCTCAAACTCCTCCTTGATGCCGTTGGCCTTAAGTATCTGCTGCCACCAAGCCTGGTGTGAATACTTTACGACCCAGCACTTGGCATTGTCCAGGGTCACCCGCAGCTCCTTCATCACCACCTTCAACTGCTCAGACTTCTCCTTCTGCGTCTGTAAAGCCTTCGAGGCCATCATCAGAATTTGTATCCGCTTTTTCAGGCGACGGCACTGCTGCTTATTGGAGCTGGCCTTGTCACACAATCCATAGATGGTTTGGGCAATGTCCAGGACCTGACCTAGGACGTCCATCACCTAGAAGACATCACCCAGAGAGGACACAGTGAAGGAAGTGACGGCAGATAAACCCATCTCATGAAATCACATTGGAAGCGGGAGGAGAACATGGTCACTGGTAATGGATGGCACACAGCAGCTCCGAAAACCAAATCGTCCAAGACATCCTCTACCGCCAGGCCACGTATCACCCAGGACACAAGCCTCCATGGACAGATGTCTCGTCTGCTGTGATATCCGGTGGCCACAGAACGTACAATATTATAGGCTGCCCCGGACGCCACCTCCATCAGACGCCCCACCTGAGACCACCTCCATCAGACGCCCCACCTGAGACCACCTCCATCAGACGCCCCACCTGAGACCACCTCCATCAGACGCCCCACCTGAGACCACCTCCCATCAGACGCCCCACCTGAGACCACCTCCATCAGACGCCCCACCTGAGACCACCTCCATCAGACGCCCCACCTGAGACCACCTCCATCAGACGTCCCACCTGAGACCACCTCCATCAGACGCCCCACCTGAGACCACCTCCATCAGACGCCCCACCTGAGACCACCTCCATCAGACGCCCCACCTGAGACCACTGACACCGCACAATGGAGAAAGGATGAGATTATCCCCCTGCTGCGGCCTGGTCGGCTCCTGACAAGTCACACGACGATGACCCTCTAGACCCGGTATATTACATGCCGTTTGGCTGGTAATAATCCTCACGTGACCCTCATGGGGACTGCAATGACGGCCATATTGGAGGTCAGCCAATTTTCCAACAGTAAGAAAGCTTCGGGGGAAGTATGCTTAGAGGAACTAGCAGATTTCAGGAAGACAATGTAAAAATGAGAGGGCTTTCTATGAACAGTTCTGCAATAGGTGTCCAGATCATACAATTCTTTAACTTCCAAAACCTGAAAACCCTCCTGATCCAACTGCTGCTAAACCAGAAATCATCTGCACTGATACATAGTCACGACAGGAGAGAGATTAGTACAGAATTCACCCTGCTGGGTACAATTGTCCCAAACCCTCAGCTGTGAAAAGTATTAGGTCAGGATACACAAGCTGCACTCTTCCCTGTCACTCACTGAACATTACAGCGTGAACTCACTGATTGTGCAAGGCTCCGACTTCTCTGTCCTGTGACTCAGAGGCCCGCACTTTTATACCCCGGCCCAGCGCCCGCCCATCCCCGGATTACCCTCATTTGTATTCTTCCTATCATGTGAGACGGATGGACAGAAGCTGAGATGATGCACATTTACTACAAAAAGCCAAAGATCTGCAACTTCTGGTTATTTGCTGATTTTATCTTAGAGGAAGAAACAAAACTTTTTGAAAAAGTCTGATTGCCTTTTCAGCATACGTCACCCGCCATACGTCCCCTGGCATACATCACCCAGCATACATCACCCAGCATAAGTCATTCGGCATACGTCCCCTGGCATACATCACCTGTGATCAGGGCTGGACTGGGACTAAAATTCAGCCCTGGCATTTGAAGTCACACAGGCCCACTTGTCACTTGGTGACTGTATAATATCTTTGTAGGTTACAAGAAGTGCGGAGAGTGTAACACGACTATATAACATATAATACAGCTGTATCCAGCATTACAGCTCGGTCCTATTTATGGCTTTTAGTTGCAGTACCAAGAAAAGCCGCTACTTTACCTACATAACTGGATCTCATAGATAATGAAGGGATTGTGGAACCTCATTCTGATGCTCCATAAACTCTGCCTACAGCCACTTTTGGTTCGTGACCCGGTGACTCTGGAGAGCGGTGACATCAGTAACGTCACCGCTCTTCCGATATTCCGGGTCTTGCGCTGAGCTCGGCGAATGTGAAGAGCGGTATTGTTACTACCGTCACCGCTCTTCAGAGTCGCTGGGTCTCACCGGGTCTGGGCTAGTAGTGGGGGTGTCTGATAAACACCTCTCCATTACTTACACCAGGGATTGATAGCAGCTGACATTACGCAGCTGACATCAACCCTAAAAATCATTACACATTCCAGAATTAAATGCTCTGGCAGCTGGGAAAAGCAGTAGAGTTAGCGCTATTCCCAGGCGCCAGATGCTAACTACAACTGTCATCATCCTTGCTTGTTTAGTATAATACACCCCATAGTCCTCCATATATTATAATGTGCACCTCAGTCCTCCATATAGTATAATACACTCCTCAGTCCTCCATATAGTATAATACACTCCTCAGTTCTCCATATAGTATAATACACTCCTCAGTCCTCCATATAGTATAATACACTCCCCATAGTCCTCCATATAGTATAATACACTCCCCATAGTCCTCCATATAGTATAATACACTCCCGATAGTCCTCCATATAGTATAATACACTCCCCATAGTCCTCCATATAGTATAATACACTCCCCATAGTCCTCCATATATTAAAATACATTGCAATTCCTCCATATAGTATAATACACTCCTCAGTCCCCCATATAGGATAATGTACTGCCACAGTCCTCCATATAGTATAATACACTCCTCAGTCCTCCATATAGTATAATACACTCCTCAGTCCTCCATATAGTATTATACACTCCACATAGTCCTCCATATAGTATAATACACTCCTCATAGACCTCCATATGTTAAAATACACTGCAATTCCTCCATATAGTATAATACACTCCTCAGTCCTCCAAATAGTATAATACATTCCTCAGTCCTCCAAATAGTATAATACATTCCTCGTAGTGCTCCATATAGTATAATGCCCTGCCATTGTCATCCATGCAGTACAATTCACTTCCCATAGTATAATGCACCCCATAGTTCGTCATATAGTATAATGCAGTGGTTCCCAACTCCAGGCCTCGAGGGCTGCCAACAGTGCAGGTTTTCAGGATTTCCTTAGTATTGCACAGGGGTTGGAATCCTCACCTGTGCAGATGATCACATTACCACCGATGCAATACTAAAGAAATCCTGAAAACCTGCACTGTTGGCGGCCCTCGAGGCCTGGAGTTGGGGACCACTGATATAATGTATTCCCCATAGTCCTCGATACAGTATAATGCAGCCCACATATAGTATAATGATGCCACCCCAGAGTATAATGCAGCCACCCCACAGAATATATTGTAGCCCCCTGAGTATAATGTAACCACCCAGAGAATATAATGCAGCCCCCTCATATAGTATAATGCAGCCCTGCATATATAATATATGGTAGCCCCCTCATAGAGCATAATGCAGCCCTCATAGAATATAATGTAGCCCCTCCATAGAATATAATACAGCACCTCAAAGAATGTAATACAGCCCTCCCCCATAGAATGTAATACAGCCAGCCCCCATAGAATGTAATGCAGCACAGCCTCCATAGAATGTAATACAGCACAGCCCCCATAGAATGCAGTGCAGCCCAGCCCCCATAGAATGTAATGCAGCACAGCCCCCATAGAATGTAATGCAGCACCCCCCCATAGAATGTAATACAGCACAGCCCCCATAGAATGTAATGCAGCCAGCCCCCATAGAATGTAATGCAGCCAGACCCCATAGAATGTAATGCAGCCCCCCCATAGAATGTAATGCAGCCAGCCCCCATAGAATGTAATGCAGCACAGCCTCCATAGAATGTAATGCAGCCCAGCCACCATAGAATTTAATACAGCACTGCCCCCATAGAATGTAATGCAGTCCAGCCCCCATAGAATGTAATGCAGCCCAGCCCCCATAGAATGTAATACAGCCAGCCCCCATAGAATGTAATGCAGTACAACCTCCATAGAATGTAATACAGCACAGCCCCCATAGAATGTAATACTGCCAGCCCTCATAGAATGTAATGCAGCCCAGCCCCCATAGAATGTAATGCAGACCAGCCCCCATAGAATGTAATGCAGCACAGTCCCCATAGAATGTAATGCAGCTAGCCCCCATTGAATGTAATACAGCACAGCCCCCACAGAATGTAATGCAGCCCAGCCCCCATAGAATGTAATGCAGCCCAGCCCCCATAGAATGTAATGCAGCACAGCCCCCATGGAATGTAATACAGCCAACCCCCATAGAATGTAATGCAGCACAGCCTCCATAGAATGTAATACAGCACAGCCCCCATAGAATGCAATGCAGCACAGCCCCCATAGAATGTAATGCAGCACAGCCCCCATAGAATGTAATGCAGCACAGCCTCCATAGAATGTAATGCAGCACAGCCTCCATAGAATGTAATGCAGCCAGCCCCCATAGAATGTAATGCAGCCAGCCCCCATAGAATGTAATGCAGCCCCCCCATAGAATGTAATACAGCACAGCCCCCATAGAATGTAATGCAGCACAGCCCCCATAGAATGTAATGCAGCCCAGCCCCCATAGAATGTAATACAGCCAGCCCCCATAGAATGTAATGCAGCACAGCCTCCTTAGAATGTAATACAGCCCTCCCCCATAGAATGTAATGCAGCACAGCCCCCATAGAATGTAATGCAGCCCAGCCCCCATAGAATGTAATACAGCCAGCCCCCATAGAATGTAATGCAGCCCAGCCCCCATAGCATGTAATACAGCCAGCCCCCATAGAATGTAATACAGCCAGCCCCCATAGAATGTAATGCAGCCCAGCCCCCATAGAATGTAATACAGCCAGCCCCCATAGAATGTAATGCAGCCCAGCCCCCATAGAATGTAATGCAGCACAGCCCCCATAGAATGTAATGCAGCACAGCCCCCATAGAATGTAATACAGCCAGCCCCCATAGAATGTAATGCAGCACAGCCCCCATAGAATGTAATGCAGCCCAGCCCCCATAGAATGTAATGCAGCACAGCCCCCATAGAATGTAATACAGCCAGCCCCCATAGAATGTAATGAAGCACAGCCCCCATAGAATGTAATGCAGCCCAGCCCCCATAGAATGTAATGCAGCACAGCCCCATAGAATGTAATACAGCACAGCCCCCTGTTGTGAATTCTGTGGCCAAGCTCCCTCCTGTGGTCGTGAGTGGTACTTCGGCTGGTTCTGTCTGTGAGCTTCCTTTGGTGGATGAGAGTGGTACTGCGGCTTCTGAGTTTCCTTCCTCAGGTGATGAGGTTAAGTCGTTAGGTGCTGCTCTATTTAACTCCACCTAGTGCTTTGATCCTGGCCTCCAGTCAATGTTCTAGTATTGGTCTTGCTTCCTCCTGGATCGTTCCTGTGGCCTGTCTGTCCTGCCTAAGCTAAGTTTTGCTTGTGTTATTTTTGTTTGCTGTTTTTTCTGTCCAGCTTGCTATATTGGTTTTTCTTGCTTGCTGGAAGCTCTGAGACGCAGAGGGAGCACCTCCGTACCGTTAGTCGGTGCGGAGGGTCTTTTTGCCCCTCTGCGTGGTTGTTTGTAGGTTTTTGTGTTGACCGCAAAGCTATCTTTCCTATCCTCGGTCTATTCAGTAAGTCGGGCCTCACTTTGCTAAATCTATTTCATCTCTGTGTTTGTATTTTCATCTTACTCACAGTCATTATATGTGGGGGGCTGCCTTTTCCTTTGGGGAATTTCTCTGAGGCAAGGTAGGCTTATTTTTCTATCTTCAGGGCTAGTTAGTTTCTCAGGCTGTGCCGAGTTGCATAGGGAGCGTTAGGCGCAATCCACGGCTGCCTCTAGTGTTGTGTGATAGGATTAGGGATTGCGGTCAGCAGAGTTCCCACGTCTCAGAGCTCGTCCTATGTTTTTGGTTATTGTCAGGTCACTTTGTGTGCTCTAAACTTCAATGTCCATTGTGGTTCTGAATTACCTGTTCATAACAGCCCCCATAGAATGTAATGCAGCCCCCCCCCCCAATAGAATCCAGTTATCTCTCAGTGATATATTTAAAAAGATAAGAAAAAAACCACTCACCTCTCCTTGTGCCCCACGCTGCTTCTGGCTCCGGTCTCAGCAGCTGCAGTCTGCCCAGTCACACAGCAGGTGCGCGATGATATGACGTCATCGCGCACCTGCAGTGTCAGAGCAGGGAATGATGGGAGAGGGAGCGACATCATTGCATTCAACTGTTGAGTGCTGCGGTGCTGGCGGGGGGGGGGGGGAGTCGGCGGCGGGAGTCGGCGCTGGTGAGCGGCCCACAACTGCCACCGGCCCTTCTGGCATTTGACAGAACTGCCCGATGGCCAGTCCGGCCCTGCCCCCATGGTGGGCCGCGTGTCTCGTCCCGGCGATTACAAGGTTCAGCCCTCATTTACTTCATTCCTCCTGTGGTTTTTGTCAGTGCTGTGTGATTATTGGTGACGTCGGATCTCACAAGGGCGCCATCCTCGTCCAGGGGTTGTGTCTGGTATTCCCTTTATTTATGGCTGCTGAGAAGATGCCGTGCTGCGTGTAAGGCCACATTCACACGCTCAGCATCTGGTCAGTATTTTACATCAGTATTTGTAGCTAAAACCAGAGGAGGCGTATAATGGAGACTTGTCACCACTGCTGGCTCTGGCTTATAAATACTGATAACTACACAAATAAACCCATAAATAAAGTTAAATGGCACGTGGACTGGGTCAACTATAACAACAACACAGAGCTACAGCCTATAATGCCAGTAAAAATACAGATTTATTTTGAACAAGTTTAGAATTAGTAAATCACACTATTTAATACAAGGTAACTGCATACCAAGCGGGGAGGACCGGAACACTTTGTGTAATCTAGTGGAAAGGTGCCGCACACTGCAGAGTAAATAGAGCCCTTAATACATAACACTTAACGAGGGATACGTTGTTCCATATAGAGTTAATACGCCACTAAAGCAAAGTAAAATTCAGCACTTACATGAAATACACTGTGTTCCAAATTATTATGCAAATTGGATTTAAGTGTCATAAAGATTTAATTGTTTTGTTTTTCAAATAAACTCGTGGATGGTATTGTGTCTCAGGGCTCAATAGATAACTGAAATCAATCTTAAAAACATGTGATAATTAGTTTTCCAGGTGATTCTAATTAAAGGAAAACTACTTAAAAATGATGTTCCACATTATTAAGCAGGCCAAAGGTTTCAAGCAATATGGGAACTAAAAAGGATCTCTCTGCTGCTGAAAAGCGTTAAATAGTGCAATGCCTTGGACAAGGTATGAAAAAATTAGATATTTCACAAAAACTTTGTGATCATCATACTGTGAAGAGATTTGTGAGCGAAACAGAGCACAGACAGAGTTCATGCAGATAAAGGCATAATGAGGAAGGTTTCTGCCAGACAAATTAATTGGATTAAGAGAGCAGCTGCCAAAATAGCATTACAAAGCAGCAAACAGTTTTTTGAAGCTGCTGGTGCCTCTGGGGTCCCTCGAACCTCAAGGTGTAGGATCCTTCAAAGGCTTGCTGTGGTGCATAAACCTACTATTCGGCCCCCCCTAAACAGTGTTCACAAGCAGAAACTGTTGCAGTGGGCCCAGACATACCTGAAGACTCCAAACAGTCTGGTTTACTGATGAGTGTGGAGCAACCCTGGATGGTCCAGATGGATGGAGTAGTGGATGGTTGGTGGAGGCCACCATGTCGCAACAAGGCTGCGACGTCAGCAAGGAGGTGGAGGAGTCATGTTTTGGGCCGGAATCATGGGGAAACAGCTGGTGGGGCCCTTTAATGTTTCTGAAGATGTGAAAATGACCTCTGTAAAGTAAATAGAGCTTCGGACTGACAACTTTGTACCATGGTCTAAAAGCAGAAACGTGCCTTCAGGAGCAAAATCATCTTCATGCTGACAATGCCCCATCTCATGCTGCAAAGAATAGTGAGTGATTGGCTGCTATGGGCATAAAAGGAGATAAACTCATGGTGCGGCCACCATCTTCCCCTGACCTCAACCCTATAGAAAACCTTTGGAGGATCATCAAGCAAAAGATCTATGAGGGTGGGGGCCGTTCACATCAAAACAGCGGCTCTGGGAGGCGATTCTGACTTCATGCAAAAACGTACCAGCAGAGACTCTCCAAAAACTCAAGAATGCAAGAATTGTGAAGGTGATATCAAAGAAGGGTCCTATATTACATGTAACTTGGCTGTTAGGATGTTTTGGAGTTTTTTGTTTTTTTGTTCAGTGAATGTGACCTCCTAATGCTGCAAATTCCACAAATGAGCATTTTCAGTTCTTTAAAACACATCAAATGTTTAGAAATTCTACTGTGCCTAATAATTTGGAACAGTGCATTTTGAGTTTTTATTCATTTTGGAGATTATACTGTTATCATTGGGAGGTTTCTTCAATAAAATTCGATGTATAATCTAACGGATGATGACTTTTATTAGACTGACTGTCATTTGCACCGACCATTTAGGAAAATCGAAGAAAAATGTCATCTGCATAATAAATTGGAGCATAGTGTAAAGCAGTAGTGTGTGGCGTCCCCACCACCCCAACGCACGTTTCGCTCCTTCGTCAGGAGGCGTGGGGAGGGACGGGTTAAATAGTGTGAGAGGCCAGCAGCGGCACGTATTTAGAAGGTATGTGTGGGTCACGTGTGCTCAAATGTATTCAGGGAAGTGCAGCGAGTGGAAGGAAAGCCCCAGTTTGAACCGCACATCCGCCGCCAATGTCACTTCTCTTAGATGGGTCATAGGCTTCTGGCCGTGGAACACAAGCCGGCATAGTCCGGCAAGGAGATGGCGCATGCGCCTTGGTCCCTGAGGCCACTTATCTGGGCATCCGAGGGTGAGAAGGCGCTGCATGCGTAACACTCGGGAAAATAACCAATAGAAGGTATTGGGACATGTAGACTGTGTAAGTGCTGAAAGGTGGAGGTTTCTAATGAAAAACTAAATGTGTGCAGAAATGAAGGATTGGTGTGGAAAATGATTATGTGCAAAAAAGGAAGGGATTAATATAAAGAGTTTAGCATCAAACTAAAATGGTGAAATAGATGTGAAATGATGAGCACTAGTAATAACAAGATATGTCTGAAAATATTATAAAGTGCAGTGTGTGTGAGTGCCGCCATGAGAATAAAAATAATACAGAGCTGTAAAGAGACCACAAATACACAAACAAGACTAAGGACTTACTATACAAACAATCATCCTTAATAACCAAAACTCTCAACAAATCAGACTCATCACGCGTTTAACAACCACATGGGATCAAATCATCAGTATCGTCCACCAGCATTGGAAGGTATCTGATCCAATCTCTATTTATTTTAGAACTAAACTGTATTTGCCATGATGATCTGAGGTCGGGCTGAGTTGGTTTGGTCACGTGTATCCTGCCAGGTCTCCCTCCTGACGCTTCCTCTTCTTTCTTCTTTTTTATTAGAATCTGCGCATGAATCTTGAAAAAAAAAAAAAAAAATCTCTACCATCAGTTTAGGACGCTTTTTCAAATCTTTTAGTCCACTGCAAGAAAACGTTTTTCAGGACTTTGCATGATTGATTTGGACTGGAAGATTATTTATAATTTGTTTCTTATATTTTGCTTCTTTTGTACTACAAATATTTCTTATATTTACCGTATTTAAAGCTTGAACTATAATTTATATTTTTGAGTATTGTACTCGTTACTCTTTTGGAGCTTATGTCCGAGTTATCTCATCCACTTTACATGCACTAGGCACTTTATATCATGTCACTAGTCTTGTTAGTGTATTTGTAGTCTTTTTACAGCTTTGTATTATTTTTATTCTCATGGCGGCACTCACACACACTGCACTTTATGCGGCGCCTTCTCACCCTCGGATGCCCAGATAAGTGGCCTCAGGGACCAAGGTGCATGTGCCATCTCCTTGACGGACCATGTCAGCTTGTGTTCCACGGCCACAAGCCTATGTTCCATCTAAGAGGAGTGACACTGGCGGCGGATGTGCCATTCGAACTGGGGCTTTCCTTCAACTTGCTGCACTTCCCTGAATACATTTGATCACACGTGACCCGCACATACCTTCTAAATACGTGCCGCTGCTGACCTCTCACACTATTTAACCCATCCCTCCCCACGCCTCCTGACGAAGGAGCGAAACGTGCGTTGGGGTGGTGTCGACGCCACACATTACTGCTTTATTTCAAGTAAGTGCTGAATTTTACTTTGCTTTAGTGGCGTATTAACTCTATATGGAATAATGTATCCCTCGTTAAGTGTTATGTATTAAGGGCTCTATTTACTCGGCAGTGTGCGGCACCTTTCCACTAGATTACACAAAGTGTGGCGGTCCTCCCCGCTTGGTATGCAGTTACCGTGTATTTAATAGTGTGATTTACTAATTCTAAACTTGTTCAAAATACAATTAGATTTTTACTGGCATTATAGGCTGTAGCTCTGTGTTGTTCTTACAAATACTGATGTAAATACTGACGGTGTGAACGTGGTCTAGGAGAACCCTCCATGGGGCTTCATTTTTCAGTTTTCAGGCGAGGTGTTTTCCAGGGTTTCCTATGTCCTTGCTCTTCATGGTTTTGTGCTGCGGTGACCGGGTCAGGAGGAAGCGGATCGTCCTCAGCTGCCTGGAAGTTCCACAGCTAAGAAGTAGCTGAGAGTTTCCCAGCCTGTGAGTCACCAGCCATAGTGACCCCCAGAGGGAGCGCAGGGCCACAGAGACCACAGGACAAGCCGTCTGCACTTTCATAATACCTCTCATTAACCCTCCAGACACCGATTCTGACCTGATATCTGGTGAGTTTGCAGTACGAGGGTCCGGTGTCCTCATACACTATCATGGGAGAGCCCAGATCAGTCATCCTTGTCCCATAATTTAATGTATCTATCTACAGAGCATATGTGTGGATGGAGGTCTGACGCAGGGACCACCGCTGGTGGCAAACGAATGGAACGGTACTGAGCATGTGCGACCACTGCTCCATTCTCTGTCTATAGCAGTGGTGGTCGCACATGCTCAGTGTAACTTGTGGAGAGATGATGGATCTTGTTTATGGGATTATGTAGTAAATGAGCTCACCGGTAAGTGTGGACAGTCCTATATGTGACCACTGGGAGGCATAAAGGGGGTGCCAGTGGTCACTGCAGAAGCTGCCTACATGTGGCGCTCATCGGCTGTTCCAGGTACAGGCGAGGGCACGGGAAGGGCAGATTAGCAGTCTGCAGGCCCATAGGGATCCCTGCAGAAAATAACATTGGCCTTATGGGATGTAGGGCTGATCACTGTGGGTGGGGCTGATCACTGTGGGTGGGGCTAATCACTGTGGGCGGGGCTGATAATAAGGAGTAATAGATTGTAGGACTTTTTTATTATATATAGATACATCACATGACACAACTACGATACATTACAGGATCAGACACAACAGAACAAAACAAGCACAAAGCTTCAGTCAGACAAGACGAAAAAATCAGACACAAATCACAAAGAAAACCAGAAATGGAAACAAAATGGAGGAAAGTTCTTGACCTACAAATCAGGGAAAAAAAATAAAATAAAGACACACAAAGAAAACAAAGCTTAAAGGGAAGGAACAAACTAACCATAACTACATGAATACTCCCCTAAAATACTAAATAGTATAAAATCATGTAAGACCCCCAGCCCAGCTTCATTCATACTACTATATACAACCCCAACTACATTCACACTGTCTTATATACAATATTATATACAATATATGCACTATAAACACATTACACTAAGCCGAATATTATACAACCCCGCAAACACTACAAAACCCTACTGGTCCCACTGCCGAACCTTACAGCCCCCCTTACACCACCACATTCACCCTACAACAAACCTAAATACAACACAATATACAAAATTAACAAAAAAAAGTTTATTTTTTTATTTTATTTCATATTTATAGATTTTTTACCTATATATAAGCACACACCTACTCTAACTATCCCACCAACGCTGATCCAGCTCTGGCCACAAAGTTCAGGAATCATCCGAGCTAGGATCAGGCCCCAAAGTTTATCCCCAGGCGGAGCCTGGGCCAGGCCAGATCAGTCTCTTATCACTGCTGTTGAACTCCCCAATCCCCCCACCCAGCCTAAGACACTCTATTATACACAATATATATAATACACTATATACAATATATACAGATACATAAATCCAACATCACAGAACACAACCTACGTACTCACCACCCAAGGTTCAAGGTCGATGCCTGCAAACCTCCTATTTCAGGATACAGAAATACAAGACAAAAATCTAGGGTGCAAATATATCAGCCCATCACCAGGATATAGGAGTACTAACGGACTAAGGCACCCCGAAGGAGAAACCCCTCCAGAGATGGGCTGCCTTCCGGGCACCCAGTCTTTCGAGGAGGGTTTCCAGAAGATCAAACCCGGGATCTTCGCCTCCCAGCCAGAGACTCTAACACTTGTCCTGGTTGACCTTGGACCTGGATGCCTCTGAGCAGGTCTCCACTTCTGACATCACCACCATCACCTCCTCTTGCAAAGAAACAAATACGGTGACAACGTCCACATAGGCCACAACCCTCAGGATAGCCTGAGAATGCTGCTTCAAACTTCATCTACACGGACGATTTTACTCTGCGACAAAACTAAAAATTGTGCATTCCACGTGAAGTACCTGACCACTGCGCTGACTATGAATAAAGTGGCTCGGTCGGTCCCTTCTCCCGATGTCTCTGAACGTTCCATAGGCTCACTCGTATAGGACACAGTAGCCAGCCGGAGCCAACAATGGAAGCTCCCACCCTATTGTACACCTCTGTATTAAAGGGACAATGAAGCAGGAAGTGCTCCATGCTTTCCAGCATGGTAGCACAAGCCTCACGGAGACAATTCATGTCTTCGGACCTCCTGTACTTCAAATTGTCCCTCACATACAACTTACCTTGGAAGCAGTGCCAAGTTAAGTCCCAGTACTTCTTGGGGATCCTGCTAGAACTTAAACTCAACCCAACCTCTAAATCCCGATTTGGCCAGTCGTTGAAGACCAATGGTCTCTGAAAATGTGAAAGCAAGACATGTCTGTTGAGGAGTTTCCTTGTTAGGGAACTCACCTCTCACATTCCCAGACCCCTTTGGCGCATCATTTTCAGAACCAGGGTAACATAAGCCAGGAGTTGCCCGTTTGGTGTGCAAAGATCCTTTAATCTTCCTCCTGTCTCTTATTCCTGGAGGAAGGCTCAAACCATCCCTTGCAGGAGAATGCCCACGAAGGAGCCCTCTCTTTCCAGAGATTTGCCACGTTAACCTTCTAATGGGTGTTCACTAGGAACACCACAGGGTTCTCCATATTCAACCCCCTAGTCTCCTCGTACGGGAAGTGACCTCCCGCTTGACTAGTTTCGGTCTATTCCCGCATAAAATCTGGAAGAACAGACTGTAGACCCGTGTCCAGAGAGGCTTTGGCAAGACACAGACACTGCTCAGGTAGATTAGCAAGGGGAGCAGGATAGCTTTGCACAGGATAATCCTTTCCCTCAGGGTCAAAGACAACCCTTCCATTGGTCCACTCTTTGGGTGACACCTTTGAGTCTGCCTTCTCAGTTTTTTGTGGGGTAGTCACCCTGGCCAAATTCGATGCCTAGGACTTTGGCATGTTCTTGGGGTTTGAGCAGGGTGTCCAGAAGATCAAACCCAGGATCTTCGCCTCCCAGAGACTCACACACTTGCCCTAGTTGACCTTGAACCCGGATGCCTCTGAGCAGCTCTCCACTTCTCACATCACCACCACCTCCTTTTGTGAAGAAACAAAGACGGTGACATCGTCCACAACCCTCAGGATAGCCTCTGGCGCCACCCCGCCCATCCTCACCCTCCCCAGCGGTCCACAATTGACCCTTCTGAGGAAGGAATCAATTGCAATTGCGTAAACAAAAGGGCTAAGAGGGAAGCCCTGGCGTACACCAGATCCTACCCCAAAAGGTTCTCCAATCCACCCGTTTACCAGAGGGAAAGTCTCAGCCCCTGCATACAAGGTTTTAAGCCAGTCCACAAACCCTCCAGGCAGACCATACCTCAAAAAAGTGGACCAGAGTTACTCGTGGTTGACCCAATCAAAGGCTTTTGCCTGAGCCAGGGTCAGAAAGAACCCCTTCCAAATGGCCCGCCCTGCATTGCTCCACGGCCTCTTGGACACCCAGAACAGCACTGAAAGTGCTACGGCCAGGAACGCAACAGTGCTGGGCCTCCGAAAAGGAGCCGCAGTGCAAACTTCAACAGCCTGTTTAAAAGTATCTTAGCCAAAACCTTCCTGTCCACATTGAGAAGTGCTATGGGACGCCAATTCTCAATGCGTGACGGATCCTTACCCTTTGACAAAATGATCAAAGCTGACCAAACCAGGGATTCAAGCTTCAGGAGGCTAATTTGCATATTCCAGGTGCCTTCTGGGAGAAGCGAAGTCTCCCTAAGCTAGAAGATCGTTGGGTACAGCCGGGACCAGCTGCTTCGAAAGCATCACCAAACCAGGGATTCAAGCTTCAGGAGGCTAATTTGCATATTCCAGGTGCCTTCTGGGAGAAGCGAAGTCTCCCTAAGCTAGAAGATCGTTGGGTACAGCCGGGACCAGCTGCTTCGAAAGCATCACCAAACTGCGCGCCTTACGGCGCGCGAATTTTTGCCTGTAGGACATTATTGCAAGACAGCTTGGCTGAGTAGATTACACAAGAAGGAAAACACACAGCAAGTCAGCAGGATCTAGGAGCAACATGGCAGATGTGACAACCTACATGGTGAGCTGCAGCATGTGCTACATGTTCACAGATCGACCAGAAGAAGAATCCAATTTCACCTGTCAGAAGTGTAGACTAGTGGCCCTTTTAGAAGAAAAGGTGCGGGGTCTGGAAGAAAGAATAGCAACTTTGAAACTCATCAAAGAGAATGAAGACTTTCTAGACAGAACAGAAGCATCTCTACTGGTCACAGAAGGTGCAAAAAGTGTCAGAGAACCTCCAAAAGCAGATGATTGGAAGCATGTGACCAAAAGAAGCAAGAAGACCATGGAGAAATCACCAACCACACAACTGAAGAACCGATATCAAATCTTTGTAGAGGATGAAGATGGCACACCTAAGAATGAAGCAATACCAGCAAGCAAAAAAGAAAAGGGCACACAGCAACAAGTGACAGCAAAAAGTACAGCCAAGAAGCAACGAAGAGTGGTGGTGGTGGGAGACTCACTACTGAGAGGCACCGAAGCAGCCATCTGCAGACCGGACATAACTGCAAGAGAAGTATGCTGCCTTCCAGGTGCGATGATCAAGGATGTGACCGATAGGATACCAAAGCTCTTCAGCTCCAAGGACGTCCACCCATTTCTTCTGATACATGTTGGCACCAATGACACGGCAAGGAAGGACCTACCGACAATCTGCAAGGACTTTGAAGAGTTGGGGAAGAAAGTAAAGGAACTGGATGCACAGGTAGTTTTTTCTTCTATCCTTCCAGTAGACGGGCATGGCACCAGGAGATGGAACAGGATCCTTGATGCAAACAACTGGCTAAGACGATGGTGCAGACAACAAGGATTTGGATTCCTGGACCACGGTGTGAATTACTGGTATGATGGACTCCTCGCCAGAGACGGACTACACCTCAACAAACCTGGGAAACACACATTCGCCAGAAGACTCGCTACACTCATCAGGAGGGCGTTAAACTAGAAGAAGAGGGGACGGGAAGAAAAACATTAGACTCGAACAAAGACGACCCAGGAAAACATACTCAGAAGGGAGGTAAGAACATTTCTAAAACAATCCACAGTGAGGAGATTGGAACAAAACAAAATCCTCTAAACTGCATGCTCGCAAACGCCAGAAGCCTGACAAACAAGATGGAAGAACTAGAAGCAGAAATATCTACAGGTAACTTTGACATAGTGGGAATAACCGAGACATGGTTAGATGAAAGCTATGACTGGGCAGTTAACTTACAGGGTTACAGTCTGTTTAGAAAGGATCGTAAAAATCGGAGAGGAGGAGGGGTTTGTCTCTATGTAAAGTCTTGTCTAAAGTCCACTTTAAGGGAGGATATTAGTGAAGGGAATGAGGATGTCGAGTCCATATGGGTTGAAATTCATGGAGGGAAAAATGGTAACAAAATTCTCATTGGGGTCTGTTACAAACCCCCAAATATAACAGAAAGCATGGAAAGTCTACTTCTAAAGCAGATAGATGAAGCTGCAACCCATAATGAGGTCCTGGTTATGGGGGACTTTAACTACCCGGATATTAACTGGGAAACAGAAACCTGTGAAACCCATAAAGGCAACAGGTTTCTGCTAATAACCAAGAAAAATTATCTTTCACAATTGGTGCAGAATCCAACCAGAGGACCAGCACTTTTAGACCTAATACTATCTAATAGACCTGACAGAATAACAAATCTGCAGGTGGTTGGGCATTTAGGAAATAGCGACCACAATATTGTGCAGTTTCACCTGTCTTTCACTAGGGGGACTTGTCAGGGAGTCACAAAAACACTGAACTTTAGGAAGGCAAAGTTTGAACAGCTTAGAGATGCCCTTAATCTGGTAGACTGGGACAATATCCTCAGAAATAAGAATACAGATAATAAATGGGAAATGTTTAAGAACATCCTAAATAGGCAGTGTAAGCGGTTTATACCTTGTGGGAATAAAAGGACTAGAAATAGGAAAAACCCAATGTGGCTAAACAAAGAAGTAAGACAGGCAATTAACAGTAAAAAGAAAGCATTTGCACTACTAAAGCAGGATGGCACCATTGAAGCTCTAAAAAACTATAGGGAGAAAAATACTTTATCTAAAAAACTAATTAAAGCTGCCAAAAAGGAAACAGAGAAGCACATTGCTAAGGAGAGTAAAACTAATCCCAAACTGTTCTTCAACTATATCAATAGTAAAAGAATAAAAACTGAAAATGTAGGCCCCTTAAAAAATAGTGAGGAAAGAATGGTTGTAGATGACGAGGAAAAAGCTAACATATTAAACACCTTCTTCTCCACGGTATTCACGGTGGAAAATGAAATGCTAGGTGAAATCCCAAGAAACAATGAAAACCCTATATTAAGGGTCACCAATCTAACCCAAGAAGAGGTGCGAAACCAGCTAAATAAGATTAAAATAGATAAATCTCCGGGTCCGGATGGCATACACCCACGAGTACTAAGAGAACTAAGTAATGTAATAGATAAACCATTATTTCTTATTTTTAGTGACTCTATAGCGACAGGGTCTGTTCCGCAGGACTGGCGCATAGCAAATGTGGTGCCAATATTCAAAAAGGGCTCTAAAAGTGAACCTGGAAATTATAGGCCAGTAAGTCTAACCTCTATTGTTGGTAAAATATTTGAAGGGTTTCTGAGGGATGTTATTCTGGATTATCTCAATGAGAATAACTGTTTAACTCCATATCAGCATGGGTTTATGAGAAATCGCTCCTGTCAAACCAATCTAATCAGTTTTTATGAAGAGGTAAGCTATAGACTGGACCACGGTGAGTCATTGGACGTGGTATATCTCGATTTTTCCAAAGCGTTTGATACCGTGCCGCACAAGAGGTTGCTACACAAAATGAGAATGCTTGGTCTGGGGGAAAATGTGTGTAAATGGGTTAGTAACTGGCTTAGTGATAGAAAGCAGAGGGTGGTTATAAATGGTATAGTCTCTAACTGGGTCGCTGTGACCAGTGGGGTACCGCAGGGGTCAGTATTGGGACCTGTTCTCTTCAACATATTCATTAATGATCTGGTAGAAGGTTTACACAGTAAAATATCGATATTTGCAGATGATACAAAACTATGTAAAGCAGTTAATACAAGAGAAGATAGTATTCTGCTACAGATGGATCTGGATAAGTTGGAAACTTGGGCTGAAAGGTGGCAGATGAGGTTTAACAATGATAAATGTAAGGTTATACACATGGGAAGAGGGAATCAATATCACCATTACACACTGAACGGGAAACCACTGGGTAAATCTGACAGGGAGAAGGACTTGGGGATCCTAGTTAATGATAAACTTACCTGGAGCAGCCAGTGCCAGGCAGCAGCTGCCAAGGCAAACAGGATCATGGGGTGCATTAAAAGAGGTCTGGATACACATGATGAGAGCATTATACTGCCTCTGTACAAATCCCTAGTTAGACCGCACATGGAGTACTGTGTCCAGTTTTGGGCACCGGTGCTCAGGAAGGATATAATGGAACTAGAGAGAGTACAAAGGAGGGCAACAAAATTAATAAAGGGGATGGGAGAACTACAATACCCAGATAGATTAGCGAAATTAGGATTATTTAGTCTAGAAAAAAGACGACTGAGGGGCGATCTAATAACCATGTATAAGTATATAAGAGGACAATACAAATATCTCGCTGAGGATCTGTTTATACCAAGGAAGGTGACGGGCACAAGGGGGCATTCTTTGCGTCTGGAGGAGAGAAGGTTTTTCCACCAACATAGAAGAGGATTCTTTACTGTTAGGGCAGTGAGAATCTGGAATTGCTTGCCTGAGGAGGTGGTGATGGCGAACTCAGTCGAGGGGTTCAAGAGAGGCCTGGATGTCTTCCTGGAGCAGAACAATATTGTATCATACAATTATTAGGTTCTGTAGAAGGACGTAGATCTGGGTATTTATTATGATGGAATATAGGCTGAACTGGATGGACAAATGTCTTTTTTCGGCCTTACCAACTATGTTACTATGTTACTATGTTACTATGACCTCCTTAATGATCTCGGCAGAGTGCCTGAGGAGAGACACTCATTGAACACCTGAGTCAAGAGGAGGACCAAGGAGTCCCTAAAGGTCCTAAAGAACTCGGATGTTAAGCCATCCGGACCTGGCAACTTTTTTGGGCCTGAGTCCATTGATCGCCAGTCTCACTTCCTCATCTTCGATTGCTTCTGCCAAACCACGCAGCGAGAGGTCAGCCCATGGCTCAGGAACAGCTTCAGCCAGGAAAGCCGACATCCTGTCATGATCCAGTTCCCTCTTTCCCAAGAGGTGTGAGTAGTATGAACGGACGACCTCCAAGATCCCTGATCTGGACCTTCTCAGGGATCCCATACTGTCTATCGGCCCCGTCACTATCTCACTATTCACTGACATCTTGCGGCATCTGTAAGGGTCGAGCATGTAGTACTTCCCGTAGCCCCTCTCAAAAATCAAAGATGGGTGCCTATCGTACTGACACCTCTTCAGCAAGGACTTCACACACTGTAGATCTCCTCGCGGCTACCTCCAGTCGAGATAACATGTTCGAGTTTCCTCCTCCGGCTGTGAAACAGGCGCTCCCAGTTCAGGCTTCTGAGGTTCGAGAGTTGCCAGAAGAATCTCGCCACCCGATGTTTGAACGTCTCCCACCACTCTGACTTAGGGTATGTGCACACGATGCGGGTTTTGCTGCGGATCCGCAGCAGTTTCCCATGAGTTTACAGTACAATGTAAACTTATGGGAAACCAAAAACGCTGTGCCCATGCTGCGGAAAAAGCAGTGCGGAAACGCAGCGGATTATTTTCCGCAGCATGTCAATTCTTTGTGCGGAATCCGCAGCAGTTTTCCATCTGCTCCAATAGAAAACTGCAGATGGAAAACCGCAGTGGAATCCGCATTAAAAACTGCAGCGGTTTTCCAATGCGGATTTAGCAAATCTGCTGCGGAAAAATCCGCAGTGGCCCATTCTACGTGTGCACATAGCCTTAGTGTTACTTAGGCCAAGCAGTGGTACCTGGCTTTGAAGAAATTCCTCAAAGGACCATCTTACAGCTTCTTCCTCAAGGATTGACGAATTCAGCTTCCATTAACCTCTTCCCATCCGAGGAGTCTCTGTAACGTTCAAAGAAAACAATCAAACAGTGATCGGAGAATTCCACCTCCACAACTGACAATGGTGAGGAGACGGCCCCTCCTTCAACTAAAACCTGTCAACTGTCTATCCTAGACCTGCACTGACTATCTCTAAAAAAGGTGAATCCTGCGTGGCCTGTGATGTGCCAGATGTGGACATCCTGTTTAGCGTGACGCAATCATAAGCCAGCCGGTCTCCGGAACCTCCTCTATCACAGGGTGTTGTGACGTTGTTGAAGTCCCCTCCAAAGACCACCTGCTGACTCGAAAATGAGAAAGGTTTGATCTTCATGAAGAGACACTTGTGGTCCCACTTGGACTGGGGACCGTAGATGTTAATGAGCCGAAGTTCCTGTACCCCATGGAGACATCTAGGATCAAGCATCTCCCCATTTCTAATTCGATTAATCATCTACATTCAATCACTGCAGTCTTAAAAATGATCGCCACCCCGCTATATGGCTCAGCCGCAAGAAACAGTAGGAGGGCTCATGCCTCCACTCCTGCCTTGTTTTATGCATGGTTGGTAGGTCAGTCAACCTGGTCTCCTGCAAAAACAAAATGTCAGCATCAAGTTGGCCGAGAAAATGAAAGGCCATGTATCTTGCCACTTCTGACTTTATGCTGGCAGCAATAATGGTTGCCAGCGTCAACAGGGTGGGTGCGCGATCATGATTGATTGAATTAGATAGCCTTTTTCTTCCCACCCCTGACAATTTCACCATCTTCCTCTGGCAATGATGAGTTTTTAATGCACTTAAGACAAAACAGGCTCAGCCATTCTCTCCTTACATACACGCTGACCCTTGTCTGATGGTCCTGAGTTAGTCCCCCCTAAGAGGGCCTTTTATTTGCCCCCTGAGAACACCCAACAACCTTGTCCGCAACCTCCGGCCCCGGGTCCCCATCGCCCCCCTCTGGAGGGGAGTCCTGGAGGGCCCCGAACCTGTTAGAGAGATCCACCAGAGGGGGGGCGTCTGGACCTTCCAATGGCACCTGGATCAGGGCCAAAGAGTCAGAGGGGTCGCACTCCAAGGAGGAGACTCGAGGCCCAGACCCCCTCTTATCCTTAGTTGTTTTCCTGTTACCCTTTTTCTTTTTCTGTGACCACTCGCCCTCTCCCTCATCCAGACTGTCACCGGATGAAGGTTCCTGGGCAGACATGGCGTCCTTTTGCTCCTCCCTTTCAAGTATCTTGACTTTCTCGCTAAATTCGCTGTTTTTAGGTTCCTCAGCTGCAAGTGAAGTACCCGGGTCAGAGTTTAGAGTCATTACTCCCTTCCCCCATAGCGCTGCTCCTGCCGCATGATATTGGATGGTGGCAGCCTGCTCCTCGCCGGTTCCCTGCCTCCTTCATCCCTACTGGTCCCTTCACCAGCGAGATTAGTCCCGGCTTTCGCCTGTCCCGCACTCGCCGCTTTTAGGACCGTATTGGCGAAGGAACGCGGACAGCGACTGAACGGGTGACCGAGGTCACCACACAAGTTACACCTAATCCTGCCACAGGTCGCAGCGAGATGGCCGAGGTCCCCACACAGTGCGTATTTCTGGGTGGTACACTGCGCACTGAAGTGTGTGGGGCTGCCGCACCTGTGACAGACCTTAGGCTGCCCCAGGTAGAAAATCAATATCCTGTCCCTCCCCAAAAATGTTGAGGAAGGGATATGGGTAATGGTGTTTCCTGAAACCTTCAATTTCATGATGAAGGTCTAGGCCCATAACCAGATACCATGGTCATCACAGTTCTTCTCAGGAATACCGTCAATGTTGCCTTGTCTACTGACCCAGGTGGAGATGTCCACACAGGAAAGTGACGCGTTACTGGTCGAAACGGTCACCTTCCTGGCTGGGTTCTGGCGGGATATCTCAACAGGAAAGAAACCCTGCCATTGGGGGCGAAGCCGAGCTTGCTCATGGCGAGACCACAAAATCTCAAGGCCCTCCAGTCTCACGAAGCTGGCATCGAAGTAGGAGGTCCCATAGGGATGGATCAAGGCGAAGATGTCATAAGCCGTGAAGCCCATCCCCAGCAGGAGCTCAGCAACCTTCCACCGATCAGGACAGGCATCCTTGCTTACCCACTGGAGACGGGCCATGTTCCTACGGATACGCCTCTGCCCCGGTGTCGGTAGAGACCAGACAGTCTCAGCCCCTCTATCTCAGAACGCAGAAAGAACGCATCTCTCTATCCAGAAAGACAGTTCAACCTCCCTCCCCTCTACATTGATGGAACTCTCCCCTTTCCTCAGGGCGTCCAGGAAGCGCTGCTGCAAGTCACCATCCTCAGGGTCACCAGACAAGGGCGCACTACTACCCCCAGCAGTGACAGCTCCTGAATAGCTTGGGGCTGAAGCCCCCACCTCCTCTCCACCAACACAAGTGCTGCTCTCCTCATTCACTCCACCACTACTCCCATCATTTTCTGCACAACTCCTTTACATAGTTAGTAAGGCCGAAAAAAGACATTTGTCCATCCAGTTCAGCCTATATTCCATCATAATAAATCCCCAGATCTACGTCCTTCTACAGAACCTAATAATTGTATGATACAATATTGTTCTGCTCCAGGAAGACATCCAGGCCTCTCTTGAACCCCTCGACTGAGTTCGCCATCACCACCTCCTCAGGCAAGCAATTCCAGATTCTCACTGCCCTAACAGTAAAGAATCCTCTTCTATGTTGGTGGAAAAACCTTCTCTCCTCCAGACGCAAAGAATGCCCCCTTGTGCCCGTCACCTTCCTTGGTATAAACAGATCCTCAGCGAGATATTTGTATTGTCCCCTTATATACTTATACATGGTTATTAGATCGCCCCTCAGTCGTCTTTTTTCTAGACTAAATAATCCTAATTTCGCTAATCTATCTGGGTATTGTAGTTCTCTCATCCCCTTTATTTTGTTGCCCTCCTTTGTACTCTCTCTAGTTCCATTATATCCTTCCTGAGCACCGGTGCCCAAAACTGGACACAGTACTCCATGTGCGGTCTAACTAGGGATTTGTACAGAGGCAGTATAATGCTCTCATCATGTGTATCCAGACCTCTTTTAATGCACCCCATGATCCTGTTTGCCTTGGCAACTGCTGCCTGGCACTGGCTGCTCCAGGTAAGTTTATCATTAACTAGGATCCCCAAGTCCTTCTCCCTGTCAGATTTACCCAGTGGTTTCCCGTTCAGTGTGTAATGGTGATATTGATTCCCTCTTCCCATGTGTATAACCTTACATTTATCATTGTTAAACCTCATCTGCCACCTTTCAGCCCAAGTTTCCAACTTACCCAGATCCATCTGTAGCAGAATACTATCTTCTCTTGTATTAACTGCTTTACATAGTTTTGTATCATCTGCAAATATCGATATTTTACTGTGTAAACCTTCTACCAGATCATTAATGAATATGTTGAAGAGAACAGGTCCCAATACTGACCCCTGCGGTACCCCACTGGTCACAGCGACCCAGTTAGAGACTATACCATTTATAACCACCCTCTGCTTTCATTTTCCTTACTGCCACCTCCCTCCTGGGATCACATCCCATTACTTCTTGTTGGGTGAGTGCAGGAGAAAAGGGTCCAAGAGGACAACCCCCACATCGCAGACAAGACAGCAGACACGTAACACAAGTATCAGTCATTTAATGAAGTGTCCTTCCAGCAGTAGTGATTTTTCACAGATCAGTGATCGCCAGACATTATGCAACAATAACTCCCAGCATGCCCTGCAGATGCAGACCACAGCTAGAGCCCAGGATGTGGAGCGGTGCTGGCAGCCGGACATTGCTGTATTAGATCAGGAGGGTGGTCACTGATCGGGCACCGACGGCCCCCATTATACAAGCTTTATCCATCTATGTGCCTGTTCCAGCATTACACTCCGGAGCTGCGCTCACTAATCTGCTCCTCACATTCTCTGCTATTCTAGCTGCAGTTTGTTGTTTTTGTGTTCTTGGAGGCTGGAGGGTTACACCGGGTGTGAGCAGACACCTGTATAACCGGTTACTCCCCCCGTATTACAGGAGCTGCAGCAGGTTGTTGGGGAGTTTGGGCAGTAAGCCTGCTGACTGTTTCCAATGACAATGGACAGGCCTTGGTCCGTCTGTGTTGTGGATTAATTGTACATACAGCCTGTATAACGGGTCTCAGGGGGTGCAGTCACCGCTGTGGGGCGCGGGAACAGGGGTCTCAGATCATCATCCTAATTATTGTTAGGAGGGTGTGAAGAGGGGTCAGTGCATCTTGTAATCTCTGCAGTAAATGACTGTGGCACCGTTTACAGCTCACTGTGCTGCTGCTGCAGCGCCTCCTGCATCTTCTCCGGGAGCACGCGGGTCCAGAATTCATACTTTTTGGCCTTCAGGTGTTTTGCCGCTGTCTGCTTCAGTTTTATCTCCATGTAATCTTCATCCTCGTCGTACTGTGGCCAGTGTTCCAAGCCCGAACCATTGGGGTCACTGGAGAGAAAAATGGAGTAAGAGTAAGGGTAAGTTCACACAGAGCGTTCTTGCTGCATTTTTTTTTTTTTTTTTTTTGGTTAAATTTTAGCTGCTTTTTACAGTACCAGCAAAGCTTATGAGATTTCAGAAATCTCCTGCACACACATTGGTTTTTTGTTTGATCAGTATTTTGTGCTTTGCTGCGTCGTTTTTTTTTTTGGAAACAGCATGTCACTTCTTCCAGCGTTTTTGCTGTGCTTTTTCACCCATTGACTTGAATGGATGTTGAAAAACAAAAAAAAAAAAAAACGCCCTATGTGAATTTACCCTAAAGATGTATAAACTGCAGAGCAGGACAGTGGTGGGATATACATGTGGTATGAGGGGGGGGGGGGGGGGTTGAGTGAGGGGGCCGAGAATGTGGGGGCTGAAGCCAAGGAAGCCCCCAATATCTGCCAGTCACCCAGCATATGTCTTACCCGGTGCGGGCGAAGTTGGCCCAGTATCTCATAACTGCTTTGCTCAGAACCTTCTCTTCTTCTGTGGAGGTTCCTGGAAGAAAAATAGAAGTAGAATTAGATGACAACACGCAGTAAATGTTCCTGCACGGGACCAGACAAAAATAATTTATTACCAGAACATCTTACATGTAGGAAAAAGAAACGAAGTTTGATAATAAAAAGAACAAATTCTGTGCCACAAAGTAGAAAGATGGAGGCAGGATGTGGTCCTGCATTATGTTACTGAAATATACAAAGTCTTCCCTGACACAGGACAAACATCTGCTCCACGCAGACGTCTAACACCTCTATATAACACTGGGGTCCCATGTGTGCACTGCTCCAGCCACAGACACTAATGCCCCCCATATATCAGAGACGTGACCAGGGCACTGATAAGCTGCACCATCTTTCTCCTCCCCAACAAGCTGGAAGATCCGTCTCCATGATGACAAGCTGGATGGTCCGTCTCCTCTATAACTAGCTGGATGGTCCCCTTTCCTCAATGACAAGCTGGACGGTCCCCTATCATCAACAATAAGCTGGATGGTTCGGTCCTCCTGAACCTGCAGGACACGATGTTCGGATCTCCAAAGAAAGTTTCACGTTCTGATTCCTCCGATCACAGAACAGTTTTCCTTCTTGCCGCCATCCATTATAAATGATCTGAGGCCCCAAGAAAACGGCAGTGCTTCTAAATTGTGCAACTTCCCTCCATAATGGAGCTGACACTTGCATTTGTGGATGGCACGGGGACCTGAGATCATAGCCGATGATTTCTGGACATTTCCTGAACCCATTCAGAGATTTGCATGATCGGATCCTGTCTGTATTTAATGCAGTGCGGCCTGAGGGCCTGGAGACCAGGAGCCCCCAATACTGATCGTCCACTTTCTCCCTTGTGCAGATGGATTTCTCCACAATCTCTGAATCTTGATATGTGATGGAGGTGGAGGATAGTCAAAGTCTGTAACTTCACGTACGATGACATTTTTATTAAATTGTTCCACCATCTTAAGATGCATCAGTCACCTCTGGTCGTCTTTACTTCTGAGAGACTCTGCCTCTCTCACATGCTCTTTTTATACAGTCATGGGACAGTTTTCCAGCCTTTTGTTTCCCTTCTCCCAACTTTGAGATTTGTCGCTGTTAACAATTTAGAAATAAAACAGATCTGTTCTGTGTGATACAATATGGCAAGAAGAGAATTCCATTCTTGTTTTCTATACATTTAAACAACTTTTTGGCTACATTGTGTGACTGACCTTTAAATGCCTCGATCATCCACCCACTAACCACCATCCATCATCCACCCACATGATTACCGCAGACTAAGGTGGTCACCTGTAAACAGAACATCACCCTTCAAGAAAGGACCTCCTATCACAAAGAACACCTCATCCCCGTGATCGGCTTTCACAAAGTCCGGCTTCAAGTCCTCAAAGACCGATGGACGGTGCTGGAACTCGTAGAAGTAGGTGGGATGGCCAGAATCTGGAATAAAAGATTGTGTGGGGCTCAGAACAAGAACCTATGCTCTGCAGAGACTCCCAACACCATAGAGAGGAGGTGACCGTGGTCCCCGTCCTTTCACCCTATATACAGGTCCTTCTCAAAAAATTAGCATATAGTGTTAAATTTCATTATTTACCATAATGTAATGATTACAATTAAACTTTCATATATTATAGATTCATTATCCACCAACTGAAATTTGTCAGGTCTTTTATTGTTTTAATACTGATGATTTTGGCATACAACTCCTGATAACCCAAAAAACCTGTCTCAATAAATTAGCATATCAAGAAAAGGTTCTCTAAACGACCTATTACCCTAATCTTCTGAATCAACTAATTAACTCTAAACACATGCAAAAGATACCTGAGGCTTTTATAAACTCCCTGCCTGGTTCATTACTCAAAACCCCCATCATGGGTAAGACTAGCGACCTGACAGATGTCAAGAAGGCCATCATTGACACCCTCAAGCAAGAGGGTAAGACCCAGAAAGAAATTTCTCAACAAATAGGCTGTTCCCAGAGTGCTGTATCAAGGCACCTCAATGGTAAGTCTGTTGGAAGGAAACAATGTGGCAGAAAACGCTGTACAACGAGAAGAGGAGACCGGACCCTGAGGAAGATTGTGGAGAAGGACCGATTCCAGACCTTGGGGAACCTGAGGAAGCAGTGGACCGAGTCTGGTGTGGAAACATCCAGAGCCACCGTGCACAGGCGTGTGCAGGAAATGGGCTACAGGTGCCGCATTCCCCAGGTAAAGCCACTTTTGAACCATAAACAGCGGCAGAGGCGCCTGACCTGGGCTACAGAGAAGCAGCACTGGACTGTTGCTAAGTGGTCCCAAGTACTTTTTTCTGATGAAAGCAAATTTTGCATGTCATTCGGAAATCAAGGTGCCAGAGTCTGGAGGAAGACTGGGGAGAAGGAAATGCCAAAATGCCTGAAGTCCAGTGTCAAGTACCCACAGTCAGTGATGGTGTGGGGTGCCATGTCAGCTGCTGGTGTTGGTCCACTGTGTTTCATCAAGGGCAGGGTCAATGCAGCTAGCTATCAGGAGATTTTGGAGCACTTCATGCTTCCATCGGCTGAAATGCTTTATGGAGATGAAGATTTCATTTTTCAGCACGACCTGGCACCTGCTCACAGTGCCAAAACCACTGGTAAATGGTTTACTGACCATGGTATTACTGTGCTCAATTGGCCTGCCAACTCTCCTGACCTGAACCCCATAGAGAATCTGTGGGATATTGTGAAGAGAAAGTTGAGAGACGCAAGACCCAACACTCTGGATGAGCTTAAGGCCGCTATTGAAGCATCCTGGGCCTCCATAACATCTCAGCAGTGTCACAGGCTGATTGCCTCCATGCCACGCCGCATTGAAGCAGTCATTTCTGCCAAAGGATTCCCCACCAAGTATTGAGTGCATAACTGAACATTATTATTTGATGGTTTTTTTGTTTGTTATTAAAAAACACTTTTATTTGATTGGATGGGTGAAATATGCTAATTTATTGAGACAGGTTTTTTGGGTTATCAGGAGTTGTATGCCAAAATCATCAGTATTAAAACAATAAAAGACCTGACAAATTTCAGTTGGTGGATAATGAATCTATAATATATGAAAGTTTAATTGTAATCATTACATTATGCTAAATAATGAAATTTAACACTATATGCTAATTTTTTGAGAAGGACCTGTATGTGGGGCACAACATATGTGTGGAGGTTATTCTCCGTCTCGTTCATCATACCTCGGTGGTATTTCGCCGCTCTTAGTGCTGGGATGACAAAGATAAGGTCTCCAATCAGATCTATGAGGCGGTTCCGGACTTCGGCAGGATCAGTCTCATCTCCAATGTATTCGTCAAGCAGGAAGCTGGTGGCGCTGCTGAATGGACCCTGAAATATATCAATATCACCAGAATGACACCACAAGCGGAGATTTCACAGGAGGTCTAAAGCCGATGGTAGAAGATGATGGCTGCCGGCCTCGGCTCCTGGTGGGGTCACAGACAAATGAGCAGAATCTCGTATACTCTGCAGGATGTAGAAGTCGGGACATATTGAGCAAGTAAGGACCTCCAGGATCAGGTGGGCACAGAAAAACTGGTGGATGGTTCATCATCTCAGGGTGGGCACCATTGTCATGGCTTTCTGTGGCTACCACCCTGTTTACAAGGCCTGTGGCTTATAATCATGCATGTTGCCATCTAAGTGCCCCATAATCCACCCTCAGCCATTGGCAGCTCCTGCCAGCAGTGCTCATACCAGAATAGGGAAGTTCTTCAGCATTTCTTCTACCTGCTCTCTCTCCATTCCTTCTCGAAACCCTGAGATATTCATCGCCTGGGGATAGAATGAGAAAGATCAATGATGTAAAGATAAGATGATCTCAGCATTTCCTCCTCTATCAATCTTACCGAAGGGAGGATCCATCCAAATTCCTGGTTGTTGACTCCGGTAATAAGAGGAACGCTGTTCACCTCTTTATCGGCCATAATCTGCTCGGCGGCTTTAGGGAAGAATGCCCCATCGACACTTGCAGGCAGAGCTATCATTTTCTGCGGGCAGAGGAGAAAAGTAAAGGGTGAAACCCAACTGTGCCCCCTCAAGACCCCCAAACTATTACAGAGAAATTAAATGCTCCAGCATTAAAAATCAAAAGCAGTTAAGAGAGCGGTGATTTAAAGGTTCAAGGAAAGGAGGTGGAGGGTGGTGGTCACTGGAACAAAAAGGACAGAATGTGTGGTGGTGGAGACCACTGAGCCAGAGGACAGGATGGTGGGGTGGTGGGGACCACTGAGCCAGAGGACAGGAGGGTGTGGTGATAGAGGCCGTGGGAATGAAGATGCTGCAGATTTTGTAATATGCTTTCCTTCTGTATAACTTCATACATTTCGTTCACATCCAGAGCTGCATTCACAATTCTGCACAGCTTTCTGCCAGTAGGAAATCAGTGTGATGTAGATAGAACTGGTGAATATTCCCTGGATCACTGGGGGTCAGGGGTGGTGAGGAATCAGGGTGATGAACCCTATGACTTCACTGACCGTACCATAGAGACAACTAGAGACAGGATCTCTTCTTCAGATTTCGCCTTCAGACAGTCCACAAGCGTGTCCAAACCACAGCCCGAAATATTGGCTACGATCTGCAGAAGAGAGAAAAATTCGACACAAGCAAATAGTCAGTGCTTGCCCCATTACTGCACCTTCGTTCGTCTCTCGCATCCCACACCTGACAGGCTCTTACATGGCCTCCGCTGCCACAGCATTGTAGGTTCCCCAGACACCTGATGTGGCCTCAGCCACATGGCCCACAATTCCCCGCTACTCCCTTATTAGTATGGCCCCCATCAAGTGGCTAGCAGCAATATTAAAGCACTCGGCTGCATAAGATCACACTCGGCCAGTGAAGAACAGTGCAGGGAGGATTTGTGAGAAGAAAATGAGAAGATTATCAACAATATAGCAGAGTTCTGGGAACAGTGATGGACCCCGAGAGTAAGGGCCCGATAACAACTGCACCCGATGGGAAGTCGCTCAATGGTTATCCTAGCGGCAGAAGCAAAATTTGCAATCATCGTTATCCACAGCAAATTGCCTGACTACACTGGATGGTGTACGAGTGATCCTGTCACCCATCAGACTAGCGCTGAGGTCATTGGTCGGACGATTGACGGCACTTTTACTCGAGGCGCTAGGTCCTCACAGTGCAGCATTTTATGGCCTTAGTCATACTTACATTACTGTAAAACACACTTTCCTCTTTAGTCTGGGCCACCAAACCCGGCATTATGGCTACACCACTCTCAGCAATAGCTCTGTGGAATAAGCCTTTGGCCAGTGGAGACGCCACCTGAATATAAGAAATACACAGAAGGGGGCAGGATCATTAAGGGTTGAACTACAAGCCTTTACCTTCATCTATAGAACAACCGCCCAATCAGACCCTTAATAATGAGCAACATATCAGCATCACAACTGCTCACCAGTGCAGAGACGCTGATCCCCCCCGCAGACTCCCCAAATATAGTCACAGAGTCGGGGTCCCCTCCGAAATCTGCAATGTTCTTCTGAACCCACTGGAGAGCTTCAACCTGATCCAAGAAGCCGTAGTTCCCAGGAGCGCGGTCATCTCCAGTACTGCGACAAGAAAAGATAGCTGTTAATAAAATGAGGTGACCTCAACCCAGTGGCTCCCTGCAGAGTAATGTGCACAAAGACTGACATTGGTCCCGTCCACATAACACCAGGTATAGCCGGATGGCAGCACAGCATTGTCATTTCATGTCTTGCCTCTGGGCAGTAAAGTCACTGTCTGTATAGACATTACCTAAGGAAGCCGAGGAGCCCCAGCCGGTACTGGATGGAAACAACTACAACGTTTTCATGGGCACCCAGTGCAGAACCTTCAAACATCATGGCTCCCCCCATCGTCAGGGCTCCGCCATGTATGAATACCATGACCTAGGCAATGAGTAGAAGCTGTTCATTAATAGGGAATGCAGGTCAATGTGAATGAGATTTACTCTCAGTGTCTCCAATTAGAAACATAAGGGACTGCCATGGGCACGGCCTCAGTGCACACAAAAGTGGAAGCAATAAAATCTGCACCTGCACACAGCAGCAATTATATAGAAATGTTAGTCACACAATACACGCTTGACTCTTACTGGCAGCTTCTCCTCCTTCTCTCGATCAGAAGGTGTGAACACGTTTAGGTACAAACAGTCCTCTGACACTGGAGGTAAAGTACATTTCGCTTTCACTGCCTCCATTATCTGCTCCATCGAGTGGGGATTCTGCAGACATCTAATAAAAAAAAAAATGCTAGAGATTAGATCGATATAATTTTTTCACAAGGGGAACACTAAAATCTGACATCCCAGATGTCACAGAATTAAATATTCCAGTTGCAAATTATTTGTTTCATGGTGGAATGTGTTTAGAACAATAAAACAAAAATAACCAATGTAAGTCACAACTAATATCCCATGCAGGTTTGGATTTCGAATGATACTCAAAATCAAAGTGGGAAATCAAATTACAGGCTGATCCAACTTCAGTGAATTTGCCTCAAAACAAGGAAATGATGCTCAGTAGTGTGTGGCCTCCGCGTGCCTGTATGACCTTCCTTAAACGCTTGGGCATGCTCATGATGAGGCGGGAGGATGTTCTCCTGAGGTATCTCCTCTAGGCCTGGATTAACGCATCAGTCAACTCCTGGACAGTCTGTGGTACAAAGTAGCGTTGGTAGATGGAAGGAGACATGATGTCCCAGATGTGATAGTTTTGATTCTATTCTGGGGTACGGGTGGACCAGCCATAGCAGCAATGCCATCATCTTGCAGGTACTGCTGACACTAGCCATATGAGGTCTAGCATTGTCATGCATCAGAAGGAACCCAGGGACAACCGCACCAGCATATGGTCTCACAAGGGGTCTGAGGATCTCATCACAATACCTAATGGCAGTCAGGGTATCTCTGGCTATCACATAGTGGGCTGTGCGGCCCTCTAATAAAAAAAAAAAAATAAAAAAATATGGCACGTTTGTCACATATGCGCAGTGTGAACCTGCTCTCATCCGTGAAGAGCACAGGGTGCCAATGTCAAATCTGCCAGTTTTGGTGTTCTCTGGCACATGCTAGTTGCCCTGCATGGTGTTGGACTTTAAGCACAACACCCACTTAGACATCGTGCCCATACCACCCTCATGGGGTCTGATTCTGACAGTTTGAGCAGACAATGCTGTTAGTGCCCTGCTGGAGATCATTTTGCAAGACTGGCACTGCTCCTTCTTGCTGGGGAGGTAGCAGTTATGCTGGATTTCTGCCCTTCTACGGCCCTCTCCACATCTGCTGTAGTACTGGCCTGTCTCCTGGTCCCTGCTCTGAACACTATGCTGACAGACAGAGCTACCCTTATTGCCACAGCTCGCATTGATATGCCATCCTGGATGAGCTGCACTACCTGAGCAACTTTTGTGGATTGTAGACACCGCCTTATGCCAATGTACCTCTAGGGGGTGAAAGCAACGACAAAATTCAAAAATGACCAAAACAGCCAAAAAGGGTTAGAACAGAGAAATGGTCTGTGGTCACCACTTGCAGAACCACTCCCTTATAGGGATTGTCATGTTAGTTGCCGATCATTTCTACCTTGTACAACAGCAGGAGAAATTGATTTACAATCAGTGCTGCTTCGTAACTGGACAGGTTGATGTCACAGAAGTGATGGATTTGAGGTTACATTGTGGTGGCTAAGTGTTCCCTTTATTTTCTTGCGCAGTGTATATATATATATATATTTATTACAGTATGAATGTGTTTGCCGTTCTTTCACACCAACCTCTGAGAGCACTTACATTGGGGCATAGTCGGAGGCCTCCCGCACGGAGCTCCAGGACTCGGGGGGTTCTGGGGATGCAAATCTCAATGGACCAACTGGAGGTTTAGCGAAGGGGACTCCATAGAAGGCGTGAACGGTTCTGTCTGTTCCCTTCGCAGACAGCGTCTTCCCCTGCAGTTTACCATATTGTGTCTCCACCTGAGGGGGATCGTCCTCTCCTAAAGCCACAAAAAAGCAGATTATTGGATGCAGAAAACTGCACAGACATCATGCCTGTACTCGTGTCACAGCCAGAGCTGCACTCACATCATCCTTGTACTCCGATCACGGCCAGAGCTGCACTCACAGGTGTGCAGGACTCAGCCCTTCATCAGACAGGCGTGGATTGTTATTGTGGCCTGTACGCGAAGATCTGATGGGATTGGTCATATTCACACCTGGATCTGTGCAATCATGTGATGGAGGAATAACCAACTGTCCCCGAGCTTTACAAGGCTATGTGCACACGTTGCGGATTTTGCTGCGGATCCGCATCTGCAGGTCCGCAGAAGTTTTCCATGAGGTTACAGTACCATGTAAACTTATGGAAAACAGAAACCGCTGTGCACACGCTGCGGAAAAGAAAACGAGCCGAAACGCAGCGGTTTACATTCCGCAGCATGTCAATTCTTAGTGCGGATTCTGCAGCGGTTTAGACCTGCTCCATGATAGGAATCTGCAGGTGTAAAACCGGAGGCACAAAATCCGCAGTAAATCTGCAGGTAAAAAGTAGTGCCTTTTACCTGCGGATTGCTCAAATCCGCTGCGGAAAAATCTGCAGACCTCAAAAATACGTGTGCACATAGCCTAAGGGCTCAGGCTAGCAGTAAGGTGCGGTCCAGGCTGCAAGGTCTGAACACGTCCCAGCGCTCCTCACTTCTCACTTCCAGCAGGTGCAGGGTTATTATGTGCGGGGACAGATGACTCACAGGTCGCCGCTCCTTCACCCAGTGCCCTCGGTCACATGATTGTCCGCAGCACAATACAGGCGATCATGTTACCGCCGCGCCTGTAACACCACAGATCTCAGGGCAGAGAATCTCACCTGGACAGTAAGGGGAAAGGGCCGTAACTGCTCATTCTCCACCCTGGACACAATGTATCCGAGCTGTTAATAAGCCGAACACCTGTGTAATCTGGAGCATATGTATATGAAGACCCCCAGGTATCACATAGGAGGGGATCATCACTGCTCTGAAGGGAGCAAAAAGGGCGAATGTAGCAAGAGCAATTATCAGACGGGACCACCAACATCACAAGGGACCGGCAGAGAAGAGCAGACAATCATCAGATTACTGAGAAAATCAACAACCTTTGTAACAATCCATGAGATACCACAATGTCAGCAGCCTGTTATCTGTGGCCCCAGGGACACTGCCACACTTAACCCCTTTCTGACCTTGGACGGGATAGTACGTCCGAGGTCAGATCCCCTGCTTTGATGCTGGGCTCCGCGGTGAGCCCGCACCAAAGCCAGGACATGTCAGCTGTTTTGAACAGCTGACATGTGCCCGTAATAGGTGCGGGCAGAATCGCGATCTGCCCGCACCTATTAACTAGTTAAATGCCGCTGTCAAACGCAGACAGCGGCATTTAACTACCGCTTCCGGCCGGGCGGAAATGACGTCATCGCCGACCCCCGTCACATGATCGGGGGTCGGCGATGCGTCAGGATGGTAACCATAGAGGTCCTAGAGACCTCTATGGTTACTGATCACCGGTGGCTGTGAGCGCCACCCTGTGGTCGGCGCTCACAGCACACCTGCATTTCTGCTACATAGCAGCGATCAGCAAGCTGTGCCTGCTTCTAGCCTCCCATGAAGGCTATTGAAGCATGGCAAAAGTAAAAAAAAATAAAAAAAAATAAAAGTTTAAATCACCCCCCTTTCGCCCCAATCAAAATAAATCAATAAAAAAAAAAAAAAAATCAAATCTACACATTTGGTATCGCCGCGCTCCGAATCGCCCGATCTATCAATTAAAAAAAAGCATTAACCTGATCGCTAAACGGCGTAGCGAGAAAAATATTAGAAACGCCAGAATTACGTTTAGGTCGCCGCGACATTGCATTGAAATGCAATAATGGGCGATCAAAAGAACGTATCTGCACCAAAATGGTATCATTAAAAACGCCAGCTCGGCACGCAAAAAATAAGCCCTCATCTGACCCCAAATCACGAAAAATGGAGATGCTACGAGTATCGGAAAATGGCACAATTTTTTTTTTCTTTTTTTTTAGCAAAGTTTGGAAATTTTTCTCACCGTTTAGATAAAAAATAACCTAGACATGTTAGGTGTCTATGAACTCGTAATGACCTGGAGAATCATAATGGCAGCTCAGTTTTAGCATTTAGTGAACCTAGCAAAAAAGCTAAACAAAAAAACAAGTGTGGGACTGCACTTTTTTTTGCAATTTCACCGCACTTGGAATTTTTTTTTGTTTTCTAGTACACGACATGCTAAAACCAATGATGTCGTTCAAAAGTACAACTCGTCCCGCAAAAAATAAGCCCTCACATGGCCATATTGACGGAAAAATAAAAAAAAGTTATGGCTCTGGGAAGGAGGGGAGTGAAAAACGAACACGGAAAAACAAAAAATCCCAAGGTCATGAAGGGGTTAAGGTACCTTCACACTCAACAATATCGCTAGCGATCCGTGACGTTGCAGCGTCCTGGCTAGTGATATCGTTGTGTGTGACAGGCAGCAGCGATCAGGCCCCTGCTGTGCCGTCGTTGGTCGGTGCAGAAAGTCCAGAACTTTTTTTGGTCGCTGGACTCCCTGCAGACATCGCTGAATCGGCGTGTGACACCGATCCAACGATACCGGTCCCCTGGTAACCAGGGTAAACATCGGGTTACTAAGCGCAGGCCGCGCTTAGTAACACGATGGTTACCAGCGTAAAAGTAAAAAAAACAAAACAAACACTACATACTTACATTCCGCTGTCTGTCCTCCGGCGCTGTGCTTCTCTGCACTGTGAGCGCCGGCCAGCCGGAAAGCAGAGCGGTGACGTCACCGCTCTGCTTTCCGCTCACAGTCAGTGCAGAGAAGCACAGCGCCGGAGGACAGACAGCGGAATGTAAGTATGTAGTGTTTGTTTGTTTTTTACGTTAACGCTGGTAACCAGGGTAAACATCAGGTTACTAAGCGCGGCCCTGCGCTTAGTAACCCGATGTTTACCCTGGTTACCAGGGGACCGGTATAGTTGGTCGCTGGAGAGCTGTCTGTGTGAGAGCTCTCCAGCGACGCTGCAGCGATCGGGATCGTTGTCTAGATCGCTGCAGTGTCGCTAAATGTGACGGTACCTTTACTCTATAGCACCAACAGAGACCTGAGAGCTGTACAAAGAAGCTAATAATCCATGACAATACTGAACACCCCACTGACCATAAGAGCTTAGACTCTACAGGAGAGACTGGATCCAGCTGAGCAGTGGCTTCCATGGTTTCTCAGCTCTCTTCTGCTCTCCGTGTGACTCTGTCACTGTCGGATTGCACAGGACCCACTCATAACAATGTTTCCTCACCTGATGTCAGGACCCCCAGAGCCAGGGTACACAGCACAACTACCCTCATCAGAGCACGCATCATTGTGGAGTGTCACAGATGATCTCCAGGACTCCTAATGAGGCAGCAGTTCTGGGCTGAGGCTTTATGTAGAGGAGGAGCTGGACTTGTGATTGGCTGATGGGAGTGTTAATCATGTGTAATCACCAGTTCTATCAGGAGAACATGACCCCGGCTTCAAGTGAGCTGGTGAACATGGGCCGCACCTGCTGCTGTGTAAGGACCCTGAGCCCAGTGACCGTCCTGACTGTGACTTTCTGTGGTTCTGCTACAACCTGCACTAACTGCTAATGGTGAAAGGGAAATGGGGAATATATCATCCGTGGTCAAAAGTTCTAAGACTTTTGGTTTTCACGTTTTTGCTCTTCATTGTTTTTGCTTTTTAGTCGCTGTTTCTATCGTTAGTGACAAGCAATAATAAACCTTCCGCATGTTGTTACATTTTATTGACAAGCACATGATGTATCTGTGATGCCTCAATATCCCCAGCACTGCCCCTTAGGCTACTTTCACACTAGTGTTGCTTGGCGTACGTCGCAATGCGTCGTTTTGGTGAAAAACGCATCCTGCAAATGTGCCCACAGGATGCGTTTTTTCTCCATACACTTGTATTACCGACGCATTGCGACGTATGGCCACACGTCGCATGCATCGTGCGACGGATGCGTCGTGTTTTGGCGCACCATCGGCACAAAAAACATTACATGTAACTTTTTTTTGTTTGTCAAGTTCGCCCCCTCCACTGCCCACGTTGTTCTACATCAATCACACTGTCCGTCAGGCCGACGGTTTGCGATGGCCCCGTACCGACGCAAGTGTGAAAGTAGCCTTAGTCTCCGCACTCCCGCCCCTTAGTCTCCGCACTCCCGCCCCTTATTCTCCGCACTCCCGCCCCTTATTCTCCGCACTCCCGCCCCTTATTCTCCGCACTCCTGCCCCTTATTCTCCGCACTCCCGCCCCTTATTCTCCACACTCCTGCCCCTTATTCTCCGCACTCCCGCCTCTTATTCTCCACACTCCCGCCCCTTATTCTCCACACTCCCGCCCCTTATTCTCCACACTCCTGCCCCTTATTCTTCGCACTCCCGCCCCTTATTCTTCACAATCCTGCCCCTTATTCTCCACACTCCCGCCCCTTATTCTCCGCACTCCAGCCCCTTATTCTCCACACTCCTGCCCCTTATTCTCCACACTCCTGCCCCTTATTCTCCACACTCCTGCCCCTTATTCTCCACACTCCTGCCCCTTATTCTCCACACTCTTGCCCCTTATTCTCCGCACTCCTGCCCCTTATTCTCCACACTCTTGCCCCTAATTCTCCGCACTCCCGCCCCTTATTATCCACACTCCTGCCCCTTATTCTCCGCACTCCTGCCCCTTATTCTCCACACTCCCGCCCCTTATTCTCCATACTCCCGCCCCTTAGTCTCCGCACTCCCGCCCCTTATTCTCCAGACTCCCGCCCCTTAGTCTCCATACTCCCGCCCCTTATTCTCCACACTCCTGCCCCTAATTCTCCACACTCCTGCCCCTTATTCTCCACACTCCTGCCCTTTATTCTCCACACTCCTGCCCCTTATTCTCCACACTCCCGTCCCTTATTCTCCACACTCCTGCCCCTTAGTCTCCGCACTCCCGCCCCTTATTCTCCACACTCCTGCCCCTTATTCTCCGCACTCCTGCCCCTTATTCTCCACACTCCTGCCCCTTAGTCTCCGCACACCCGCCCCTTATTCTCCACACTCCCGCCCCTTATTCTCCATACTCCCGCCCCTTAGTCTCCGCACTCCTGCCCCTTATTATCCACACTCTCGCCCCTTAGTCTCCGCACTCCCGCCCCTTATTCTCCATACTCCCGCCCCTTAGTCTCCGCACTCCTGCCCCTTATTCTCCATACTCACGCCCCTTAGTCTCCGCACTCCTGCCCCTTATTCTCCACACTCCCGCCCCTTATTCTCCACACTCCCGCCCCTTATTCTCCACACTCCCGCCCCTTATTCTCCACACTCCCGCCCCTTATTCTCCACACTCCTGCCCCTTATTCTCCGCACTCCTGCCCCTTATTCTCCATACTCACGCCCCTTAGTCTCCGCACTCCTGCCCCTTATTCTCCACACTCCCGCCCCTTATTCTCCACACTCCCGCCCCTTATTCTCCACACTCCCGCCCCTTATTATCCACACTCCTGCCCCTTATTCTCCGCACTCCCGCCCCTTATTCTCCACACTCCCGCCCCTTATTCTCCGCACTCCCGCCCCTTATTCTCCACACTCCTGCCCCTTATTCTCCGCAATCCTGCCCCTTATTCTCCGCACTCCTGCCCCTTAGACTCCGCACTCCTGCACCTTACTCTACACACTCCTGCCCCTTAGTCTCCGCACTCCCGCCCCTTATTCTCCACACTCCCGCCCCTTATTCTCCAGACCCCCGCCCCTTATTCTCCATACTCCCGCCCCTTAGTCTCCACACTCCCGCCCCTTATTCTCTGCACTCCCGCCCCTTATTCTCCCCACTCCTGCCCCTTATTCTCCGCACTCCTGCCCCTTATTCTCCGCACTCCTGCCCCTTATTCTCCGCACTCCTGCCCCTTAGACTCCGCACTCCTGCCCCTTATTCTCCACACTCCTGCCCCTTAGTCTCCGCACTCCCGCCCCTTATTCTCCACACTCCCGCCCCTTATTCTCCACACTTTAGCCCCTTATTCTCCACACTCCCGCCCCTTATTCCCCAGACTCCTGCCCCTTATTCTCTGCACTCCTGCCCCTTATTCTCCACACTCCTGCCCCTTATTCTCCACACTCCTGCCCCTTACTCTCCACACTCCTGCCCCTTATTCTCCGCACTCCTGCCCCTTAGACTCCGCACTCCTGCACCTTACTCTACACACTCCTGCCCCTTAGTCTCCGCACTCCCGCCCCTTATTCTCCACACTCCCGCCCCTTATTCTCCAGACCCCCGCCCCTTATTCTCCATACTCCCGCCCCTTAGTCTCCACACTCCCGCCCCTTATTCTCTGCACTCCCGCCCCTTATTCTCCCCACTCCTGCCCCTTATTCTCCGCACTCCTGCCCCTTATTCTCCGCACTCCTGCCCCTTATTCTCCGCACTCCTGCCCCTTAGACTCCGCACTCCTGCCCCTTATTCTCCACACTCCTGCCCCTTAGTCTCCGCACTCCCGCCCCTTATTCTCCACACTCCCGCCCCTTATTCTCCACACTTTAGCCCCTTATTCTCCACACTCCCGCCCCTTATTCCCCAGACTCCTGCCCCTTATTCTCTGCACTCCTGCCCCTTATTCTCCACACTCCTGCCCCTTATTCTCCACACTCCTGCCCCTTACTCTCCACACTCCTGCCCCTTACTCTCCACACTCCTGCCCCTTATTCTCCACACTCCTGCCCCTTACTCTCCACATTCCTGCCCCTTATTCTCCACACTCCCACCCCTTATTCTCCACACTCCCGTCCCTTATTCTCCGCACTCCTGCCCCTTATTCTCCACACTCCTGCCCCTTATTCTCCACACTCCTGCCCCTTAGTCTCCGCACTCCCGCCCCTTATTCTCCACACTCCTGCCCCTTATTCTCTGCACTCATAGTAACATAGTAACATAGTAACATAGTTAGTAAGGCCGAAAAAAGACATTTGTCCATCAAGTTCAGCCTATATTCCATCATAATAAATCCCCAGATCTACGTCCTTCTACAGAACCTAATTGTATGATACAATATTGTTCTGCTCCATGAAGACATCCAGGCCTCTCTTGAAACCCTCGACTGAGTTCGCCATCACCACCTCCTCAGGCAAGCAATTCCAGATTCTCACTGCCCTAACAGTAAAGAATCCTCTTCTATGTTGGTGGAAAAACCTTCTCTCCTCCAGACGCAAAGAATGCCCCCTTGTGCCCGTCACCTTCCTTGGTATAAACAGATCCTCAGCGAGATATTTGTATTGCCCCCTTATATACTTATACATGGTTATTAGATCGCCCCTCAGTCGTCTTTTTTCTAGACTAAATAATCCTAATTTCGCTAATCTATCTGGGTATTGTAGTTCTCCCATCCCCTTTATTAATTTTGTTGCCCTTCTTTGTACTCTCTCTAGTTCCATTATATCCTTCCTGAGCACCGGTGCCCAAAACTGGACACAGTACTCCATGTGCGGTCTAACTAGGGATTTGTACAGAGGCAGTATAATGCTCTCATCATGTGTATCCAGACCTCTTTTAATGCACCCCATGATCCTGTTTGCCTTGGCAGCTGCTGCCTGGCACTGGCTGCTCCAGGTAAGTTTATCATTAACTAGGATCCCCAAGTCCTCCCTGTCAGATTTACCCAGTGGTTTCCCATTCAGTGTGTAATGGTGATATTGATTCCTTCTTCCCATGTGTATAACCTTACATTTATCATTGTTAAACCTCATCTGCCACCTTTCAGCCCAAGTTTCCAACTTATCCAGCTCCATCTGTAGCAGAATACTATCTTCTCTTGTATTAACTGCTTTACATAGTTTTGTATCATCTGCAAATATCGATATTTTACTGTGTAAACCTTCTACTAGATCATTAATGAATATGTTGAAGAGAACAGGTCCCAATACTGACCCCTGCAGTACCCCACTGGTCACAGCGACCCAGTTAGAGACTATACCATTTATAACCACCCTCTGCTTTCTATCACTAAGCCAGTTACTAACCCATTTACACACATTTTCCCCCAGACCAAGCATTCTCATTTTGTGTACCAACCTCTTGTGCGGCACGGTATCAAACGCTTTGGAAAAATCGAGATATACCACGTCCAATGACTCCCCGTGGTCCAGCCTATAGCTTACCTCTTCATAAAAACTGATTAGATTGGTTTGACAGGAGCGATTTCTCATAAACCCATGCTGATATGGAGTTAAACAGTTATTCTCATTGAGATAATCCAGAATAACATCCCTCAGAAACCCTTCAAATATTTTACCAACAATAGAGGTTAGACTTACTGGCCTATAATTTCCAGGTTCACTTTTAGAGCCCTTTTTGAATATTGGCACCACATTTGCTATGCGCCAGTCCTGCGGAACAGACCCTGTCGCTATAGAGTCCCTAAAAATAAGAAATAATGGTTTATCTATTACATTACTTAGTTCTCTTAGTACTCGTGGGTGTATGCCATCCGGACCCGGAGATTTATCTATTTTAATCTTATTTAGCCGGTTTCGCACCTCTTCTTGGGTTAGATTGGTGACCCTTAATATAGGGTTTTCATTGTTTCTTGGGATTTCACCTAGCATTTCATTTTCCACCGTGAATACCGTGGAGAAGAAGGTGTTTAATATGTTAGCTTTTTCCTCGTCATCTACAACCATTCTTTCCTCACTATTTTTTAAGGGGCCTACATTTTCAGTTTTTATTCTTTTACTATTGATATAGTTGAAGAACAGTTTGGGATTAGTTTTACTCTCCTTAGCAATGTGCTTCTCTGTTTCCTTTTTGGCAGCTTTAATTAGTTTTTTAGATAAAGTATTTTTCTCCCTATAGTTTTTTAGAGCTTCAATGGTGCCATCCTGCTTTAGTAGTGCAAATGCTTTCTTTTTACTGTTAATTGCCTGTCTTACTTCTTTGTTTAGCCACATTGGGTTTTTCCTATTTCTAGTCCTTTTATTCCCACAAGGTATAAACCGCTTACACTGCCTATTTAGGATGTTCTTAAACATTTCCCATTTATTATCTGTATTCTTATTTCTGAGGATATTGTCCCAGTCTACCAGATTAAGGGCATCTCTAAGCTGTTCAAACTTTGCCTTCCTAAAGTTCAGTGTTTTTGTGACTCCCTGACAAGTCCCCCTAGTGAAAGACAGGTGAAACTGTACAATATTGTGGTCGCTATTTCCTAGATGCCCAACCACCTGCAGATTTGTTATTCTGTCAGGTCTATTAGATAGTATTAGGTCTAAAAGTGCTGCTCCTCTGGTTGGATTCTGCACCAATTGTGAAAGATAATTTTTCTTGGTTATTAGCAGAAACCTGTTGCCTTTATGAGTTTCACAGGTTTCTGTTTCCCAGTTAATATCCGGGTAGTTAAAGTCCCCCATAACCAGGACCTCATTATGGGTTGCAGCTTCATCTATCTGCTTTAGAAGTAGACTTTCCATGGTTTCTGTTATATTTGGGGGTTTGTAACAGACCCCAATGAGAATTTTGTTACCATTTTTCCCTCCATGAATTTCGACCCATATGGACTCGACATCCTCATTTCCTTCGCTAATATCCTCCCTTAAAGTGGATTTTAGACAAGACTTTACATAGAGACAAACCCCTCCTCCTCTCCGATTTTTACGATCCTTTCTAAACAGACTGTAACCCTGTAAGTTAACTGCCCAGTCATAGCTTTCATCTAACCATGTCTCGGTTATTCCCACTATGTCAAAGTTACCTGTAGATATTTCTGCTTCTAGTTCTTCCATCTTGTTTGTCAGGCTTCTGGCGTTTGCGAGCATGCAGTTTAGAGGATTTTGTTTTGTTCCAATCTCCTCGCTGTGGATTGTTTTAGAAATGTTCTTACCTCCCTTCTGAGTATGTTTTCCTGGATCTTCTTTGTTCAAGTCTAATGTTTTTCTTCCCGTCCCCTCTTCTTCTAGTTTAACGCCCTCCTGATGAGTGTAGCGAATCTTCTGGCGAATGTGTGTTTCCCAGGTTTGTTGAGGTGTAGTCCGTCTCTGGCGAGGAGTCCATCGTACAAGTAATTCACACCGTGGTCCAGGAATCCGAATCCTTGTTGTCTGCACCATCGTCTTAGCCAGTTGTTTGCATCAAGGATCCTGTTCCATCTCCTGGTGCCATGCCCGTCTACTGGAAGGATAGAAGAAAAAACTACCTGTGCACTCCTGCCCCTTATTCTCCACACTCCTGTCCCTTAGTCTCCGCACTCCTGCCCCTTATCCGCACTCCTGCCCCTTATTCTCCACACTCCCGCCCCTTATTCTCCATACTCCCGCCCCTTAGTCTCCGCACTCCTGCCCCTTATTCTCCAGACTCCTGCCCCTTATTCTCCACACTCCCGCCCCTTAGTCTCCGCACTCCCGCCCCTTATTCTCTACACTCCCGCCCCTTATTCTCCGCACTCCCGCCCCTTATTCTCCACACTCCTGCCCCTTATTCTCCGCACTCCTGCCCCTTATTCTCCACTCTCCTGCCCCTTAAACTCTGCACTCCTGCCCCTTATTCTCCACACTCCTGCCCCTTAGTCTCTGCACTCCCGCCCCTTATTCTCCACACTCCCGCCCTTTATTCTCCACACTCCCGCCCCTTATTCTCCAGACTCCTGCCCCTTAGTCTCCGCACTCCCGCCCCTTATTCTCCACACTCCCGCCCCTTTTTCTCCACATTCCCGCCCCTTATTCTCCACACTCCTGCCCCTTAGTCTCCACACTCCTGCCTCTTAGTGTCCACACTCCTGCCCAATATTCTCCACACTCCCGCCCCTTAGTCTCCGCACTCCCGCCCCTTATTCTCCAGACTCCCACCCCTTATTCTCCATACTCCCGCCCCTTAGTCTCCACACTCCTGCCCCTTATTCTCCACACTCCTGCCCTTTATTCTCCACACTCCTGTCCCTTATTCTCCACACTCCTGCCCCTTAGTCTCCGCACTCCCGCCCCTTATTCTCCACACTCCTGCCCCTTATTCTCCGCACTCCTGCCTCTTATTCTCCGCACTCCTGCCCCTTATTCTCCACACTCCTGCCCTCTATTCTCCACACTCCCGTCCCTTATTCTCCACACTCCTGCCCCTTAGTCTCCGCACTCCCGCCCCTTATTCTCCACACTCCTGCCCCTTATTCTCCGCACTCCTGCCCCTTATTCTCAACACTCCTGCCCCTTAGTCTCCCCACTCCTGCCCCTTATTCACCACACTCCCGCCCCTTATTCTCCATACTCCTGCCCCTTAGTCTCCGCACTCCTGCCCCTTATTCTCCACACTCCCGCCCCTTAGTCTCCGCACTCCCGCCCCTTATTCTCCACACTCCTGCCCCTTATTCTCCACACTCCCGCCCCTTAGTCTCCGCACTCCCGCCCCTTATTCTCCACACTCCCGCCCCTTATTCTCCGCACTCCCGCCCCTTATTCTCCACACTCCTGCCCCTTATTCTCCGCACTCCTGCCCCTTATTCTCCGCACTCCTGCCCCTTAGACTCCGCACTCCTGCCCCTTATTCTCCACACTCCTGCCCCTTATTCTCCACACTCCTGCCCCTTACTCTCCACACTCCTTCCACTTACTCTCCACACTCCTGCCCCTTATTCTCCACACTCCTGCCCCTTACTCTCCACATTCCTGCCCCTTATTCTCCACACTCCCGTCCCTTATTATCCGCACTCCTGCCCCTTATTCTCCACACTCCTGCCCCTTATTCTCCACACTCCTGTCCCTTATTCTCCACACTCCTGCCCCTTAGTCTCCGCACTCCCGCCCCTTATTCTCCACACTCCTGCCCCTTATTCTCCGCACTCCTGCCCCTTATTATCCACACTCCTGCCCCTTAGTCTCCTCACTCCTGCCCCTTACTCTCCACATTCCTGCCCCTTATTCTCCACACTCCCACCCCTTATTCTTCACACTCCCGTCCCTTATTCTCCGCACTCCTGCCCCTTATTCTCCACACTCCTGCCCCTTATTCTCCACACTCCCGTCCCTTATTCTCCACACTCCTGCCCCTTAGTCTCCGCACTCCTGCCCCTTATTCTCCACACTCCTGCCCCTTATTCTCCGCACTCCTGCCCCTTATTCTCCACACTCCTGCCCCTTAGTCTCCTCACTCCTGCCCCTTATTCTCCACACTCCCGCCCCTTTATTCTCCATACTCCCGCCCCTTAGTCTCCGCACTCCTGCCCCTTATTCTCCACACTCCCGCCCCTTATTCTCCATACTCCCGCCCCTTAGTCTCCGCACTCCTGCCCCTTATTCTCCACACTCCCGCCCCTTAGTCTCTGCACTCCCGCCCCTTATTCTCCACACTCTTGCTCCTTATTCTCCACACTCCCGCCCCTTAGTCTCCGCACTCCCGCCCCTTATTCTCCACAATCCCGCCCCTTATTCTCCGCACTCCCGCCCCTTATTCTCCAGACTCCTGCCCCTTATTCTCCGCACTCCCGCCCCTTATTCTCCACACTCCCGCCCCTTATTCTCCACATTCCCGCCCCTTATTCTCCACACTCCTGCCTCTTAGTGTCCACACTCCTGCCCAATATTCTCCACACTCCTGCCCCTTAGTCTCCACACTCCTGCCTCTTAGTCTCCACACTCCTGCCCCTTATTCTCCACACTCCCGCCCCTTATTCTCCACACTCCTGCCCCTTATTCTCCACACTCCTGCCCCTTATTCTCCATATTCTCCACACTCCTGCCCCTTATTCCCCACACTCCCAGCCCTTATTCTCCAACACTCCCACCCCTTATTCTCCACACTCCTGCCCCTTATTCTCCGCCCTCCTGCCCTTTATTCTCCACACTCCTGCCCCTTATGGCAGCATACCTTGTCCTGTGCAATCGGGCGTCTTTGCAGCTACCAGCGGCGTTGATAATATTGTTCCCGCCTGTGTGGGAGTAGTTATATCGCCCTCACTGTAGCATGCCCAAAAGCCAGTACATAGCAGGCAGTCTTTCTGGCAACTAATTACCCTAGGTGCAGTACCCCGACTGATCTGAGGGTAAGGGGGGCACCAGAGAGCTGCAAGTTCCATACCGTAACTGGGAAGTGGGACATAGATAAATCCCCTTCAGAAAGAACCAGGGCAACCAAACAATTCCCCACACTCCCGCCCCTTAGTCTCCACACTCCCGCCCCTTATTCCCCAGACTCCTGCCCCTTATTCTCCACACTCTCACCCCTTAGTCTCCACACTCCAGCCCCTTAGTCTCCGCAGTCCTGCCCCTTAGTCTCCGCACTCCCGCCCCTTATTCTCCACACTCCTGCCTCTTTTTCTCCACACCCTCCGCCCCTTACTCCCCAGACTCCTGCCCCTTATTCTCCACACTCCCGCCCCTTAGTCTCCACACTCCCGCCCCTTAGTCTCCACACTTCAGCCATTTAGTCTCCGCACTCCCACCCCTTATTCTCCACATTCCTGCCCCTTATTCCCCAGACTCCTGCCCCTTTTTGTCCACACTCCAGCCCCTTAGTCTCCGCACTCCCGCCCCTTAGTCTCCGCACTCCCGCCCCTTATACCCCAAACTCCCGCCCCTTATTCTCCACACTCCCACCCCTTATTCTCCACACTCCTGCCGCTTAGTCTCCACACTCCTGCCTCTTAGTCTCCGCACTCCCGCCCCTTAGTCTCCGCACTCCCGCCCCTTATTCTCCACATTCCCGCCCCTTATTCTCCACACTCCCGCCCCTTAGTCTCCGCACTCCCGCCCCTTATTCTCCACACTCCCGCCCCTTATTCTCCGCACTCCCGCCCCTTATTTTCCACACTCCTGCCCCTTATTCTCCGCACTCCTGCCCCTTATTCTCCACACTCCTGCCCCTTAGACTCCGCACTCCTGCCCCTTATTCTCCACACTCCTGCCCCTTAGTCTCCGCACTCCCGCCCCTTATTCTCCACACTCCCGCCCCTTATTCTCCGCACTCCCGCCCCTTATTCTCCACACTCCCGCCACTTATTCTCCAGACTCCTGCCCCTTATTCTCCGCACTCCCGCCCCTTATTCTCCACACTCCCGCCCCTTATTCTCCACATTCCCGCCCCTTATTCTCCACACTCCTGCCCCTTAATCTCCACACTCCTGCCTCTTAGTGTCCACACTCCTGCCCAATATTCTCCACACTCCCGCCCCTTAGTCTCCGCACTCCCGCCCCTTATTCTCCACACTCCCGCCCCTTATTCTCCGCACTCCCTCCCCTTATTTTCCACACTCCTGCCCCTTATTCTCCGCACTCCTGCCCCTTATTCTCCACACTCCCGCCCCTTAGTCTCCACACTCCCGCCCCTTAGTCTCCACACTTCAGCCATTTAGTCTCCGCACTCCCGACCCTTAGTCTCCGCACTCCCACCCCTTATTCTCCACATTCCTGCCCCTTATTCCCCAGACTCCTGCCCCTTTTTGTCCACACTCCAGCCCCTTAGTCTCCGCACTCCCGCCCCTTAGTCTCCGCACTCCCGCCCCTTATACCCCAAACTCCCGCCCCTTATTCTCCACACTCCCACCCCTTATTCTCCACACTCCTGCCCCTTAGTCTCCACACTCCTGCCTCTTAGTCTCCGCACTCCCGCCCCTTAGTCTCCGCACTCCCGCCCCTTATTCTCCACATTCCCGCCCCTTATTCTCCACACTCCCGCCCCTTAGTCTCCGCACTCCCGCCCCTTATTCTCCACACTCCCGCCCCTTATTCTCCGCACTCCCGCCCCTTATTTTCCACACTCCTGTCCCTTATTCTCCGCACTCCTGCCCCTTATTCTCCACACTCCTGCCCCTTAGACTCCGCACTCCTGCCCCTTATTCTCCACACTCCTGCCCCTTAGTCTCCGCACTCCCGCCCCTTATTCTCCACACTCCCGCCCCTTATTCTCCGCACTCCCGCCCCTTATTTTCCACACTCCCGCCACTTATTCTCCAGACTCCTGCCCCTTATTCTCCGCACTCCCGCCCCTTATTCTCCACACTCCCGCCCCTTATTCTCCACACTCCTGCCCCTTAATCTCCACACTCCTGCCTCTTAGTGTCCACACTCCTGCCCAATATTCTCCACACTCCCGCCCCTTAGTCTCCGCACTCCCGCCCCTTATTCTCCACACTCCCGCCCCTTATTCTCCGCACTCCCTCCCCTTATTTTCCACACTCCTGCCCCTTATTCTCCGCACTCCTGCCCCTTATTCTCCACACTCCTGCCCCTTAGACTCCGCACTCCTGCCCCTTATTCTCCACACTCCTGCCCCTTAGTCTCCGCACTCCCGCCCCTTATTCTCCACACTCCCGCCCCTTATTCTCCACACTCCCGCCCCTTATTCTCCACACTCCCGCCACTTATTCTCCAGACTCCTGCCCCTTATTCTCCGCACTCCCGCCCCTTATTCTCCACACTCCCGCCCCTTATTCTCCACATTCCCGCCCCTTATTCTCCACACTCCTGCCCCTTAATCTCCACACTCCTGCCTCTTAGTGTCCACACTCCTGCCCAATATTCTCCACACTCCTGCCCCTTAGTCTCCACACTCCTGCCTCTTAGTCTCCACACTCCTGCCCCTTATTCCCCACACTCCCGCCCCTTATTCTCCACACTCCCGCCCATTATTCTCCACACTCCCACCCCTTATTCTCCACACTCCCGCCCTTATTCTCCACACTTCAGGCCCTTAGTCTCCACTGTTGTGAATTCCGTTCTTGGGCTCCCTCCTGTGGTTTTGAGTGGTATGGCTGCTTCTTGGATTTAGCTTCAGCAGCTGTTTTCACTGATCGTCTTTCTGGCTCGGCTATATTAGTCTGGCCTTTTCCCTCATTCAATGCCAGTTGTCATTGTTCCTGCCTGGAGTCTTGCTCTTAGGATTTTCCTGACACTCTGACCAATTCAGCATAAGCTAAGTCCTTGCTTGTTCTTTTGCAGTTATCTTGTTGTTGACTTGTGGTTTCCACTTTCTATGTTTTGTTCATTTGTCCAGCTTATCAGTATGGATCTATTCAGCTAGGCTGGGAGCTCTGGGCAGCAGAGTTTGCCCTCCACACCTTTAGTCAGGTGTGGACATTTTTGCTTTTCTCTGCGGTGGACTTTTTCTAGTTTTTATTACTGACCGCACAGCGCTCTGTCCTGTACTTTTTCCTATCTAGCTAGAAGTGGCCTCCTGTGCTAAATCTTGTTTCATACTACGTATGTCATTTCCTTCTCCTCTCACAGTCATTATTTGTGGGGGGCTAATCTATCCTTTGGGAATTTTCTCTGAGGCAAGATAGGTTTCCTGCTTCTATCTTTAGGGTTAGTTAGTTCTCCGGCTGTGACGAGATGCATAGGCAGTGTTAGGAGCATTCCACGGCTGCTTCTAGTGTTGTGTTGAGCTTAGGGACTGCGGTCAGTATAGTTGCCACCTGCTCAGAGCTAGACGCATGTCGCTCCTTAATCACCAGACCATAACAGTACAACTGGCCAAAAATGTGCTGATTGCCTCTCAAAAGAAGGAAGAGAAAAGGAGTTCTGAGCCATTTTTTTTTCTTTGGTTTGTTTTGTCTTTTTTTCTTCCTCTTAATGTCTGGGTGATTCTGGATTTGGATGCAGGCATGGATTTTCAGAGTTTATGTTCTGGTGTGGAGCACCTTGCTGCACGAGTACAGAGTATTCAAGATTATGTTGTTCAGACTCCGGCCTTAGAGCCTAGAATTCCTACTCCAGATTTGTTTTACGGGGATAGATCTAAGTTTTTTAACTTTAAATATAACTGCAAATTGTTTTTTTGCTCTTAAACCCTGTTCCTCTGGTGATCCCATTCAGCAAGTAAAGATAGTTATTTCTCTACTGCATGGCGACCCTCAAGACTGGGCATTCTCACTTGAGTCAGGGAATCCGGCATTGCTTAATGTAGATGCATTTTTTCAATTGCTCGGATTATTGTATGACGAACCTATCTCTGTAGAGCATGCTGAGAAAACACTGTTGGCCCTGTGTCAAGGTCAGGAAGCGGCAGAATTATACTGCCAGAAATTTAGAAAATGGTCTGTGCTCACTAAATGGAATGAGGACGCTCTGGCAGCAATTTTCAGAAAGGGTCTTTCTGAAGCCCTTAAAGATGTTATGGTGGGGTTTCCCACGCCTGTTGGTTTGAGCAAATCTATGTCTCTGGCCATTCAGATTGATCGGCGCCTGCGCAAACGCAAAGTGGTGCACCATATGGCAGTATCCTCTGAGCAGAGTCCTGAGGCCATGCAATGTGATAGGATTTTGACTAGAGCGGAACAGAGGGGATACAGACGTCAGAATGGGCTGTGTTTTTACTGTGTTGATTCTACTCATGCTATTTCTGATTGCCCTAAGCGTATTAAGAGGGTCGCTAGATCTGTTACCATTAGTACTGTGCAGCCTAAGTTTCTCCTGTCTGTGACCCTGATTTGCTCATTGTCATCTTTTTCCGTCATGGCATTTGTGGATTCGGGCGCTGCTCTGAACTTAATGGACTTAGAGTTCGCCAGGCGCTGTGGTTTTTCTTTGCAGCCTTTGCAGAGTCCCATACCCTTGAGGGGTATTGATGCTACACCATTGGCCAAGAATAAACCTCAGTATTGGACTCAGCTGACTATGTGCATGACTCCTGCACATCAGGAAGATTGCCGTTTTCTGGTGTTGCGTAATTTACATGATGTTGTTGTGCTAGGTTTCCCATGGTTACAAGTACACAATCCAGTGCTGGATTGGAAATCGATGTCTGTGACTAGTTGGGGTTGTCAAGGGGTACATAGTTACGTTCCTTTAATGTCAATTTCCTCTTCCCCCTCTTCTGATGTTCCTGAATTTTTGTCAGATTTCCAGGATGTATTCGATGAGCCCAAGTCCAGTTTCCTTCCACCACATAGGGACTGTGATTGTGCTATTGACTTGATTCCTGGCTGTAAGTTCCCTAAGGGCCGACTTTTCAATCTGTCTGTGCCAGAGCATGCCGCCATGCGGAGCTATGTTAAGGAATCTTTGGAGAAGGGGCACATTCGGCCGTCTTCGTCACCATTGGGAGCGGGATTCTTTTTTTGTTGCCAAGAAGGATGGCTCCTTAAGACCCTGTATTGATTATCGCCTTCTTAATAAGATCACGGTCAAGTTCCAATACCCTTTACCTCTGCTCTCTGATTTGTTTGCTAGGATTAAGGGGGCTAGTTGGTTTACCAAGATTGACCTTCGAGGGGCATATAATCTTATTCGAATCAAGCAGGGTGACGAATGGAAAACTGCATTTAATACGCCCGAAGGCCATTTTGAATACCTGGTGATGCCTTTCGGGCTTTCTAATGCTCCTTCTGTATTTCAGTCCTTTATGCATGATATTTTCTGCAATTATCTTGACAAATTCTTGATTGTGTATTTGGATGATATTTTGATTTTTTCCAATGATTGGGAGTCTCATGTGAAGCAGGTCAGGATGGTATTCCAGATCCTTCATGATAATGCTCTATTTGTGAAGGGGTCTAAGTGCCTATTTGGAGTTCAGAAGGTCTCTTTTTTGGGGTTTATTTTTTCCCCTTCATCTATAGAAATGGATCCTGTTAAGGTCCAGGCCATTCATGACTGGATTCAACCCACATCTGTGAAGTGCCTACAGAAGTTTTTGGGCTTTGCTAATTTTTATCGCCGTTTCATTGTCAACTTCTCTAGTGTGGTTAAACCCCTGACCGATTTGACGAAGAAAGGCGCTGATGTCACTAATTGGTCCTCGGAGGCTGTTGAGGCCTTTCAGGAGCTTAAACGCCGATTTACTTCTGCCCCTGTCTTGCGTCAGCCGGATGTTTCTCTTCCCTTTCAGGTTGAGGTTGACGCTTCTGAGATTGGGGCAGGGGCCGTTTTGTCGCAGAGGAATTCTGATGGTTCCTTGATGAAGCCATGTGCCTTCTTTTCCCGAAAGTTTTCGCCTGCGGAACGCAATTATGATGTTGGCAATCGGGAGTTGTTGGCTATGAAGTGGGCATTTGAGGAGTGGCGACATTGGCTTGAGGGAGCCAAGCACCGCATTGTGGTCTTGACCGATCATAAGAATCTGATTTACCTTGAGTCGGCCAAGCGGCTGAACCCTAGACAGGCTCGGTGGTCCCTGTTTTTCTCCCGTTTTGATTTTGTGGTCTCATATCTTCCAGGATCTAAGAATGTTAAAGCGGATGCCCTCTCTAGGAGTTTTTTGCCGGATTCTCCTGGAGTCCTTGAGCCGATTGGCATTCTTAGGGAAGGGGTGATTCTGTCTGCCATCTCCCCGGGCGCTTCGGGAGTTTCAGGCTGATAAACCTGACCGCTGTCCTGTGGGGAAGTTGTTTGTTCCTGATAGATGGACAAGTAAGGTAATTTCTGAGGTCCATTGTTCTGTGTTGGCCGGTCATCCTGGGATTTTTGGTACCAGAGATTTGGTTGCTAGGTCCTTTTGGTGACCTTCCTTGTCGCGGGATGTACGTTCTTTTGTGCAGTCCTGTGGGACTTGTGCCCGGGCTAAGCCTTGCTGTTCCCGCGCTAGTGGGTTGCTTTTGCCTTTGCCCGTCCCGGAGAGGCCTTGGACGCATATTTCCATGGATTTTATTTCGGATCTTCCTGTGTCCCAGAGGATGTCTGTTATCTGGGTGGTTTGTGACCGGTTCTCTAAAATGGTCCATTTGGTACCTTTGCCTAAATTGCCTTCCTCCTCTGATTTGGTTCCATTGTTTTTTCAACATGTGGTTCGTTTGCATGGCATTCCGGAGAATATTGTGTCTGACAGAGGTTCCCAGTTTGTTTCCAGGTTTTGGCGGGCCTTTTGTGCTAGGATTGGTATTGATTTGTCTTTTTTCTTCGGCGTTCCATCCTCAGACAAATGGTCAAACTGAGCGAACTAATCAAACCTTGGAGACCTATTTGAGATGCTTTGTGTCTGCTGATCAGGATGATTGGGTGACCTTCTTGCCGTTGGCCGAGTTTGCCCTTAATAATCGGGCCAGTTCGGCTACTTTGGTTTCACCTTTCTTTTGTAATTTTGGTTTCCATCCTCGTTTTTCTTCAGGGCAGGTTGAGCCTTCTGATTGTCCTGGTGTAGATTCTGTGATGGACAGGTTACAGCAGATTTGGACTCATGTGGTGGACAATTTGACGTTGTCCCAGGAAAAGGCTCAGCGTTTTGCTAACCGCCGTCGGTGTGTTGGTCCTCGGCTTCGTGTGGGGGATTTGGTCTGGTTGTCCTCTCGTCATGTTCCTATGAAGGTTTCTTCCCCTAAGTTCAAACCTCGGTTTATTGGTCCTTATAAGATTTCTGAGATTATCAATCCTGTGTCTTTTCGTTTGGCCCTTCCAGCCTCTTTTGCCATCCACAATGTTTTCCATAGTTCTTTGTTGCGGAGATATGTGGTGCCCGTTGTTCCATCTGTTGATCCTCCTGCTCCGGTGTTGGTTGAGGGGGAGTTGGAATATGTGGTTGAGAAAATTTTGGATTCTCGTTTTTCAAGGCGGAAGCTTCAGTATCTTGTCAGGTGGAAGGGTTATGGCCAGGAAGATAATTCTTGGGTTGTTGCCTCCGATGTTCATGCCGCCGATTTGGTTCGTGCTTTTCATTTGGCTCGTCCTGATCGGCCTGGGGGCTCTGGTGAGGGTTTGGTGACCCCTCCTCAAGGGGGGGGTACTGTTGTGAATTCCGTTCTTGGGCTCCCTCCTGTGGTTTTGAGTGGTATGGCTGCTTCTTCGATTTAGCTTCAGCAGCTGTTTTCACTGATCGTCTTTCTGGCTCGGCTATATTAGTCTGGCCTTTTCCCTCATTCAATGCCAGTTGTCGTTGTTCCTGCCTGGAGTCTTTGCTCTTAGGATTTTCCTGACACTTTGACCAATTCAGCAAAAGCTAAGTCCTTGCTTGTTCTTTTGCAGTTCTCTTGTTGTAGACTTGTTGTTCACCACTTTCTATGTTTTGTTCTTTTGTCCAGCTTATCAGTATGGATCTATTCAGCTAGGCTGGAAGCTCTGGGCAGCAGAGTTTGCCCTCCTCACCTTAAGTCAGGTGTGGAGATTTTTGCATTTCTCTGCGGTGGACTTTTTCTAGTTTTTATTACTGACCGCACAGCGCTCTGTCCTGTACTTTTTCCTATTTAGCTAGAAGTGGCCTCCTGTGCTAAATCTTGTTTCATACTACGTATGTAATTTCCTTCTCCTCTCACAGTCATTATTTGTGGGGGGCTAATCTATCCTTTGGGAATTTTCTCTGAGGCAAGATAGGTTTCCTGCTTCTATCTTTAGGGTTAGTTAGTTCTCCGGCTGTGACGAGATGCATAGGCAGCGTTAGGAGCATTCCACGGCTGCTTCTAGTGTTGTGTTGAGCTTAGGGACTGCGGTCAGTATAGTTGCCACCTGCTCAGAGCTAGACGCATGTCGCTCCTTAATCACCAAATCATAACAGCGTACTTGGATGACATTGCCATCTTCAGTTCCTCCTGGGAGGAACACCTGCAGCATCTCGAGGAGGTGCTCAGGCGAATTCACCAAGCAGGACTGACTATCAAGCCGGGAAAGTGCCAGATGGGCATGAGGGAGGTTCACTACCTGGGGCACCGGGTAGGCGGAAACACCCTGAAGCCAGAGCCTGAGAAAGTGGGCGTGATTGTGAACTGGCCCACTCCCGTGACCAAGAAACAGGTGATGTTCTTCCTGGGCACTGCAGGGTACTATAGGCGCTTCGTACAGCACTATAGTAGCCTGGCAAAACCCTTGACGGACCTCACCATGAAGAAGCTACCCCACATCGTCAACTGGACCGATGGCTGTGAGGGGGCCTTCCAGCCGTTGAAAATAGCACTGTGCAACGTCCCTGTGTTGAAAGCAGTCGACAGCAGTCAACCGTTCTTGATGCAGACCGACGCCAGCGAGTTTGGCCTTGGTGCTGTGCTCAGCCAGGTTGACTCGGAGGACCAAGAGCACCCCGTGTTATACCTGAGCTGGAAACTTTTGCTGAGGGAAGTGGCCTACTCCACCATCGAGAAGGAGTGCCTGGCCATAGTCTTGGCCCTGCAGCGCTTGCAGCCCTACTTGTACGGTCGCCCCTTCACTGTGGTGACCGACCACAACCCTCTGCGCTGGCTAAACGCCATGTGTGGAACCAACGGCAGGTTGCTACGCTGGAGCCTTGCCCTTCAGAAGTTTGACTTCACCATTGAACACAAAACGGGCAGGGAGCATGGGAATGCAGATGGACTGTCCCGCCAGGGCGAACCCACTGAGGTGCGCATGGAGGCATACCGAGGGGTTCTGCCTCCGTAGCGCACACCAAAAGGGGGAGGTGTCACGATATTGTATGAAATATCATATAAGTTTAGTTGCTCTTCAGCTCATGAGGTGGGCTAAACCCCCCTTCTCTCTCTCTGGCTCTCCTTGTTTCTCTGTGTGCTACGGAATATATGTTAGAAGGTGGTTTTATTGCTCTGGGGTCATAAATTCCAGGCTCGACGAAAGTCACTTGCCCCCTCCCAACTGCACTAGCTGGAACTGGAAAAATGGCTCCAAAATTCATGGAAGTCATTTGTTCCATTATTGTAAGAGATTAGGCAAACAATTTAAGCTAGAAATAGGAAAAATATATATTCTTTACGTCCCTCGGTGGATCTATCCATCACGGTAAACCTGAGCTTCTAACTTCATCAGGTAAAAGCGTAGGGATTTCTCTGTAATGACGCATCACACATATGACATATTTGATCTCGTTAGAATGCCAATGTTAATACGAGATGAATGCTGGGTTTGTTATGACCATGACATGTTCTGCAGCGGAGTTATGTTGTGAATTCTGTGGCTGAATTCACTCCTGTGGTCACAAGTGGTACTGCAGCTTCTGAGCTTCCTCCCTCAGGTGTTCTGGTGAGCTCGTTGGCTGCTTTGTTATTTAACTCCACCTGATTCTGTCTTCCTTGCTCCTTGTCAATGTTCCAGTGTTGGACCTGAGCTTCTGGATCTTTCCTGTGGCCTGCTGCTCTGCTTAGATAAGTGCTTTTTGCTTTTGTTGCTACTTTTTCTGTCCAGCTTGTCTATTCGTTTTTGCTGGAAGCTCTGAGACGCAAAGGGTGCACCGCCGTGCCGTTAGTTCGGCACGGTGGGTCTTTTTGCCCCCTTTGTGTGGTTTTTTGCTTTAGGGTTTTTTGTAGACTGCAAAGTTCTCTTTGCTATCCTCGCTCTATCTAGAATATCGGGCCTCACTTTGCTGAATCTATTTCATCCCTACGTTTGTCTTTTCATCTTGCTAACAGTCATTATATGTGGGGGGCTGCCTTTTCCTTTGGGGTATTTCTCTGAGGCAAGTCAGGCTTGTTTTTCTATCTTCAGGCTAGTCAGCTCCTCAGGCTGTGCCGAGTTGCATAGGTAGTGACAGGCGCAATCCACAGCTGCCTTTAGTTGTGTTTAGGATAGGTTCAGGTATTGCGGTCTACAGAGATTCCACGTCTCAGAGCTTGTTCTATTGTTTTTGGGTTATTGTCAGATCACTGTATGTGCTCTGATTGCTGGCACACTGTGTCACTGGATTGCCTACATAACAGTACAAGGAGCCAAAACCTAATGATTCTCAATAGAGGGAAAAAAGAAGTTCTGACATCATTTTTTTTTCTCAGCTCTGTGTTCAGTCTTTTTTTTCCCCTAGACATTTGGGTGTTTCAGGACACAGGTGTGGACATGGATATTCAGGGTCTGTGCTCTTCAATGGATAATCTCGTTACAAATGTACAAAGGATTCAAGATACTATTGATCAGAAATCTATGTTAGAACCAAGAATTCCTATTCCTGATTTGTTTTTTGGTGATAGAACTAAGTTTCTTAATTTCAAAAATAATTGTAAGCTATTTCTGGCCTTGAAACCTCATTCTTCTGGTAATCCTATTCAACAGGTTTTGATTATTATTTCTTTTTTGCGCGGCGACCCTCAGGACTGGGCATTTTCTCTTGCGCCAGGAGACCCTGCATTGAGTAATGTCAATGCGTTTTTCCTGGCGCTCGGATTGCTTTACGATGAGCCTAATTCAGTGGATCAGGCTGAGAAAAATTTGCTGGCTTTGTGCCAGGGTCAGGATGATATAGAAGTATATTGTCAGAAATTTAGGAAGTGGTCAGTACTCACTCTGTGGAATGAATCTGCGCTGGCAGCTTTGTTCAGAAAGGGTCTCTCTGAGGCTCTTAAGGATGTCATGGTGGGTTTTCCTATGCCTGCTGGTTTGAATGAGTCTATGTCTTTGGCCATTCAGATCGGTCGACGCTTGCGCGAGCGTAAATCTGTGCACCATTTGGCGGTATTGTCTAAGATTAAACCTGAGCCTATGCAGTGCGATAGGACTATGACCAGAGTTGAACGGCAAGAACACAGACGTCTGAATGGTCTGTGTTTCTACTGTGGTGATTCCACTCATGCTATTTCTGATTGTCGTAAGCGCACTAAGCGGTTCGATAGGTCTGCCGTCATTGGTACTGTACAATCCAAATTCCTTCTGTCCATTACCTTGATATGCTCTTTGTCATCGTATTCTGTCATGGCGTTTGTGGATTCAGGCGCTGCCCTGAATCTGATGGATTTGGATTATGCTAAACGTTGTGGGTTTTTCTTGGAGCCTTTGCGGTGTCCTATTCCGTTGAGAGGAATTGATGCTACACCTTTGGCCAAGAATAAACCTCAGTACTGGACCCAGCTGACCATGTGCATGGCTCCTGCACATCAGGAAGTTATTCGCTTTCTGGTGCTACATAATCTGCATGATGTGGTCGTGTTGGGGTTGCCATGGCTGCAAACCCATAATCCAGTATTGGATTGGAACTCTATGTCGGTATCCAGCTGGGGTTGTCAGGGGGTACATGGTGATGTTCCATTTTTGTCTATTTCGTCATCCACTCCTTCTGAGGTCCCAGAGTTCTTGTCTGATTATCAGGATGTATTTGAAGAGCCCAAGTCCGATGCCCTACCTCCGCATAGGGATTGTGATTGTGCTATCAATTTGATTCCTGGTAGTAAATTCCCTAAAGGTCGATTATTTAATTTATCCGTGCCTGAACACGCCGCTATCCGCAGTTATGTGAAAGAATCCCTGGAGAAGGGACATATTCGCCCATCGTCATCACCACTGGGAGCAGGGTTCTTTTTTGTAGCCAAGAAGGATGGTTCGCTGAGACCATGTATTGATTACCGCCTTCTTAATAAGATCACTGTTAAATTTCAGTATCCCTTGCCATTGTTATCTGACTTGTTTGCTCGGATTAAGGGGGCTAGTTGGTTCACTAAGATAGATCTTCGTGGTGCGTATAATCTGGTGAGAATCAGGCAAGGAAATGAATGGAAAACTGCATTTAATACGCCCGAGGGTCATTTTGAGTATCCAAGGCTGCCACTAGAAATTTCGGGGCCCCATACTGGCAAAATTTTCGGGGCCCCCTTGAGACTCCGCCCAGGCTCCACCCCAGCCCCGCCTCCACGCTCCACCCCTCGAACTGTCCACAGACCCACCGCTCTCTCTTGGAAAAACTCCACTTCTCACCTATCACACATCAACAGTTCCCATCACCAGATCATAAATATAGCCAGCAGCTTTTGTTTTGGCCAAAAGATTTTTTAAGCCGCCACCATAACATGGTAGACACTTTTGGCCGGGCCCTACTCTACTGTAACCTATTAAATATTTGTTAAAATATGCAATACAATTTAGGTATATTTTTATTTATTTTTCAATTTTTAAAATGACCAATAATATCACATACAAGGAACAAATACCGCTACACCATGACCAGATGACATATTACCACCACAGTGATCGGATAATATCACATACAAGGAACAAATACCGCAACACCATGTCCAGACCACATATTACCACCACATAGTGACTGAATACTACAATTCTGATCAGTAATTAAAAAAAAGCACCATACTATCACCATAAGTGCCATTATACACTGGAGATCTGTACATAGTATGCAGTGTCTGTGTACAGATAATACAGTGATCAATGATGAAATTATACACAGGAGCTCTGTATACAGTATACAGTGTATAGTGTCAGTGTATAGGTAACACACTGACTCACCAGTGACGTCTCTAGGTGAAGTCCTTCATCTTTCATCCAGCACAGACCGCCATCATTTAATCCAGCCAGGACTTCTCTCTGCAGGAAATAACACAGTTATCTCGAGCTCCGCTTGTAGAATACATTACTTAATTTTTCCCACCTTCTACATTACACCACATGAAGAAAAAGAGGCGACATAGTGTCACTCTACACAGTAACAGGACCGCCCCCCCATTTAAAACCGTGTCCTCAAAAAATAAAATAAATACATCACTGCAGTAATAATATCCCTAAATTAGCCCCTATGGTAATAATATCCCCCAGCCTGGCCACCGTGTGTCTCATTCCTGGCGTCAGCCACATGTTCTCCCATCCTGCCCTCATGAGTATCCATTCTGCCCCATATGATCTCCCCATCCTGCCCCATATGATCGCCCCATGTGATCTCTCCATCCTGCCCCATCTTTCTGCATCATATCCATCCTGCCCCATGATCCTGCACGATCTGTCTCCAATCATGCCCCATGTCTCCATTCTGCCCCCTATGTCTCCAACCATGCCCCCATGTCTGAAATCCAGCCACTTGTCTCCAATCATGCCCCCTGTGTCTCCATTCTGCCCCATCTGTCTCCAATCCTCCCCCATCTGTCTCCAGTCATGCCCCCATGTCTTTCATCCTGCCCCGTGTCTCCAATCATGCCCTGTATCTCCATTCTGCCCCGTGTCTCGCATTCTGCCCCAATTTCCAGCATTCTGCCCGAATGTCCAGCATTCTGCCCCCGGGTCTCACAGTCTGCCCCTGTGTCCAGCATTCTGCCCCTGTCACTGTGTCCAGCATTCTACCCCTGTCACTGTGTCCAGCATTCTGCCCCTGTCACTGTGTCCAGCATTCTGCCCCTGTCACTGTGTCCAGCATTTCTGCCCCACTGTGTCCAGCATTTCTGCCCCACTGAGTCCAGCATTCTGCCCCACTGAGTCCAGCATTTCTGCCCCACTGTGTCCAGCATTTCTGCCCCACTGTGTCCAGCATTTCTGCCCCACTGTGTCCAGCATTTCTGCCCCACTGAGTCCAGCATTTCTGCCCCACTGAGTCCAGCATTTCTGCCCCACTGTGTCCAGCATTTCTGCCCAACTGAGTCCAGCATTTCTGCCCCACTGAGTCCAGCATTTCTGCCCCACTGTGTCCAGCATTCTGCCCCACTGAGTCCAGCATTTCTGCCCCACTGAGTCCAGCATTTCTGCCCCACTGTGTCCAGCATTTCTGCCCAACTGAGTCCAGCATTTCTGCCCCACTGTGTCCAGCATTTCTGCCCCACTGAGTCCAGCATTTCTGCCCCACTGTGTCCAGCATTTCTGCCCCACTGTGTCCAGCATTTCTGCCCCACTGTGTCCAGCATTTCTCCCCAACTGAGTCCAGCATTTCTGCCCCACTGTGTCCAGCATTTCTGCCCCACTGAGTCCAGCATTTCTGCCCCACTGTGTCCAGCATTTCTGCCCCACTGAGTCCAGCATTTCTGCCCCACTGTGTGTCCAGCATTTCTGCCCCACTGTGTCCAGCATTTCTGCCCCACTGTGTCCAGCATTTCTGCCCCACTGAGTCCAGCATTTCTGCCCCACTGAGTCCAGCATTTCTGCCCCACTGAGTCCAGCATTTCTGCCCCACTGTGTCCAGCATTTCTGCCCCACTGAGTCCAGCATTTCTGCCCCACTGTGTCCAGCATTTCTGCCCAACTGAGTCCAGCATTTCTGCCCCACTGTGTCCAGCATTTCTGCCCCACTGTGTCCAGCATTTCTGCCCACTGTGTCCAGCATTTCTGCCCCACTGTGTCCAGCATTTCTGCCCCACTGTGTCCAGCATTTCTGCCCCACTGAGTCCAGCATTTCTGCCCCACTGTGTCCAGCATTTCTGCCCCACTGAGTCCAGCATTTCTGCCCCACTGTGTGTCCAGCATTTCTGCCCCACTGTGTCCAGCATTTCTGCCCCACTGTGTCCAGCATTTCTGCCCCACTGAGTCCAGCATTTCTGCCCCACTGAGTCCAGCATTTCTGCCCCACTGAGTCCAGCATTTCTGCCCCACTGTGCCCAGCATTTTTGCCCCACTGTCCAGCATTTCTGCCCAACTGAGTCCAGCATTTCTGCCCCACTGTGTCCAGCATTTCTGCCCCACTGAGTCCAGCATTTCTGCCCCACTGTGTGTCCAGCATTTCTGCCCCACTGTGTCCAGAATTTCTGCCCCACTGTGTCCAGCATTTCTGCCCCACTGAGTCCAGCATTTCTGCCCCACTGAGTCCAGCATTTCTGCCCCACTGAGTCCAGCATTTCTGCCCCACTGTGTCCAGCATTTCTGCCCAACTGAGTCCAGCATGTCTGCCCCACTGTGTCCAGCATTTCTGCCCCACTGAGTCCAGCATTTCTGCCCCACTGTGTGTCCAGCATTTCTGCCCCACTGAGTCCAGCATTTCTGCCCCACTGTGTCCAGCATTTCTGCCTCACTGAGTCCAGCATTTCTGCCCCACTGAGTCCAGCATTTCTGCCCCACTGAGTCCAGCATTTCTGCCCCACTGAGTCCAGCATTTCTGCCCCACTGTGTCCAGCATTTCTGCCCCACTGAGTCCAGCATTTCTGCCCCACTGTGTCCAGCATTTCTGCCCAACTGAGTCCAGCATTTCTGCCCCACTGTGTCCAGCATTTCTGTCCCACTGTGTCCAGCATTTCTGCCCCACTGTGTCCAGCATTTCTGCCCAACTGAGTCCAGCATTTCTGCCTCACTGTGTCCAGCATTTCTGCCCCACTGAGTCCAGCATTTCTGCCCCACTGTGTCCAGCATTTCTGCCCCACTGAGTCCAGCATTTCTGCCCCACTGTGTGTCCAGCATTTCTGCCCCACTGAGTCCAGCATTTCTGCCCCACTGTGTCCAGCATTTCTGCCCAACTGAGTCCAGCATTTCTGCCCCACTGTGTGTCCAGCATTTCTGCCCCACTGAGTCCAGCATTTCTGCCCCACTGTGTCCAGCATTTCTGCCCCACTGAGTCCAGGATTTCTGCCCCACTGTGTCCAGCATTTCTGCCCCACTGACAGGTCCCCCGGGCCCCGCTGCCGCCGGCGCTTGCCTCTTCTCCTCTGCTCTACCGGTCCCCCGGGCCCCGCTGCTGCCGGTGCTTGCCTCTTCTCCTCTGCTCTGCCGGTCCCCCGGGCCCCGCTGCCGCCGGTGCTTGCCTCTTCTCCTCTGCTCTGCCGGTCCCCGGGCCCCGCTGCCGCCGCTGCTTGCCTCTTCTCCTCTGCTCTGCCGGGCCCCGCTGCCGCCGCTGCTTGCCTCTTCTCCTCTGCTCTGCCGGTCCCCCGGGCCCCGCTGCCGCCGGCGCTTGCCTCTGCCCTCTTCTCCTCTGCCGGTGACCGGTCCCCCGCTGCCGCCTGCCTCTTCTCCTCCGCCGGGTCCCTCGTCGTCCGGTGGTCCCCCGCTGCCTCTTCTCTGCTCCCTCGGCCTCCGCCGTCCACGTGGTGTGCCGCCGCACGCTGCTCTGCTCTGGTCCCGGAATGAGGAAGTGGAGAAGGGCAGCGTGTGACGTCACTTACTTGCGGCGGGCGGGCCCATGAATCACCGCCGCCTTAAAGGTACAAGGCTCATTTAGAGACAGCAGGCACAGCACAGTGGCACTGCAGCCGCAGCCTGAATAAAAATGTCAGGGGGGCCCGAGCAGAGCGCGGACCGGACCGGCTGCCAGCGTGCTCGCTCGGGCCCCCCTTTTTGCTCCTCATCACCGGGCCCCATACGGCAGTGATGCCTGTAATGCCCTGATGGCGGCCCTGTGAGTATCTAGTGATGCCGTTCGGACTTGCCAATGCTCCATCTGTGTTTCAGTCTTTTATGCATGACATCTTCCGTGAGTATCTGGATAAATTCCTGATTGTTTACTTGGATGACATTTTGATCTTCTCAGATGATTGGGACTCTCATGTGAAGCAGGTCAGAATGGTTTTCCAGGTCCTGCGTGCTAATTCTTTGTTTGTGAAGGGATCAAAGTGTCTCTTCGGTGTGCAGAAAGTTTCATTTTTTGGGGTTCATCTTTACCCCTTCTACTATCGAGATGGATCCGGTTAAGGTCCAAGCCATCCAGGATTGGACTCAGCCGACATCTCTGAAAAGTCTGCAAAAATTCCTGGGCTTTGCTAATTTTTATCGTCGCTTCATCTGTAATTTTTCTAGCATTGCCAAACCATTGACCGATTTGACCAAGAAGGGTGCTGATTTGGTTAATTGGTCTTCTGCTGCTGTGGAAGCTTTTCAGGAGTTGAAGCATCGTTTTTGTTCTGCCCCTGTGTTGTGTCAACCAGATGTTTCTCTTCCGTTCCAGGTCGAGGTTGATGCTTCTGAGATTGGAGCAGGGGCGGTTTTGTCACAGAGAGGTTCTGGTTGCTCAGTGTTGAAACCATGTGCTTTCTTTTCCAGGAAGTTTTCGGCTGCTGAGCGTAATTATGATGTGGGCAATCGAGAGTTGCTGGCCATGAAGTGGGCATTCGAGGAATGGCGTCATTGGCTTGAAGGAGCTAAGCATCGCGTGGTGGTATTGACTGATCATAAGAACCTTACTTATCTCGAGTCTGCCAAGCGCTTGAATCCTAGACAGGCCCGTTGGTCGTTATTTTTTGCCCGCTTCGATTTTGTGATTTCGTACCTTCCGGGCTCTAAAAATGTTAAGGCGGATGCTCTGTCTAGGAGTTTTGTGCCCGACTCTCTGGGTTCATCTGAGCCGGCGAGTATCCTCAAGGAAGGAGTCATTGTGTCTGCCATCTCCCCTGATTTGCGGCGAGTGTTGCAAAAATTTCAGGCGAATAAACCTGATCGTTGTCCGGCGGAGAAACTGTTCGTCCCTGATAGGTGGACTACTAAAGTTATCTCTGAACTTCATTGTTCGGTGTTGGCTGGTCATCCTGGAATATTTGGTACCAGAGAGTTGGTGGCTAGATCCTTCTGGTGGCCATCTCTGTCACGGGATGTACGTACTTTTGTGCAGTCCTGTGGGATTTGTGCTAGGGCTAAGCCCTGCTGTTCACGTGCCAGTGGGTTGTTTTTGCCCTTGCCGGTCCCAAAGAGGCCTTGGACACATATTTCGATGGATTTCATTTCTGACCTTCCCGTTTCTCAAAAGATGTCAGTCATTTGGGTGGTCTGTGATCGCTTTTCTAAAATGGTCCATCTGGTGCCCTTGGTTAAATTGCCTTCCTCCTCTGATTTGGTGCCTTTGTTCCTCCAGCATGTGGTTCGTTTGCATGGCATTCCTGAGAATATTGTTTCTGACAGAGGTTCCCAGTTTGTTTCGAGGTTTTGGCGAGCCTTTTGTGGTAGGATGGGCATTGACCTGTCTTTTTCCTCGGCTTTCCATCCTCAGACTAATGGCCAGACCGAACGAACCAATCAGACCTTGGAGACATATCTGAGATGTTTTGTTTCTGCAGACCAGGATGATTGGGTGTCCTTTTTGCCGTTGGCTGAGTTCGCCCTTAATAATCGGGCCAGCTCGGCTACCTTGGTCTCTCCATTTTTCTGCAATTCTGGGTTCCATCCTCGTTTCTCTTCAGGACAGGTTGAGTCTTCGGACTGTCCTGGTGTGGATTATGTGGTGGACAGGTTGCAGCAGATCTGGACTCAGGTAGTGGACAATTTGACCTTGTCCCAGGAGAAGGCTCAACTTTTCGCTAATCGCAGACGCCGTGTGGGTCCCCGACTTCGTGTTGGGGATCTGGTTTGGTTATCTTCTCGTCATATTCCTATGAAGGTTTCCTCTCCTAAATTTAAACCTCGTTTTATTGGTCCGTATAGGATTTCTGAGATTCTCAATCCTGTGTCTTTTCGTCTGACCCTCCCAGACTCCTTTTCCATACATAATGTATTCCATAGGTCGTTGTTGCGGAGATACGTGGCACCTATGGTTCCATCTGTTGAGCCTCCTGCCCCGGTTTTGGTGGAGGGGGAATTGGAGTATATTGTGGAGAAAATTTTGGATTCTCGTGTTTCTAGACGGAAACTCCAGTATCTGGTTAAATGGAAGGGTTATGCTCAGGAAGATAATTCCTGGGTTTTTTGCCTCTGATGTCCATGCTCCAGATCTTGTTCGTGCCTTTCATGTGGCTCATCCTGGTCGGCCTGGGGGCTCTGGTGAGGGTTCGGTGACCCCTCCTCAAGGGGGGGGTACTGTTGTGAATTCTGTGGCTGAATTCACTCCTGTGGTCACAAGTGGTACTGCAGCTTCTGAGCTTCCTCCCTCAGGTGTTCTGGTGAGCTCGTTGGCTGCTTTGTTATTTAACTCCACCTGATTCTGTCTTCCTTGCTCCTTGTCAATGTTCCAGTGTTGGACCTGAGCTTCTGGATCTTTCCTGTGGCCTGCTGCTCTGCTTAGATAAGTGCTTTTTGCTTTTGTTGCTACTTTTTCTGTCCAGCTTGTCTATTCGTTTTTGCTGGAAGCTCTGAGACGCAAAGGGTGCACCGCCGTGCCGTTAGTTCGGCACGGTGGGTCTTTTTGCCCCCTTTGCGTGGTTTTTTGCTTTAGGGTTTTTTGTAGACTGCAAAGTTCTCTTTGCTATCCTCGCTCTATCTAGAATATCGGGCCTCACTTTGCTGAATCTATTTCATCCCTACGTTTGTCTTTTCATCTTGCTAACAGTCATTATATGTGGGGGGCTGCCTTTTCTTTTGGGGTATTTCTCTGAGGCAAGTCAGGCTTGTTTTTCTATCTTCAGGCTAGTCAGCTCCTCAGGCTGTGCCGAGTTGCATAGGTAGTGACAGGCGCAATCCACAGCTGCCTTTAGTTGTGTTTAGGATAGGTTCAGGTATTGAGGTCTACAGAGATTCCACGTCTCAGAGCTCGTTCTATTGTTTTTGGGTTATTGTCAGATCACTGTATGTGCTCTGATTGCTGGCACACTGTGTCACTGGATTGCCTACATAACAGTGTTACAAGCATTAGAGAAAATAGTTTAAAGTTTAGTTAGACTGAAAAGGTAGGAGGGTCTGGGATAGCCAGCCCTGTTGGTGATGTCACCAAGCTGAGCTATAACTGTCTGGCCAGATCCCAGCAGTCAGTCTGCTGTTGGAAGAACATGTGAGTCTGACGTGAAGAGCTGTTCCTACCCAGAGTGCTACTGATGCATTGGGACAGATGGAAACTCCACTAGCCTGGTTGCCTGCAAGGCTTTGAACACATGTAAGTGTTATTCTCATGTAATCCTTGTTTTTTTATAATTACCCTGTACATATTTGCAATTGTCTCATTTGTAACATCTTTGTAAAATATTTTGATAAAGCACTGCCTAACTTTTGTGGGGTATAATATTTAATACTAGTTCTTTCTCCATGCTCTAAAACGTACCCTAAGTCTCCTGAAGGGAATTACGCTACTGTGTTGGGTTAGCTTCGGACCCATTTAATCGGAGCTGGTGGCAGCTTACCGTGTGCAGGCTGATGTTGTAGCGACTGCGGCGTTAATAATTATTGTTCCTGCCTGAGTGGGAGTAGTTTATCGCGTCGCTGCAGCGTGCCCAATAGCCAGTACATAGCAGGCAGCCTGTCTGGCGACTAATTACCCAGGGTGCAGTACCTAATCTGACCTGAGAGTAAGGGGGCGCCAGAGAGCTGCAAGTGTTAAGTGGAACTGTAAGCGGGATATACATAAATCCCTGCAGTTCGTGGTATATTGAAGAGCAGTGGGATACCTAGAATATGCCCCTGCTGTAAACTAAGAGGTCAATAGCCTTGTGTGGGTTTTTTCATCACATTGTGGAGTGGAGGGATAACTAAGATAAGCCCCCCTGCACATGTGATAGCCGTCTGTTGGCCTAAAGTCACCCCGACCCGTGACGTAGGGGTGACGGGCACGGTGTGAATCGTGATAAACACCAACACCTGGACTCCAGGGCTAAACTGTCTCAGTCTTGCCGACCGATCGTAGACTCTTGCTTGGACCTCTTGTGCTTGGAGTAGACTCTCCTTCACAATCGGCATCACACTCGTGATCCTGTCCTGGATCTGGGCCACATGTTCAATAATGCTTCAAGGAGTGTTACCACCGCTTCCCAGGTGTCCTTTGCAATGTCCAGAAGACCCCGAGTGTGACATCCGTATAAGTGCTTGAATGGTGAGAACCCCGAAGAGGCCTGCGGGACATATCTAATAGAGAACAGTAGGTATGGCAAAAATTATTCCCAATCTCTGCCATCCTTCTCCACGAACGTCTTCAACATAGATTTCAAGGTTTTATTGAACCTCTCCACCAGGCTGTCTGCAGATGGTACACTGACAGCCTAAGTTGGGTAATCTGAAGGGTCTTGCACAACTCCCTCATTACCTTGGACATGAACGGTGTCCCTTGATCTGGCAGGATGTCCTTCGGAAGGCCCGTCCGGGAGAAAATATGGACTATCTCCCGTGCTATACTTCGTTTGGATGAGTTTCTCAGTGGTACCACCTCAGGGTACCGCGTAGCGTAGTCCACCATCACCAGGATGTATTGATGACATCTGGCCGACCTAACTAAGGGCCCGATCAGGTCCATGGCAGTCAGGTCAAATGGAACTTTGATTATGGGTAACGGAACTAAGTTAATGCGGCAGTGGGATACGGGGAAGTTAGCTGAGAGGTCGGGCACGACTGGCAGAAATTAACAATGTCTCTGTGACACCCAGGCCAATAGAACCTCTGAAGGACTGGCTTTCATCTATGTCTAGATGTTGCCTCAAGACATGAGCATGGGCCATACGTCTATAGGGTCCCGAGACTAACAGCTGCTCTAATACTTCCCCTCGCTGTTTAGTGACACGATATAGCAACTCCTCATTGACTGCAAATTACGGGAAGCTGGTGTCGGCCCCCGACTCTTGGACCACCCCATTTACCACAGTCACATTTTCCAGTGCATTTCTTAAAGTTAAACCCTGCATTTGGGCAGTCCCAAAACTCCTGCCAGAAACCTCCAGCTCAGGAATTTCGGCCTCACTGGTCACCATCTCGTCCCTGCTACCAGCCAGGATACACAAGAGGAACTCAACCACCTCCGACTGCGATAGGGTTTCATGAGGGTTGAGCTGGCTCCTGTCTGTGTCCCTTGATTTCTCCACCTTTCCCTCCCGATTATCACGGGGTGTAGAAAACCTACGACCACCCCAACCTCATGGGTCTCCGTACCCCAACTTGTTTTAATCAACACTCTGGCGATGAGGTTGTCCTTAATGTCCCGGTGGATACAGCGGATGAGGCCATGTTACCCTGGAACTAACTTGTGGGGGAGCGTGGCCCTTATCAGGGTTACCAAACTCCCTAAGTGTAAGAGTCCCGATACAGCTCCCCATTTATTGATACGGGACATGACTGTGGCTCCTCACCGGGCTGGTGGTCCACACTGCAGGTGGGATAAGCATAGTATGAGCAGCACCTACTTAGGCTGCAGTCCATCTCATCAGAGGACAAGGGACAACAGGGGCTAACCAGGACTGTCCAGCAAAGCAAGTCTCTCCCCGTGGCCTTGGACAAACCCTCAGCGACTCCTTGGGGTGTAGGATTGGATGTCCACATAAAAACCAGCCCGTTACAGAACTTATCTTAAACGTCACATCACGTAGTGTGCTGGAGGAAAATATTCTGGGTTCATGTCACTGATGCTATTAAGCACAGTGACACATATCTCCCCTCCAGCACTTTCCCAGTGACTCTGTCACACTGTGTCAGCAGCTCCAGTCCTCCTTGTTGGTTTCCCATGCTCTGTCATTTGTATGGACACATTTTAGTTTGTAGTCGGTTTCTCTTGCTCCTCTATTTTCATTCAGAGTTTGTTGTTTTTGTTCTTCCTTTCCACTTCTAATATCAGGTTCTCACAAGGATTCATAGCTGCCTACTTTTTCCTGTATATTTCCCATCCCGAGGCATCTCCGAAATATGTGTTTTCCTGATTTCGTAAGATGTGAACCATCCTGATAGAACTGGTGATTACACATGATTAACACTCCCATCAGACAATCACAAGTCCAGCTCCGCCTCTACATAAAGCCTCAAGAACTGCTGCCTCATTAGGAGTCCTGGAGATCATCTGTGACACTCCACAATGATGGGTGCTCTGATGAGGGTAGTTGTGCTGTGTACCCTGGCTCTGGGGGTCCTGACATCAGGTGAGGAAACATTGTTATGAGTGGGTCCTGTGCAATCCGACAGTGACAGAGTCACACGGAGAGCAGAAGAGAGCTGAGAAACCATGGAAGCCACTGCTCAGCTGGATCCAGTCTCTCCTGTAGAGTGTAAGCTCTTATGGTCAGTGGGGTCCTCTCTCCCCCGTAGAGTGTAAGCTCTTATGGTCAGTGGGGTCCTCTCTCTCCTGTAGAGTGTAAGCTCTTATGGTCAGTGGGGTCCTCTCTCTCCTGTAGAGTGTAAGCTCTTATGGTCAGTGGGGTCCTCTCTGTCTCCTGTAGAGTGTAAGCTCTTATGGTCAGTGGGGTCCTCTCTCTCCTTTAGAGTGTAAGCTCTTATGGTCAGTGGGGTCCTCTTTCTCCTGTAGAGTGTAAGCTCTTATGGTCAGTGGGGTCCTCTCTCTCCTGTAGAGTGTAAGCTCTTATGATCAGCGAGGTCCTCTCTCTCCTGTAGAGTGTAAGCTCTTATGGTCAGTGGGGTCCTCTCTCTCCTGTAGAGTGTAAGCTCTTATGGTCAGTGGAGTCCTCTCTCCTGTAGAGTGTAAGCTCTTATGGTCAGTGGGGTCCTCTCTCCTGTAGAGTGTAAGCTCTTATGGTCAGTGGGATCCGCTCTCTCCTGTAGAGTGTAAGCTCTTATGGTCAGCGGGGTCCTCTCTCTCCTGTAGAGTGTAAGCTCTTATGGTCAGTGAGGTCCTCTCTCTCTCCTGTAGAGTGTAAGCTCTTATGGTCAGCGGGGTCCTCTCCTGTAGAGTGTAAGCTCTTATGGTCAGTGAGGTCCTCTCTCCCCTGTAGAGTGTAAGCTCTTATGGTCAGTGGGGTCCTCTCTCTCCTGTAGCGTGTAAGCTCTTATGATCAGTGGGGTCCTCTCTCTCCTGTAGCGTGTAAGCTCTTATGGTCAGTGAGGTCCTCTCTCTCTCCTGTAGAGTGTAAGCTCTTATGATCAGTGGGGTCCTCTCTCTCCTGTAGAGTGTAAGCTCTTATGGTCAGTGAGGTCCTCTCTCTCTCCTGTAGAGTGTAAGCTCTTATGGTCAGTGAGGTCCTCTCTCTCTCCTGTAGAGTGTAAGCTCTTATGGTCAGTGAGGTCCTCTCTCTCTCCTGTAGAGTGTAAGCTCTTATGGTCAGTGAGGTCCTCTCTCTCTCCTGTAGAGTGTAAGCTCTTATGATCAGTGGGGTCCTCTCTCTCCTGTAGAGTGTAAGCTCTTATGGTCAGTGAGGTCCTCTCTCTCTCCTGTAGAGTGTAAGCTCTTATGGTCAGTGAGGTCCTCTCTCTCTCCTGTAGAGTGTAAGCTCTTATGGTCAGTGGGGTCCTCTCTCTCCTGTAGCGTGTAAGCTCTTATGATCAGTGGGGTCCTCTCTCTCCTGTAGAGTGTAAGCTCTTATGGTCAGTGAGGTCCTCTCTCTCTCCTGTAGAGTGTAAGCTCTTATGGTCAGTGGGGTCCTCTCTCTCTCCTGTACAGTGTAAGCTCTTATGGTCAGTGGGGTCCTCTCTCTCCTGTAGAGTGTAAGCTCTTATGGTCAGTGGGGTCCTGTCTCTCCTGTAGAGTGTAAGCTCTTATGGTCAGTGATGTCCTCTCTCTCCTGTAGAGTGTAAGCTCTTACGGTCAGTGGGGTCCTCTCTCTCCTGTAGCGTGTAAGCTCTTATGATCAGTGGGGTCCTCTCTCTCCTGTAGAGTGTAAGCTCTTATGATAATAATAATAATTTTATTTCTATAGCACCAGCATATTCCGCAGCACTTTACATTTTAGAGGGAACTTGTACAGACAATAAAAGACATTATAGCATAACAATAATCACATAAATCAACAGATACCAAGAGAAATGAGAGCCCTGCCCTCAAGCTTACAATCTATGACTAAATAAGGGAGACACGAATGGTGGATGGTATCAATTGCTTTCATTATTCGGACCAGCCATAATGTAAGAAATCGCGTGTTCATGTAATGCTGCATTAACCGGTTATCAGCCAGTATGTGTAAAAGTACAGACTCAGAGGGCTATTAAATGCATAAAGCATGTGAGAACATGATGCGAGTAACCTTGTTATAAAGAAAATTTAGATTGGGAAACACAGGGATAGTTGGATAAATGTGTTAAGGCGATAGGCCAGTCTGAAGAAATACGTTTTTAGGGCATGCTTAAAACTGTGGGTATTGGGGATTAATCAAAATATCCTGGGTAATGCATTCCAGAGACTTGGCTGCAGCATTTGAGAAACCTTGGAGTCAGGAGTGGGAGGTTCTAATGATTGAAAGTGTTAATCTTATGTCATTAAGCAGAACGGAAGGCACTAGTGGGGTGGTAGACTGAGATGAGGGAGGGGATGTAGGGTCGTGCTGAACTGTGGTGCGCTCTGTGAGTAAGAATGATAAGTTTAGATTTATTTCTGGAGTGGATGGGTAACCAGTGTAATGACTGGCACAGGGTAGAGGCATCGGTGTAACGGTTGGTGAGGAATATGATCCTGGCTGCAGCATTCAGGACGGATTGAAGAGGGGAGAGTTTGGTAAGAGGGAGGCCAATTAGTAGAGAGTTACAATAGTCCAGACGAGAATGAATAAGAGCAACAATAAGAGTTTTTGCAGAGTTGAAAGTAAGAAAAGGTTGAATTCTAGAATTGTTTTTGAGGTGCAGATAACATGAGCGAGCCAGTGATCGGATGTGGGGTGTGAATGAAAGATCTGAATCAAGTATGACCCCAAGACAGCGGGCATGTTGCTCTGGAGAAATGGTAGAACCACGCATGGAAATGGCAATGTCGAGGGAGGACATGATGTTGGAGACAGCGGTAAGACAATCACTGGTGTTTTCGAATAATGCAGGAGTGATGTCAGGAGAGGAGGTGTATAATTGGGGTCATCAGCATATAGAAGATACTGGAAACCAAATCTACTGATGGTTTGTCCAATAGGGGCAGTATACAAAGAGAAGAGGAGGGGGCCTAGGACTGATCCTTGAGGAACCCCAACAGTAAGGGGAAGATGAGAACAGGAGGAACCAGCAAAAGATACAGTGAAGGATCGGTCAGAGAGATAGGAGGAGTACCAGGACAGAACGGTGTCCTTGAGGCTGATAGAGCGGAGCATAGTGAGGAGGAGCTGATGATCCACAGTGTTGAATGCTGCAGAGAGATCCAGGAGAATTAGCATGGAGTAGTGACCATTAGATTTAGCTGTTAGTAGGTCATTAGAGACTTTAGTGAGGGCAGTTTCAGTAGAGTGTAAAGAGCGGAAACCAGATTGAAGAGGGTCAAGAAGAGAGTTATCTGAGAGATAGCGGATTAGACAGGAGTGGATCAAGTGTTCCAGGAGTTTAAAGATGAAGGGAAGATTAGAGACCGGTCTGTAAGTTAGCAGCACAGCTTTGGTCGAGGGATGGTGTTTTAAGTAATGGATGTATGATGGCATGTTTAAATGAGGCAGGAATGATACCGGAAGAGAGAGAGAGGTTGAATATTCTTGTTAGGTAAGAGGTGACAGCAGGGGAAAGGGACTGGAGAAGATGTGAGGGAATAGGGTCAGTGGTGCAAGTAGTAGGGCGAAAAGATACATGGAGCCTGATCATTTTCTTCTGTGACTGGTTCAAAGACAGAGAATGAGCTTGATGCAGTGGAGGAGGGAGGACAGTGCATGGCAAGAGGTGATTGGGAGAAAGTTTCCTGTTGGATATGGTCAATTTTTTCTTTGAAATAATTGACCAGATCGTCAGCGCGGAAATCCGTGGTTGGGGCATGCACTCTTAGGTTGAGTAGAGAATGGAAAAAAGTGTCAAAGAGATGTTTAGGATTACTGGATAGTGAGGTGATAAGGGTGTTGAAATAGGTTTGTTTGGAGAGGTGAAGGGCAGAGTTGTATGGATGAAATCTTCAGGCAGATTTTCTCCAGATGTTCGGTGTTATGAATAGGTAATTCAGAACCACAATGGACCTTGAAGTTCAGAGCACACAAGTGACCTGACAAAAACCACAAAACATAGGACGAGCTCTGAGACGTGGAAACTCTGCTGACTGCAATCCCTAAACCTATCAAACCACACTAGAGGTAGCCGTGGATTGCGCCTAACGCTCCCTATGCAACTCGGCACAGCCTGAGAAACTAGCTAGACCTGAAGATAGAAAAATAAGCCTACCTTGCCTCAGAGAAATTCCCCAAAGGAAAAGGCAGCCCCCCACATATAATGACTGTGAGTAAGATGAAAATACAAACACAGAGATGAAATAGATTTAGCAAAGTGAGGCCCGACTGTTCTGAAAGGCAATTCAGTACTACAATGGACATAGCGGTCAGAGCACATACAGTGATCTGACAATAACCCAAAATCATAGAACGAGCTCTGAGACGTGGGAACTCTGCAGACCGCAATCCCTAATCCTCTCCAAACAACACTAGAGGCAACCGTGGATTGCGCCTAACTCTGCCTATGCAACTCGGCACAGCCTGAGAAACTAACTAGCCTGAAGATAGAAAATAAGCCTACCTTGCCTCGGAGAAATACCCCAAAGGAAAAGGCAGCCCCCCACATATAATGACTGTGAGTTAAGATGAAAAGACAAACGTAGAGATGAAATAGATTCAGCAAAGTGAGGCCCGACTTTCTTAACAGATCGAGGATAGAAAAGGTAACTTTGCGGTCTACACAAAACCCTAAAGAAAACCACGCAAAGGGGGCAAAAAGACCCTCCGTACCGAACTAACGGCACGGAGGTACACCCCTTGCGTCCCAGAGCTTCCAGCAACAAAATAGACAAGCTGGACAGAAAAAATAGCAAACAAATAGCAAAGAAGAACTTAGCTATGCAGAGCAGCAGGCCACAGGAATGATCCAGGGAAAAAGCAAGTCCAACACTGGAACATTGACAGGAAGCCAGGATCAAAGCATTAGGTGGAGTTAAGTAGAGAAGCACCTAACGACCTCGCCAGATCACCTGAGGGAGGAAACTCAGAAGCCGCAGTACCACTTCCCTCCACCAACAGAAGCTCACAGAGAGAATCAGCCGAAGTACCACTTGTGACCACAGGAGGGAGCTCTGCCACAGAATTCACAACACCCGACTTACTGAATAGACCGAGGATAGGAAAGATAGCTTTGCGGTCAACACAAAAACCTACAAACAACCACGCAGAGGGGCAAAAAGACCCTCCGCACCGACTAACGGTACGGAGATGCTCCCTCTGCGTCTCAGAGCTTCCAGCAAGCAAGCAAAACCAAAAAAAACAAGCTGGACAGAAAATATAGCAAAAAGTAACACAAGCAGACTTAGCTTATGCTGAGCAGACAGGCCACAGGAACGATCCAGGAGGAAGCAAGACCAATACTAGAACATTGACTGGAGGCCAGGATCAAAGCACTAGGTGGAGTTAAATAGAGCAGCACCTAACGACTTAACCTCATCACCTGAGGAAGGAAACTCAGAAGCCGCAGTACCACTCGTGACCACAGGAGGGAGCTTGATCACAGAATTCACAACAGTTCGGCTCGCCTGGAACACCACTGTAGGAAACGTGTTTGCAGCGTGTGCCAGGGTTGTTGCCTTCTATGCAGAGTTGTTTTATGTGTAGGAGGTGCACCTTCATCCAGGGCACATTTCAGTGTTTCATTATAATGTTTCAGTGCAGAATCAGGACATGAGAGAGAGGAGGTTGGGGCCAATGATGACTGCAAATTCTTCATAAGTTTCTGGGTGTTAATGACACATATATTTCTGTAAGTGTGGAAAGTGGGATGTCCTGAATGGGAATGAAATGTACATAAATGCCCCCTACATATGGTCAGTGGCGTATTCAGTATTGTCACGGATTATTGGCTTCTTGGTTGTACTACTCTCAGGTCTATGTTGGTGCTAAGGAGTAAAGGTGTGGCAGTGTCCCTGGGGCCACAGATAACAGGCTGCTGACATTGTGGTATCTCATGGGATTGTTACAAAGGTTGTTGATTTTCTCAGTAATCTGATGATTGTCTGCTCTTCTCTGCCGGTCCCTTGTGATGTTGGTGGTCCCGTCTGATAATTGCTCTTGCTACATTCGCCCTTTTTGCTCCCTTCAGAGCAGCGATGATCCCCTCCTATGTGATACCTGGGGGTCTTCATATACATATGCTCCAGATTACACAGGTGTTCGGCTTATTAACAGCTCGGATACATTGTGTCCAGGGTGGAGACTGAGCAGTTACGGCCCTTTCCCCTTACTGTCCAGGTGAGATTCTCTGCCCTGAGATCTGTGGTGTTACAGGCGCGGCGGTAACATGATCGCCTGTATTGTGCTGCGGACAATCATGTGACCGAGGGCACTGGGTGAAGGAGCGGCGGCCTGTGAGTCATCTGTCCCCGCACATAATAACCCTGCACCTGCTGGAAGTGAGGAGCGCTGGGACATGTTCAGACCTTGCAGCCTGGACCGCACCTTACTGCTCGTCTGAGCCCTTGTAAAGCTCGGGGACAGTTGGTTATTCCTCCATCACAGGATTGCACAGATCCAGGTGTGCATATGACCGATCCCATCAGATCTTCACGTACAGGCCACAATAACAGTCCACAGAAATCCACGCCTATGTGATGAATGGCTGAGGGTCCTGCACACCTGTGAGTGCAGCTCTGGCTGTGATCGGAGTACAGGGATGATGTGAGTGCAGCTCTGGCTGTGACACGAGTACAGGCATGATGTCTGTGCAGTTTTCTGCATCCAATAATCTGCTTTTTTTGTGGCTTTAGGAGAGGACGATCCCCCTCAGGTGGAGACACAATATGGTAAACTGCAGGGGAAGACGCTGTCTGCGAAGGGAACAGACAGAACCGTTCACGCCTTCTATGGAGTCCCCTTCGCTAAACCTCCAGTTGGTCCATTGAGATTTGCATCCCCAGAACCCCCCGAGTCCTGGAGCTCCGTGCGGGAGGCCTCCGACTATGCCCCAATGTAAGTGCTCTCAGAGGTTGGTGTGAAAGAACGGCAAACACATTCATACTGTAATAAATATATATATATATACACTGCGCAAGAAAATAAAGGGAACACTTAGCCACCACAATGTAACCTCAAATCCATCACTTCTGTGACATCAACCTGTCCAGTTACGAAGTAACACTGATTGTGAATCAATTTTTCCTGCTGTTGTACAAATGGCACGGACAACAGGTAGAAATGATCAGCAATTAGCAAGACAACCCCTATAAAGGAGTGATTCAGCAGGGGGTAACCACAGACCCTTTCTCTGTTCTCACACTTTTTGGCTGTTGTTTTGGTCACTTTTGCGTTTGGTCATTGATCTCGCCCCTAGAGGTACAGTAGCATGAGGCAGTGTCTACAACCAACAGAAGTTGCTCAGGTAGTACAGCTCATCCAGGACAGCACATCAATGCGAGCTGTGGCAATAAGGGTAGCTGTGTCTGTCAGCACAGTGTCCAGAGCATGGAGCAGATACACCAGGAGATGTGGAGAGGGTCGTAGGAGGGCAACAACCCAGCAGTAGGGCTGCTACCTCTTCCTTTGTGCACGGAAGATCAGGAGGAGGAGTGCCAGAGCCCTACAAAATGGCATCCAGCAGGCCACTAACATTTATGTGTCTGCACAGACTGTCAGAAATACACTCCATGAGGATGGTATGAGGGCCCGAAGTCCACAAGTCGGTGTTGTGCTCACACTGATCACATGTGACAGACATGACAGAGTCTGAAGATGCCATGGAGAACATTCTTCTGCCTGCAAAATCCTCCAGCATGACCGGTTTGGCAGTGGGTCAGTAATGGTGTGGGGTGGCATTTCTTTGGAGGACCACACAGCCCTCCATGTGCTCGCCAGAGGTACCCTTACTGCTATTAGGTACCAAGATCAGATCCTCAGACCCATTGTGAGACCATATGCTGGTGAGGTTGGCCCCGGATTCCTTCTGATGCATGACAATGCTAGACCTTTATGTGTCTGGAGTGTCAGCCGTTCCTGCATGATGAAGGCATTGCTGCTATGGACTTACCTGACCAATCCCCAGACCTTAATACAATCGAGCACATATACTCAGGAGAACATCCGACCCCTCATCAGTAGCATGCCCAGGCATTGTTGGGAGGTAGTTCAGGCACGTAGACACCACACACACTACTGAGCATCATTTCCTTGCTTGAGGTATCTCCACTGAAGTTGGATCAGCCTGTAATTTGATTTCCCACTTTGATTTTGAGCATCATTCCAACTCCAGACCTCCATGAGATATTAGTTGTGATTCACATTTATCATTTTTATGTTTTATTGTGTTCAATGCATTCTACTATGCAATGAATAAAGATTTGCAACTGGAATTTTTAATTCAGTGATATCTTAGATATGAGATTTTAGTTTTCCCTTTATTTTTGAGCAGTATATACTGAATATATATTTATTAGATGTCTGCAGGATTATCACGCAATGGAACTGTTACTGGAGTCAGTGAAAGCCAAATCTACTATACCTCCTGTGTCGGAGGACTGTCTGTACCTAAACGTGTTCACACCTGCTGATCGAGGGAAGGAGGAGAAGCTGCCGGTAAGAGTCAAGCGTGTATTGTGTGACTAACATTTCTATATAATTGCTGCGGTGTGTAGATACAGACTTTACAGATCCCACTTTTGTGTGCACTGAAGCCGTGCCCATGGCGGTCCCTTATGATTCTAATTGGAGACACAAAGAGAAAATCTCATTCACATTGACCTGCATTCCCTATTAATGAACAGCTTCTGCTCATTGCCTAGGTCATGGTGTTCATACATGGTGGAGGCCTGATGATGGGGGGAGCCATGTTGTTTGAAGGTTCTGCTCTGGGTGCCCATGAAAACGTTGTAGTTGTTTCTGTCCAGTACCGGCTGGGGCTCCTCGGCTTCCTTAGGTAATGTCTATGCTGTCAGTGACTTTACTGCCCAGAGGTAAGACATGAAATGACAATGCTGTGTGCTGCCATCCGGCTATACCTGGTGTTATGTGGACGGGACCATTGTCAGTCTTTGTGCACATTACTCTGCAGGGAGCCACTGGGTTGAGGTCACCTCATTTTATTAACAGCTATCTTTTATTGTCGCAGCACTGGAGATGACCGCGCTCCTGGGAACTACGGCTTCTTGGATCAGGTTGAAGCTCTCCAGTGGGTTCAGAAGAACATTGCAGATTTCGGAGGGGACCCCGACTCTGTGACTATATTTGGGGAGTCTGCGGGGGGAATCAGCGTCTCTGCACTGGTGAGCAGTTGTGATGCTGATATGTTGCTCATTATTGAGGGTCTGATTGGGCGGTTGTTCTATAGATGAAGGTAAAGGCTTGTAGTTCAACCCTTAATGATCCTGCCCCCTTCTGTGTATTTCTTATATTCAGGTGGCGTCTCCACTGGCCAAAGGCTTATTCCACAGAGCTATTGCTGAGAGTGGTGTAGCCATAATGCCGGGTTTGGTGGCCCAGACTAAAGAGGAAAGTGTGTTTTACAGTAATGTAAGTATGACTAAGGCCATAAAATGCTGCACTGTGAGGACCTAGCGCCTCGAGTAAAAGTGCCGTCAATCGTCCGACCAATGACCTCAGCGCTAGTCTGATGGGTGACAGGATCACTCGTACACCATCCAGTGTAGTCAGGCAATTTGCTGTGGATAACGATGATTGCAAAATTTGCTTCTGCCGCTAGGATAACCATTGAGCGACTTCCCATCGGGTGCAGTTGTTATCGGGCCCTTACTCTCGGGGTCCATCACTGTTCCCAGAACTTTGCTATATTGTTGATAATCTTCTCATCTTCTTCTCACAAATCCTCCCTGCACTGTTCTTCACTGGCCGAGTGTGATCTTATGCAGCCGAGTGCTTTAATATTGCTGCTGGCCACTTGATGGGGGCCATACTAATAAGGGAGTAGCGGGGAATTGTGGGCCATGTGGCTGAGGCCACATCAGGTGTCTGGGGAACCTACAATGCTGTGGCAGCGGAGGCCATGTAAGAGCCTGTCAGGTGTGTGATGCGAGAGACGAGCGACAGTCCTTCCCCATTCCTGCACTGACGCTTTGCTTGGGTTGGATTTTCTCTCTTCTGCAGATCGTAGCCAATATTTCGGGCTGTGGTTTGGACACGCTGGTGGACTGTCTGAAGGCGAAATCTGAAGAAGAGATCCTGTCTCTAGTTGTCTCTATGGTACGGTCAGTGAAGTCATAGGGTTCATCACCCTGATTCCTCACCACCCCTGACCCCCAGTGATCCAGGGAATATTCACCAGTTCTATCTACATCACACTGATTTCCTACTGGCAGAAAGCTGTGCAGAATTGTGAATGCAGCTCTGGATGTGAATGAAATGAATGAAGTTATACAGAAGGAAAGCATATTACAAATACAAAATCTGCAGCCTCTCTTTTCCGGTGCCCTCTACCACCACACCTACTGTCCTCTGCACCAATGGCCCACACCACCACCACACTGTCATGGTAAGGACATGATTAATGCCCTGTTCTCTCAGGGTTAATTTTGCTGGCCTCCTTTTTTATCTGGGAGGGGTATTTATACTCTCTATAGACTAGGATTCACTGTCAGCTTTACATTCGTCTTGTCTGTGTGCCTGACTTATGGAGTGTGCGCGCGGCTTGCAATAGTTTTCCTTGCTCTCCGTGCTTACTCTGCTTGTTTGTTCTTTTGGATTTCTGATCTCTAGCTTTCCTTCTTACAATCCCGTCTCTCCCCTTTGGTACCTCGTGATCTCTTGGTTCTGATCTTGGCTTGTTTGACCACTCTCCTGTGTATATCGTCTTCTCTGCACACCGGTGTCTGGCTCCGCCCCCGATCACCTCCCACTCTATCACATGGGTTAGGGCCTGGTTGTTACCTGGTTAGTAACCCGGCGCTTGGCTCAACTCCCTTGCTGCTGAGTACAGCGCTCCCCACGGCAGTAATACCCAGGAGTCATGACCCACACCTCCTGTCCTCTACCCCAGTGGCCCCCACCACTACACCTCCTGTCTTCTGCCTCAGTGGCCCCAACCACCACCATCCCTCCTGTCCTCTGCCCCAGTGGCCTCCACCACCACACCTCCTGTCCTCTGCCCCAGTGGCCCCAACCACCACACCTACTTTTCTATGCCCCTGTGGCCCCAACCACCACCACCCCTCCTGTCCTCTGCCCCAGTGGCCTCCACCACCACACCTCCTATCCTCTTCCCCAGTGGCCCCAACCACCACACCTACTTTTCTCTGCCCCAGTGGCCCCAACCACCACCACACCTCCTGTCCTCTTCCCCAGAGTCCCCCACCACCACACCTCTTGTCTTTATCCCCAGTGGCCCCAACCAACACAACTGCTGTCGTCTTCCCCAAGTGGCCCCAACCACCACCACACCTCCTGTCCTCTGCCCCAGTGGCCTCCACCACCACACCTCCTGTTCTCTGCCCCAGTGGTCACCACACCTCCTGTCCTCTGCCCCAGAGGCCCCCACCACCACACCTCTTGTATTTTGCCCCAGTGGCCCCAACCAACACAACTGCTGTCGTCTTCCCCAAGTGGCCCCAACCACCACCACACCTCCTGTCCTCTGCCCCAGTGGCCTCTACCACCACACCTCCTGTTCTCTGCCCCAGTGGTCTCCACCACACCTCCGGTCCTCTGCCCCAGAGGCCCCCCCCACCACACCTCTTGTATTTTGCCCCAGTGACCCCAACCAACACAACTGCTGTCGTCTTCCCCAAGTGGCCCCAACCACCACCACACCTCCTGTCCTCTGCCCCAGTGGCCTCCACCACCACACCTCTTCTCCTCTGGTCCAGTGGACCTCACCACCACACCTCTTCTCCTCTGCCCCAGTTGCCTCCACCATACCTCTTCTCCTCTGTCCTAGTGGCCTCCACCACCACACCTCCTGTCCTCTGCCCCAGTGGCCTCCACCACCACACCTCCTGTCCTCTGCCCCAGTGGCCTCCACCACCACCCCTCTTCTCGTCTGCCCCAGTGGTCCCCACCACCATACCTCTTCTCCTCTACCCCAGTTACCCTCACCACCACACCTCTGCCCCATTGGCCACCACCATGACACCTCCTGCCCTCTGCCCCAGTGGCCAGCACCATCACTCCTCCTGTCCTGTGGCCCCCACCACCACATCTTCTGTCCTCTGCCACGATGGCCACCACCACCACTCCTCCTGTCCTTTGTGCCGCGATGGCTACCACCACTACACCTCCTGTCCTCTGCCCCAGTGCCCCCCACCACCACACCTTTGACACTGAAGCCTGTTCCTGGTTACAGAGGCAGCGCTTACAAAATGGACTTTAACCTCTTAAATGGGCAATACTCAATGCAAGTAATTACGGTATCCCTCTGTTCATCATTTCTAATAACTAAACGGCAAAGTTGATTAATTATTACTTTTACATACTATTTGCAATATTACCCACTAATAAAGTTGATAATTGTAACGGGGTCTACCAAGCTGGGGTACCTCTTTCAGTACCACCCCGTGTTTCAGGAGGTCCACTCTGCTTTTGCTGGATTCTGAATGAAGGATGCTGGCTGGAATTCCTTGATTACGTGAGAGCATATAAAAGCTGACTGCTACTCCACGTATTTCCAGTCTAAAAGAACACACTTTATGTACAGCACACAGAATATATAACACAGATACACAGGGCAGGCCAATAGAAAAAGCAGGCCAGACATACATTACAATAGCCGCAGGGGGCCGGAGCCTGCTGATATTTACTGTGGGAATTACAAAGGTGGGGGAGGACAAAAGGGGAATATCGTGTCCCCTCTGCCCAGGGGCGCAGCCTGTGGACTGATGCATTTCACATGGAACCTATTATACATAATATATACTGCATAACATATTCTTGGTGCTGGGGGTTCTGTAACACTGTAACACGGCTCCCCTTTTCAGCGACGCGATCGGCATACACAGTCTAATCCTTAACGGATCGGTTTGGGGATGACCGAAGTTTATGGGGTTGGTACAAGTTCCGTTTGTCGACTTAGTCCATCGGCATTACCGTTTTGTTTGCCGGGTCTGTAGTGGATGGTGAAGTCCAGAGGTTGTAGCGCTAAACTCCACCGCAGTAATCTGGCGTTGTCTCCGGAGACCCAATTAAGCCAGACTAGGGGATTATGGTCCGTTAGGAGGGAAAACTGTCGTCCATACAAATATGGTTGTAACTTTTTGAGTGCCCATACTATTGCCAGGCACTCCTTCTCGATGGCCGCATAGCTTACTTCACGGGGCAGTAGTTTCCGACTCAGGTAAGCTACCGGGTGTTCTTGGCCCGACTTGGCTTAGTACTGCCCCCAATCCAAACATAGAAGCGTCTGTGTGAACAAGGAAACGTTTAGTTGGATCGGGTGCGGCCAATACAGGGGTATTGGTGAGGGCGTCCTTTAGCTGGCGGAAGGCTTCCTCACACTCTGGGGTCCAGGTTACCTGGCGGGGTTGGTTCTTACGGGTTAGATCAGTGAGGGGCTTGGCCACGCTGCTGTAATTGGGAATGAATTTCCTATAATACCCCGCTGTCCCTAGAAATGCCATGACCTGGGTTTTAGTGCGTGGGGTGGGCCATTTGGCTATGGCCTCAATCTTGGCTGGTTCTGGTCTCTGTTTCCCACTTCCCACCCAATGCCCTAAATACTGAACCTCTGCTTTGCCCACGTGACACTTGTTTGGGTTCAGGGTGATTCTGACCTTGTGGATCCTGTCTAATACTGTCTCTAGGTGATTTAGATGCAATTCCCATGTCACGCTGTAGATGGCTATGTCATCCAGGTAGGCACAAGCATAGTCCTGGAGACCATCCAGAAGCCGGTCAGCCAGCCTCTGGAAGGTCACCGGGGCAGTCTTCATCCCGAATGGCATAACTCGAAACTGGAATAAGCCAAACGGGGTGACAAATGCCGACTTGGGAATAGCATCAGGACTAAGAGGAATCTGCCAGTAGCCTTTGCATAGATCGATGGTGGTCAAATACTTTGCCCCTGCCAGCCGGTCTAACAAGTCATCCACACGCGGCATGGGATACGCATCCGTCACTGTTTTCTCATTGAGCTTACGATAGTCTACACAAAACCGTGTAGTCCCATCCTTCTTGGGCACTAACACTACGGGGGATGCCCAGGGACTATCTGACTCTTCAATGACCCCTAAACGCAACATCTCTTGTATCTCTTGTCGCATCCCTTCTCGTACAGACTCAGGGACGCGGAAGGGGGGTTGTCGCAGGGGGGTCTGATCCTGGGTCTCAACCTTGTGTTGTGCCTAGTGAGTGTACCCGGGTTTCCCCAAAAACATCCTCTGTCGCTGCCTCAACAACTCTTCTGCCTGCTGTCTCTCCCGGGGACCTAAGTCTTCACCCCAGTGTACCTGGTCCCATGTTTTAGACTGAGTCCTCTCCCCTAAGACATCAGGCAAGGGAAGTCCAGCTAAATCCTCTGCTTCAGGTGCACAGATGGCCAGGACCTCTTCAGGGCGCTCCCGATAGGGCTTCAGCATATTCACGTGGAACATGCGGATAACCCTGGGGTCGTCACAATCGGCGACATTATAGGTGGGGTCGGCTATTTTCCCCACTACCTGGTAGGGCCCCTGCCTTGCAGCTTGGAACTTGTTCTGCCTAGTGGGCTCTAACACCAGGACCTTCTGCCCTATTTCCAAGGTGCGCTCTCTGGCCCTCCGATCGTACCATACGCGCTGGCGCCGCTGGGCCACCTGCATGTTCCCACGTACAGCCTGGGTCAGCTCCTGTAGGCGGTCCCGGAATTCCAGCACATAGGGTACAATAGGTACCCCTTCTATGAGGCCCTCCCCTTCCCAGTGTTCTAGCACTAAGTCTAGGGGTCCCCTTACCCATCTCCCGTATACCAGTTCGAATGGGGAAAACCCCGTGGATTCTTGGGGCACCTCCCGATAGGCAAACAGGAGGTGAGGCAAGAATTTCTCCCAGTCCCTGTAGGTCCTTGTAAAAGTCCCAATGAGTTGTTTTAACGTTCCGTTAAAACGTTCACACAACCCATTGGTTTGCGGGTGGTACGGGGCGCTTCTAATGGACGTTACACCGCACAGCTTCCACAGTTGGTTGGTCACCTCTGCTGTAAACTGGGTACCTTGGTCTGAGATAATCTCCCGGGGAAATCTAACCCGTGAGAAAACCTGGAGCAGGGCAGCCGCCACCGTCTCTGCCAGTATGTTAGGTAGCGCAACCGCCTCTGGATACCGTGTGGCATAATCTACCACTGTCAATATATACCTTTTCCCTGACGAACTGGGTTTGGCTAACGGCCCTATCAGATCGACCGCTACTCGGCTAAATGGTTCCTCCACAATGGGGAGGGGGCGTAATTTGGCCTTGCATCGATCTCCCCTCTTGCCAATGCGCTGGCAACTGTCACAGGTTTAGCAGTATTGACGAACATCATAGGTTACCCCCGGCCAAAAGAAGTTTTGTGTCAGACGATGCCTGGTGCGACTGACGCCGAAGTGCCCGGCCAAGGGTATGTCATGAGAGATTCGCAGTAACTCCTGCCTATACTTCTTGGGAACTAACAGCTGTCGTTTGATAGTGGGGCTCATCCCTGTGTGGTGCTGGGGTACCTCTTTCAGTACCACCCCGTGTTTCAGGAGGTCCACTCTGCTTTTGCTAGATTCTGAATGAAGGACGCTGGCTGGAATTCCTTGATTACGTGAGAGCATATAAAAGCTGACTGCTACTCCACGTATTTCCAGTCTAAAAGAACACACTTTATTCACAGCACACAGAATATACAACACAGATACACAGGGCAGGCCAACAGAAAAAGCAGGCCAGACATACACCACAATAGCCGCAGGGGGCCGGAGCCTGCTGATATTTACTGTGGGAATTACAAAGGTGGGGGAGGACAAAAGGGGAATATCGTGTCCCCTCTGCCCAGGGGCGCAGCCTGTGGACTGATGCATTTCACATGGAACCTATTATACATAATATATACTGCATAACATATTCTTGGTGCTGGGGGTTCTGTAACAATAATAAACCTTGAAATCACCACCCTGTTTTTAACAACTGGTTCTGATGGAGCATTTAATAATTTCTCTGTAATGGTTTGGGGGACTTGAGGGGATGTAGTTGGGTTTCACCCCTTTACTTTTCTCCTCTGCTTGCAGAAAATGATATATCTGCCTGTAAGTGTCGATGGGGCATTCTTCCCTAAAGCCGCTGAGCAGATTATGGCCGATAAAGAGGTGAACAGTGTTCCTTTTATGACTGGAGTCACCAGCCAGGAATTTGGATGGATCATTCCATTTGTAAGATTGATAGAGGAGGAAATGCTGAGATCATCTTATGATCTTTACATCATTGAGCTTTCTCATTCTATCCTCAGGCGATGAATATCTCAGGGTTTCGAGAAGGAATGGAGAGAGAGGAGGCAGAAGAAATGCTGAAGAACTTCCCCGTTCTGGTATGAGCACTGCTGGCAGGAGATGCCAATGGCTGAGGGTGGATTACGGGGCACTTAGATGGCAGTATGCATGATTATAAGCCACAGGCCTCGTAAAAGAGGGAGGTAGCCACCCCGAGATGATGAACCATCCACCAGTTTTTTCTGTGCCCACCTGATCCTGCAGGTCCTTACTTGCCCAACATGTCCTGACGTCTACATCGTGCAGAGTGTACGAGATTCTGCTCATTTGTCTTTGACCGCCCCAGGAGCCGAGGCAGGCAGCCATCATCTTCTACCACCGGCTTTGGATCTTCTGTGATCTTCTGTGATCTTTTGGTGTCATTCTGGTGATATTGATATATTTCAGGGTCCATTCAGCAGCGCCACCAGCTTCCTGCTAGACGAATATATTGGAGATGTGCGTGATCCTGCCGAAGTCCGGAACCGCCTCATAGATCTGATTGGAGACCTTATGTTTGTCGTCCCAGCATTACGAGCGGCCAAGTACCACCGAGGTACGATGCACGAGATGAAGGATAACCTCCACACATATGTTGTGTCCCACATATATAGGGTAAAAGGACGGGGACCACGGTCACCTCCTCTTTATGGTGTTGAGAGTCTCTGCAGTACGTAGATTCTTGTTCTGAACCCCACACAATCTGTTATTCCAGATTCTGGCCATCCCACCTACTTCTACGAGTTCCAGCACCGTCCATCGCTCTTTGAGGACTCCAAGCCGGACTTTGTGAAAGCCGATCATGGGGACGAGCTGTTCTTTGTGATAGGAGGTCCTTTCTTGAATGGCGACGTTATGTTTGTAGCAGGTGACCACCTTAGTCTACATGTGGGGGGATGATTGATGATATATGGGGCATATATAGATCAGTTGCTACTTTCTCTTCTGAAATGACTCTTCCACGGTTGTTGGGGTTATTCTTACATTTCTCTTGTTTCGCTCCATTTTTGGGACACCAATAACTTTCTGTTCTGCAGGAGACACTTCTGTGATTTGGTGCCGGAGCGCAGAGTAATTTAGAGTTGAGACACTGGGTAAAATTTATCGAAAGCAAGAATGTGCTGATCTGGAACTCTCTTCTCGCCATATTTTATCACACATAACAGATCAGAAGTGGAATTTTTCGATATTTTTCAATTTAATTTGGTTCATTTTTTAGTTTCAACAAGTTTTTATTTTTCAACAAAAAACCAAGAAAGTTTCACAACAAAATCCCTCGCAGGGGAGTATATATGAATATTATCAAATTCTAAATTAACCTTGATGGTAATTAAACAATACAGTTAAACACGGAGACAAAGACAGGTGGTTGAAAAAGACAAGGGGGGGGGGAAGGGGGTAAGAGATCCATTACTGCGTCAGAGTACTATCAATGGTCGGGTATAAGGACCCAATCAAAGGAAGGCAATTTAACACCAGATTGGCCTCATAGAGATAGTGTTAGGACTTGGTCAAGATTACTGCTAGAGTTCCTTTCAATCCACGGTCTCCATATTTGATAGTAAGGCTCCCATGAGTCCTCTCTTGTAGCTTGTATTCGTTCACATAACATGATAGTGTTCATCTTGTCAATTACTGAGGAAAGAGATAGGGTAGTTGTTTTCCATTTTGTTGCAATGTGTAGCTTAGCGGCGAGGAACAGCTGATTGACTAGAATATGGAGTTTGTTGGAGAAGCCCGGGTATCTAGCTCCCAGCAGGAACACCGTTGCGTCTAACTGAATCGTTCCACCATAAAGCTCCTCTACAATAGATTTGATCTTTGACCAGAGTGTGGAAACGACCGGACAATCCCACCACGTATGCTTTAGATCTCCCAGAGCTCCACACCCCCTGAAACACCGATCTGATAGATTTGGGTAGATGGCATGTAATTTGCTCGGAACTAAATATGTCCTATGTAGGAGCTTGATGGATGTTTCAACTAAAGAGGTTTGAAGACTTCCCTTAGAGAGGGTGCAGCAGCACTTTTGCCACTCCAATGGGGACATTATCTTATTAAGGTCTCTTTCCCAATGTATCATATATGTGAGTTTTACATCCTCTGATATTGCGTTTAGGTTTGAGTAAATCAAAGAGTAATTTGGTTCATTTTTTATTTCAAAATTGTTGGCAGCGACAAATCTCAAAAAAGTTGGGACAAGGGAAACAAAAGGCTGGACAAGTAAGTACCATGTCTGCATAAAAAGAGCATGTGAGAGAGGCAGAGTCTCTCAGAAGTAAAGATGATCGGAGGTGACTGATGTGTGAACTGCGTCTTAAGATGGTGGAACAAGTTCAGAAAAATGTTATCATATGTGAAGTTACAGACTTTGACTATCCACCACCTACAATACATATCAAGATTCAGAGATTGTGGAGAAATCCATCTGCACAAGGGAGAAAGTGGACGATCAGTATTGGGGGCTCGTGGCCTCTGGGTCTTCAGGCCGCACTGCATTAATTGCTGACATGATCCGGTCATGCAAATCTCTGAATGGGCTCAGGAAAACTTCCAGAAATCATCGTCTATGATCACAGGTCACCATGCCATCCACAAATGCAAGTGACAGCTCCATTATTTAGGGAAGCCAAACAATCTAAAAACACTGCTGTCTTCTTGGGGCCACAGATCATTTATAATGGACGGAGGTAAAAGGGCAAAGTGCTCTGTGGTCGTAGGAATCAGAACGTCAAATCCTCTATGGAGACCCAGGACGTCGTGTCCTGAAGATTCAGGAGGACAGGAACCATCCAGCTTATTATTAATGGTAAGGGACCACCCAGCTTGTCACCAGGGAGAGAGACTGTCCAGCTTCTTATGGAGGAGAAAGACCTTTCAGCTTGTTATCGAGGAGATGGGACCATCCAGCTTGTTATGGAGGAGAAAGACCGTGCTGCATGTCATCGAGGAGAGGGACCGTCTCACGTGTCATCGGGGAGAGGGATCGTCCAGTGTGTCATTGGGGTGAGGGATCATCCATTGTGTCATCGGGGAGAGGGACTGTTCAGCTCTTCATAGAGGAGTCCAGCTTGTCATCGGGGAGAGGGACCGTCCAGCGTTTCATCGGGGAGAGGGACCATCTAGTGTGTCATCCAGAAAAGGGACCGTCCAGCGTGTCATCGGGGACAAAGACCATCCAGCGTGTCATCGGGGAGAAGGACTGTCCAGCGTGTCATCCGGGAGAGAGACCGTCCGGCAAGTCATCGGGGAGAGGGACCATCCAGCGGGTCATCAAGGAGAGGGACCGTCCAGCGTGTCATTGAGGAGAGGGACTATCCAGCTTGTTATGGAGGAGAAAGATCTTTCAGCTTGTTATCGAGGAGATGGGACCATCCAGCTTGTTATGGAGGAGATAGACCGTGCTGCATGTCATCGAGGAGAGGGACCGTCCAGCGTGTCATCGGGGAGAGGGACTGTCCAGCTCTTCATAGAGGAGAGCCACCGTCCAGCTTGTCATCAGGGAGAGGGACTGTCCAGCGTGTCATCGGGGAGAGGGACCATCTGGCATGTCATCGGGAAAAGGGACCGTCCAGCGTGTCATCGGGGAGAAGGACCGTCCAGCGTGTCATCGAGGAGAGGGACCGTCCAGTTTGTCATCGGGGAGAAGGACCTTCCAGTGTGTCATCGGGGAGAGGGACCGTGCTGCATGTCATCGAAGAGAGGGACCGTCCTGCGTGTCATCGGGGAGAGGGACCGTCCATCTTGTTATGGAGGAGGAAGACCGTCCTGCTTGTTATCGGAGAGAGGGACTGTCCAGCTCTTCATAGAGGAGAGCGACTGTTTAGCATTTCATTGGGGAGAGGAACCATTCAGCTTGTTATCAGCGCCCTGGTCACGTCTCTGATATATGGGGGCATTAGTGTCTGTGGCTGGAGCAGTGCACACGTGGGACCCCAGTGTCATATAGAGGTGTTAGACGTCTGCGTGGAGCAGATGTTTGTCCTGTGTCAGGGAAGACTTTGTATATTTCAGTAACATAATGCAGGACCACATCCTGCCTCCATCTTTGTACTTTGTGGCACAGAATTAGTTTTTTCATTATCAAACTTGGTTTCTTTTTCCTACATGTAAGATGTTCTGGTAATAAATTATTTTTTTCTGGTCCCGTGCAGGAAGATTTACTGCGTGTTGTCATCTAATTCTACTTCTATTTTTCTTCCAGGAACCGCCACAGAAGAAGAGAAGGTTCTGAGCAAAGCAGTTATGAGATACTGGGCCAACTTCGCCCGCACCGGGTAAGACATATGCTGGGTGACTGGCAGATATTGGGGTCTTCCTCGGCTTCAGCCCCCACATTCTTGCCCCCCCCCATACCACATGTATATCCCGCCACTGTCCCGCTATGAAGTTGATGCATCTTTACGCTGTCTCCATTTTTCTCTCCAGTGACCCCAATGGTTCGGGCTTGGAGCACTGGCCACAGTACGACGAGGATGAAGATTACATGGAGATAAACCTGAAGCCGACAGCGGCAAAACACCTGAAGGCCGGAAAGTATGAATTCTGGACCCGCGTGCTCCCGGAGAAGATGCAGGAGGCGCCGCAGCAGCAGCACAGTGAGCTGTAAACGCTGCCACAGTCATTTACTGCAGAGCTTACAAAATGCACTGACCCCTGTTCACACACTCCTAACAAAAAAGATGGTAACGACACACCAAAAAACGTTACATGCAACGTTTTTTGGTGGCGACGGACCGACGCAACACGACGCAACCGTCGCACGACGGTTGCGACGTGTGGCAATACGTCGCAATGCGTCGCAATCCGTCGCTAATGTTAGTCTATGGGGAAAAAACGCATCCTGCAGACAACTTTGCAGGATGCGTTTTTTACCCTAACCAACGCATTGCGACGTATTCAAAACGACGCTAGTGTGAAAGTAGCCTTATACAGGTGTCTGCTCACACCCGGTGTAACCATCCAGCCTCCAAGAACACAAAAACAACAAACTGCAGCTAGAATAGCAGAGAATGTGAGGAGCAGAATAGTGAGCGCAGCTCCGGAGTGTAATGCTGGAACAGGCACATAGATGGATAAAGCTTGTATAATGGGGGCTGTCGGTGCCCGATCAGTGACCACCCTCCTGATCTAATACAGCAATGTCCGGCTGCCAGCACCGCTCCACATCCTGGGCTCTAGCTGTAGTTTGCATCTGCAGGGCATGCTGGGAATACAATTGTCTATATACATTATATAGGGGATACTGCAACTGCTATAAATACAATATATATATATATGTGATACTGCTGTATATATGTTACATAGGTGATGCTGCGACTATACACACCAGTCACAGTATTACCTATATAATGTATACACAACTGCCTATATAACAAGAAAAACATCTTATAGCTCCATCACCATGACTTAGGCCGGTTTCACATTTGCGGTTGCGTCCGCAGCGTATCGTCCGCAACCGCATGCAAAAAAGCCTGCAAACGCATGATAACGCAGCGTTTTTGATCCGCATCAGCTTACGCATGACGTCAAAAAAATGCAGAGTTTGCATGTGTTTGCGCTTTTTATGCGCATGCGTTTGAGATTTCCAGGAGGGCGTGTCTCAATGGGCGTATCTAAATCAGTTCCTGGACATGCGCAGTCCGACGTACGCAAGCGCCTCGAACGCATGCGTACACAAAGACATGCTTTACCATAGACAGTAATGCATTTTTTAACGCACTCATCCGCATGCGTATGTCTGCGCATATGTGACGGAAATTTGCAATTTGCCACCTTCAAAATTGCAACATGTTGCATTAGCCGCGCCCAGCCACACAAGCCGAAACAACGCATGCGTAGTCAAACGCAGGAGAACGCATGCAACTGCGTGTACAATGTTAAAGATAGGAAATCAAGATGTATGAAACGGCAGAAACGCTGCGGACACAACCGCAAATGTGAAACCAGTCATAGTGATATCAGCTGCCTTGTCTTCGTTAACAATTTCTCCTGAGCTAACGAGAAGATCACTGACATGATGTAAGGCCATGTTCATACATTCATTATTTGGTCAGTATTTTACCTCAGTGTTTATGCGCCAAAACCAGGGGGATGATAAATACAGAAGTGGAAAACTTCTCCGGGCCCCCTTGAGACTCCGCCCAGGCTCCACCCCAGCCACGCCTCCACGCTCCACCCCTCGAACTGTTCACAGTCCCACCGCTCTCTCTTGGAAAATCTCCACTTCTCACCTATCACACATTAACAGTTCCCATCACCAGATCACACATATAGCCGGCAGCTTTTGTTTTGGCCAAAAGATTTTTTAAGCCGCCACCATAACACGGTAGACACTTTTGGCCGGGCCCTACTCTATTGTAACCTGCAAAATATTTGTTGAAATATGCAATACAATTTAGGTATATTTTAATTTATTTTTCAATTTTTTAAAATGACCAATAATATCACATACAAGGAACAAATACCGCTACACCATGACAAGACCACATATTACCGCCACAGTGATCGAATAATATCAAATACAGGGAACAAATACCACAACACCATGACCAGACACCATATTATTACCACATAGTGACCAAATAGCACATACAAGGGACAAATACCACCGCACCATGACCAGACCACATATTACCACCACAAAGTGACCGAATACTGCAATACTGATCAGTAATAAAAAAAAAAAACACAATACCATCACCATAAGTGCCATTATACACAGGAGATCTGTAATTAGTATGCAGTGTCTGTGTACAGGTAATACAGTGATCACTGGTGATATTATTCACAGGAGCTCTGTGTATAATGTATAGTTAATACAGTGATCACTGGTGACATTATACACAGGACCTCTGTATATAGTATACAGTGTATAGTGTCAGTGTATAGGTAACACTGACTCACCAGTGACATCTCTAGGTGAAGTCCTTCATCTTTCATCCAGCACAGACTGCCATCACTTCATCCAGCCAGGACTCGTCTCTGCAGGAAATAACACAGTTATCTCGAGCTCCGCTTGTAGAACACATTACTTAATTTTTTCCAAATTCTACATTACACCACATGAAGAAAAAAAAGGCGATATAGTGTCACTCTACACAGTAGCAGGACCGCCCCCCCATTTAAAACAGTGTCCTCAAAAAAATAAAATAAATACGTCACTGCAGTAATATCCCTTAATTAGCCCCTGTGGTAATAATATTCCCCATCCTGGCCCCATGTATCTCATGCCTGGCTCCAACCTTATGTTCTCCCATCCTGGCCTCATGAGTATCCATCCTGCCCCATATGATTTCCCCATCCTGCCCCATATGATCTCCCAATACTGCTCCATTGTATCCATCCTGCCCCATGATCCTGCACGATCTGTCTCCAATCCTGCCCCCAGTGTCTCCTATCATGCCCCCATGTCTTTCATTCTGCCCCGTGTCTCCAATCATGCCCCGTATCTCCATTCTGCCCCCAGTGTTTCCAGCATTTCTGCCCCCCGTGTCCCCAGCATTTCTGCCCCCCGTGTCCCCAGCATTTCTGCCCCCCGTGTCCCCAGCATTTCTGCCCCCAGTGTCTCCAGCATTTCTGCCCCCAGTGTCCCCAGCATTTCTGCCCGGAGTGTCTCCAGCATTTCTGCCCCCCGTGTCTCCAGCATTTCTGCCCCCAGTGTGTCCAGCATCTCTGCCCCCAGTGTGTCCAGCATCTCTGCCCCCAGTGTCCAGCATCTCTGCCCCCAGTGTCCAGCATCTCTGCCCACAATGTCCAGCATCTCTGCCCCAGTGTGTCCAGCATCTCTGCCCAAGTGTGTCCAGCATTCTGCCCCGGGGCCCCCTGGATCAGCTCTCTAAAAAAAACCAAAAACACAAGTTCTTACCTGGCTGCGCTCCTGCGACGGGCGAAGCTCACTCCCTCCACGCAGATGAAGCGCGCACTCACCGGCAGCTGGCAATGATGTCAAACACCGGCGAAGTGCGCGCTGCGGCTCAAGTCAGCTGCCAGCCTCCGATTGGCTGGTGGCTGTTAACTATTGACGTGCGGGCGCGGGCCCGCACGTCAATAGCGTGCCGCAGCGCCTGTAGGGGGGGCCCGGTCAGCAGATGAGACGGGGCCCGATGCGGGCCCCCTCTGCACACCAGGCCCCATACGCCAGTCAGGGCATTAATGCCCTGATGGCGGCCCTGGGTGTCTCCATTATACGTCTCATCTGATTGTTCCACTCCTGGTTTTGGTGCAAATATTGAGGTAAAATACTGACCAAATACTGGGGTAAAATACTCACCAAATATTGAGGCAAAATACTGACCAAGAGTGAACGTGGCCCAACAGGTCATTTTGAGGCAGGAGTGAAAATCAGTGGAATTGGAGTTTTTCGGATAGAGATAGTTATCACGTATTATTCTGCAATCTTCCTGCGTTTCTTCTGCTCGCTCTTCACAACAATCTGCAGGAAATGTAAATTGTCGCTATAAAAACTGAAGCCGCAAAATGTGTGAGAACCAAAACTTGTTTCAGACTCAATCTTTGCTGGCCAGTAAGTGGTGTCATTCTGCCTGTAATCGGTGTCTATCTGTCTGTATGCAGTGTCCGTCTGTCTATGCGGTGTCAGTCTGTCTGTATGTGGTGTCCGTCTGTCTATGCGGTGTCAGTCTGTCTGTATGCGGTGTCCGTCTGTCTGTATGTGGTGTCCTTCTTCCTGTATGTGGTTTCAGTCTGTCTGTATGTGGTGTCAGTCTGCCAGTATGCGGTGTCAGTCTGTCTGTATGCGGTGTCGTCTGTCTGTATGTGGTGTCCGTCTGTCTGTATGTGGTGTCCGTCTGTCTATGCGGTGTTAGTCTGTCTGTATGCGGTGTCCGTCTGTCTATGCGGTGTCCGTCTGTCTGTATGTGGTGTCCGTCTGTCTATGCGGTGTCAGTCTGTCTGTATGCGGTGTCGTCTGTCTGTATGTGGTGTCCGTCTGTCTGTATGTGGTGTCCGTCTGTCTATGCGGTGTTAGTCTGTCTGTATGCGGTGTCCGTCTGTCTGTATGTGGTGTCCGTCTGTCTGTATGTGGTGTCCGTCTGTCTGTATGTGGTGTCCGTCTGTCTGTATGTGGTGTCCGTCTGTCTATGCGGTGTCAGTCTGTCTGTATGCAGTGTCCGTCTGTCTATGCGGTGTCCGTCTGTCTGTATGTGGTGTCCGTCTGTCTATGCGGTGTCAGTCTGTCTGTATGCGGTGTCAGTCTGTCTGTATGTGGTGTCCGTCTGTCTGTATGTGGTGTCCGTCTGTCTGTATGTGGTGTCCGTCTGTCTATGCGGTGTCAGTCTGTATGCGGTGTCAGTCTGTCTGTATGTGGTGTCCGTCTGTCTGTGGTGTCCGTCTGTCTGTATGTGGTGTCCGTCTGTCTATGCGGTGTCAGTCTGTCTGTATGCGGTGTCAGTCTGTCTGTATGTGGTGTCCGTCTGTCTGTATGTGGTGTCCGTCTGTCTGTATGTGGTGTCCGTCTGTCTGTATGTGGTGTCCGTCTGTCTGTATGCGGTGTCAGTCTGTCTGTATGTGGTGTCCGTCTGTCTGTATGTGGTGTCCGTCTGTCTGTATGTGGTGTCCGTCTGTCTATGCGGTGTCAGTCTGTCTGTATGCGGTGTCAGTCTGTCTGTATGTGGTGTCCGTCTGTCTGTATGTGGTGTCCGTCTGTCTGTATGCAGTGTCCGTCTGTCTATGCGGTGTCAGTCTGTCTGTATGTGGTGTCCGTCTGTCTATGCGGTGTCAGTCTGTCTGTATGTGGTGTCCATCTGTCTGTATGTGGTGTCCTTCTTCCTGTATGTGGTGTCCTTCTTCCTGTATGTGGTGTCCTTCTTCCTGTATGCGGTGTCAGTCTGCCTGTATGTGATGTCTGTACTGCCGCCATTATATCCACCAGCCTGGAATATTGGGGGCTGTTACCTCCTCGATGATTATAGTGGAGGCTTTTTGTTTGTAAAGTAAAAGTTAATATGAAGTTTTGTATGAATGTCTGGATGTGAGCTGTGACCTGTATCCCGACGCTGTGACCTCTGTCCGGACGCTGTGACCTGTGTCCAGACGCTGTGACATTGTCCTTATGACTGCGCCGCTAATCTTGTTCCTGGGACCAAGCTGCCTAAGAGCAGTCTGTATACTGTCTCTGGTCCAGAAAGGCAGGCCATGAAGGACTATATCGCGGAAAGTTTGGCAAAAAATCATATCAGACCTTCCTCATCTCCCATTGTTGCAGCGTTTTTCTTTGTTAAGAAGAAAGATGGGGGGGTTACGCCCCTACCTAGATTTATGTAAGCTAAATCTGATCAAGGTCCGGGATCCATAACCACACCCTCTCATCCCGGACCTCTTTAATCAGATTGTAGGAGCAAAATGGTTTTCTAAACTGGATCTCAGTGGGGGCGTATAATCTCATTTGTATTAAAGAGTTGGATGAGTGGAAAACAGCTTTCAAAACACCTGAGGGACACTATGAGAACCTTGTGATGCCATTTGGGTTGACTAATGCTCCTGTCGTCTTTCAGGAAATTTGAAAATTACATCTTTAATCACTTGGTGGGTAGATTTGTGATAATCTATCTTGGTGACACATTAATTTATTCACCTGACCTTGAGTCACATCAGGTACATGTCAGGCAGGTCTTGCAGATACTCAGAGACAATAAATTATTTGTCAAACCAGAGAAATGTTCTCTTTTTTTAGGCGATCCCTATCATCCACCAATTTTTGCATGGATCTGGAGAACGTCCAGGAGTTACTGGATTGGGATCGTCCTGAGTATTTGAAGGTGTTTCAAAGGTTTTTGAGTTTCGCCAACTACCACCATATGTTCATCAAGAACTTTTCAGTAGTGACCAAACTTCTGACTAATATGACCAGGAAAGGGACAGACTTTTCCAAGTAGTCCAGTCCGGCCATGGAGGCAATCAATAGCTTGAAGGACTATTTTGCATCTGCGCCGATCCTCATACACCCTGACGTTACTCAATCTTTTATTGTTGATGCATCTGAAGTGGGGGTGGGGCTGTATTGTCGCAGGGTGCGTCTCCTGGTAAATGGCGTCCATGTGCATACTTTTCAACTCCGGAGAGAAATTATGACATTGGCAACAGAGAACTCTTTGCAACGAAGTGCGTCTTTGAAGAGTGGCGTAGTTTTCTGGAGGGGACAATTCATCCTGTTATGGTAATCACTTATCATAAGAATCTCGTATATCTAGAGTCTGCGAAACGTCTAACGCCACGACAGGCAAGATGGGCATTGTTCTTCATCAGATTTAACTTTTTTGTTACATATAGGCCGGGAAACAAGAACATTAGGGTGGATGCCTTACCTCGTTTTCCTGGGGGGTTGAGATAATTGTGAACTGGTTACTATACTGCAAAAAGGGGTGGTTATGGAGTCTATATGCTCTAATCTTGAGAAAGAGGTTGTTGACGCTCACGGGGATGCCTTTGCTGCCTGCCATTAGGTAAATTGATTGTGCCTGTGAATCTCCGTTTGAGAGTTCTTATTGAACATCATGATTCGGTCTTGGCCGGACATTCTGGTAATAAAGCCACCACTGATATTCTTACTCGACATTTTTAGTGGTCAGGGGTTGTAGTGAAATATGTATAAAAATATATGTGTGCAGTGAACTATGTATACGTTTATTGTGTGACTAGTAATAATGTAACATCTGTCCTGAAGGCTGCAGGTCTCACCCAGGTGTTAATATGTATTTTCCTGAGACAGCAGACTTCTGTCTCTAATCTCACCAGGGGGGTTGTGCTGGGAACCAAGAAGAAAGGGAACATTTGACACCTCCAAGCTCTTTGAAGAGAGATGTCAATTACAGCCTGACACTATCTGTGGGAAGCTTTACACAAAGAATCTCAGAGAAAATAATATATTCATTGGGGTGCGGCCTTGGTTCAATCAAAAACAAGCAATTAGAATATCAACTTGAGGGGCTGGTCTAGAAATCTGACCTCCAGGGTGACTCTATAAATTTGGCTTATATACATTCAAAATTGTTCACATGTGAGGGCAGCCTGGGAAGCTGGTGTGATCCAATCCATATTCATCCTCCCCTCAGGGAGCAGAAGCAGACTAGAAGTTAGCTACTTCTGTAAGTTTTCTCCTGTTTATTTTATATTGTTTTGCATACCTGTATGTCTTTTTATTACCATATTTTTTTTTTACTGTGAACACTGAACCTTTTTGTATTAAAGCATAAAACTTTAACAGTTGAACCTTGTATGTTCTAAAGAATCCATAGCCTAAGGTGTGTCAGCCTTATGAGTGGTAGACAGTATTAATATTTCCGGGACTTATCGTCCGTGTATTCGGTGAGTGGTGGCAGCGTGTATGAGCGGGTGTGTGGCCTGGGTCAGTTTGTGATTTATGCTCCCATTACAGCATAGGACAGAGGCTGAATGCTGGACTGAGTAAGAGGAGATAGATGAAGCCTTGCAGGCGCAACCCCAAGTCACGTGCTGAGAGCGGATACGTGACAAATTGGTAGCAGCACAGAGTGGGATCCGTGACAATTGGTGGCGAGCGGTGGGGTAGAATTATTTCTATTAGAGCATTAGTGCATGGTTTAAGCAATTATTCCCTGTACTAAAGAATTGGTATCCTTGCGAGGAGTGCACCAGTTCTTCAAGGTTCAACTCAGTGCTTACTTAGACATACTTGCAAACAGTTCCCCCTCCCCGTTTTTCTTTTCTATCTTTTATTTGGCAAAGGCTGTTCATCGATATGGCAGCCCAGTACAAGAAGCTGAGCAAAGAAGCTCTGACCGACCTCTGTGAGCAGAGAGGAATAGAGACAGCCGACAGATCCAGGGAGCTGCTGATACTCACCCTGATCGAGCAGGACATGGAGCAAAGTGCTGGAACATCTGGGCAAGGAGAGAGCCCACCTCAGAGAGACCCAGCAATGCCAGCTCTTGCACAGGAGATACCTGATGGAAATGTCAGCAATGCCAGTGCTGAGGAGCCTATGGACTGTACTTTACAAATGGACTTACAACGGCTGGGAACAGGTGATCCCAATCTGCGCATGCAGCTTATTCTACAGTACCGACAGGCTGAGAGAGTGGCTGCAGAACGCCGGGACCGGGCTGAGAGAGAGGCTGCAGAATGCCGGGACCGACAGGCTAAGAGAGAGGCTGCAGAACGCCGGGACCGACAGGCTGAGAGAGAGGCTGCAGAACACCAGGACCGGGCTGAGAGAGAGGCTGCAGAATGCCGGGACCGACAGGCTGAGAGAGAGACTGCAGAACGCCGGGACCGAGAGCCTGAGAGAGAGGCTGCAGAATGCCGGGAATGGGCTGAGAGAGAGGCTGCAGAACGCCGGGAGGACAGAGCTTTCCAGCTTCAGATGGCTCAAATAGAGCGGAGTATCAGTTCTCAGCTAACCCTCTCCCAAGACATAAATCCGAGGAGACCACGTCTGGAAAACTTCCCTGTGATGGAGAAGGATACGGACTTAGATACTTTCCTTTGGGGGTTTGAAAAAACCTGCAGGCAATACCATCTACCCCGTGAGCAGTGGGTCCAATACCTAACCCCAGAGTTGAGAGGCAAAGCCCTGGAAGTTTTTGCTGGCCTCCCACCAGAACTCAATGGGAACTATGAGGCCATAAAAGAGGCCCTGATCAGGAAATACAACCTAACACCAGAAGTGTATCGTAGAAAGTTCTGGAACCTACAACGTGGATCAACTGACAGCTATGCGGATGTTATGAGCACCTTGAGAACCATGTTCCATCAATGGATTAGGGGACTTTCTGCTAACAGTTTTGAGGACTTCACGGATCTTAAGGTCAAGGATCAATTTCTTCACATGTGCCCCACGGATGTACGACAATTTGTGTGTGATCGGGAGCCACAAACTGCGGATCAGGCTGCAAGGATTGCGGACTGCTATGTGGCTAACAGGATGCCTGAGGTGCGGAAGCCATCGGGATTTAGCTGGAGGGGAGGTAAGCCAAACGGGGACCCTTCTCCCTCTGCCGGCCGATCACCAGTGCTGTCCAAGCCCACCTCCTATGGGGCCCCGGGAAATAGACATTCTCTAGGTGATGCACGCCGATGCTTCTCCTGCAACAAAGTGGGACATGTTAGCGCTGTCTGCCCTGATAGGGAGAAACGCCCAACCACAACCACAAAGCTGTCTGTGTCCCCACCGTCTGTCCTCTTTGTAGCCGGCTCTGATGCGAGGGCAAATGAGAACTGTCAATCTGTCACTGTTGGCAATAAAGTCACCATTGGTCTCAGGGACACTGGGGCAGAGGTGACCCTGGTGCGTCCAGCCATGATAACCCCTGTCGATATCATACCAGGAAAAACTGTGTCTATAACCGGGATTGGAGGGGTCAGCCCTGCCGTGCCCATGGCCCGTGTGTACCTGGACTGGGGAGCAGGGAAAGGACTGAGAGAAGTGGGAGTATCAGAGGCTATTCCCACCAATGTGTTGCTAGGCATGGACCTGGGGAGGATGGTGTCCCACTATGTTCCTCCCTTGCAAGTAAATGATGCAGAGAAGGTGGAAGAAAGTGACCCACCTGAGATCCCGTGCGAGGAGGGAAAATCCGTGACAGGGGTACATCAGGATGTCCGGAAGTATGTGGCCGCCTGCAGTCTATGTGTGTTCTAAGACCTCTCATACTCGTCCGTCGGAGGTTCTCCAACCATTGGAGATTCCCAATAGACCCTGGACTCATTTATAGGGTGATCTACCCGTGTTGGCAGGGAATACTGCAAGGCTGGTGGTGGTGGATAGATTCAGCAAGAGGTCACATTTTATTGCTTTACCTAACGCCAAGACCTTGGTGAGATTGTAAAATTACATGGGATCCCTACTGACATTATTTATGATCGGGGGCTGCAGTTTATTTCCAAATTTTGGAGGACGTTTTGCACCCCGTCTGGGGATCCACCTGTCGCTCTCTTCAGCATTTCACCGCAGTCTAATGGGCAAACTGAACGGGTTAACCAGAATCTGGAGACTTATCTTAGGTGTTTTATGTCAGAGAATCAGCCGGATTGGGAATAATCGTTGTCATGAGTCTACTGGTAAGTCCACATTTTTCATGTCATATGGGTTTCATCCTCAGTTCAGCTCATTTAATAGGAATCGTTCTTCTGGAATACCTGAAGAACGATTTTCATGTGGCAGCGGGTGCTTGATAATTTGAGGAAGATGAGATCCAAATATAAGAGTGTGGCTGATCGGAGACGTGTGGTGGGTCCGGACCTGACATGATCTGCTTAGTTTGTGGAATTAGGTAGTTCAGAGGTTAATCTGGACGGCCTCACTCTGGAAATCTGGAGGGCTTCTTATAGCCTCATTGTGGGGTCATTCCTCATCGTTTATACTTTGACCCTTGGTCGAGTTTGTGTGACCCTGTTGTGCCTGTGCTTTGTGCCTGTGTTACTTTATGCTTGTCTGGTTCTGTCCCCGTTTAGAGTTCCGTCTGTCCCTCCCGTACTGCGCTGCTATCTCTGTGTATTACTCCTTGCCTATGTTCTGACTATTCTCTGCTCGCCCCTCCTGTACCGTTCCGCCCTCTCCATGTTTGACCCCCGTTACCTTATCCTCTATTCCAGGGTCCCTGTAGCATCCTGCACTCATCTGCAGCAGCAGGATGCTAAGCCACGCCCCTGTGGTCACATGATCACAGGTCCTTCTGCTTTCTGCTACCTTCAGTGTCCCCTCTCACTACGCTGCTCAGGTCACGTCTGATTGAGCTTTCCCCGCAGCATCTGACCCTGGGATCTCCCGCAGTGTGGTTGAGTCACCCTGCTCAGCCGTGGCAGTTAGCCGATGCTGACAGGATCCTGATAGGACCTGTGTGTTGGTGACTTTGGTGTGGTTGTCCTCAAGGAACATTAAGATGAAGATTCCCTCTTGGAAACTGGGTCCCAGGTTCATCAGTCCTTATAAGATTGTGGTCATCGTCAATCCCGTAACAATTCTCCTTGCTTTGACGCCCACTTTTAGGATCCATAATGTTTCATCGATCTCTGCTCAAGAAATACGTTGCGTCCTCTGTACCATCACCGCTACCGCCATCTTCAGTTATGGTGCATGGAAATTTAGAATTTCAGATAGCAAAAATCGTTGCTTCTCGCTTAGTTCGTCGGTTGCTTCAGTATCTGGTACATTGGAAGGGATACGGTCCTGAAATGGGTACCAGCATTTGATGTTCATGCAGCCAGGCCGATCCGGTCTTTTCACGTGGCACACCCTGATTAACCCAGTTCTGAGATTCTGGAGGTCCCTCGTAGAAGGGGGGTACTGTCACGGGTTTACCGCAATAGACAGGAGCCAGAAAACTGCAGCATCTGATTTCTCTTACTCCTGCACTGGTTAGAAGCACTTGACCTTCTTATTGAATGGGGCAGGATTATTTTGGCAGTGCAGGGGTTAATCTGCTCCTGAAAGGTTTCCTACATTAAGGCTCTCAGCTGTTCACTGTTAGCCACTCTCATCTCCTATATAATCTGGGTCCTGGCTAGCACTCATTGTCAGAGCTAGCTTATACTGCATGGCTGGACGTTGTTGGTGTTTATTATTGGAGAAGGCGTTTGGTGGATTTATCTGTTGCATCACTGAGGTGCATATGTAGGGGAACTCTGACACACTCCAGCATCACTGAGGTGCAGATGTGGGGGTAATCTCTCCATAATCTAGCATCATTGAGGTGTGGATGTGGGGGGACTCTGCCCATACTCCAGCATCACTGATATGTCCCCTATCCTGGTATAATTCCCCACATCCTGGTATAATGCCCCCATCCTGGTATAACACCCTCCATCCTGGTATAACGCACTCCATCCTGGTATAACGCACTCCATCCTGGTATAACGCCCCACATCCTGGTATAATGCCCCACATCCTGGTATAATGCCCTCTATCCTGGTATAACGCCACACATCCTCGTATAATGCCCCACATCCTGGTATAACGCCCCCCCATCCTGGTATAATGCCCCCATCCTAGTATATATGTCCCCATCCTGGTACAATGCCCTCCATCCTGGTGTAACGCCCCCCATCCTGGTGTAACGCCCCCCCATCCTGGTATAACGCCCCCCATCCTGGTATAACGCCCTCCATCTTGGTATAACGCCCCACATCCTAGTATAACGCCCTACATCCTGGTATAATGCCCTCCATCCTGGGCCCCTGCTGTTTTTCTACTAGCCTTCCCCCACTCCTACCCTGTGCGGTGTCCTCTTCTGTAGTCAGCCCATTAGCCGGCAGCTGACTTCAGCGTGCCAGAATGACATCTTTGCCATGTGTCGGGCATCACTGGCCATCTGGCGGCAGCCTCTGATAGGCCGGCGGCGTGTTTTGCAGCGCAGGGAGCCAGCAGGTCTCTGTGCCATAATACATTTCACCAAAATGTGCGCCCAGAGATGAACATCCAGGTAAAATTGGGATTGGCGAGCTCCTCACGCACGGGCCAGGTCGCTGTCGCACCCTCTAAGAGGGCCCCTGGTCACAGCCGCAGTTTCGTCCTCGCCCTTCTCTGCAGAGGTCATGGGATTATTTTCCTCCTGTTATGAAAATCATCAGGAGCCGAAAAATCAGAGGAAAGGCACTTTATTGAGCAGTATTACTCCGAGCTGGGGGGCCGACTGTGAACGCTCAGCCGTCCCCGGACAGAGATCGCAATTTCTCTCGGAGGGTCTTCGTCCAGAATTCATACTTCTCTGCTTTCAGTTTGTGAGCGGCGCGGGGGTTCACATTAATCTGGAGGTAGCCCTCCTGCTGGTCGTATCGCGGCCAGTGCACCAGGCCCGGCACGTTTGGGTCTCTGCAGAAGATGAGAAATGGCGCAATTACTCTACAGACCCTTCTGTCCTATGAACAGACCGCGCTCCACAATGTGGCAGCATTTTGTGCCACTTTGGAGAATCTGTAGGCAGTAGAGGACTGAAGCTCGGGGGTCCGCTCCAGCATCAGGGTCTCAGCAGAATTCTGCGGAAACTGTTTGAAATGTTACAAAATGTTGGCACAACTTGGATTCTTGCCGCCAATTTTGTGACTTTTGCGGCTTTCCCTCCGGTCTTGGAAAAACCGCCAACTTTTTGAAAAGGGGTCGAGCGTCATTGTGATGGGCGGCTGAGCACGTCATCAAATTCATTGTAATGTGCAAAGGTGACAGAAGTGACCACGGATGTAAACCCAAGTCCCCGACTGAGGAAAGACGCGGCCAGTCTGGTAGGAGCAGTTCTCATCGTCACCCGCCAGAGAACTCTGCACGGACTGCGCCCAGACCCCTGACGGATCCTGCACCGCACCCCGACCTCTCCCTCCAGCCGCAGTGGTTGGTTCCCAGGTTACAGCACTGCAGGGAGCGTCACAGTGGGGCAGTGGGAAGGATCCATGTACACGAGGGGGATCTGCCAGGAATCCACACTGGAAACACCACCCTAAACACTGATATCTTACCCATCCCGAGCAAAGGTCGCCCAATACTTCATCACTGATTTACTCAAAGTCTTCTCCTCCTCTGTGTCGGGACCTAAGAAATCAGAAACAGCGAGAAGTGTGAAGGCCAAGAGTCACTAACAACTAGCAGAATAGTGAGCGCAGCTCTGGGGTATAATACAGGATGTAACACAGTGATTAACCCTGTGATTGATGGGCAGTATGTATCGCAGAGGTGGGTGGCCCTGTGATGGAAGCCTGGGCTTGTTTTGCTCAGCAGATCTACTGCTGAGGATTACTATACATTGGGAAGGCTTCCAGCTGACTTGGAGAGATGGGGGGTCCAGTCGCCTACATACCCACCCAAGCGGGCGTGTCTGACCACCCAAGATGGAACCTGTGTGTTTGGCACATGTTGCATTGCTGGCTAGTGTGAGCCAGAGGAAGGAGGCCTGTGAGAGCCCTCCGGAGAGGACGGCCGGACAACCGTGAGAGGTACTGACTGGGGGTCAGTGAGGAGTGGTTATAGGATACTTCTGAGGGTAAGAGGTGTCTGGGAACCTGTGTGGTGGACGCCAACAGTTACCGGACAGTAATCTGTGTTACGCTATAGAGCCCAATGTGTGAGGACAGTGGACTGGCTGCTGCCGAGTTCCTGGGGAGCGGTTTATGCTGTACTCCAGTAAACCAAATGGACTTTTTAACCCTAAGTGTCCCAGTATCTACCTCAAGGACCAGCCTCGTGAGTACTCCTCGTCCACGGATAGAGGAGAAATACTACAACCCCTAAAGACCCTGTATGTGTTCTTGTATTATAGGGTATAGATGGGGGGCCATAGTCTGGTGCTCTAGGCCATACCTAAGTGCTGGGTCCTATTGCTTATATATAGGCTCACCAGAAAACATGAAACCTTTATCGAGGAAGGGTCCTCCAACCACGAAGAAGAGCTCATCTACATGATCGGCCTTCACGTAGTCGGGTTTTAGATCTTTGAAGGTTGAGGGTCGGTGCTGAAATTCATAGAAGTAGACGGGAGCCCCGGAGTCTGCAGAGAAAAATCATCGAGTCTGCAAACTTCATGATGTATGTATGACCCGGGAGGTGTGAGGTTTGCAGGCTATAAATGGCAGATGGAAGGCAGCAGCACTGGGGGTGACAAGAGAAAAAAACGTGACTCAGCAGGTCTGGGGGTGACTAGAGTAGAGGACGTGGCTTGGCAGCACTAGGGGTGACTAGGGTAGAGGACATGGCTCAGGAGCACTGGGGGTGACTAGAGTAGAGGACATGGCTCAGCAGCACAGGGGGTGACTAGAGTAGAGGACATGACTCAGGAGGTCTGGGGGTGACTAGAGTAGAGGATGTGGTTCGGCAGCACTGGGGGTGAAAAGAGAAAAAAACGTGACTCAGCAGGTCTGGGGGAAACTAGAGTAGAGGACGTGGCTCGGCAGCACTGGGGGTGACTAGATGATGTGGCTCGGCAGCACTGGGGGTGACTAGAGTAGAGGACGTGGCTTGGCAGCACTGGGGGTGACTAGGGTAGAGGACATGGCTCAGGAGCACTGGGGATGACTAGAGTAGAGGACATGGCTCAGCAGCACTGGGGGTGACTAGAGTAGAGGACATGACTCAGCAGGTCTGGGGGTGACTAGAGTAGAGGATGTGGTTCGGCAGCACTGGGGGTGACTAGATGATGTGGCTCGGCAGCACTGGGGGTGACTAGAGTAGAGGACGTGGCTTGGCAGCACTGGGGGTGACTAGGGTAGAGGACATGGCTCAGGAGCACTGGGGGTGACTAGAGTAGAGGACATGGCTCAGCAGCACTGGGGGTGACTAGAGTAGAGGACATGACTCAGCAGGTCTGGGGGTGACTAAAGTAGAGGACATGGCTCGGCAGCACTGGGGGTGACTAGGGTAGAGGACATGGCTCAGCAGCACTGGGGGTGACTAGAGTAGAGGACATGGCTCGGCAGCACTGGGGGTGACTAGAGTAGAGGACACGGCTCGGCAGCACTGGGGGTGACTAGAGGATGTGACTCGGCAGCACTGGGGGTGACTAGAGGACGTGGCTTGGCAGCACTGGGGGTGACTAGGGTAGAGGACGTGGCTTGGCAGCACTGGGGGTGACTAGAGGACGTGACTCGGCAACACTGGGGGTGACTAGAGGGTGTGACTCAGCAGTACTGGAGGTGACTAGAGGACGTGACTCGGCAGCACTGAGGGTGACTAGAGGACGTGGCTTGGCAGCACTGGGGGTGACTAGAGGATATGACTCGACAGCACTGGGGGTGACTAGAGGACGTGGCTCGGCAGCTCTGGGGGTGACTACCCACGATTGCAGGTGTCGGACCCTCGTACCTCGGTGATGAGCCGCCGTTCTCAGAGCCGGGATGACAAACATCATGTCCCCACATAAGTCCAGGAAGCCGTCTCTGATTGTCAGGGGGTTGCTGCTGTTCCCGAAATACTCGTCCATCACGAGGGAGACGATCTCCGGCCGGACATTCTACAACACAGACATTCAGTGACACCAGGCGACCGTCACTGCCCCAGCGGAGGGCACCGCACTCACCAGAAGCTGCACGCTGCCCAGGATCTGCTGCACGTGGTCTCGCGACATCCCTTCTTTCAGTCCAGTAATGTTTAAGCCCTGGACACGAAGTACAGATCACTAATGGCGGCAAGTCCTTCCCCGCACCGGCAGTCCGCATAACCCACCCCGCCAGTCCACACCCAACACAAGTGCGATCAGTACCTGCGGGATCAAGTATCCAAACTCCTGATTATTGATCCCGATAATGAAGGGAACAGGGTTCACGGTGCCGTTAGTTAGCAGCTCCAGAGCCGTTCTGCTGAGAAACCTCCCATCAACGCGTCCAGGAAAATACAGGTGACCCTGCGAGCGAGGAAATAAACGGCTAGTACTGCATCACCGACCCATCGGCAGCCACCATCACTATAGCAAAGGGCCCAAATAATATGGAGCTCGCACCAGAGAGCCGGAGAGCACGGACATCTCGTCCTCAGTCTTGTCCCTCAGACAATCCAAGAGCGAAGGCGAATCACAGGAGGAAGCGTCACTGACAACCTGAAGAAATAAGGGGCATGTAAGTATATGCAGGAAGAGATCAGCGGCGCCATCACCAGAGATAAGCGGTGACATCACTGAGAATGCCTCCTATCCATCACCAGAGATAAGCGGTGACATCACTGAGAATGCCTCCTATCCATCACCAGAGATCAGAGGTGACATCACTAAGAATGCCTCCTATCCATCACCAGAGATCAGCGGTGACATCACTGAGAATGCCTCCTATCCATCACCAGAGATCAGCGGTGACATCACTGAGAATGCCTCCTATCCATCACCAGAGATCAGAGGTGACATCACTGAGAATGCCTCCTATCCATCACCAGAGATAAGCGGTGACATCACTGAGAATGCCTCCTATCCATCACCAGAGATCAGAGGTGACATCACTAAGAATGCCTCCTATCCATCACCAGAGATCAGCGGTGACATCACTGAGAATGCCTCCTATCCATCACCAGAGATCAGCGGTGACATCACTGAGAATGCCTCCTGTCCATCACCAGAGATCAGAGGTGACATCACTGAGAATGCCTCCTATCCATCACCAGAGATCAGCGGTGACATCACTGAGAATGTCTCCTATCCATCACCAGAGATCAGAGGTGACATCACTGAGAATGCCTCCTATCCATCACCAGAGATCAGTGGTGACATCACTGAGAATGCCTCCTATCCATCACCAGAGATCAGAGGTGACATCACTGAGAATGTCTCCTATCCATCACCAGAGATCAGAGGTGACATCACTGAGAATGCCTCCTATCCATCACCAGAGATCAGTGGTGACATCACTGAGAATGCCTCCTATCCATCACCAGAGATCAGAGGTGACATCACTGAAAATGTCTCCTATCCATCACCAGAGATCAGTGGTGACATCACTGAGAATGCCTCCTATCCATCACCAGAGATCAGAGGTGACATCACTGAGAATGTCTCCAATCCATCACCAGAGATCAGAGGTGACATCACTGAGAATGTCTCCAATCCATCACCAGAGATCAGAGGTGACATCACTGAGAATGTCTCCTATCCATCACCAGAGATCAGAGGTGACATCACTGAGAATGCCTCCTATCCATCACCAGAGATCAGTGGTGACATCACTGAGAATATCTCCTATCCATCACCAGAGATCAGAGGTGACATCACTGAGAATGTCTCCTATCCATCACCAGAGATCAGAGGTGACATCACTGAGAATATCTCCTATCCATCACCAGAGATCAGAGGTGACATCACTGAGAATGTCTCCTATCCATCACCAGAGATCAGAGGTGACATCACTGAGAATGCCTCCTATCCATCACCAGAGATCAGCGGTGACATCACTGAGAATGTCTCCTATCCATCACCAGAGATCAGCGGTGACATCACTGAGAATGTCTCCTATCCATCACCAGAGATCAGCGGTGACATCACTGAGAATGCCTCCTATCCATCACCAGAGATCAGAGGTGACATCACTGAGCATGTCTCCTATTCATCACCAGAGATCAGAGGTGACATCACTGAGAATGTCTCCTATCCATCACCAGAGATCAGAGGTGACATCACTGAGAATGTCTCCTATCCATCACCAGAGATCAGAGGTGACATCACTGAGAATGTCTCCTATCCATCACCAGAGATCAGAGGTGACATCACTGAGAATGCCTCCTATCCATCACCAGAGATCAGAGGTGACATCACTGAGAATGTCTCCTATCCATCACTAGAGATCAGCGGTGACATCACTGAGAATGTCTCCTATCCATCACCAGAGATCAGAGGTGACATCACTGAGAATGTCTCCTATCCATCACCAGAGATCAGAGGTGACATCACTGAGAATGTCTCCTATCCATCACCAGAGATCAGAGGTGACATCACTGAGAATGTCTCCTATCCATCACCAGAGATCAGCGGTGACATCACTGAGAATGTCTCCTATCCATCACCAGAGATCAGAGGTGACATCACTGAGAATGTCTCCTATCCATCACCAGAGATCAGAGGTGACATCACTGAGAATGTCTCCTATCCATCACCAGAGATCAGCGGTGACATCATTGAGAATGCCGCTTATCCATTCAGTTGCGCTGACTTCCAGGGACCCGTTATGGGTGATATATGGGGTACCTTTGGATCTCTTACCTTCTGGGTGTTGGTGAGATCTTTGTGCTTTCCGTCCATGAGATGAGGGTTCAGGGCGACTCCGCTCTCGGCGATTGCTCGGTGGAACAGACCTTTGGACATTGGGGACAGGAGCTGCAGTGAGAGGGAGTAAAGAATGTAGTGGCGTCACTGATGAAGAGGACCCTGACGAACATTGGAAAGGCTAATCTGGTGAGCAGTGCATGTTACATCAGACCACCAGTGGGCACTCACCAGGACAGACACGCTGACTCCGCCGGCCGATTCACCAAATATGGTCACTAAGTTCGGATCTCCACCGAAATCCGCAATGTTCTCGTGAATCCATCTGAGAGCGGCCACCTGGTCCAAGAAGCCGTAGTTTCCTGGGGCTCGTTCGTCTCCGGTGCTGGGATAGAGATTTACATCAGATTGAGTTTTACCACTATTGAGCGATCAGCGGCGCCTCTCTGGTTTTTACTATATTAGAAGACAGCCTCTAGATGGCGCCGTCCGCCTTTGCATCCCTCCAGGTTGTTACTATAGTGAGATACCCAATACTATCAATGAGAGGATACAGTTGGGGACACAGTGGTAGATTTTACCCTGGAGTCCACAGCAGCTGATTTTGACACTGGCACGGACCCCTCATCTCAACAGTAAGATTACCGCCTGTCATTCGGAAAGCACTCACCTGAAAAATCCCAGGAATCCCAGTCTGTACTGCATGGATACTACAACCACATTCTCAAACGCACTCAGTGCTGACCCCTCAAACATCCCGGCTCCTCCTGACCGTAGTCCTCCTCCATGAATAAATACCATCACCTGGAAAGAAACGTCACAGACAGGGTATCACCAAAGCACACAATAAGCTTGTGTGGGGACACATGACAGCCGGAGAAACGCGCGTCACATCTGTCTATAGTCTCACAACAGTCGGAGAGACATGCGTCACCTCCGTCTATAGTCCCACAACAGTCAGAGAGACACGCGTCCCCTCTGTCTATAGCCCCACAACAGTCGGAGAGACACGTGTCACCTCTGTCTATAGTCTCACAACAGTCAGACACACGTCACCTCAGTCTATAGCCCCACAACAGTCGGAGAGACACGCGTCACCTCTGTCTATAGCCCCATTACAGTCGGAGAGACACGTGTCACCTCTGTCTATAGTCTCACAACAGTCAGACACACGTCACCTCAGTCTATAGCCCCACAACAGTCGGAGAGACACGCGTCACCTCTGTCTATAGCCCCACAACAGTCGGAGAGACACGCGTCACCTCTGTCTATAGCCCCACAACAGTCGGAGAGACACGCGTCACCTCTGTCTATAGTCCCACAACAGAAAAACAGAAACGGGTCACCTCTGTCTATAGTTCCACAACAGCCAGAGAGACGCGGGTCACCTCTGTCTTTAGTCCCACAAAAGCCGGAGAGACGTGGGTCACCTCTGTCTATATTCCCACAACAGCTGGAGAGACGCAGGACACCTCTGTCTATAGTCCCACAACAGCCAGAGAGACACGCGTCACCTCTGTCTATAGTCCCAAAACAGAAATGGGTCACCTCTGTCTATATTCCCACAACAGTCAGAGAGACACGCGTCACCTCTGTCTATAGTCCCACAACAGCAAAACAGAAACCGGTCACCTCTGTCTATAGTCCCACAACAGCCAGAGAGACGCGGGTCACCTCTGTCTTTAGTCCCACAACAGCCGAAGAGACGTGGGTCACTTCTGTCTATATTCCCACAACAGCTGGAGAGACGCAGGACACCTCTGTCTATAGACCCACAACAGCCGGAGAGACGCAGGACACCTCTGTCTATAGTCCCACAACAGCCGGAGAGACACACGTCCTCTGTCTATAGCCCCACCACAGTCGGAGAGACACGCTTCACCTTTGTCTATAGTCCCATAACAGAAATGGGTCACCTCTGTCTATAGTCCCACAACAGCCAGATAGACGCGGGTCACCTATGTCTATAGACCCACAACAGCCAGAGAGACGTGGGCCACCTCTGTCTATATTCCCACAACAGCTGGAGAGACACAGGACACCTCTGTCTACAGTATAGTCCCACAACAGCTGGAGAGACGTGGGTCACCTCTGTCTATATTCCCACAACAGCTGAAGAGACGCATGTCACCTCTGTCTATAGACCCACAACAGCCAGAGAGACGTGGGTCACCTCTGTCTATATTCCCACAACAGCTGGAGAGACGCAGGACACCTCTGTCTACAGTATAGTCCCACAACAGCCGGAGAGACACGCGTCACCTCTGTCTATAGCCCCACCACAGTCGGAGAGACGCGGGTCACCTCTGTCTATAGTCCCAAAACAGAAATGGGTCACCTCTGTCTATATTCCCACAACAGTCGGAGAGACACGCGTCACCTCTGTCTATAGCCCCACAACAGTCGGAGAGACACGCGTCACCTCTGTCTATAGTCCCACAACAGAAAAACAGAAACAGGTCACCTCTGTCTATAGTCCCACAACAGCCAGAGAGACGCAGGTCACCTCTGTCTTTAGTCCCACAACAGCCAGAGAGACGTGGGTCACCTCTGTCTATATTCCCACAACAGCTGAAGAGACGTGGGTCACCTCTGTCTATAGTCCCACAAGAGCCGGAGAGACACGCGTCACCTCTGTCTATAGTCCCACAGCACCCGGAGAGACGTAGGACACCTCTGTCTATAGTCCTACAAGAGCCGGAGAGACGCGGGTCACCTCTGTCTATAGACCCACAACAGCCGGAGAGACGCAGGACACCTCTGTCTATAGACCCACAACAGCCGGAGAGACGCAGGACACTTCTGTCTATAGTCCTACAACAGAAAAACAGAAATGGGTCACCTCTGTCTATAGTCCCACAACAGCCAGAGAGACGTGGGTCACCTCTGTCTATAGTCCCACAAGAGCCGGAGAGACGCGGGTCACCTCTGTCTATAGTCCCACAACAGCTGGAGAGACGTGGATCACCTCTGTCTATATTCCCACAACAGCAGGAGAGACGCAGGTCACCTCTGTCTATAGTCCCACAACAGCCAGAGAGACGCAGGTCACCTCTGTCTATAGTCCCACAACAGCCAGAGAGACGCAGGTCACCTCTGTCTTTAGTCCCACAAGAGCCGGAGAGACGCGGGTCACCTCTGTCTATAGACCCACAACAGCCGGAGAGACGCAGGACACCTCTGTCTATAGACCCACAACAGCCGGAGAGACGCAGGACACTTCTGTCTATAGTCCTACAACAGAAAAACAGAAATGGGTCACCTCTGTCTATAGTCCCACAACAGCCAGAGAGACGTGGGTCACCTCTGTCTTTAGTCCCACAACAGCCGAAGAGACGTGCATCACCTCTGTCTATATTCCCACAACAGCCGGAGAGACGTGGATCACCTCTGTCTTTAGTCCCACAACAGCCGAAGAGACGTGCATCACCTCTGTCTATATTCCCACAACAGCTGGAGAGACGCGGGTCACCTCTGTCTATAGACCCACAACAGCCGGAGAGACGCAGGACACATCTGTCTATAGTCCTACAACAGAAAAACAGAAACGGGTCACCTCTGTCTATAGTCCCACAACAGCCAGAGAGACGCGGGTCACCTCTGTTTATATTCCCACAACAGTCGGAGAGACACACGTCACCTCTGTCTATCGCCCCACAACAGTCGGAGAGACACGCGTCACCTCTGTCTAAAGCCCCACAACAGTCGGAGAGACACGCGTCACCTCTATCTATAGTCCCACAACAGAAAAACAGAAACGGGTCACCTGTGTCTATAGTCCCACAACAGCCGGAGAGACGTGGGTCACCTCTGTCTATATTCCCACAACAGCTGGAGAGACGCAGGTCACCTCTGTCTATAGACCCACAACAGCCGGAGAGACGCAGGACACCTCTGTCTATAGTCCCACAACAGCCGGCGAGACACACGTCCTCTGTCTATAGCCCCACCACAGTCGGAGAGACACGCTTCACCTCTGTCTATAGTCCCATAACAGAAATGGGTCACCTCTGTCTATAGTCCCACAACAGCCAGAGAGACGCGGGTCACCTCTGTCTTTAGTCCCACAACAGCCGGAGAGACGTGGGTCACCTCTGTCTATATTCCCACAACAGCTGAAGAGATGCATGTCACCTCTGTCTATAGACCCACAACAGCCAGAGAGACGCAGGACACCTCTGTGTACAGTATTGTCCCACAACAGCCGGAGAGACACGCGTCACCTCTGTCTATAGCCCCACCACAGTCGGAGAGACGCGGGTCACCTCTGTCTATAGTCCCAAAACAGAAATGGGTCACCTCTGTTTATATTCCCACAACAGCCAGAGAGACGCGGGTAACCTCTGACTTTAGTCCCACAACAGCCGGAGAGACGTGGGTCACCTCTGTCTATATTCCCACAACAGCCGGAGAGACACGTGTCACCTCTGTCTATAGCCCCACCACAATCGGAGAGACACGCTTCACCTCTGTCTATAGTCCCAAAACAGAAATGGGTCACCTCTGTCTAGAGTCCCACAACAGCCACAGAGACGCGGGTCACCTCTGTCTTTAGTCCCACAACAGCCGGAGAGACGTGGGTCACCTCTGTCTTTAGTCCCACAACAGCCGGAAAGACGTGGGTCACCTCTGTCTATATTCCCACAACAGCTGAAGAAACGCATGTCACCTCTGTCTATAGACCCAGAACAGCCTGAGAGACATGGGTCACCTCTGTCTATATTCCCACAACTGCCGGAGAGACGTGGGTCACCTCTGTCTATATTCCCACAAGAGCCAGAGAGACACGCGTCACCTCTGTCTATAGTCCCACAGCACCCGGAGAGAAGCATGACACCTCTGTCTATAGTCCCACAAGAGCCGGAGAGACACAGGACACCTCTGTCTATAGCCCCACAACAGCCAGAGAGACGCAGGTCACCTCTGTCTTTAGTCCCACAACAGCCGAAGAGACGCGGGTCACCTCTGTCTATAGTCCCACAACAGCCGGAGAGACGCGGGTCACCTCTGTCTATAGTCCCACAACAGCCGGAGAGACGCGGGACACCTCTCTCTATAGTCCCACAAAAGCCGAAGAGACGCGGGACACCTCTGTCTATAGTCCCACAACAGCCGGAGAGATGCGGGTCACCTCTGTCTATAGTCCCACAACAGCCGGAGAGACGCGGGACACCTCTCTCTATAGTCCCACAAAAGCCGAAGAGACGCAGGACACCTCTGTCTATAGTCCCACAACAGCCGGAGAGACGCGGGTCACCTCTGTCTATAGTCCCACAACAGCCGGAGAGATGCAGGTCACCTCTGTCTGTTCTCCCACAACAGCCGGAGAGACGTGGGTCACCTCTGTCTATAGTCCCAGAACAGCCAGAGAGTCGCGGGTCACCTCTGTCTATAGTCCCACAAGAGCCAGAGAGACACGCGTCACCTCTGTCTATAGTCCCACAACAGCCGGAGAAACACAGGACACCTCTGTCTATAGACCCACAACAGCCGGAGAAACGCAGGACACCTCTGTCTATAGACCCACAACAGCCGGAGAAACGCAGGACACCTCTGTCTATATTCCCACAACAGAAAAACAGAAACGGGTCACCTCTGTCTATAGTCCCACAACAGCCAGAGAGACGCGGTCACCTCTGTCTTTAGTCCCACAACAGTCGAAGAGACGCGGGTCACCTCTGTCTATAGTCCCACAACAGCCGGAGAGATGCGGGTCACCTCTGTCTATAGTCCCACAACAGCCGGAGAGACGCGGGTCACCTCTGTCTATAGTCCCACAACAGCCGGAGAGATGCAGGTCACCTCTGTCTGTTCTCCCACAACAGCCGGAGAGCCGCGGGACACCTCTGTCTATAGTCCAATAAAAGCCGGAGAGACGCGGGTCACCTCTGTCTGTCCTCCCACAACACCCGGAGATATGCGGGTCACCTCTGTCTATAGTCCCACAACAGCCGGAGAGACGCGGGTCATTTCTGTCTATAGTCCCAGAACAGCCAGAGAGACGCGGGTCACCTCTGTCTATATTCCCACAACAGCCGGAGAGACGCGGGTCACCTCTGTCTGTCCTCCCACAACACCCGGAGATATGCGGGTCACCTCTGTCTCTAGTCCCAGAACAGCCAGAGAGACGCGGGTCACCTCTGTCTATAGTCCCACAACAGCCGGAGAGACGCGGGTCACCTCTGTCTATAGTCCCAGAACATCCGGAGAGACGTGGGTCACCTCTGTCTATAGTCCCAGAACAGCCGAAAAGACATGGGTCACCTCTGTCTATAGTCCCACAACAGCCGGAGAGACGCGGGTCACCTCTGTCTATAGTCCCAGAACAGCCGGAGAGACGTGGGTCACCTCTGTCTATAGTCCCACAACAGCCGGAGAGACGCGGGTCACCTCTGTCTATAGTCCCAGAACAGCCGGAGAGACGTGGGTCACTTCTGTCTATAGTCCCAGAACAGCCGAAAAGACATGGGTCACCTCTGTCTATAGTCCCACAAGAGCCGGAGAGACGCGGGTCACCTCTGTCTATAGTCCCAGAACAGCCGGAGAGACGTGGGTCACCTCTGTCTATAGTCCCAGAACAGCCAGAGAGATACGAGTCGCCTCGGTCTATTCTGCTCCGTATATACGAGTTACTCATCATTATCTTGTTCCTCTTTGTACGATGGACAGGTTTTCTGACAATTACTTACAGGCAGTTTGGTGTCCTTCTCTCTGTCCGCAGGGGTGAAGATATTCAGGTACAGGCAATCTTCTGACAATGGGGGTAGCGCCGGAGAAGTTTTGAAGACGCGTGCCATTTGCTCAAGGACTCTGAGGCTTTGTAGACATCTAGGAGATAATGATTAGTCAGGAGTAATGTCGTTCAGGTATAGCGCCACCAACAGGTCACTGTGGGAAAGTCTCCGCTGCCTGGGATCCCTGTGCCCCTCACAATGTCATCAGGTGTAGCTGAGCATATTCCTAGTTATAGAATAATAGCATTTATAAAATGGAAGAGATGATTGGATTATTAGTAACTCACAGGGCAGCATGCTCCTGCGCCTCTCGCACGAAGCTCCAGGACTCGGGGGGTTCTGGGGATGCAAATCTCAATGACCCCACTGGAGGTTTGGCGAAGGGGACTCCATAGAAGCCATGGACCTTCTTGCTTGTCTCCTTCACTGACAGGATCTTCCCCCGAAGCTTCCCATATTGTGTCTCCACCTGCGGCTGAACGTCCTCCTGGCCTGGAAACGGTGGAGGTCAAAAAGTAAACTTCATACTTTATATGTGGATTCAAATTGTGAAAAATATTGTGCATGTGTGACCTTATACTCCGGAGCTGCACTCACTGTTCTGCTTGGTTTTATTTGGAACCTTTGTCTAGCTGGTGGAAAGACCCCTACACCTCAGCTGAGCACCTGTAATACAGCGCCTCTTCTTCTGTCCACCTCCCCTAATGAAGACCCCAAGAGCAAACATTGACTGCCAGAGCTCTTTGGGGGATTTTAGCTTGGCAGCTCTATATTAGATTCCAGAGACCCCAGTAGTCACAGCAGAGCCCTCTCCTGACTATTTTACTTCACCTGATCCCAGTACGAGAGGTGTCAGGAGCAGCGTGAGGAGCAGGAGATCCATGGGGGGATTATATCCGAGGAGTGAGGCTTTACTGTCCGTTGTGTCAGGTCCAGCTGGGGCCACGTCTGCTCAGGACGAGATCTCTACACAATTCACACTTTGCTCTCTGCTGCAATCACGGATCTGGGTCAGGAAAGTGAATATCCTGGAGGCTGCAAGGACAATGCCCTCCTGGACACAACGAGGACGCCACCATACTGCACAGTCATGCTGCAGATCACGGGGTCATCATCGCTCTATGTCCCCAAGAGCTCACAAACTAGCCGTCCATCACAAGAGCCCTCCATCACAGTCCGCCACACTCATCACCCCAACATTATACTGAAAATAATCGTCCTATTAATATGATACCAAATGGACGACAAATATGTGACACCACACTGTGGAGGTCTCGTCATCAGGTGGAAGAAAGGGAGGAAAGAGACTGAACAGAGATGATAGAGACAGATTCCATAATCAGCGCAGAAAAGTGGTGGGAAAGCGCTATTGTCCCAATATCCATGTGAGATCACAGACCCGATGCCCTCCTGTATTCTGTCTGTGCGGTGGGATCTGTATACGGTCTGTGCAGTGGGATCTGTATCCTGTCTGTGCGGTAGGATCTGTGTCCAGTCTGTGCGGTGAGATCTGTATCCAGTCTGTGTGGTGGAATCTGTATCCAGTCTGTGCCATGGGATCTGTATCCGGTCTGTGGTCTTTACATGAATGCAGGTTTTGCAGGTCCTCACATTGCTCGGATCGGTTTCTGTAAGATCGTTCCTGTATTGTCCGCCTGTTGGGCTGGAGCAGATGCGATTCTATCCAGGGGTCTGACTGAAGACATTGGACGTTGTTATATGCTTCGGGTGAGCACGGTCCCCTCTGAGGTCTGTGGACGGTCAGTTGTTTTCCAATTACACTGCACATGGATGTTTGCATTGAACCATTTTGAATTTTTACGGTGGTGTCCAGAAAGTCAATTTCTGTATTTGAGTAGTTTAATGCCAAGTTTATGGTGGGATGTAAGGTATTGAATCTTTTATGAGATTTGGTAAGTTCTTGTTCAGATTCTGTCCAGAATATTAAGATGTAATTAATGTAACGGAAATAGGCCGAGGGTTTGATGGAGCAGGAAGCTAAAAGGTCATTTTCCAGTTTAGCTATGGAAAAGCTGGCATACCGGGGGCGGTTGTGGAGCCCATTGCAGTTCCAGTACTTTGTAGATGTAGCTCCTGACTGAAACAGAAAAAGTTATGTCTGAGAATAAATCAAAGGATGAAGCTTAAAGAGCCAGATCACCTACAACTCTCATCATTCACAACGCCTCTGCTACAGAACCTTGGAGAAACTGCAGAATCAACTCATTCATAGTTTCGCCAGCACCAAGAAAAGGTCCAGATGGAAATACAAACGTTAAGGCATCCAGGAGTCCGCTCACTGCAGATGTACCACAGAAAATGGGCATTATCATACAATACTGTATGTAGATTTTAGATTGTAAGCTCTCACGAGCAGGGTCGTCTTATTTTGCTTTAATTATTGTATTGTTAACATTGTTACTTATGACTGTTGTGTTTGAAACTGTTAAACTGTAAAGCGCTGCGGAATATGTTGGCGCTATATAAATAAAGATTATTATTATTATTATTATTATTATTATTAATACTGCGGTCATAGCTGATAACTGGAAGGAAAAGAGACTTCACAGACGTCAACTGAAAGCCGAGTTGTGTTTAAGCTCTGATCAAGTCCACAAAAGCACAACAAGACGGAGTAAACCTCTCAGACGGTGCAGGGACAGGCAGCCATGATACTAATGGGGTTGTCCAGTTAAAACTGTACACTTGTATAGAGCGAGACCATGCCCACAGCCCGGGACTATGCATAACTCATACATACCGTCAGGTCCCGGGTTGTGCCTTAGTTTAGGCTGTAGCTTGGGTGGTGCCTTAGATTAGGCTGTAGCTCGGGTTGTTTTTTAGATTAGGCTGTAGCTCGGGTTGTACCTTAGTTTAGGCTGTAGCTCGGGTTGTACCTTAGATTAGGCTGTAGCTCGGGTTGTACCTTAGATTAGGCTGTAGCTTGGGTTGTGCCTTAGTTTAGGCTGTAGCTCGGGTTGTACCTTAGCTTAGGCTGTAGCTTGGGTTGTGCCTTAGTTTAGGCTGTAGCTGGGGTTGTACCTTAGCTTAGGCTGTAGCTCTGGTTCTACCTTAGATTAATTAGGCTGTAGCTTGGGGTGAGCCTTAGTTTAAGCTGTAGCTCGGTTTGTACCTTAGATTAGGCTGTAGCTCGTGTTGTGCCTTAGTTTAAGCTGTAGCTCGGGTTGTACTTTAGTTTAGGCTATAGCTCGGGTTGTGCCTTAGTTTAAGCTGTACTTGGGTTGTACCTTAGTTTAGGCTATAGCTCGGGTTGTGCCTTAGTTTAAGCTGTACTTTGGTTGTACCTTAGTTTAGGCTTTAGCTCGGGTTGTACCTTAGATTAAACAAAACACCTACATAGAAAAGAAATACCATAAATATATTGTTCATAAAAAAAATCAAAGAATACCAAACCTAATATATTACCAAAAAGAAGTATTCAAAGATAACGGAATAAAAATATATTGACGTTTATTAAAAATACATGATTATACACAAGAATACCAAAAAAAAAATATTTGACTACAAGGAAATTGACATAAAAGAATTTTTGTTAAAAATTGATAGTAATGACAACCTATGTGTACCAGGGGGCAAAGAATGTCAGGCATACCATACAAGTATACAAACAGATAGCCTTGCTTGTAAAATTCCTATAATGATAAAAATTGTGACATGAAAAGCTACTCCAAAAAAACGATGAAAAGTATGATGCACGAAAAATTAGAAAATGATGTAATATATAAAATAATAATGAATAAATAATTACCCAGTGGTAACCAAATAATCACAAAAAGTGCATCCAAAGACTAAGGAAGCGGAAGCGAAACGTGTGTTGGAGTGGTGTGTGCAGGGGCAGATGAGAGTCAGGCCGCCTGCTATGTGACCTATGGATTATTATTACCTTCACTGCAGGTAGTGTTTTCCTTGCGCTGGCCACTAGGGTTTTTATAATGCTTATTACGGCTATCTCCCTTTAATGTGCACTATTTCACACTTTTGGTGAAATTGATTTTTGATATCATAATTTCTATATTTTTTATTTTATAATTGATATATTGATTTTTATTAGTTTTTGGATGCACTTTTTGGGATTGTTTGGTTACCACTGGGTAATTATTTATTATTATTTTATCACATCATTTTCTAATTTTCCGTGCATCATACTTTTCACCAATTTTTTTAGTAGCTTTTCCTGTCACAATTTTTTATCATATGAATTTTACCAGCAAGGCTATCTGTTTGTATACCTGTATGGTATGCCTGACGTTCTTTGCCCCCTGGAACACATAGGTTGTCATTACTATCAATTTTTAACAAAGATTCTTTTATGTTAATTTCCTTGTAGTCAAAGATTTTTTTTTTTGGTATTCTTGTGTATAATCATGTATTTTTAATAAACGTCAATATATTTTTATTCGGTTATCTTTGAATACTTATTTTGGGTAATAAAAATGTACCTTAGTTTAGGCTGTAGCTCGGGTTGTGCCTTAGATTAGGCTGTAGCTCAGGTTGTGTCTTAGATTAGGCTGTAGCTCGGGTTGTGCCTTAGATTAGGCTGTAGCTCGGGTTGTGTCTTAGATTAGGCTGTAGCTCGGGTTGTGCCTTAGATTAGGCTGTAGCTCGGGTTGTGCCTTGGTTTAGGCTGTAGCTCGGGTTGTGTCTTAGATTAGGCTGTAGCTCGGGTTGTGCCTTAGTTTAGGCTGTAGCTCGGGTTGTTCCTTAGTTTAGGCTGTAGCTCGGGTTGTGCCTTAGTTTAGGCTGTAGCTCGGGTTGTGCCTTAGATTAGGTTGTAGCTCGGGTTGTGTCTTAGATTAGGCTGTAGCTCGGGTTGTGCCTTAGATTAGGCTGTAGCTCGGGTTGTGTCTTAGATTAGGCTGTAGCTCGGGTTGTGCCTTAGATTAGGCTGTAGCTCGGGTTGTGTCTTAGATTAGGCTGTAGCTCGGGTTGTGCCTTAGTTTAGGCTGTAGCTCGGTTTGTGCCTTAGTTTAGGCTGTAGCTCGGGTTGTGCCTTAGTTTAGGCTGTAGCTCGGGTGGTGCCTTAGTTTAGGCTGTAGCTCGGGTGGTGCCTTAGTTTAGGCTGTAGCTCGGGTTGTGCCTTAGTTTAGGCTGTAGCTCGGGTTGTGCCTTAGTTTAGGCTGTAGCTCGGGTTGTGCCTTAGTTTAGGCTGTAGCTCGGGTTGTGCCTTAGTTTAGGCTGTAGCTCGGGTTGTTCCTTAGTTTAGGCTGTAGCTCGGGTTGTACCTTAGTTTAGGCTGTAGCTCGGGTTGTGCCTTAGTTTAGGCTGTAGCTCGGGTTGTGCCTTAGTTTAGGCTGTAGCTCGGGTTGTGCCTTAGTTTAGGCTGTAGCTCGGGTTGTGCCTTAGTTTAGGCTGTAGCTCGGGTTGTGCCTTAGATTAGACTGTAGCTCGGGTTGTGCCTTAGATTAGGCTGTAGCTCGGGTTGTGCCTTAGTTTAGGCTGTAGCTCGGGTTGTTCCTTAGTTTAGGCTGTAGCTCGGGTTGTGCCTTAGTTTAGGCTGTAGCTCGGGTTGTGCCTTAGATTAGGCTGTAGCTCGGGTTGTGTCTTAGATTAGGCTGTAGCTCGGGTTGTGCCTTAGATTAGGCTGTAGCTCGGGTTGTGTCTTAGATTAGGCTGTAGCTCGGGTTGTGCCTTAGATTAGGCTGTAGCTCGGGTTGTGTCTTAGATTAGGCTGTAGCTCGGGTTGTGCCTTAGTTTAGGCTGTAGCTCGGGTTGTGCCTTAGTTTAGGCTGTAGCTCGGGTTGTGCCTTAGTTTAGGCTGTAGCTCGGGTTGTGCCTTAGTTTAGGCTGTAGCTCGGGTTGTGCCTTAGTTTAGGCTGTAGCTCGGGTTGTGCCTTAGTTTAGGCTGTAGCTCGGGTTGTTCCTTAGTTTAGGCTGTAGCTCGGGTTGTGCCTTAGTTTAGGCTGTAGCTCGGGTTGTGCCTTAGTTTAGGCTGTAGCTCGGGTTGTGCCTTAGTTTAGGCTGTAGCTCGGGTTGTGCCTTAGTTTAGGCTGTAGCTCGGGTTGTGCCTTAGTTTAGGCTGTAGCTCGGGTTGTGCCTTGGTTTAGGCTGTAGCTCGGGTTATGCCTTAGTTTAGGCTGTAGCTCGGGTTGTGCTTTAGTTTAGGCTGTAGCTCGGGTTGTACCTCGGTTTAGGCTGTAGCTCAGGTTGTGCCTCAGTTTAGGCTGTAGCTCGGGTTGTGCCTTAGTTTAGGCTGTAGCTCGGGTTGTTCCTTAGTTTAGGCTGTAGCTCGGGTTGTGCCTTAGTTTAGGCTGTAGCTCGGGTTGTGCCTTAGTTTAGGCTGTAGTACGGACATTGACCACCAGAGGGCGCGGATTCCGATGCTCGCGGTGCAGTACACCCTCCGGCCGCCAGGTGCCGCTGTCTTGTCACGCGGCTCCTCCGGGGTCCTCCGGCCTGCAGGGGTCGCTGTGGTCGCCGTCCTCTCCGGCAGGTTCTCTGTTTTGTCTCCCGCGCTGTGAGGCAGGCGGCGGTGGCTGAGGATGGCGGTGACCGGGGCGCTGCGCACGGAGCTGGCGGAGGCGGTGTCCGGCTGCCGGGTGCTGGTGGTCGGGGCCGGAGGGATCGGTTGCGAGTTACTGAAGAACCTTCTACTCACCGGATTCACCAACCTGGACGTGGTGCGGAGCCGGGAGGGAGCGGGGACCCCGGGGATCAGTGTCCTCACTGCAGAGCATCGCAGCCGGGGGAGGAGGCTCCATCTCTGCAGAGCATCGCAGCCGGGGGAGGGGGCTCCATCTCTGCAGAGCATCGCAGCCGGGGGAGGGGGCTCCATCTCTGCAGAGCATCGCAGCCGGGGGAGGGGGCTCCATCTCTGCAGAACATCGCAGCCGGGGAGGGGGCTCCATCTCTGCAGAGCATCGCAGCCGGGGGAGGGGGCTCCATCTCTGCAGAGCATCGCAGCCGGGGGAGGGGGCTCCATCTCTGCAGAGCATCGCAGCCGGGGGAGGGGGCTCCATCTCTGCAGAACATCGCAGCCGGGGAGGGGGCTCCATCTCTGCAGAACATCGCAGCCGGGGGAGGAGGCTCCATCTCTGCAGAGCATCGCAGCCGGGGGAGGGGGCTCCATCTCTGCAGAGCATCGCAGCCGGGGGAGGGGGCTCCATCTCTGCAGAGCATCGCAGCCGGGGGAGGGGGCTCCATCTCTGCAGAGCATCGCAGCCGGGGGAGGGGGCTCCATCTCTGCAGAACATCGCAGCCGGGGAGGGGGCTCCATCTCTGCAGAGCATCGCAGCCGGGGGAGGGGGCTCCATCTCTGCAGAACATCGCAGCCGGGGAGGGGGCTCCATCTCTGCAGAGCATCGCAGCCGGGGGAGGGGGCTCCATCTCTGCAGAGCATCGCAGCCGGGGGAGGGGGCTCCATCTCTGCAGAGCATCGCAGCCGGGGGAGGGGGCTCCATCTCTGCAGAGCATCGCAGCCGGGGGAGGGGGCTCCATCTCTGCAGAGCATCGCAGCCGGGGGAGGGGGGCTCCATCTCTGCAGAGCATCGCAGCCGGGGGGAGGGGGCTCCATCTCTGCAGAGCATCGCAGCCGGGGGAGGGGGCTCCATCTCTGCAGAGCATCGCAGCCGGGGGAGGAGGCTCCATCTCTGCAGAGCATCGCAGCCGGGGGAGGGGGCTCCATCTCTGCAGAGCATCGCAGCCGGGGGAGGGGGCTCCATCTCTGCAGAGCATCGCAGCCGGGGGAGGGGGCTCCATCTCTGCAGAGCATCGCAGCCGGGGGGAGGGGGGCTCCATCTCTGCAGAGCATCGCAGCCGGGGGAGGGGGCTCCATCTCTGCAGAGCATCGCAGCCGGGGGAGGGGGCTCCATCTCTGCAGAGCATCGCAGCCGGGGGAGGGGGCTCCATCTCTGCAGAGCATCGCAGCCGGGGGAGGGGGCTCCATCTCTGCAGAGCATCGCAGCCGGGGGAGGGGGCTCCATCTCTGCAGAGCATCGGGGGAGGGGGCTCCATCTCTCCAGAGCATCGCAGCCGGGGAGAGGCTCCATCTCTGCAGAACATCGCAGCCGGGGGAGGGGGCTCCATCTCTGCAGAGCATCGCAGCCGGGGGAGGGGGCTCCATCTCTGCAGAACATCGCAGCCGGGGGAGGGGGCTCCATCTCTGCAGAGCATCGCAGCCGGGGGAGGGGGCTCCATCTCTGCAGAACATCGCAGCCGGGGGAGGGGGCTCCATCTCTGCAGAGCATCGCAGCCGGGGGAGGGGGGGCTCCATCTCTGCAGAGCATCGGGGGAGGGGGCTCCATCTCTGCAGAGCATCGCAGCCGGGGGAGGGGGCTCCATCTCTGCAGAACATCGCAGCCGGGGGAGGGGGCTCCATCTCTGCAGAGCATCGCAGCCGGGGGAGGGGGCTCCATCTCTGCAGAGCATCGCAGCCGGGGGAGGGGGCTCCATCTCTGCAGAACATCGCAGCCGGGGGAGGGGGCTCCATCTCTGCAGAGCATCGCAGCCGGGGGGAGGGGGGGGCTCCATCTCTGCAGAGCATCGGGGGAGGGGGCTCCATCTCTGCAGAGCATCGCAGCCGGGGGAGGGGGCTCCATCTCTGCAGAACATCGCAGCCGGGGGAGGGGGCTCCATCTCTGCAGAGCATTGCAGCCGGGGGAGGAGGCTCCATCTCTGCAGAGCATCGCAGCCGGGGGAGGGGGCTCCATCTCTGCAGAGCATCGCAGCCGGGGGAGGGGGCTCCATCTCTTTAGAGCATCGCAGCCGGGGGAGGGGGCTCCATCTCTGCAGAGCATCGGGGGAGGGGGCTCCATCTCTGCAGAGCATCGCAGCCGGGGAGAGGCTCCATCTCTGCAGAGCATCGCAGCCGGGGGAGGGGGCTCCATCACTGCAGAGCATCGCAGCCGGGGGAGGAGGCTCCATCTCTGCAGAGCATCGCAGCCGGGGGAGGGGGGCTCCATCTCTGCAGAGCATCGCAGCCGGGGGAGGAGGCTCCATCTCTGAAGAGCATCGCAGCCGGGGGAGGGGGCTCCATCTCTGCAGAGCATCGCAGCCGGGGAGGGGGCTCCATCTCCAGAGCATCGCAGCCGGGGGAGGGGGCTCCATCTCCAGAGCATCGCAGCCGGGGTAGGGGGCTCCTTCTCTGCAGAGCATCGCAGCCGGGGAGGGGGCTCCATCTTTGCAGAGCATCGCAGCCGGGGAGAGGCTCCATCTCTGCAGAGCATCGCAGCCGGGGGAGGGGGCTCCATCTCTGCAGAACATCGCAGCCGGGGGAGGGGGGCTCCATCTCTGAAGAGCATCGCAGCCGGTGGAGGGGGGCTCCATCTCTGCAGAGCATCGCAGCCGGGGGAGGGGGGCTCCATCTCTGAAGAGCATCGCAGCCGGGGGAGGGGGCTCCATCTCTGCAGAGCATCGCAGCCGGGGAGGGGGCTCCATCTCCAGAGCATCGCAGCCGGGGGAGGGGGCTCCATCTCCAGAGCATCGCAGCCGGGGTAGGGGGCTCCTTCTCTGCAGAGCATCGCAGCCGGGGAGGGGGCTCCATCTCTGCAGAGCATCGCAGCCGGTGGAGGGGGCTCCATCTCCAGAGCATTGCAGCCGGGGTAGGGGGCTCCTTCTCTGCAGAGCATCGCAGCCGGGGAGAGGGCTCCATCTCTGCAGGGCATCGCAGCCGGGGAGGGGGCTCCATCTCCAGAGCATTGCAGCCGGGGTAGGGGGCTCCTTCTCTGCAGAGCATCGCAGCCGGGGTAGGGGGCTCCTTCTCTGCAGAGCATCGCAGCCGGTGGAGGGGGGCTCCATCTCCAGAGCATCGCAGCCGGGGTAGGGGGCTCCTTCTCTGCAGAGCATCGCAGCCGGGGAGGGGGCTCCATCTCCAGAGCATCGCAGCCGGGGTAGGGGGCTCCATCTCTGCAGAGCATCGCAGCCGGGGGAGGGGGGCTCCATCTCTGCAGAGCATTGCAGCCGGGGTAGGGGGCTCCTCTGCAGAGCATTGCAGCCGGGGGAGGGAGGCTCCATCTCTGCAGAGCATTGCAGCCGGGGGAGGGGGCTCCTTCTCTGCAGAACATCGCAGCCGGGGGAGGGGGGCTCCATCTCTGCAGAGCATTGCAGCCGGGGGAGGGAGGCTCCATCTCTGCAGAGCATTGCAGCCGGGGGAGGGGGCTCCAAATCTGCAGAGCATTGCAGCCGGGGAGGGGACTCCATTTCTGCAGAGCATCGCAGCCGGGGAGGGGGCTCCATCTCCAGAGCATCGCAGCCGGGGTAGGGGGCTCCTTCTCTGCAGAGCATCGCAGCCGGGGGAGGGGGGCTCCATCTCTGCAGAGCATTGCAGCCGGGGGAGGGAGGCTCCATCTCTGCAGAGCATTGCAGCCGGGGGAGGGGGCTCCAAATCTGCAGAGCATTGCAGCCGGGGAGGGGACTCCATTTCTGCAGAGCATCGCAGCCGGGGAGGGGGCTCCATCTCTGCAGGGCATTATGGGCAGGTGGGGTCTCTTCAGAACAATGTATATATCTGCCCCTTCCCCCCCGTTTCTTCTGCAGAGCGTTGCTTCTCTCGGCGTTCCCTCCCTAATTCTGTTGTTTTTGTGTTTTCTAGATTGATTTGGACACAATTGACGTCAGTAACCTCAACCGGCAATTTCTGTTCCAGAAGAAACATGTGGGAAGATCAAAGGCGCAGGTACGGTCCGCGCTATCTGTGGGGTAATGCGCTCTGTGACCCGCGGACTCCGCCGCGCTCTGTGACCCGCGGACTCCGCCGCGCTCTGTGACCCGCGGACTCCGCCGCGCTCTGTGACCCGCGGACTCCGCCGCGCTCTGTGACCCGCGGACTCCGCCGCGCTCTGTGACCCGCGGACTCCGCCGCGCTCTGTGACCCGCGGACTCCGCCGCGCTCTGTGACCCGCGGACTCCGCCGCGCTCTGTGACCCGCGGACTCCGCCGCGCTCTGTGACCCGCGGACTCCGCCGCGCTCTGTGACCCGCGGACTCCGCCGCGCTCTGTGACCCGCGGACTCCGCCGCGCTCTGTGACCCGCGGACTCCGCCGCGCTCTGTGACCCGCGGACTCCGCCGCGCTCTGTGACCCGCGGACTCCGCCGCGCTCTGTGACCCGCGGACTCCGCCGCGCTCTGTGACCCGCGGACTCCGCCGCGCTCTGTGACCCGCGGACTCCGCCGCGCTCTGTGACCCGCGGACTCCGCCGCGCTCTGTGACCCGCGGACTCCGCCGCGCTCTGTGACCCGCGGACTCCGCCGCGCTCTGTGACCCGCGGACTCCGCCGCGCTCTGTGACCCGCGGACTCCGCCGCGCTCTGTGACCGCCGCGCTCCGTGACCGGTTTCCTTCTGTTTCCTTCTTAGGTGGCCAAGGAGAGCGTCCTGCAGTTCTGCCCGGGGGCCGGTATCACCGCCTACCATGACAGCATCATGAAGTGAGCACGAGCCATTACTGCGCCCCCTGTGACCCCCAGCAGTCATGTGACCCCCAGCAGTCATGTGACCCCCTCATCTCCCATGTGATCCATCGTCCTCTGGGTCCATCAGAGGCGCCTGGTGGGGGCCCCAATACTGCACATAAGAGGGGGAGAGTCGGGCGGTGGGTGCATGCTGTGGCCCCGACGCTGTGGCCCCGATGCTGTGGCCCCGACGCTGTGATTGAGCACGCTCGTCAGCATTAGGCAGTGATTGCGAGCTATTGTCTGTGTTATCAGCCGCCCTCCATCTTGTGCCGGAGTCATCGGCCTCCTGGGTTTTTGTCTCCTCAGTGCCGAATACGATGTTGAGTTTTTCAAGAAGTTCACGCTGGTGATGAACGCCCTGGATAACAGAGGTGCGGTCTGGTGTGCTGAGGGTCCGTGCCAGTGGGCTGCAGCTGTGGGGGACGGTCCATTGTGGCCCTCCCGGACAGGCTGTGTGCCATGCGGTGGGCGCCATCTTTAGTCACTGCTGAGTTTCTATCCTGTTGGTTTCAGCTGCACGGAACCACGTGAACCGGATGTGTCTGGCGGCAGACGTCCCCCTGATAGAGAGCGGCACAGCCGGGTACCTTGGCCAGGTCACCGTCATCAAGAAGGTTTGTAGCTCCCATGTGACGGCTGACCCGGGGCACGTAGCGCGGCCCATCACACTCCTCATGGTTTATTCTTTCATCAGGGGGTCACAGAGTGCTACGAATGTCAGCCCAAACCCACCCAGAAGACCTTCCCCGGCTGCACAATCCGCAACACTCCCTCCGAGCCCATCCACTGCATCGTGTGGGCAAAGTACCTGTTCAAGTAAGATGCCCCCCACCATGATTGGAGCCTGAGCTCGAGGCCACACATCCTTGTGTGCTGGGAGCCCCCATGGCCGGGCTCGGTGCCTGGTGTACCACTCTGGGGGGCGGCACTGATGTCTTCTGTTGTCTCCTCTGCAGCCAGTTATTCGGGGAGGAGGATGCAGATCAGGAAGTTTCCCCAGACACTGCTGACCCGGAGGCCTCCTGTGAGTATCCAGCGCTCGCCCCCAATACCAGCATATCTGGGGGGCGACCATCCCCGGGGGGCGACCATCCCCAGGAGACGACTGTTCTCATTCTGTCCTCCAGGGGAGCCCACGGAGGCCGCACAGAGGGCCAACGCCTCCAGCGAGGACGGGGACATCAAACGCGTCTCCACCAAGCAGTGGGCCAAGTCCACCGGCTACGACCCCGTCAAGCTCTTTAACAAGGTAATTAGCTCCTGTGCTGTTGGGGTCTTTTCCTGGGGGGAGGGGTGCTGGGAGCTGTTAGAGGAGGTGTCGGGTGCTGTTTGAGGAAGTGAGCAGGGTTTTTTACGAGGACTCTTTGAGCAGAGATGGGGTGCTGGGGGCTGTCTGGAGTGAAGGACTGGGTGCTATTTGGAGAATGAAGGGGGCGCTGTTTGGGGGGGGTTTCAAGGTACTGTTTCTTGGGGGGATAGCAGTTGCCGTTTGGGGGTGACAGGTGCTGTATCGGCCACTGTTCCTTGGTAAGAGGCGGCGGGTGACGTGTGCTGTTCTGATCATGACGTCCCTTCTTACAGCTTTTCAAAGATGATATTCGCTATCTTCTGACTATGGACAAGTTGTGGAGGAAGAGGAAGCCCCCGGTGCCCCTGGACTGGGCCGGCCTGCAGAGCAGCGGTAATGATCACACTTAGTACTGGTCTCAGGTATTTTCCTTCTGATGCGTCCGGTCTCTTCCGCAGTTTTCCCTTCTGATGCGTCCGGTCTCTTCCGCAGTTTTCTCTTCTGATACGTCCGGTCTCTTCCGCAGTTTTCCCTTCTGATGCGTCCGGTCTCTTCTGCAGTTTTCTCTTCTGATGCGTCCGGTCTCTTCTGCAGTTTTCTCTTCTGATGCGTCCGGTCTCTTCCGCAGTTTTCTCTCTGATGCGTCCGGTCTCTTCTGCAGTTTTCTCTTCTGATACGTCCGGTCTCTTCCGCAGTTTTCTCTTCTGATGCGTCCGGTCTCTTCCGCAGTTTTCTCTTCTGATGCGTCCGGTCTCTTCTGCAGTTTTCTCTTCTGATACGTCCGGTCTCTTCCGCAGTTTTCTCTCTGATGCGTCCGGTCTCTTCCGCAGTTTTCCCTTCTGATGCGTCCGGTCTCTTCTGCAGTTTTCTCTTCTGATGCGTCCGGTCTCTTCTGCAGTTTTCTCTTCTGATGCGTCCGGTCTCTTCCGCAGTTTTCCCTTCTGATGCTTCCGGTCTCTTCCGCAGTTTTCCCTTCTGATGCTTCCGGTCTCTTTCGCAGTTTTCTCTTCTGATGCGTCCGGTCTCTTCTGCAGTTTTCTCTTCTGATGCGTCCGGTCTTTTCTGCAGTTTTCTCTTCTGATGCGTCCGGTCTCTTCCGCAGTTTTCCCTTCTGATGCTTCCGGTCTCTTCCGCAGTTTTCCCTTCTGATGCTTCCGGTCTCTTTCGCAGTTTTCTCTTCTGATGCGTCCGGTCTCTTCTGCAGTTTTCTCTTCTGATGCGTCCGGTCTTTTCTGCAGTTTTCTCTTCTGATGCGTCCGGTCTCTTCCGCAGTTTTCCCTTCTGATGCTTCCGGTCTCTTCCGCAGTTTTCCCTTCTGATGCGTCCGGTCTCTTCTGCAGTTTTCCCTTCTGATGCTTCCGGTCTCTTTCGCAGTTTTCTCTTCTGATGCGTCCGGTCTCTTCCGCAGTTTTCCCTTCTGATGCGTCCGGTCTCTTCTGCAGTTTTCTCTTCTGATGCGTCCGGTCTCTTCTGCAGTTTTCTCTTCTGATGCGTCCGGTCTCTTCTGCAGTTTTCCCTTCTGATGCTTCCGGTCTCTTTCGCAGTTTTCTCTCTGATGCGTCCAGTCTCTTCCGCAGTTTTCCCTTCTGATGCGTCCGGTCTCTTCCGCAGTTTTCCCTTCTGATGCTTCCGGTCTCTTTCGCAGTTTTCTCTTCTGATGCGTCCAGTCTCTTCTGCAGTTTTCTCTTCTGATGCGTCCGGTCTCTTCCGCAGTTTTCCCTTCTGATGCGTCCGGTCTCTTCTGCAGTTTTCTCTTCTGATGCGTCCGGTCTCTTCCGCAGTTTTCCCTTCTGATGCGTCCGGTCTCTTCCGCAGTTTTCCCTTCTGATGCTTCCGGTCTCTTTCGCAGTTTTCTCTTCTGATGCGTCCAGTCTCTTCTGCAGTTTTCTCTTCTGATGCGTCCGGTCTCTTCCGCAGTTTTCCCTTCTGATGCGTCCGGTCTCTTCTGCAGTTTTCTCTTCTGATGCGTCCGGTCTCTTCCGCAGTTTTCCCTTCTGATGCTTCCGGTCTCTTTCGCAGTTTTCTCTTCTGATGTGTCCGGTCTCTTCCGCAGTTTTCTCTTCTCATGTGTCCGGTCTCTTCCGCAGTTTTCTCTCTGATGCGTCCGGTCTCTTCCGCAGTTTTCCCTTCTGATGCTTCCGGTCTCTTCCGCAGTTTTCTCTTCTGATGCGTCCAGTCTCTTCCGCAGTTTTCCCTTTTATCATTACTTTCTTCCGTAGAGAACGATTCTGCAGATCAGAGGACGACGTCCTCAGGGGTCGGCCTGAAGGACCAGCAGGTTCTGGACGTCACTGGCTACGCTCAGCTGTTTTCTCATAGTGTTGAGACTTTAAGGGATCAGATATCGAAAAAGGGAGACGGCGGTGAGCTCGTCTGGGACAAGGTGCGTCTGTCTTTTCTGATTGACCATCCATATTGTTATATGTGCTGCTGACACGGCCCCACCTGATCCTGAGAAAGCGGCCCCTTTACTATGGATCGGTGGAAGTCCGTATGTAGCAGAAACGCAGGTGAATACCCTCCCTGACAGAAGTGATGTGGCTTATCCATGTTATGTAAATAAAATCTTATAACCTGACGTAACTTTCATCCATTGGTTGTATAAATTATTCTTCTGTCGGAGTGTACGTGCGTCCATTACGCTGCATGTGAGCCGCCATCAGATCCGCTATAGAAGTGTGATATAACGCTATGATAGTGTCACCCCCCCATCTAATCCCAGGGTTCCCTTCTGTAGGACGACCCCCCAGCGATGGACTTCGTCACCTCCGCTGCTAACCTCCGGATGTACATCTTCAGTATGGCCATGAAGAGCCGGTTTGATATAAAGTGTAAGCTCTTGTGCCCGCTCCTAGTGTGCTGGGCGTCCGCTCAGCTCCCCCAGTGTTTCCTTATAGATGCCGTCAGTAAAGGACGTGTCTTGTTCACACAGCAATGGCCGGGAACATCATTCCAGCGATCGCCACAACCAACGCCGTCATATCGGGGCTGATCGTGCTGGAGGGGCTGAAGATCCTGGCGGGGAACCTGGAGCAGTGTAGAACGGTGCGGGGCTTGTCTTTCATCCTGGAGGTCTGGCTTCAGATTGGGGGTGAGACCCTGACCCGTGCTCCATCTTCTAGGTGTTTCTGAACAAGCAGCCGAACCCCCGCAAGAAGCTGCTGGTGCCGTGCGTGCTGGACCCCCCCAACACCAACTGCTACGTGTGCGCCAGCCGGCCCGAGGTCACCGTCAAGTTAAATGTTCACAAAGTGACTGTGCAGACTCTGCAGGACAAGGTTGGTGCCCACGGCGAGCCCTCACAAGGCCGGTCTCCGTAGGGTGTCCGAGGTGGAGATGAGCCGCCCTGTAGGTCAGCCCCACAGCGACTCACAGTAATGGATGTTTTACGTCTTCCAGATAATAAAGGAGAAGTTCGGCATGGTGGCCCCCGACGTGCAGATTGAAGACGGGAAAGGCACCATCCTCATCTCCTCGGAGGAGGGAGAGACGGAAGGTGAGTGACGCCAACATGAGGGAGACGACTGCAGAGTGGGCGGCGCAGGGTGGGTTTATCTGTAACTATGGAAGCGCAGAAGGTGCTGGAGACACAAAACTTGACGAAATTTGCAATCATTATTTGCAAATGGCTTCATTGTGTTCAGATGTGTTGGAGGGAGTCAGGAAATGTGTCCCTGATGTGCACCAGTAGAGGGCGCCGTGCTGTCAGTGATGGCGGCAGCAGGGATTGGTCTCTAGTGGACCAGGTGACTGCGCTAAGTGGTTGGTGGTTCTGTATGTTCTGCCGCCCCCTTCACACAAACGCTGCCTGGACATGGGGTGCAACCGGTGATCCTGTAATATGTACCCCCAATATTCTCCTCCTCTAGTGAACCCATCTCGTGTTCCCGTCACCTCCTGCCTCGCTCACACCCTCTCATGCTCCCGTGACCTCCTTCTGCCTCGTTCACACCCTCTCGTGCCCTGCGACCTCCTTCTGCCCCGTTCACACCCTCTCGTGACCCGCGACCTCCTTCTGCCCCGCTCACACCCTCTCGTGACCCGCGACCTCCTTCTGCCCCGCTCACACCCTCTCGTGCCCCGCGACCTCCTTCTGCCTCGTTCACACCCTCTCGTGCCCCGCGACCTCCTTCTGCCTCGTTCACACCCTCTCGTGCCCCGCGACCTTTCTGCCTCATTCACACCCTCTCGTGCCCCGCGACCTCTTTCTGCCTCGTTCACACCCTCTCGTGCCCTGCGACCTCCTTCTGCCTTGTTCACACCCTCTCGTGCCCTGCGACCTTCTTCTGCCTCGTTCACACCCTCTCGTGCCCTGCGACCTCCTTCTACCCGGTTCACACCCTCTCGTGCCCCGCGACCTCCTTCTGCCTCGTTCACACCCTCTCGTGCCCCGCGACCTCTTTCTGCCTCGTTCACACCCTCTCGTGCCCTGCGACCTCCTTCTGCCTTGTTCACACCCTCTCGTGCCCTGCGACCTTCTTCTGCCTCGTTCACACCCTCTCGTGCCCTGCGACCTCCTTCTGCCCGGTTCACACCCTCTCGTGCCCCGCGACCTCCTTCTGCCCGGTTCACACCCTCTCGTGCCCCGCGACCACCTCCTGCCCGGTTCACACCCTCTCGTGCCCCCGCGACCTCCTTCTGCCCCGTTCACACTTTCTCTTGCTCTTGGTCTTCACTCACAGAATTTTTAAATCTTTTTTTTTTTCCAGCAAACAACAGTCGACAGTTGTCAGATTTTGGCATCCGGAACGGCACCCGGCTGCAGGCGGACGACTTTTTGCAGGACTACACCCTGCTGATCAATGTGCTACAGAGGTGAGCACCATTGGGGGTCCGCAGGCAGTGATTGGGGGGCTTGTATGCACCCCGTGAGCTTGGGGTCGGCCATCTTCACCTTTGTATATTGAACTCTACAGTGAAGATTTGGAGAAGGATGTGGAGTTTGAGGTTGTCGGCGACGCTCCAGAAAAAGCCCCTCAGAAATCCCCGGAGGATAGTGGGAAAAGTATCACCAACGGCAGCGACGACGGAGCACAACCGTCAACATCCGCAGGTAGCGAGCTGCAGGCATACGCCATGTCTGATTGTTTAGCGTCTCTGCTTCCTGATAGGACGGGTGTGGAAATCGCTCATCTGTGCTGAGGGATTGTTACATTGTGTCAGTCTGGAGGTCAGGCTGTATGCAGAGTGGGCAGGACTGTAACAACCCCTCAGCTGTGAACAGGCGGAGACCAGCAGCAGGCCGGACATGCAATTCTGTGTGGGATCCCGGCTGGGTTTTGCTGTGACACTTTATGGCGGCGTTTCTGTTTCTACAGCGCAAGAAGCAGACGACGTGTTAATCGTGGACTCGGAGGAGGATAGTCCGAGCGGCAGCGACGTCAACATGGAGGCCGTGACGCTGAAGAGGAAGCTGTCCGAAGAGGAGGCCGTGAGCAACAAGAGGAAGCGCCTGGAGCCGGACGAGGACGTGATCGCGCTGGACTGAGGCTCCGAGCCGCTCACTAATGTATTTTTATATTTTCTGTTATGTGATAAATGTTGTCACCCGCGGCCCCCCACAACACTGCTGTGGCCCCCGCTGTTCTGCCCCGGGGATGGAAGCCATGTCTGTCCATCGGGTCATGTGTTTGGGGCAGTCCCGGCCCCTGTTCTCTGTATTTATGTCCCTAGGGTTGTTCTCACACCCGAATGTTAAGTAATGGCTGATTTCTACTAAGTGCCACGTCAGACGTCCGCTCCTCCCTGCGGGGGCCGCAGCAGTGACCGCAGCGCTCGGCCGCCATCTCTGCGCTCCACCGTCTGCGTCTTCCCAGGTTATTTATATTTCATCTTTTGTAAAATGGCCGATTCCTCCTGTAGCTGAACGGACCAAATAAACGCCATCTTGTACCCACGTCCAGTGACGCGCCGCCGGGCAGGGACCACCGTGCTGCCATGAAACCTCCACCTGGCGCCATATTAAATCCATAGATCACACTGTTACAAAGGTTTTGTCCCTCGGACAATTTTGAATGTTCATGATAGATTTTTTTTGTGCTGATTTTAGAAATTAATTCTGATTTTTCCGATCACGTAAGGTATTTGAGAAATAATACAAAACATTATAATAATCTGTTTATAATTCTAAAAACTCATATATGAACTTATTCTAAAACAGAATATTCTGAATTTTCCACTGAAATATCATAAATCGCTCATCTACACATCTGCAGGCATTTATTATGTGAATGATTCTGCTGAGCGAAGAAACCAACGACATTACAGCACGGGATCGCAGAGGAGACATTGGGGAGAAAATATTTCACTGACTGTTCAACAATATTTTACCTCTCAAAATGAATCTTCGGCGATCTCAAGAGAGCACAGGCAGGAGAAGTCAGCACATGGGGAAAGAGAATTGACAGGGGAGAGATTCAGCGCTGCAAAGCCAGCCCCCATCGCGACATTACCGCCCTCCCGATGTGATAGCACTGGGCCCCCATCGTGACATTACCGCCCTCCCGATGTGATAGCACTGGGCCCCCATCGTGACATTACCGCCCTCCCGATGTGATAGCACTGGGCCCCCATCGCGACATTACCGCCCTCCCGATGTGATAGCACTGGGCCCCCATCGTGACATTACCGCCCTCCCGATGTGATAGCACTGGGCCCCCATCGCGACATTACCGCCCTCCCGATGTGATAGCACTGGGCCCCCATCGCGACATTACCACCCTCCCGATGTGATAGCACTGGGCCCCCATCGCGACATTACCACCCTCCCGATGTGATAGCACTGGGCCTCCATCGTGACATTACCGCCCTCCCGATGTGATAGCACTGGGCCTCCATCGCGACATTACCGCCCTCCCGATGTGATAGCACTGGGCCTCCATCGCGACATTACCGCCCTCCCGATGTGATAGCACTGGGCCTCTATCGTGACATTACCGCCCTCCCGATGTGATAGCACTGGGCCCCCATCGTGACATTACCGCCCTCCCGATGTGATAGCACTGGGCCCCCATCGCGACATTACCGCCCTCCCGATGTGATAGCACTGGGCCTCCATCGTGACATTACCGCCCTCCCGATGTGATAGCACTGGGCCCCCATCGCGACATTACCGCCCTCCTGATGTGATAGCACTGGGCCCCCATCGCGACATTACCACCCTCCCGATGTGATAGCACTGGGCCCCCATCGCGACATTACCACCCTCCCGATGTGATAGCACTGGGCCTCTATCGCGACATTACCGCCCTCCCGATGTGATAGCACTGGGCCTCCATCGTGACATTACCGCCCTCCCGATGTGATAGCACTGAGCCTCCATCGCGACATTACCGCCCTCCCGATGTGATAGCACTGGGCCTCCATCGTGACATTACCGCCCTCCTGATGTGATAGCACTGGGCCTCCATCGTGACATTACCGCCCTCCCGATGTGATAGCACTGGGCCTCCATCGTGACATTACCGCCCTCCTGATGTGATAGCACTGGGCCTCCATCGTGACATTACCGCCCTCCCGATGTGATAGCACTGGGCCCCCATCGCGACATTACCGCCCTCCCGATGTGATAGCACTGGGCCCCCATCGTGACATTACCGCCCTCCCGATGTGATAGCACTGGGCCCCCATCGCGACATTACCGCCCTCCCGATGTGATAGCACTGGGCCTCCATCGTGACATTACCGCCCTCCCGATGTGATAGCACTGGGCCTCCATCGCGACATTACCGCCCTCCCGATGTGATAGCACTGGGCCTCTATCGTGACATTACCGCCCTCCCGATGTGATAGCACTGGGCCCCCATCGTGACATTACCGCCCTCCCGATGTGATAGCACTGGGCCCCCATCGCGACATTACCGCCCTCCCGATGTGATAGCACTGGGCCCCCATCGCGACATTACCGCCCTCCCGATGTGATAGCACTGGGCCTCCATCGTGACATTACCGCCCTCCCGATGTGATAGCACTGGGCCTCCATCGCGACATTACCGCCCTCCCGATGTGATAGCACTGGGCCTCTATCGTGACATTACCGCCCTCCCGATGTGATAGCACTGGGCCCCCATCGTGACATTACCGCCCTCCCGATGTGATAGCACTGGGCCCCCATCGCGACATTACCGCCCTCCCGATGTGATAGCACTGGGCCTCCATCGCGACATTACCGCCCTCCCGATGTGATAGCACTGGGCCTCCATCGTGACATTACCGCCCTCCTGATGTGATAGCACTGGGCCTCCATCGTGACATTACCGCCCTCCCGATGTGATAGCACTGGGCCTCCATCGTGACATTACCGCCCTCCCGATGTGATAGCACTGGGCCTCCATCGTGACATTACCGCCCTCCCGATGTGATAGCACTGGGCCTCCATCGTGACATTACCGCCCTCCCGATGTGATAGCACTGGGCCCCCATCGCGACATTACCGCCCTCCCGATGTGATAGCACTGGGCCTCCATCGTGACATTACCGCCCTCCCGATGTGATAGCACTGGGCCTCCATCGTGACATTACCGCCCTCCCGATGTGATAGCACTGGGCCTCCATCGTGACATTACCGCCCTCCCGATGTGATAGCACTGGGTCTCCATCGTGACATTACCGCCCTCCCGATGTGATAGCACTGGGCCTCCATCGTGACATTACCGCCCTCCCGATGTGATAGCACTGGGCCCCCATCGTGACATTACCGCCCTCCCGATGTGATAGCACTGGGCCCCCATCGCGACATTACCGCCCTCCCGATGTGATAGCACTGGGCCTCCATCGCGACATTACCGCCCTCCCGATGTGATAGCACTGGGCCTCCATCGTGACATTACCGCCCTCCCGATGTGATAGCACTGGGCCCCCATCGTGACATTACCGCCCTCCCGATGTGATAGCACTGGGCCTCCATCGTGACATTACCGTCCTCCCGATGTGATAGCACTGGGCCCCCATCGTGACATTACCGCCCTCCCGATGTGATAGCACTGGGCCCCCATCGTGACATTACCGCCCTCCAGATGTGATAGCACTGGGCCCCCATCGCGACATTACCGCCCTCCCGATGTGATAGCACTGGGCCTCCATCGTGACATTACCGCCCTCCCGATGTGATAGCACTGGGCCCCCATCGTGACATTACCGCCCTCCCGATGTGATAGCACTGGGCCCCCATCGCGACATTACCGCCCTCCCGATGTGATGGCACTGGGCCTCCATCGTGACATTACCGCCCTCCCGATGTGATAGCACTGGGCCTCCATCGTGACATTACCGCCCTCCCGATGTGATAGCACTGAGCCTCCATCGTGACATTACCGCCCTCCCGAAGTGATAGCACTGGGCCTCCATCGTGACATTACCACCCTCCCGATGTGATAGCACTGGGCCTCCATCGTGACATTACCGCCCTCCCGAAGTGATAGCACTGGGCCTCCATCGTGACATTACCGCCCTCCCGAAGTGATAGCACTGGGCCCCCATCGCGACATTACCGCCCTCCTGATGTGATAGCACTGGGCCTCATTGTGACATTACCGCCCTCCCGATGTGATAGCACTGAGCCTCTATCGTGACATTACCGCCCTCCCGATGTGATAGCACTGGGCCCCCATCGCGACATTACCGCCCTCCCGATGTGATAGCACTGGGCCTCCATCGTGACATTACCGCCCTCCCGATGTGATAGCACTGGGCCTCCATCGTGACATTACCGCCCTCCCGATGTGATAGCACTGGGCCTCTATCGTGACATTACCGCCCTCCCGATGTGATAGCACTGGGCCTCCATCGTGACATTACCACCCTCCCGACGTGATAGCACTGGGCCTCCATCGTGACATTACCGCCCTCCCGATGTGATAGCACTGGGCCTCTATCGTGACATTACCGCCCTCCCGATGTGATAGCACTGGGCCTCATTGTGACATTACCGCCCTCCCGATGTGATAGCACTGGGCCTCCATCGTGACATTACCGCCCTCCCGATGTGATAGCACTGGGCCTCTATCGTGACATTACCGCCCTCCTGATGTGATAGCACTGGGCCTCTATCGTGACATTACCGCCCTCCTGATGTGATAGCACTGGGCCTCATTGTGACATTACCGCCCTCCCGATGTGATAGCACTGGGTCTCCATCGTGACATTACCGCCCTCCCGATGTGATAGCTCTGGGCCTCATTGTGACATTACCGCCCTCCCGATGTGATAGCACTGGGCCCCCATCGCGACATTTCCACCCTCCCGATGTGATAGCACTGGGCCTCTATCGTGACATTACCGCCCTCCCGATGTGATAGCACTGGGCCTCCATCGTGACATTACCGCCCTCCCGATGTGATAGCACTGGGCCTCCATCGTGACATTACCGCCCTCCCGATGTGATAGCACTGGGCCTCCATCGTGACATTACCGCCCTCCCGATGTGATAGCACTGGGCCTCCATCGTGACATTACCGCCCTCCCGATGTGATAGCACTGGGCCTCTATCGTGACATTACCGCCCTCCCGATGTGATAGCACTGGGCCTCATTGTGACATTACCGCCCTCCCGATGTGATAGCACTGGGCCCCCATCGCGACATTACCGCCCTCCCGATGTGATAGCACTGGGCCTCTATCGTGACATTACCGCCCTCCTGATGTGATAGCACTGGGCCTCATTGTGACATTACCGCCCTCCCGATGTGATAGCACTGGGCCTCATTGTGACATTACCGCCCTCCTGATGTGATAGCACTGGGCCCCCATCGTGACATTACCGCCCTCCCGATGTGATAGCACTGGGCCTCCATCGTGACATTACCGCCCTCCCGATGTGATAGCACTGGGCCTCATTGTGACATTACCGCCCTCCTGATGTGATAGCACTGGGCCCCCATCGTGACATTACCGCCCTCCCGATGTGATAGCACTGGGCCCCCATCGTGACATTACCGCCCTCCCGATGTGATAGCACTGGGCCTCCATCGTGACATTACCGCCCTCCCGATGTGATAGCACTGGGCCCCCATCGTGACATTACCGCCCTCCCGATGTGATAGCACTGGGCCTCCATCGTGACATTACCGCCCTCCCGATGTGATAGCACTGGGCCTCCATCGTGACATTACCGCCCTCCCGATGTGATAGCACTGGGCCTCTATCGTGACATTACCGCCCTCCTGATGTGATAGCACTGGGCCTCATTGTGACATTACCGCCCTCCCGATGTGATAGCACTGGGCCTCATTGTGACATTACCGCCCTCCCGATGTGATAGCACTGGGCCTCATTGTGACATTTCCGCCCTCCCGATGTGATAGCACTGGGCCTCATTGTGACATTACCGCCCTCCCGATGTGATAGCACTGGGCCCCCATCGCGACATTTCCGCCCTCCCGATGTGATAACACTGGGCCTCTATCGTGACATTACCGCCCTCCCGATGTGATAGCACTGGGCCTCCATCTAGTTACTATCATATATGCGATTCGCCTGAATACTTTTTGTGAAGGAAACCCAGGTTCCTCCCACGTCACCAAGCAAGTGGCCGCCAGGGAGACTGCCCTGTTACCCATACTGGGTATTCTAAGATTCGCAATCAGAGTAAAAGGATCAGCCCAAAATTAATTTATGATTTAATTGCCTTAAGGGCGCACTAGGTAATTACAAGTAATATACAGACAAAATATATCAAGAGTTACAGTCAGTAAAATATAACAATCACAATACAGGGCTTAAAGGTATACAGCTGGAAGTCAATTTACCAGGTTGAAGGTCGCTTGTGGAAGCCGGGGGGGCGCAGCCTTCCGCAGGTCCAAGACTTAGTTGCCGGGCAGCCCCCAGAAAGCGTGTGCTTGCTCCCCTCTGGCTGGCGTACCCTGTTCCTTAGTTTATCATCATCTTCTTCTGTTGTGAGTTCCAGTGTCCTCAGCTCTTAAACCTTCTATGACTGTAACTGGGTGGGCTAGCAATCTCCACCCCTCAGCTTAACTGCAAAATCTGTGCCCAGTATCTAATATATGGAATAGCTGCTCTCAGGGTGGTCGGGTCAGTATACGGGCAGTACCAGCACATGAGGTTTGTTCTGCCAGTCGTAAAGGGATCAAACCTGGACTCATTCAGTCGCTGTGGGAGGCTGATCTCCATATCTCAGGTTTCAGAACTCCCACGGACCCGGGAGTTGCACGGTCAGATGCGCAATTTCTTCAGGGCCATGAGGATATTTTTTATGAGCCTGTACCTCGGATGACGCGTTCATAATTTCATGGCGGAGACAGTCCGGCTGGGCAGATAATAGACTTAGGCTCCTGGAGCCACCTGACATGCGTGCTTTAATTGATCCCTCAGGTTTCTCCATGCCCCCTGCTGGTGTGACTTTCTCATTAAAGGGACTCTGTCACCTGAATTTGGAGGGAACAATTTTCAGCCATAGGGGTGGGGTTTTCGGGTGTTTGATTCACCCTTTCCTTAACCGCTGGCTGCATTATTGGATTGAAGTTCATTCTCTGTCCTCCATAGTACACTCCTGCGCTGTGCAAGATTACCTTGTGCAGTCATATGTACTACGGAGGACAGAGAATGAACTTCAATCCAATAATGCAGCCAGCGGGTAAGGAAAGGGTGAATCAAACACCTGAAAACCCCGCCCCTATGGAAAATTGTTCCCTCCAAATTCAGGTGACAGTGTCCCTTTAAGCTTTGAAGTACCTTCTGCCTGCTACACTGAGCTTAACTTCATTACCATGCTAAAAGGAACTTTATTCATCACACTTTTCATTGTAAAAACTGAAGATTTATTTTGAAACGTCGCGTCGGTGTCTCAACAGCAGCGATAATTTCTGCTCCAACTGTGGAGAATATACAATGAAAGCCCAAAAGGAAATGACTCTACTTGTTGAGAAAGCGTAGGAACTATTCTTTGAATTTTGAATTGGAGATCAGGACAAACACCGGCCCCTCATATACGTTGTGCGTTTTCCTCTAGAAGCCTTAGAGCTGGCGGAATGGATCACAACCTTCAATGCCGTCCGCTGTCCCAATGATATGGAGAGAGCAGAGATCATTGCTACTTCTGCCTCACAAATGTGACAGGATCTTCAGCAAAGAACAAGAAATCAATAGAATATCCTAATCTTCCTTCAGCCATAAGACCGGTGCCACCCGATTAAAGTCTTCATGTTCCAAAGTATGGACAATGGAGGACGACGAAGAACTAGCAACGTCTGTGGATAATGAAGCTGCTGCAGACCCAGACTTTGAGCCTTCTACATCTAATCCACATTGGCCGAGCTGATCGGAGGGACTTGGTCAGAGATATGAAATTGTCCAAGAGGTGGAATTATTGGGATCAAGGCTACAAGAACGGAATCTCTTATTACCAGGAACAAGAGTTTCTGTTTTTTGCAGTCGTCAAGAAGACCTTAATCAATTTTTCAACCATGTTGACAGTTTAACCTTTTGCAGCGACGTCTCGGGGTTGTTCGATTCTCTTGGATGCGAACATGACCAGAAGGAATGGCGACTGTTCATTGACTCATCAGTTTTAAGTCTGAAGGCTGCTTCACCACACAACGGAAATATCTATCCTTCTATACGTACTGGACAGGCCATACACATGGAAGCAATGTAGGAGAATATGGAGTAACTGTTGACCCACATTAATTATAGAAATTATAACGTGGTGATCTAGAAGTTGTTGCACTTCTTGGATATACCAAGTGTTGTTGTTTTTTGTGAGTGGGACAGTCGGGCACGAGAAAGCCACCATTTCAGAAAGGACTGGCCGCTCCGCGAAAACCTGGCTGCTGGACAGAAGATTGTTAAACATAATCGTCTCGTTGATCCAGCAAAGATATTTCTCCCCGCTTTGCATATTAAACTTGGGCTTATGAAGAATTTTGTCAAAGCGATGAACAAAGAATCGGAAGCCTTTTCTTACTTGCGACAGAAGTTTCCAAAAATAAGTGATGCAAAGATGAAAGCCGGTATTTTTATTGGCCCACAGATCTAATGAATGACGGTGGCTTTGATGGACTTTTCCAAGGTGCTGAACAAGTGGCATGGAGAAGCCTTCAGAGATGTGACCTTCAGCTTCCGTGGCCACAGCACCGAACTGTGAACAACTTGTGGCCAACATGCTCGCAGCTGCAATAAGTCACTAATTGATCTATCAATAAAAAAAATTTACCTGATCGCTAAACGGCGTAAGGATAAAAAAAATCAAAGCTCCAGAATTACGTTTTTTTTTTTGGGTCACCGCGACATTGCATTAAAATGCAATAACGGGCGATCAAAAGAACGTATTTGCTCAAAAGTGGTATCATTAAAAATGTCAGCTCGTCCCACAAAAAATAAGACCTCACACGGACATATTGACGGAAAAATAAAAACATTATGGCTCTGGAAAAAGGTGAGCAAAAAATCGAAAAAAGCTCCGGTCATGTAGGAGTTAAAAACCTTACGTGACACAGACTTTTGGAGCAAACATTCGTGTTCAGCAGATCAAAATCTACAAGATACAGTGACGTTTTCTCAGGGGACAAGAACGTCCCTGACATTTGTTGATTCGCAGTGTAATTGTCCCCATCCAATAGTGGCACAGTCGCCTCGCCGGGTGCGGACCCCGGGGACTCGCTGAACGCCGCGACCACTACACACAGGAAACCTAGATGTCATTGTTTGCACATATTTAACATACACAGATGATGGAGATCAATATGGCGCCTGCAGAGAGGGACGAGTGTTGTGAATTCTGTGGCTGAATTCACTCCTGTGGTCACAAGTGGTACTGCAGCTTCTGAGCTTCCTCCCTCAGGTGTTCTGGTGAGCTCGTTAACTGCTTCATTACTTAACTCCGCCTGATGCTGCTATCCTTGCTCCTTGTCAATGTTTCAGTGTTGGATCTGAGCTTCTCCTGATTGTTCCTGTGACCTGCTGCTCTGTATAGCTAAGTGCTTTTTGCTTTTTTGTTGTTTTTTTTTCTGTCCAGCTTGGCTTTTGTTTTGCTGGAAGCTCTGAGACGCAAAGGGTGTACCGCCGTGCCGTTAGTTCGGCACGGTGGGTTTTTTTTGCCCCCTTTGTGTGGTTTTGCTTTAGGGTTTTTTGTAGACTGCAAAGTTCGCTTTACTGTCCTCGCTCTGTCCTAGAATATCGGGCCCCACTTTGCTGAATCTATTTCATTCCTACGTTTTGTCTTTTCATCTTACTCACAGTCATTATATGTGGGGGGCTGCCTTTTCCTTTGGGGAATTTCTCTGGGGCAAGTCAGGCCTATTTTTCTATCTTCAGGCTAGCTAGTTTCTTAGGCTGTGCCGAGTTGCCTAGGTAGTTGTTAGGCGCAATCCACAGCCGCTTTTAGTTGTGTTTAGGATAGGATCAGGTGTGCAGTCTACAGAGTTTCCACGTCTCAGAGCTCGTTCTTGTATTTTTGGGTATTTGTGAGATCACTGTGTGCGCTCTGATCGCTAAGCACACTGTGTTTCTGGATTGCCTTCATAACACCTGTCATTAGCAAACATAACAGACGAGGATGCCGCCCACTGAAGATCCGATGTGACAGTCTCCCCAATCACTGATCTGTATAGAGGGAATAGCCGCCTGCCGTCCTGTGCAGCGATCAGGTAACGTGCGTCCAGGTGATAACTGTCATCTAGTGAGGGGACGACATCCTGCGGGGAGGAGGCGAAGAGCGAGAATAGCGCGAGCACCTGAGACGTAAGATGGGGCAGGAGATACTCGGGTCATGAATGGACGTAATATTCATGTGTTACCAATTTGGGGTCTGCTGTAAAGATGAGTAATTGAGAGCAGTGTAGAGCCCGGTATACAGGCTGCCACTTATTAGTGTAGTGCGTCCCTCTTCCCCGACGCGCGTTTCGTCCACACTTCGGGGGACTTGTCACAGGAGAGCGTCACTGTACCTTAAATGTGAGCTCAATTAATAGACGTGAACCATATCATGTGCGAAGATGTAATATAGGAAATTTCCTAAATGGGAGGGTAATATGCGGTGCAGTGTGAGGAGAGTGCTGGAGATTGGTGCTAGTACTATGGGCCGCCTGATTGTGGTTTATGTGGATGTAAATGAGCTTATTACTGCAGGAACGGTATGATATAATAAGGGACAGTGACAGAAATGACAATACCAGTGACACACCGGCACTGGGACTAAATGGCAATCGGCATAATGTGACTGAATCCTGAGCTGAATATTCTGTCCGTGTAAATTGGGCGAGTTGTGCGGCTGCGTGAACAGACCGATGTGGGGAGGGGCACAATCCGCGTGTACGGAGGCGCTGCACTAAACTAATCCACAGTCCTGATATACGGCATCTTTTCTGTCTCACCGTAGGTGAATCTGTTACGTAGACGTTCTAATATTTATCATCAAAGAACGTAAATGTGTGATGATTTCTGTGGATATTCTCATAATGAATCGTCGGGGCCATGAGAAAAAGGCCAAAGTTTGCTCCAAGGACAACATCCGCCAGCATGCAGACAGTATGGGGGGGGTAGAGAGAGCCGTGACGGTGGAATCTGAAAATCAAAAAGATGAACAAAAAAAACAGCCAGCCCCCTCCATCCATCCCTCTAAAACACCAGAATGGAACCGCGATGCCTGAAAAGATTACAGAACTTCTCGTTAAGTCCATATGGGGTGATGCCCTCTACTCTAAAGATCTATTTGCTTTCCATTTTGGCAAGAGACTGATTCAGTTACCCCTCTAGGGCCCAAGGAAGCCATGTCTGTAGCCGTTACTTTTAGAAGACTGGCGTTGCTTTGATGACGCTGATGGCAGTGTCTCGGTCAGGGTTTCGGTAGCGATGGCTCCTCCGTGGTCAGGCCTTTCTCAGTGCCGCGGCTGTGCTACTTAGTGCGACTTCTTCATTCCCATGTGGTCAAGGCCACGTATGTGTCCGCATGGGCATCCTGCACAGTATACTCCGGCCTTGGAGGCCCAGGATACCTGATGTCGCAGGGGCGACCTACACCAGTGTTGGGGCAAGTCTCGCGGTTGCACATACTGCAGCGGGCTCTTCAATGGCCGCAGGGATCAAATCTGTTGGTCTTGGTTGGTGGCTGCGTTCCACTAGATCTGGCATTTCTTCAGGTCCACTAGTAACACTGGCCACCGACTGTGGTTTTCAAACAGTCTGGTCATGTCAGGGGTTAACTTTCGCTGCTATTTCCCTGCGCTGCATCCTGCAGGCAGTGGCAGTTATATTTCCTGCCTACGGCATTCCATAAGGTAACGTTTCCACCATGGCCCTGCTCTTCATCAGACCTTATAATAGAGGTTTGCTTTTCTCTACTGCAGTGAAGCAATTTTCTTTATTTGATGATTGAAATAAATCCTTTTTTTTTTTTAAATGATATGAGACTGAGTGCGACTGTTTATCCTGTGGATTACGGTGAGTGGAATATATTCACGTTCAGTCAGCAGCTCCCAAGCCGGAGTGCGCGTCTTTATATCCGCGGCACAGAGTATCAGAGCTGTGCCTGGCACCACCGCCTCGCCACCAGGAGGGGCAGCATCTCGGGAATCCATCGGCTGCAGTGCGGACCCTTCCCTCACTATAAACACCACCGGCTTGTGGGAAAAGCTAGAAATAGGAGACAAACTATGCAGCGGCCCCCCGGGACCGGCCGGCGCTTCCCAGCCTCCTCCGTCATATCAGCTACTTTCCTATGTGAACACTGGCCCATCGTTCATGGCTCCGGCCCCGTGCCCCTCTGATCCTGACCTGCACCGCGGAGACCCCCAAAGGACCGAAAAGCCTTCCCAAAGTTACACTGCACAGATCTGATTATGGGGGAGGGGTACAGGACGAAACCCTGATATAATGTATCCCGTCCGTGCCCCCCATGGTGTCATATACCCGCAGTGTTGTAATCGCTGGCACCGCGCGGCCCCGGAGGGGAAGGGGCCACAAGGACGGACCGAGAGGGCAACAATGGCCGACATGTTACACTGAGGTCTGCTGTATCCAGTATAAGTCAGTGTATGGTCCCCACTGTTCCCAGTACAGATCCCCGCGGTCCCCACTGCTCCCGGTACAGATCCCAGCGGTCCCCACTGCTCCCAGTACAGATCCCCGCGGTCCCCACTGCTCCCGGTACAGATCCCGCGGTCCCCACTGCTCCCAGTACAGATCCCCGCAGTCCCCACTGCTCCCAGTACAGATCCCCGCGGTCCCCACTGCTCCCGATACAGATCCCAGCGGTCCCCACTGCTTCCAGTACAGGTCCCCACTGCTCCCAGTACAGGTCCCCACTGCTCCCAGTACAGATCCCCACGGTCCCCACTGCTCCCAGAACAGATCCCCGCGGTCCCCACTGCTCCCAGTACAGATCCCCGCGGTCCCCACTGCTCCCGGTACAGATCCCGCGGTCCCCACTGCTCCCGGTACGGATCCCAGCGGTCCCCACTGCTCCCAGTACAGATCCCCGCGGTCCCCACTGCTCCCGGTACAGATCCCGCGGTCCCCACTGCTCCCAGTACAGATCCCCGCGGTCCCCACTGCTCCCGGTACAGATCCCGCGGTCCCCACTGCTCCCAGTACAGATCCCCGCAGTCCCCACTGCTCCCAGTTCAGATCCCCGCGGTCCCCACTGCTCCCGGTACAGATCCCAGCGGTCCCCACTGCTTCCAGTACAGGTCCCCACTGCTTCCAGTATAGATCCCCGCGTCCCCACTGCTCCCAGTACAGATCCCCGCGGTCCCCACTGCTCCCAGTACAGATCCCCGCGGTCCCCAATGCAGATCCCAGCGGTCCCGACTGCTCCCAGTACAGATCCCCGCGGTCCCCACTGCTCCCAGTACAGATCCCCGCAGTCCCCACTGCTCCCAGTACAGATCCCCGCGGTCCCCACTGCTCCCGGTACAGATCCCAGCGGTCCCCACTGCTTCCAGTACAGGTCCCCACTGCTCCCAGTACAGATCCCCGCGGTCCCCACTGCTCCCAGAACAGATCCCCGCGGTCCCCACTGCTCCCAGTACAGATCCCAGCGGTCCCCACTGCTTCCAGTACAGGTCCCCACTGCTCCCAGTACAGATCCCCGCGGTCCCCACTGCTCCCAGAACAGATCCCCGCGGTCCCCACTGCTCCTAGTACAGATCCCCGCGGTCCCCACTGCTCCCAGTACAGATCCCTGCGACCCCCACTGCTCCCAGTACAGATCCCCGCGGCCCCCACTGCTCCCAGTACAGATCCCCGTGGCCCCCTCTGCTCCCAGTACAGATCCCCGCGGTCCCCCCTGCTCCCAGTACAGATCCCCGAGGTCCCCACTGCTCCCAGTACAGATCCCCGCGGTCCCCACTGCTCCTAGTACAGATCCCCGCAGTCCCCACTGCTCCCAGTACAGATCCCCGCGGCCCCCACTGCTCCCAGTACAGATCCCCGCGGCCCCCACTGCTCCCAGTACAGATCCCCACGGCCCCCTCTGCTCCCAGTACAGATCCCCGCGACCCCCACTGCTCCCAGTACAGATCCCCGCGGCCCCCACTGCTCCCAGTACAGATCCCCGTGGCCCCCTCTGCTCCCAGTACAGATCCCCGCGGTCCCCCCTGCTCCCAGTACAGATCCCCGAGGTCCCCACTGCTCCCAGTACAGATCCCCGCGGTCCCCACTGCTCCCAGTACAGATCCCCGCGGCCCCCACTGCTCCCAGTACAGATCCCCGCGGCCCCCACTGCTCCCAGTACAGATCCCCGCGGCCCCCACTGCTCCCAGTACAGATCCCCGCGGCCCCCACTGCTCCCAGTACAGATCCCCGCGGCCCCCACTGCTCCCAGTACAGATCCCCGTGGCCCCCTCTGCTCCCAGTACAGATCCCCGCGGTCCCCCCTGCTCCCAGTACAGATCCCCGAGGTCCCCACTGCTCCCAGTACAGATCCCCGCGGTCCCCACTGCTCCTAGTACAGATCCCCGCAGTCCCCACTGCTCCCAGTACAGATCCCCGCGGCCCCCACTGCTCCCAGTACAGATCCCCGCGGCTCCCACTGCTCCCAGTACAGATCCCCGCGGCCCCCACTGCTCCCAGTACAGATCCCCGTGGCCCCCTCTGCTCCCAGTACAGATCCCCGCGGTCCCCCCTGCTCCCAGTACAGATCCCCGAGGTCCCCACTGCTCCCAGTACAGATCCCCGTGGCCCCCTCTGCTCCCAGTACAGATCCCCGCGGTCCCCCCTGCTCCCAGTACAGATCCCCGAGGTCCCCACTGCTCCCAGTACAGATCCCCGCGGTCCCCACTGCTCCTAGTACAGATCCCCGCAGTCCCCACTGCTCCCAGTACAGATCCCCGCGGCCCCCACTGCTCCCAGTACAGATCCCCGCGGCCCCCACTGCTCCCAGTACAGATCCCCGCGGCCCCCACTGCTCCCAGTACAGATCCCCGTGGCCCCCTCTGCTCCCAGTACAGATCCCCGCGGTCCCCCCTGCTCCCAGTACAGATCCCCGAGGTCCCCACTGCTCCCAGTACAGATCCCCGAGGTCCCCACTGCTCCTAGTACAGATCCCCGCAGTCCCCACTGCTCCCAGTACAGATCCCCGCGGCCCCCACTGCTCCCAGTACAGATCCCCGCGGCCCCCACTGCTCCCAGTACAGATCCCCGTGGCCCCCTCTGCTCCCAGTACAGATCCCCGCGGTCCCCCCTGCTCCCAGTACAGATCCCCGAGGTCCCCACTGCTCCCAGTACAGATCCCCGCGGTCCCCACTGCTCCTAGTACAGATCCCCGCGGCCCCCACTGCTCCCAGTACAGATCCCCGCGGCCCCCACTGCTCCCAGTACAGATCCCCGCGGCCCCCACTGCTCCCAGTACAGATCCCCGCGGCCCCCACTGCTCCCAGTACAGATCCCCACGGCCCCCACTGCTCCCAGTACAGATCCCCACGGCCCCCTCTGCTCCCAGTACAGATCCTTGTGGTCTCCTCACTGATCTCTGGGGTGGCGTGTCTCTGCTTTGTGGGGGGGACATGTTGGGGTCTCCTCTGCTCTGTGGGGGGGGTTATATTGGGGTCTCCTCTGATCTGTGGGGGGACACGTTGGGGGTCTCTGCTCTGTGGGGGGTTATATTGGGGTCTCCTCTCTGCTCAGGGGGGACATGCTGGGGGTCACCTCTCTGCTCTGAGGGGGATATATTGGGGTCTCCTCTGGTGTGTGGTGGGACATGTTGGGGTCTCCTCTGGGGGGGGGGGTATATTGGTGTCTCCTCTGTGGGGGGATACATTGGGGTCTCCTCTGTGGGGGGGTACATTGGGGTCTCTGTGGGGGATACATTGGGGTCTCCTCTGTGGGGGATACATTGGGGTCTCCTCTGTGGGGGGATACATTGGGGTCTCCTCTGTGGGGGGTACATTGGGGTCTCCTCTGTGGGGGGGTACATTGGGGTCTCCTCTGTGGGGGGGTACATTGGGGTCTCCTCTGTGGGAGGGTACATTGGGGTCTCCTCTGTGGGGGGTACATTGGGGTCTCCTCTGTGGGGGGATACATTGGGGTCTCCTCTGTGGGGGGGTACATTGGGGTCTCCTCTGTGGGGGGGTACATTGGGGTCTCCTCTGTGGGGGATACATTGGGGTGTCCTCTGTGGGGGGATACATTGGGGTCTCCTCTGTGGGGGGATACATTGGGGTCTCCTCTGTGGGGGGATACATTGGGGTCTCCTCTGTGGGGGGTACATTGGGGTCTCCTCTGTGGGGGGATACATTGGGGTCTCCTCTGTGGGGGGATACATTGGGGTCTCCTCTGTGGGGGGATACATTGGGGTCTCCTCTGTGGGGGGTACATTGGGGTCTCCTCTGTGGGGGGGTACATTGGGGTCTCCTCTGTGGGGGGTACATTGGGGTCTCCTCTGTGGGGGGACACATTGGGGTCTCCTCTGTGGGGGGGTACATTGGGGTCTCCTCTGTGGGGGGATACATTGGGGTCTCCTCTGTGGGGGGATACATTGGTGTCTCCTCTGCGGGGGGTACATTGGGGTCTCCTCTGCGGGGGGTACATTGGGGTCTCCTCTGCGGGGGGTACATTGGGGTCTCCTCTGCGGGGGGTACATTGGGGTCTCCTCTGCGGGGGATACATTGGGGTCTCCTCTGTGGGGGGATACATTGGGGTCTCCTCTGTGGGGGGATACATTGGGGTCTCCTCTGTGGGAGATACATTGGGGTCTCCTCTGTGGGGGGTACATTGGGGTCTCCTCTGTGGGGGGTACATTGGGGTCTCCTCTGTGGGAGATACATTGGGGTCTCCTCTGTGGGGGATACATTGGGGTCTCCTCTGTGGGGGGATACATTGGGGTCTCCTCTGTGGGGGGTACATTGGGGTCTCCTCTGTGGGGGGTACATTGGGGTCTCCTCTGTGGGGGGATACATTGGGGTCTCCTCTGTGGGAGATACATTGGGGTGTCCTCTGTGGGGGATACATTGGGGTCTCCTCTGTGGGGGGATACATTGGGGTCTCCTCTGTGGGGGGTACATTGGGGTCTCCTCTGTGGGGGGTACATTGGGGTCTCCTCTGTGGGGGGATACATTGGGGTCTCCTCTGTGGGGGGGTACATTGGGGTCTCCTCTGTGGGGGGGTACATTGGGGTCTCCTCTGTGGGGGGTACATTGGGGTCTCCTCTGTGGGGGGATACATTGGGGTCTCCTCTGTGGGGGATACATTGGGGTCTCCTCTGTGGGGGGGTACATTGGGGTCTCCTCTGTGGGGGGTACATTGGGGTCTCCTCTGTGGGGGGTACATTGGGGTCTCCTCTGTGGGGGGATACATTGGGGTCTCCTCTGTGGGGGGATACATTGGGGTCTCCTCTGTGGGGGGTACATTGGGGTCTCCTCTGTGGGGGGTACATTGGGGTCTCCTCTGTGGGGGGTACATTGGGGTCTCCTCTGTGGGGGGATACATTGGGGTCTCCTCTGTGGGGGGATACATTGGGGTCTCCTCTGTGGGGGGTACATTGGGGTCTCCTCTGTGGGGGGATACATTGGGGTCTCCTCTGTGGGGGGTACATTGGGGTCTCCTCTGTGGGGGGATACATTGGGGTCTCTCTGGGGCTGCTCTCAGGTCCCGACGCTCTGGCGCACTGATCCCGCCGCAGCACATTCCTCCGTGACGTCGCACCGCCGTCTCCCTCCGCACATTCCTGTCCGGGAGCCGCAGACACAGAAGAGCAGCGGCGGCAGCAGGAAAAGAGTCCGCCCGCCCCCTGCCCTCTCCTCCCTGCTGCCCTCTCCTCCCTGCTGCCCTCTCCTCCCTGCTGCCCTCTCCTCCCTGCTGCCCTCTCCTCCGCCCGGCGGGGTCCCAGCCGCCCCCGGAGCCCCGCACCTCGCAGCCCGGGCTGGGATGAAGCTTCCCCCCTCGCCAGCATGGAGCAGTATCCGGAGGAGGAGGACGTGGGCCGGCTGATGGACGAGCTGTGCCTGGAGGAGGGCCGGCCCCGGAGGCTGAACGGCGCGGGCCTCCAGCTCTACCACTGCCCGGCCGAGCCGTACCGGAGCCGCCAGGAGGCGGAGGTGGCGCTGCCCTGCTACCCGGGCCGGCCGGGCATGTACCCCGGGAGCAGCGGCGGCAGCAGTCCCCGCTCCAGCACCGCCTGCCCGGAGCTCGGCCGCCTGTCCAGCCCCCGCTGCAGCCTGGCCCAGTACGAGGCGCCCAGCCCGCGCTCCAGCTACGCCAGCACCGCCAGCGACACCAGCAAGCACTCGAGCCCGCGGGCCAGCCTGCACGACGGCGGCTCCAAGCCGAGCAGCGCCCGCACCAGCGGCATCAGCCTGGGCTACGACCAGCGGCACGGCAGCCCGCGCTCCAGCTACTGCCCCGGGGAGGCGGCGGCGGACGGCGGCGGGGGAGGAGGAGGAGGAGGCCGCAGCCTGCAGGACGGCCGCGCCAACACCCTGGCCAGCCCGCGCTCCAGCATCTCCAGCCACAGCTCCCGGAGCTCCCGCGGCTCCATGGGGCCCTCGCCCCGCTCCTCCATGCTGGCGCCGGGGCTGCAGGAGGAGGCGCTGCCGGGGGAGGGCGCGGAGCTCGGCGGCTACAAGCTGCTGGCGCACTCTCCCCCCCGACACGAGCAGCTCACGGCCGAGCCCGCCACCGCCTCGTACGGCTACAGCTCGGCCCGCGGCTCCGCCACCCTGCACCGCTTCAAGCTGCCCTACCAGGTGACCCCCGGGAAGGAGAGCGGCCCGAGCCCGGCGGAGAGGAGGCTGGAGGCCCTGACCCTGGAGCTGGAGCGGGAGCTGGAGATGCACATGAAGAAGGAGTACTTCGGTAAGAGCCGGGGCGGGGGGGACCGGAGGACTGGGGGGGACCGGAGGACTGGGGTAACCTGGGGGGGACCGGAGGACTGGGGTAACCGGGGGAGGCTGGAGGGACCGGAGGACTGGGGTAACCGGGGGGGGCCGGAAGACTGGGGTAACCGGGGGAGGCTGGAGGCCCTGACCCTGGAGATAAACATGAAGAAGGAGTACTTCGGTAAGAGCCGGGGCGGGGGGGGACCGGAGGACTGAGGGGGACCGGAGGATGGGGGGGACGGAGGGCAGGGGGGACCGGGGGACGGAGGGCAGGGGGGACCGGAGGACCGGGGGACGGAGGACTGGGGGGACCGGGGTAACCGGGGGACGGAGGGCAGGGGGACCGGAGGACTGGGGTAACCGGGGGAGGACTGGGGGGGACCGGAGGACTGAGGGGGACCGAAGGATGGGGGGGACGGAGGGCAGGGGGGACCGGAGGACTGAGGGGACGGGGGTAACCGGAGGAGGCTGGAGGCTCTGACCCTGGAGATGCACATGAAGGAGTACTTCGGTAAGAGCCCGGGGACCGGAGGATGGGGGGGACCGGAGGACTGGGGTAACCGGGGGGGACCGGAGGACTGGGGTAACCGGGGGGGACCGGAGGACTGAGGGGACCGGAGGACTGGGGTAACCAGGGGACGGGGGTAACCGGAGGAGGCTGGAGGCCCTGACCCTGGAGCGGGAGCTGGAGATGCACATGAAGAAGGAGTACTTCGGTAAGAGCCGGGGCGGGGGGGACCGGAGGACTGAGGGGATCGGGGGACGGAAGGGGGGGGGACACCGGGGTAACCGGGGGACGGAGGGCAGGGGGACCGGAGAACTGGGGTAACCGGGGGGAGCCGGAGGACTGGGGTAACCGGGGGGGACCGGAGGACTGGGGTAACCGGGGGACGGAGGGCAGGGGGGACCAGAGAACTGGGGCAACCGGAGGAGGCTGGAGGCCCTGACCCTGGAGATACACATGAAAGAGTACTTCGGTAAAACCCAAGGACGGGGGGACGGAGGACTGAGGGGACAGGGATGTCCGGGGGACGGGGGTGTCTGTGGGACCGGAGGACTGGGGTAACCGGGGGACCAGAGGACTGAGGGGACGGGGGTGTCTGTGGAACCAGGGTGTCCGGAGGGCAGGGGGGACCGGGGTGTCCAGAGGACTGGGGAAATGGTGGTGTCTGGGGGACCGGAGGACTGAGGGGATGGGGGTTTCAGGGGATGGGGTTTCAGGGGACGGGGGTGTCAGGGGACAGGGGGTGTCCGGAGGACTGAGTGGATGGGGGTTTCAGGGGACGGGGTTGTCAGGGGACGGGGGGTGTCCGGAGGACTGAGGGGACGGGGGGGTGCAGGGAGAGGACGGAGGGTCCCGTCGCCGGCCTGTGTAACCCTTTGTGCACCGGGCTTCATCTCCGGCCGTGTCGTCTCTCGCTCGTCATTGGTGACGACTGCGCTCTGATCTGACACATGACGTTGCCCGGCGGTGGCCACTTGCGCAGATCTGATTGGTCGGCCTTGTTTCCCTCGTTGCAGCGTCTCGCGGTGTTGCGCTCTGGAGCTGACGCTCTCCGTCCCTTGTGTCCTACTTGCGGCGCCGTTAGAGATGGAGCAGAGCTGATGCGACGCCGGCTGCAGTGACCGGACGTGATGTGCATGTGACTGACTTTTTGTTCTTTTGTTGGGGGCTTCTGTGGACCCCTCCAACACTCATCATCTTGTAACAGCAGATTTTTGGGGTCTCTTTAGTGATTATCTGGGGTTCTGCCTCATTGACCCCGCTGACCTGTCAAAATCCAAACACAGGCCGCAGTCATGCATGAGGTGAGAAATGTCCATCATTATGGAGCATCTTGAGGGGTGCATGGGATCGATGTGCTGAAGACCCCACATGCCTGCTCGGGGGTCACAGTTGGGTACTGTCATTTCCCAGTGCAAGACCGACCCCACTGACCATAAGAGCTTACACTCTACAGGAGAGAGGACCCCACTGACCATAAGAGCTTACACTCTACAGGAGAGAGAGAGGACCCCACTGATCATAAGAGCTTACACTCTACAGGAGAGAGAGAGGACCCCACTGACCATAAGAGCTTACACTCTACAGGAGAGAGAGGACCCCACTGACCATAAGAGCTTACACTCTACAGGAGAGAGAGGACCCCACTGACCATAAGAACTTACACTCTACAGGAGGGAGAGGACCACACTGACCATAAGAGCTTACACTCTACAGGAGAGAGAGGACCCCACTGACCATAAGAGCTTACACTCTACAGGAGAGAGAGGACCCCACTGACCATAAGAGCTTACACTCTACAGGAGAGAGGACCCCACTGACCATAAGAGCTTACACTCTACAGGAGAGAGAGGACCCCACTGACCATAAGAGCTTACACTCTACAGGAGAGAGGACACCACTGACCATAAGAGCTTACACTCTACAGGAGAGAGAGGACCTCACTGACCATAAGAGCTTACACTCTACAGGAGAGAGAGGACCCCACTGACCATAAGAGCTTACACTCTACAGGAGAGAGAGGACCTCACTGACCATAAGAGCTTACACTCTACAGGAGAGAGAGGACCTCACTGACCATAAGAGCTTACACTCTACAGGAGAGAGAGGACCCCACTGACCATAAGAGCTTACACTCTACAGGAGAGAGAGGACCCCACTGACCATAAGAGCTTACACTCTACAGGAGAGAGAGGATCCCACTGACCATAAGAACTTACACTCTACAGGAGAGAGAGGACCCCACTGACCATAAGAGCTTACACTCTACAGGAGAGAGAGGACCCCACTGACCATAAGAGCTTACACTCTACAGGAGAGAGGACCCCACTGACCATAAGAGCTTACACTCTACAGGAGAGAGGACCCCACTGACCATAAGAGCTTACACTCTACAGGAGAGAGAGGACCCTACTGACCATAAGAGCTTACACTCTACAGGAGAGAGAAGACCCCACTGACCATAAGAGCTTACACTCTACAGGAGAGAGGACCTCATTGACCATAAGAGCTTACACTCTACAGGAGAGAGAGGACCCCACTGACCATAAGAGCTTACACTCTACAGGAGAGAGAGGACCCCACTGACCATAAGCTCTTACACTCTACAGGAGAGAGAGGACCCCACTGACCATAAGAGCTTACACTCTACAGGAGAGAGAGGACCCCACTGACCATAAGAGCTTACACTCTATAGGAGAGAGAGAGGACCCCACTGAACATAAGAGCTTACATTCTACAGGAGAGAGAGGACCCCACTGACCATAAGAGCTTACACTCTACAGAAGAGAGATGACCTCACTGACCATAAGAGCTTACACTCTACAGGAGAGAGAGGACCCCACTGACCATAAGAGCTTACACTCTACAGGAGAGAGAGGACCCCACTGACCATAAGAGCTTACACTCTATAGGAGAGAGAGAGGACCCCACTGACCATAAGAGCTTACATTCTACAGGAGAGAGAGGACCCCACTGACCATAAGAGCTTACACTCTACAGGAGAGGACCCCACTGACCATAAGAGCTTACACTCTACAGGAGAGAGAGGACCCCTCTGACCATAAGAGCTTACACTCTACAGGAGAGAGAGGACCCCACTGATCATAAGAGCTTACACTCTACAGGAGAGAGAGAGAGGACCCCACTGACCATAAGAGCTTACACTCTACAGTAGAGAGAGAGAGGACCCCACTGACCATAAGAGCTTACACTCTACAGGAGACAGAGGACCCCACTGATCATAAGAGCTTACACTCTACAGGAGACAGAGGACACCACTGATCATAAGAGCTTACACTCTACAGGAGAGAGAGGACCCACTGACCATAAGAGCTTACACTCTACAGTAGAGAGAGGACCCCACTGACCATAAGAGCTTACACTCTACAGGAGAGAGGACCCCACTGATCATAAGAGCTTACACTCTACAGGAGAGAAGACCCCACTGATCATAAGAGCTTACACTCTACAGGAGAGAGGACCCCACTGACCATAAGAGCTTACACTCTACAGGAGAGAGGACCCCACTGATCATAAGAGCTTACACTCTACAGGAGAGAAGACCCCACTGATCATAAGAGCTTACACTCTACAGGAGACAGAGGACTCCACTGACCATAAGAGCTTACACTCTACAGGAGAGAGAGAGGACCTCACTGACCATAAGAGCTTACACTCTACAGGAGAGAGAGGACCCACTGACTATAAGAGCTTACACTCTACAGGAGACAGAAGACACCACTGACCATAAGAGCTTACACTCTACAGGAGAGAGAGGACCCACTGACCATAAGAGCTTACACTCTACAGGAGAGAGAGGACCCACTGACCATAAGAGCTTACACTCTACAGGAGAGAGAGGACCCACTGACCATAAGAGCTTACACTCTACAGGAGAGAGAGGACCCACTGACCATAAGAGCTTACACTCTACAGGAGAGAGAGAGGACCCCACTGACCATAAGAGCTTACACTCTACAGGAGAGGACTCCACTGACCATAAGAGCTTACACTCTACAGGAGAGAGGACCCCACTGACCATAAGAGCTTACACTCTACAGGAGAGAGAGGACCCCACTGACCATAAGAGCTCACACTCTACAGGAGAGAGAGGACCCCACTGACCATAAGAGCTTACACTCTACAGGAGAGAGAGGACCCCTCTGACCATAAGAGCTTACACTCTACAGGAGAGAGAGGACCTCACTGACCATAAAAGCTTACACTCTACAGGAGAGAGAGGACCCCACTGACCATAAGAGCTTACACTCTACAGGAGAGGACTCCACTGACCATAAGAGCTTACACTCTACAGGAGAGAGGACCCCACTGACCATAAGAGCTTACACTCTACAGGAGAGAGAGGACCCCTCTGACCATAAGAGCTTACACTCTACAGGAGAGAGAGGACCCCACTGATCATAAGAGCTTACACTCTACAGGAGAGAGAGGACCCCACTGACCATAAGAGCTTACACTCTACAGGAGAGAGAGGACCCCACTGACCATAAGAGCTTACACTCTACAGGAGAGAGCGGATCCCACTGACCATAAGAGCTTACACTCTACAGGAGAGAGAGGATCCCACTGACCATAAGAGCTTACACTCTACAGGAGAGAGAGGACCCCACTGATCATAAGAGTTTACACTCTACAGGAGAGAGAGAGGACCCTGCTGACCATAAGAGCTTACACTCTACAGGAGAGAGGACCCCGCTGACCATAAGAGCTTACACTCTACAGGAGAAAGAGGACCCCACTGATCATAAGAGCTTACACTCTACAGGAGAGGACTCCACTGACCATAAGAGCTTACACTCTACAGGAGAGAGGACCCCACTGACCATAAGAGCTTACACTCTACAGGAGAGAGAGGACCCCACTGACCATAAGAGCTTACACTCTACAGGAGAGAGATGACCTCACTGACCATAAGAGCTTACACTCTACAGGAGAGAGAGGACCCCACTGACCATAAGAGCTTACACTCTACAGGAGAGAGAGGACCCCACTGACCATAAGAGCTTACACTCTACAGGAGAGAGAGGACCCCACTGACCATAAGAGCTTACACTCTACAGGAGAGAGAGGACCCCATTGACCATAAGAGCTTACACTCTATAGGAGAGAGAGAGGACCCCACTGACCATAAGAGCTTACATTCTACAGGAGAGAGAGGACCCCACTGACCATAAGAGCTTACACTCTACAGGAGAGAGAGGACCCCACTGACCATAAGAGCTTACACTCTACAGGAGAGAGAGGACCCCACTGACCATAAGAGCTTACACTCTACAGGAGAGAGAGGACCCCATTGACCATAAGAGCTTACACTCTATAGGAGAGAGAGAGGACCCCACTGACCATAAGAGCTTACACTCTACAGGAGAGAGAGGACCCCACTGACCATAAGAGCTTACACTCTACAGGAGAGAGAGGACCCCATTGACCATAAGAGCTTACACTCTATAGGAGAGAGAGAGGACCCCACTGACCATAAGAGCTTACATTCTACAGGAGAGAGAGGACCCCACTGACCATAAGAGCTTACACTCTACAGAAGAGAGATGACCTCACTGACCATAAGAGCTTACACTCTACAGGAGAGAGAGGACCCCACTGACCATAAGAGCTTACACTCTACAGGAGAGAGAGGACCCCACTGACCATAAGAGCTTACACTCTACAGGAGAGAGAGGACCCCATTGACCATAAGAGCTTACACTCTATAGGAGAGAGAGAGAGGACCCCACTGACCATAAGAGCTTACATTCTACAGGAGAGAGAGGACCCCACTGACCATAAGAGCTTACACTCTACAGGAGAGAGAGGACCTCACTGACCATAAGAGCTTACACTCTACAGGAGAGAGAGAGGACCCCACTGACCATAAGAGCTTACACTCTACAGGAGAGGACTCCACTGACCATAAGAGCTTACACTCTACAGGAGAGAGGACCCCACTGACCATAAGAGCTTACACTCTACAGGAGAGAGAGGACCCCACTGACCATAAGAGCTCACACTCTACAGGAGAGAGAGGACCCCACTGACCATAAGAGCTTACACTCTACAGGAGAGAGAGGACCCCACTGACCATAAGAGCTTACACTCTACAGGAGAGAGAGGACCTCACTGACCATAAAAGCTTACACTCTACAGGAGAGAGAGGACCCCACTGACCATAAGAGCTTACACTCTACAGGAGAGAGGACCCCACTGACCATAAGAGCTTACACTCTACAGGAGAGAGAGGACCCCACTGACCATAAGAGCTTACACTCTACAGGAGAGAGATGACCTCACTGACCATAAGAGCTTACACTCTACAGGAGAGAGAGGACCCCACTGACCATAAGAGCTTACACTCTACAGGAGAGAGAGGACCCCACTGACCATAAGAGCTTACACTCTACAGGAGAGAGAGGACCCCACTGACCATAAGAGCTTACACTCTACAGGAGAGAGAGGACCCCATTGACCATAAGAGCTTACACTCTATAGGAGAGAGAGAGGACCCCACTGACCATAAGAGCTTACATTCTACAGGAGAGAGAGGACCCCACTGACCATAAGAGCTTACACTCTACAGGAGAGAGAGGACCCCACTGACCATAAGAGCTTACACTCTACAGGAGAGAGAGGACCCCACTGACCATAAGAGCTTACACTCTACAGGAGAGAGAGGACCCCATTGACCATAAGAGCTTACACTCTATAGGAGAGAGAGAGGACCCCACTGACCATAAGAGCTTACACTCTACAGGAGAGAGAGGACCCCACTGACCATAAGAGCTTACACTCTACAGGAGAGAGAGGACCCCATTGACCATAAGAGCTTACACTCTATAGGAGAGAGAGAGGACCCCACTGACCATAAGAGCTTACATTCTACAGGAGAGAGAGGACCCCACTGAACATAAGAGCTTACATTCTACAGGAGAGAGAGGACCCCACTGACCATAAGAGCTTACACTCTACAGAAGAGAGATGACCTCACTGACCATAAGAGCTTACACTCTACAGGAGAGAGAGGACCCCACTGACCATAAGAGCTTACACTCTACAGGAGAGAGAGGACCCCACTGACCATAAGAGCTTACACTCTACAGGAGAGAGAGGACCCCATTGACCATAAGAGCTTACACTCTATAGGAGAGAGAGAGAGGACCCCACTGACCATAAGAGCTTACATTCTACAGGAGAGAGAGGACCCCACTGACCATAAGAGCTTACACTCTACAGGAGAGAGAGGACCTCACTGACCATAAGAGCTTACACTCTACAGGAGAGAGAGAGGACCCCACTGACCATAAGAGCTTACACTCTACAGGAGAGGACTCCACTGACCATAAGAGCTTACACTCTACAGGAGAGAGGACCCCACTGACCATAAGAGCTTACACTCTACAGGAGAGAGAGGACCCCACTGACCATAAGAGCTCACACTCTACAGGAGAGAGAGGACCCCACTGACCATAAGAGCTTACACTCTACAGGAGAGAGAGGACCCCACTGACCATAAGAGCTTACACTCTACAGGAGAGAGAGGACCTCACTGACCATAAAAGCTTACACTCTACAGGAGAGAGAGGACCCCACTGACCATAAGAGCTTACACTCTACAGGAGAGAGGACCCCACTGACCATAAGAGCTTACACTCTACAGGAGAGAGAGGACCCCACTGACCATAAGAGCTTACACTCTACAGGAGAGAGAGGACCCACTGACCATAAGAGCTTACACTCTACAGGAGAGAGAGGACCCCACTGACCATAAGAGCTTACACTCTACAGGAGAGAGAGGATCCCACTGACCATAAGAGCTTACACTCTACAGGAGAGAGAGGACTCCACTGACCATAAGAGCTTACACTCTACAGGAGAGAGAGATGACCTCACTGACCATAAGAGCTTACACTCTACAGGAGAGAGAGGATCCCACTGACCATAAGAGCTTACACTCTACAGGAGAGAGAGGACTCCACTGACCATAAGAGCTTACACTCTACAGGAGAGAGAGAGGACCCCACTGACCATAAGAGCTTACACTCTACAGGAGAGAGAGGACCCCACTGACCATAAGAGCTTACACTCTACAGGAGAGAGAGATGACCTCACTGACCATAAGAGCTTACACTCTACAGGAGAGAGAGGACCCCACTGATCATAAGAGCTTACACTCTACAGTAGAGAGAGGACCCCACTGACCATAAGAGCTTACACTCTACAGGAGAGAGAGGACCCCACTGACCATAAGAGCTTACACTCTACAGGAGAGAGAGAGGATCCCACTGACCATAAGAGCTTACACTCTACAGGAGAGAGAGGACTCCACTGACCATAAGAGCTTACACTCTACAGGAGAGAGAGATGACCTCACTGACCATAAGAGCTTACACTCTACAGGAGAGAGAGGACCCCACTGATCATAAGAGCTTACACTCTACAGGAGAGAGAGGACCCCACTGACCATAAGAGCTTACACTCTACAGGAGAGAGCGGATCCCACTGACCATAAGAGCTTACACTCTACAGGAGAGAGAGGATCCCACTGACCATAAGAGCTTACACTCTACAGGAGAGAGAGGATCCCACTGACCATAAGAGCTTACACTCTACAGGAGAGAGAGGACTCCACTGACCATAAGAGCTTACACTCTACAGGAGAGAGATGACCTCACTGACCATAAGAGCTTACACTCTACAGGAGAGAGAGAGGACCCCACTGACCATAAGAGCTTACACTCTACAGGAGAGAGAGAGGACCCCACTGACCATAAGAGCTTACACTCTACAGGAGGGAGAGGACCCCGCTGATCATAAGAGTTTACACTCTACAGGAGAGAGAGAGGACCCTGCTGACCATAAGAGCTTACACTCTACAGGAGAGAGGACCTCACTGACCATAAGAGCTTACACTCCACAGGAGAGAGAGAGGATCCCACTGATCATAAGAGCTTACACTCTACAGGAGAGAGAGAAGATCCCACTGATCATAAGAGCTTACACTCTACAGGAGAGAGAGAGGATCCCACTGATCATAAGAGCTTACACTCTACAGGAGAGAGAGGACCCCACTGACCATAAGAGCTTACACTCCACAGGAGAGAGAGGACCCCACTGACCATAAGAGCTTACACTCTACAGGAGAGAGAGGACCCCACTGACCATAAGAGCTTACACTCTACAGGAGAGAGAGGACCCCACTGACCATAAGAGCTTACATTCTACAGGAGAGAGAGGACCCCACTGACCATAAGAGCTTACACTCTACAGGAGAGAGAGAGAGGACCCCACTGACCATAAGAGCTTACACTCTACAGGAGAGAGAGGACCTCACTGACCATAAGAGCTTACACTCTACAGGAGAGAGAGGACCTCACTGACCATAAGAGCTTACACTCTACAGGAGAGAGAGAGAGGACCCCACTGACCATAAGAGCTCACACTCTACAGGAGAGAGAGGACCCCACTGACCATAAGAGCTTACATTCTACAGGAGAGAGAGGATCCCACTGACCATAAGAGCTTACACTCTACAGGAGAGAGAGGACCCCGCTGACCATAAGAGCTTACACTCTACAGGAGAGAGAGGATCCCACTGACCATAAGAGCTTACACTCTACAGGAGAGAGAGGACCCCACTGACCATAAGAGCTTACACTCTACAGGAGAGAGAGGACCCCACTGACCATAAGAACTTACACTCTACAGGAGAGAGAGGACACCACTGACCATAAGAGCTTACACTCTACAGGAGAGAGGACCCCACTGACCATAAGAGCTTACACTCTACAGGAGAGAGGACCCCACTGACCATAAGAGCTTACATTCTACAGGAGAGAGGACCCCACTGACCATAAGAGCTTACACTCTACAGGAGAGAGAGGACACCACTGACCATAAGAGCTTACACTCTACAGGAGAGAGGACCCCACTGACCATAAGAGCTTACACTCTACAGGAGAGAGGACCCCACTGACCATAAGAGCTTACACTCTACAGGAGAGAGGACCCCACTGACCATAAGAGCTTACACTCTACAGGAGAGAGAGGACCCCACTGACCATAAGAGCTTACATTCTACAGGAGAGAGGACCCCACTGACCATAAGAGCTTACACTCTACAGGAGAGAGAGGACACCACTGACCATAAGAGCTTACACTCTACAGGAGAGAGGACCCCACTGACCATAAGAGCTTACACTCTACAGGAGAGAGGACCCCACTGACCATAAGAGCTTACACTCTACAGGAGAGAGGACCCCACTGACCATAAGAGCTTACACTCTACAGGAGAGAGAGGACCCCACTGATCATAAGAGCTTACACTCTACAGGAGAGAGGACCCCACTGACCATAAGAGCTTACACTCTACAGGAGACAGAGGACACCACTGACCATAAGACCTTACACTCTACAGGAGAGAGAGGACCCCACTGACCATAAGAGCTTACACTCTACAGGAGAGAGAGGACCCCACTGACCATAAGAGCTTACACTCTACAGGAGAGAGGACCCCACTGACCATAAGAGCTTACACTCTACAGGAGACAGAGGACACCACTGACCATAAGAGCTTACACTCTACAGGAGAGAGAGGACCCCACTGACCATAAGAGCTTACACTCTACAGGAGAGAGAGGACCCCACTGATCATAAGAGCTTACACTCTACAGGAGAGAGGACCCCACTGACCATAAGAGCTTACACTCTGCAGGATAGAGAGGACCTCACTGACCATAAGAGCTTACACTCTAAAAGAGAGAGAGGACCCCACTGACCATAAGAGCTTACACTCTACAGGAGAGAGAAGACCCCACTGACCATAAGAACTTACACTCTACAGGAGAGAGAGGACCCCACTGATCATAAGAGCTTACACTCTACAGGAGAGAGGACCCCACTGACCATAAGAGCTTACACTCTACAGGAGAGAGAGGACCCCACTGATCATAAGAGCTTACACTCTACAGGAGAGAGGACCCCACTGACCATAAGAGCTTACACTCTACAGGAGACAGAGGACACCACTGACCATAAGACCTTACACTCTACAGGAGAGAGAGGACCCCACTGACCATAAGAGCTTACACTCTACAGGAGAGAGAGGACCCCACTGACCATAAGAGCTTACACTCTACAGGAGACAGAGGACACCACTGACCATAAGACCTTACACTCTACAGGAGAGAGAGGACCCCACTGACCATAAGAGCTTACACTCTACAGGAGAGAGAGGACCCCACTGACCATAAGAGCTTACACTCTACAGGAGAGAGGACCCCACTGACCATAAGAGCTTACACTCTACAGGAGACAGAGGACACCACTGACCATAAGACCTTACACTCTACAGGAGAGAGAGGACCCCACTGACCATAAGAGCTTACACTCTACAGGAGAGAGAGGACCCCACTGACCATAAGAGCTTACACTCTACAGGAGAGAGGACCCCACTGACCATAAGAGCTTACACTCTACAGGAGACAGAGGACACCACTGACCATAAGAGCTTACACTCTACAGGAGAGAGAGGACCCCACTGACCATAATATCTTACACTATACAGGAGAGAGAGGACCCCACTGACCATAAGAGCTTACACTCTACAGGAGAGAGAGGACCCCACTGACCATAAGAGCTTACACTCTACAGGAGAGAGAGGACCCCGCTGACCATAAGAGCTTACACTCTACAGGAGAGAGAGAGGACCCCACTGACCATAAGAGCTTACACTCTACAGGAGAGAGAGAGGACCCCACTGACCATAAGAGCTTACACTCTACAGGAGAGAGAGAGGACCCCACTGACCATAAGAGCTTACACTCTACAGGAGAGAGAGAGGACCCCACTGACCATAAGAGCTTACACTCTACAGGAGAGAGAGAGGACCCCACTGACCATAAGAGCTTACACTCTACAGGAGAGAGAGAGGACCCCACTGACCATAAGAGCTTACACTCTACAGGAGAGAGAGAGGACCCCACTGACCATAAGAGCTTACACTCTACAGGAGAGAGAGGACCCCACTGACCATAAGAGCTTACACTCTACAGGAGAGAGGACCCCGCTGACCATAAGAGCTTACACTCTACAGGAGAGAGGACCCCACTGACCATAAGAGCTTACACTCTACAGGAGAGAGAGGACCCCACTGACCATAAGAGCTTACACTCTACAGGAGAGAGAGGACACCACTGACCATAAGAGATTACACTCTACAGGAGAGAGAGGACCCACTGACCATAAGAGCTTACACTCTACAGGAGAGAGAAGACCCCACTGACCATAAGAGCTTACACTCTACAGGAGAGAGAGGACGCCACTGACCATAAGAGCTTACACTCTACAGGAGAGAGAGGACGCCACTGACCATAAGAGCTTACACTCTACAGGAGAGAGAGGACCCCACTGATCATAAGAGCTTACACTCTACAGGAGAGAGAGGACCCCACTGACCATAAGAGCTTACACTCTACAGGAGAGAGAGGACCCCGCTGACCATAAGAGCTTACACTCTACAGGAGAGAGAGGACCCCACTGACCATAAGAGCTTACACTCTACAGGAGAGAGAGAGGACCCCACTGACCATAAGAGCTTACACTCTACAGGAGAGAGAGGACCCCACTGACCATAAGAGCTTACACTCTACAGGAGAGAGAGGACCCCACTGATCATAAGAGCTTACACTCTACAGGAGAGAGAGGACCCCACTGACCATAAGAGCTTACACTCTACAGGAGAGAGGACCCCGCTGACCATAAGAGCTTACACTCTACAGGAGAGAGGACCCCACTGACCATAAGAGCTTACACTCTACAGGAGAGAGAGGACCCCACTGACCATAAGAGCTTACACTCTACAGGAGAGAGAGGACACCACTGACCATAAGAGATTACACTCTACAGGAGAGAGAGGACCCACTGACCATAAGAGCTTACACTCTACAGGAGAGAGAGGACCCCACTGACCATAAGAGCTTATACTCTACAGGAGAGAGAGGACCCCACTGACCATAAGAGCTTACACTCTACAGGAGAGAGAGGACCCACTGACCATAAGAGCTTACACTCTACAGGAGAGAGAGGACCCCGCTGACCATAAGAGCTTACACTCTACAGGAGAGAGAGGACCCCACTGACCATAAGAGCTTACACTCTACAGGAGAGAGAGGACCCCACTGACCATAAGAGCTTACACTCTACAGGAGAGAGAGAGGACCCCACTGACCATAAGAGCTTACACTCTACAGGAGAGAGAGGACCCCACTGACCATAAGAGCTTACACTCTACAGGAGAGAGAGGACCCCACTTACCATAAGAGCTTACACTCCACAGGAGAGAGAGGACCCCGCTGACCATAAGAGCTTACACTCTACAGGAGAGAGAGGACCCCACTTACCATAAGAGCTTACACTCCACAGGAGAGAGAGGACCCCACTGACCATAAGAGCTTACACTCTACAGGGGAGAGAGGACCCCACTGACCATAAGAGCTTACACTCTACAGGGGAGAGAGGACCCCACTGACCATAAGAGCTTACACTCTACAGGAGAGAGAGAGGATCCCACTGACCATAAGAGCTTACACTCTACAGGAGAGAGAGGACCCCACTGACCATAAGAGCTTACACTCTACAGGAGAGAGAGAGGACCCCACTAAACATAAGAGCTTACACTCTACAGGAAAGTGAGAGGATCCCACTGACCATAAGAGCTTACACTCCACAGGAGAGAGAGAGGATCCCACTGACCATAAGAGCTTACACTCTACAGGAGAGAGAGGACCCCACTGACCATAAGAGCTTACACTCTACAGGAGAGAGAGGACACCACTGACCATAAGAGCTTACACTCTACAGGAGAGAGAGGACCCCACTGACCATAAGAGCTTACACTCTACATGAGAGAGAGGACCCCACTGACCATAAGAGCTTGCACTCTACAGGAGAGAGAGGACCCCACTGACCATAAGAGCTTACACTCTACATGAGAGAGAGAGGACCCCACTGACCATAAGAGCTTACACTCTACAGGAGAGAGAGGACCCCACTGACCATAAGAGCTTACACTCTACAGGAGAGAGAAGTTCCCACTGACCATAAGAGCTTACACTCTACAGGAGAGAGGACCCCACTGACCATAAGAGCTTACACTCTACAGGAGAGAGGACCCCACTGACCATAAGAGCTTACACTCTACAGGAGAGAGAGGACCCCACTGACCATAAGAACTTACACTCCACAGGAGAGAGAGGACCCCACTGACCATAAGAGCTTACACTCTACAGGAGAGAGAGGACCCCACTGACCATAAGAGCTTACACTCTACAGGAGAGAGAAGACCCCACTGACCATAAGAGCTTACACTCTACAGGAGAGAGAAGACCCCACTGACCATAAGAGCTTACACTCTACAGGAGAGAGAGGACCCCACTGATCATAAGAGCTTACACTCTACAGGAGAGAGAGGACCCCACTGATCATAAGAGCTTACACTCTACAGGAGAGAGAGGACCCCACTGACCATAAGAGCTTACACTCTACAGGAGAGAGAGGACCCCACTGACCATAAGAGCTTACACTCTACAGTAGAGAGAGGACCCCACTGACCATAAGAGCTTACACTCTACAGTAGAGAGAGGACCCCACTGACCATAAGAGCTTACACTCTACAGGAGGGAGAGAGGATCCCACTGACCATAAGAGCTTACACTCTACAGGAGGGAGAGAGGATCCCACTGACCATAAGAGCTTACACTCTACAGGAGAGAGAAGACCCCACTGACCATAAGAGCTTACACTCTACAGGGGAGAGAGAGGACCCCACTGACCATAAGAGCTTACACTCTACAGGAGAGAGAGGACCCCACTGACCATAAGAGCCTACACTCTACAGGAGAGAGAGGACCCCACTGACCATAAGAGCTTACACTCTACAGGATAGAGAGAGAGGACTCCACTGACCATAAGAGCTTACACTCTACAGGAGAGAGGACCCCACTGACCATAAGAGCTTACACTCTACAGGAGAGAGAAGACCCCACTGACCATAAGAGCTTACACTCTACAGGGGAGAGAGAGGACCCCACTGACCATAAGAGCTTACACTCTACAGGAGAGAGAGAGGATCCCACTGACCATAAGAGCTTACACTCCACAGGAGAGAGAGGACCCCACTGACCATAAGAGCTTACACTCTACAGGAGAGAGAGGACCCCACTGATCATAAGAGCTTACACTCTACAGGAGAGAGAGGACCTCACTGACCATAAGAGCTTACACTCTACAGGAGAGAGAGAGGATCCCACTGACCATAAGAGCTTACACTCCACAGGAGAGAGAGGATCCCACTGACCATAAGAGCTTACACTCCACAGGAGAGAGAGGACCCCACTGACCATAAGAGCTTACACTCTACAGGAGAGAGAGGACCCCACTGACCATAAGAGCTTACACTCTACAGGAGAGAGAGAGGACCCCACTGACCATAAGAGCTTACACTCTACAGGAGAGAGAGGACCCCACTGACCATAAGAGCTTACACTCTACAGGAGAGAGAGGACACCACTGATCATAAGAGCTTACACTCTACAGGAGAGAGAGAGGACCCCACTGACCATAAGAGCTTACACTCTACAGGAGAGAGAGGACCCCACTGACCATAAGAGCTTACACTCTACAGGAGAGAGAGGACACCACTGACCATAAGAGCTTATACTCTACAGGAGAGAGAGGATCCCACTGATCATAAGAGCTTACACTCTACAGGAGAGAGAGGACCCCACTGATCATAAGAGCTTATACTCTACAGGAGAGAGAGGATCCCACTGACCATAAGAGCTTACACTCTACAGGAGAGAGAGGACCCCACTGATCATAAGAGCTTATACTCTACAGGAGAGAGAGGATCCCACTGATCATAAGAGCTTACACTCTACAGGAGAGAGAGGACACCACTGACCATAAGAGCTTATACTCTACAGGAGAGAGAGGATCCCACTGACCATAAGAGCTTACACTCTACAGGAGAGAGAGAGAGGACCCCACTGACCATAAGAGCTTACACTCTACAGGAGAGAGAGAGGACCCCACTGACCATAAGAGCTTACACTCTACAGGAGAGAGAGGACCCCACTGACCATAAGAGCTTACACTCTACAGGAGAGAGAGGACACCACTGACCATAAGAGCTTATACTCTACAGGAGAGAGAGGATCCCACTGATCATAAGAGCTTACACTCTACAGGAGAGAGAGGACCCCACTGATCATAAGAGCTTGCACTCTACAGTAGAGAGAGGACCCCACTGACCATAAGAGCTTACACTCTACAGTAGAGAGAGGACCCCACTGATCATAAGAGCTTGCACTCTACAGTAGAGAGAGGACCCCACTGATCATAAGAGCTTACACTCTACAGGAGAGAGAGGACCCCACTGACCATAAGAGCTTACACTCTACAGGAGAGAGAGGACCCCACTGACCATAAGAGCTTACACTCTACAGGAGAGAGAAGACCCCACTGACCATAAGAGCTTACACTCTACAGGAGAGAGAGGACCCCACTGACCATAAGAGCTTACACTCTACAGGAGAGAGAGGACTCCACTGACCATAAGAGCTTACACTCTACAGGAGAGAGAGAGAGAGGACCCCACTGACCATAAGAGCTTACACTCTACAGGAGAGAGAAGACCCCACTGACCATAAGAGCTTACACTCTACAGGAGAGAGAGGACCCCACTGACCATAAGAGCTTACACTCTACAGGAGAGAGAGGACCCCGCTGACCATAAGAGCTTACACTCTACAGGAGAGAGAGGACCCCACTGACCATAAGAGCTTACACTCTACAGGAGAGAGAGGACCCCACTGACCATAAGAGCTTACACTCCACAGGAGACAGAGGACCTTACTGACCATAAGAGCTTACACTCTACAGGAGAGAGGACCCCACTGACCATAAGAGCTTGCACTCTACAGGAGAGAGAAGACCCCACTGACCATAAGAGCTTACACTCTACAGGAGAGAGAGGACCCCACTGACCATAAGAGATTACACTCTACAGGAGAGAGAGGACGCCACTGACCATAAGAGCTTACACTCTACAGGAGGGAGAGGACCCCACTGACCATAAGAGCTTACACTCTACAGGAGGGAGAGGACCCCACTGACCATAAGATCTTACACTCTACAGGAGAGAGAGGACACCACTGACCATAAGAGCTTATACTCTACAGGAGAGAGAGGATCCCACTGATCATAAGAGCTTACACTCTACAGGAGAGAGAAGACCCCACTGATCATAAGAGCTTACACTCTACAGGAGAGAGAGGACCCCACTGACCATAAGAGCCTACACTCTCCAGGAGAGAGAGGACCTCACTGACCATAAGAGCTTACACTCTACAGGAGAGAGAGGACCCCACTGATCATAAGAGCTTGCACTCTACAGGAGAGAGAGGACCCCACTGACCATAAGAGCTTACACTCTACAGGAGAGAGAGGACCCCACTGACCATAAGAGCTTACACTCTACAGGAGAGAGGACCCCACTGATCATAAGAGCTTACACTCTACAGGAGAGAGAGGACCCCACTGACCATAAGAGCTTACACTCTACAGGAGAGAGAGGACCCCACTGATCATAAGAGCTTACACTCTACAGGAGAGAGGACCCCACTGACCATAAGAGCTTACACTCTACAGGAGAGAGAGAGGACCCACTGATCATAAGAGCTTACACTCTACAGGAGAGAGAGGACCTCACTGATCATAAGAGCTTACACTCTACAGGAGGGAGAGAGGATCCCTTTGACCATAAGAGCTTACATTCTACAGGAGAGAGAGGACCCCACTGACCATAAGAGCTTACACTCTACAGGAGAGAGAGGACCCCACTGACCATAAGAGCTTGCACTCTACAGGAGAGAGAGGACCCCACTGACCATAAGAGCTTACACTCTACAGGAGAGAGGACCCCACTGACCATAAGAGCTTACACTCTACAGGAGAGAGAGGACCCCACTGATCATAAGAGCTTACACTCTACAGGAGAGAGAGGACCCACTGACCATAAGAGCTTACACTCTACAGGAGAGAGAGGACCCACTGACCATAAGAGCTTACACTCCACAGGAGAGAGAGAGGATCCCTTTGACCATAAGAGCTTACACTCTACAGGAGAGAGAGGACCCCACTGACCATAAGAGCTTACACTCTACAGGAGAGAGAGAGGACCCCACTGACCATAAGAGCTTACACTCTACAGGAGAGAGAGGACCCCACTGACCATAAGAGCTTACACTCTACAGGAGAGAGAGAGGACCCCACTGACCATAAGAGATTACACTCTACAGGAGAGAGAGGACCTCACTGATCATAAGAGCTTACACTCTACAGGAGAGAGAGAGGACCCCACTGACCATAAGAGATTACACTCTACAGGAGAGAGAGGACCCCACTGACCATAAGAGCTTACACTCTACAGGAGAGAGAGAGGACCTCACTGACCATAAGAGCTTACACTCTACAGGAGAGAGAGAGGACCTCACTGACCATAAGAGCTTACACTCTACAGGAGAGAGGACCTCACTGACCATAAGAACTTACACTCTACAGGAGAGAGGACCTCACTGACCATAAGAGCTTACACTCTACAGGAGAGAGAGGACCCCACTGACCATAAGAGCTTACATTCTACAGGAGAGAGGACCCCACTGACCATAAGAGCTTACACTCTACAGGAGAGAGAGGACACCACTGACCATAAGAGCTTACACTCTACAGGAGAGAGGACCCCACTGACCATAAGAGCTTACACTCTACAGGAGAGAGGACCCCACTGACCATAAGAGCTTACACTCTACAGGAGAGAGGACCCCACTGACCATAAGAGCTTACACTCTACAGGAGAGAGAGGACCCCACTGATCATAAGAGCTTACACTCTACAGGAGAGAGAGGACCTCACTGACCATAAGAGCTTACACTCTACAGGAGAGAAGACCCCACTGACCATAAGAGCTTACACTCTACAGGAGACAGAGGACACCACTGACCATAAGACCTTACACTCTACAGGAGAGAGAGGACCCCACTGACCATAAGAGATTACACTCTACAGGAGAGAGAGGACCCCACTGACCATAAGAGCTTACACTCTACAGGAGAGAGGACCCCACTGACCATAAGAGCTTACACTCTACAGGAGACAGAGGACACCACTGACCATAAGAGCTTACACTCTACAGGAGAGAGAGGACCCCACTGACCATAAGAGCTTACACTCTACAGGAGAGAGAGGACCCCACTGATCATAAGAGCTTACACTCTACAGGAGAGAGGACCCCACTGACCATAAGAGCTTACACTCTGCAGGATAGAGAGGACCTCACTGACCATAAGAGCTTACACTCTAAAAGAGAGAGAGGACCCCACTGACCATAAGAGCTTACACTCTACAGGAGAGAGAAGACCCCACTGACCATAAGAACTTACACTCTACAGGAGAGAGAGGACCCCACTGATCATAAGAGCTTACACTCTACAGGAGAGAGGACCCCACTGACCATAAGAGCTTACACTCTACAGGAGAGAGAGGACCCCACTGATCATAAGAGCTTACACTCTACAGGAGAGAGGACCCCACTGACCATAAGAGCTTACACTCTACAGGAGACAGAGGACACCACTGACCATAAGACCTTACACTCTACAGGAGAGAGAGGACCCCACTGACCATAAGAGCTTACACTCTACAGGAAAGAGAGGACCCCACTGACCATAAGAGCTTACACTCTACAGGAGAGAGGACCCCACTGACCATAAGAGCTTACACTCTACAGGAGACAGAGGACACCACTGACCATAAGAGCTTACACTCTACAGGAGAGGACCCCACTGACCATAAGAGCTTACACTCTACAGGAGAGAGAGGACCCCACTGACCATAATATCTTACACTATACAGGAGAGAGAGGACCCCACTGACCATAAGAGCTTACACTCTACAGGAGAGAGAGGACCCCACTGACCATAAGAGCTTACACTCTACAGGAGAGAGAGGACCCCGCTGACCATAAGAGCTTACACTCTACAGGAGAGAGAGAGGACCCCACTGACCATAAGAGCTTACACTCTACAGGAGAGAGAGAGGACCCCACTGACCATAAGAGCTTACACTCTACAGTAGAGAGAGAGGACCCCACTGACCATAAGAGCTTACACTCTACAGGAGAGAGAGAGGACCCCACTGACCATAAGAGCTTACACTCTACAGGAGAGAGAGAGGACCCCACTGACCATAAGAGCTTACACTCTACAGGAGAGAGAGAGGACCCCACTGACCATAAGAGCTTACACTCTACAGGAGAGAGAGAGGACCCCACTGACCATAAGAGCTTACACTCTACAGGAGAGAGAGAGGACCCCACTGACCATAAGAGCTTACACTCTACAGGAGAGAGAGAGGACCCCACTGACCATAAGAGCTTACACTCTACAGGAGAGAGAGAGGACCCCACTGACCATAAGAGCTTACACTCTACAGGAGAGAGAGGACCCCACTGACCATAAGAGCTTACACTCTACAGGAGAGAGAGAGGACCCCACTGACCATAAGAGCTTACACTCTACAGGAGAGAGAGGACCCCACTTACCATAAGAGCTTACACTCCACAGGAGAGAGAGGACCCCGCTGACCATAAGAGCTTACACTCTACAGGAGAGAGAGGACCCCACTGACCATAAGAGCTTACACTCTACAGGAGAGAGGACCCCGCTGACCATAAGAGCTTACACTCTACAGGAGAGAGGACCCCACTGACCATAAGAGCTTACACTCTACAGGAGAGAGAGGACCCCACTGACCATAAGAGCTTACACTCTACAGGAGAGAGAGGACACCACTGACCATAAGAGATTACACTCTACAGGAGAGAGAGGACCCACTGACCATAAGAGCTTACACTCCACAGGAGAGAGAGGACCCCACTGACCATAAGAGCTTATACTCTACAGGAGAGAGAGGACCCCACTGATCATAAGAGCTTACACTCTACAGGAGAGAGAGGACCCCACTGACCATAAGAGCTTACACTCTACAGGAGAGAGAGAGGACCCACTGACCATAAGAGCTTACACTCTACAGGAGAGAGAGGACCCCGCTGACCATAAGAGCTTACACTCTACAGGAGAGAGAGGACCCCACTGACCATAAGAGCTTACACTCTACAGGAGAGAGAGGACCCCACTGACCATAAGAGCTTACACTCTACAGGAGAGAGAGAGGACCCCACTGACCATAAGAGCTTACACTCTACAGGAGAGAGAGGACCCCACTGACCATAAGAGCTTACACTCTACAGGAGAGAGAGGACCCCACTTACCATAAGAGCTTACACTCCACAGGAGAGAGAGGACCCCGCTGACCATAAGAGCTTACACTCTACAGGAGAGAGAGGACCCCACTGACCATAAGAGCTTACACTCTACAGGAGAGAGAGAGGACCCCACTGACCATAAGAGCTTACACTCTACAGGAGGGAGAGGACCACACTGACCATAAGAGCTTACACTCTACAGGAGGGAGAGGACCACACTGACCATAAGAGCTTACACTCCACAGGAGAGAGAGGACCCCACTGACCATAAGAGCTTACACTCTACAGGAGAGAGAGGACCCCACTGACCATAAGAGCTTACACTCTACAGGAGAGAGAGGACTCCACTGACCATAAGAGCTTACACTCTACAGGAGAGAGAGGACTCCACTGACCATAAGAGCTTACACTCTACAGGAGAGAGGATCCCACTGACCATAAGAGCTTACACTCTACAGGAGAGAGAGGACCCCACTTACCATAAGAGCTTACACTCCACAGGAGAGAGAGGACCCCGCTGACCATAAGAGCTTACACTCTACAGGAGGGAGAGAGGACCCCACTGACCATAAGAGCTTACACTCTACAGGTGAGAGAGAGGACCCCACTGATCATAAGAGCTTACACTCTACAGGAGAGAGAGGACCCCACTGACCATAAGAGCTTACACTCTACAGGAGAGAGAGGACCCCACTGACCATAAGAGCTTATACTCTACAGGAGAGAGAGGATCCCACTGATCATAAGAGCTTACACTCTACAGGAGAGAGAGGACCCCACTGATCATAAGAGCTTGCACTCTACAGTAGAGAGAGGACCCCACTGACCATAAGAGCTTACACTCTACAGTAGAGAGAGGACCCCACTGATCATAAGAGCTTACACTCTACAGGAGGGAGAGAGGACACCACTGACCATAAGAGCTTACACTCTACAGGAGAGAGAGGACACCACTGACCATAAGAGCTTACACTCTACAGGAGAGAGAGGACCCCACTGACCATAAGAGCTTACACTCTACAGGAGAGAGAGGATCCCACTGATCATAAGAGCTTACACTCTACAGGAGAGAGAGGACCCCACTGATCATAAGAGCTTGCACTCTACAGTAGAGAGAGGACCCCACTGACCATAAGAGCTTACACTCTACAGGAGAGAGAGGACCCCACTGACCATAAGAGCTTACACTCTACAGTAGAGAGAGGACCCCACTGATCATAAGAGCTTACACTCTACAGGAGGGAGAGAGGACCCCACTGACCATAAGAGCTTACACTCTACATGAGAGAGAGAGGACCCCACTGATCATAAGAGCTTGCACTCTACAGTAGAGAGAGGACCCCACTGACCATAAGAGCTTACACTCTACAGGAGAGAGAGGACACCACTGATCATAAGAGCTTACACTCTACAGGAGGGAGAGAGGACACCACTGACCATAAGAGCTTACACTCTACAGGAGAGAGAGGACCCCACTGACCATAAGAGCTTACACTCTACAGGAGAGAGAGGATCCCACTGATCATAAGAGCTTACACTCTACAGGAGAGAGAGGACCCCACTGATCATAAGAGCTTGCACTCTACAGTAGAGAGAGGACCCCACTGACCATAAGAGCTTACACTCTACAGTAGAGAGAGGACCCCACTGATCATAAGAGCTTGCACTCTACAGTAGAGAGAGGACCCCACTGATCATAAGAGCTTGCACTCTACAGGAGAGAGAGGATCCCACTGACCATAAGAGCTTACACTCTACAGGAGAGAGAGGACCCCACTGACCATAAGAGCTTACACTCTACAGGAGAGAGAAGACCCCACTGACCATAAGAGCTTACACTCTACAGGAGAGAGAGGACCCCACTGACCATAAGAGCTTACACTCTACAGGAGACAGAGGACCTTACTGACCATAAGAGCTTACACTCTACAGGAGAGAGGACCCCACTGACCATAAGAGCTTGCACTCTACAGGAGAGAGAAGACCCCACTGACCATAAGAGCTTACACTCTACAGGAGAGAGAGGACCCCACTGACCATAAGAGATTACACTCTACAGGAGAGAGAGGACGCCACTGACCATAAGAGCTTACACTCTACAGGAGGGAGAGGACCCCACTGACCATAAGAGCTTACACTCTACAGGAGAGAGGACCCCGCTGACCATAAGAGCTTACACTCTACAGGAGGGAGAGGACCCCACTGACCATAAGATCTTACACTCTACAGGAGAGAGAGGACACCACTGACCATAAGAGCTTATACTCTACAGGAGAGAGAGGATCCCACTGATCATAAGAGCTTACACTCTACAGGAGAGAGAAGACCCCACTGATCATAAGAGCTTACACTCTACAGGAGAGAGAGGACCCCACTGACCATAAGAGCCTACACTCTCCAGGAGAGAGAGGACCTCACTGACCATAAGAGCTTACACTCTACAGGAGAGAGAGGACCCCACTGATCATAAGAGCTTGCACTCTACAGGAGAGAGAGGACCCCACTGACCATAAGAGCTTACACTCTACAGGAGAGAGAGGACCCCACTGATCATAAGAGCTTACACTCTACAGGAGAGAGGACACCACTGACCATAAGAGCTTACACTCTACAGGAGAGAGGACCCCACTGATCATAAGAGCTTACACTCTACAGGAGAGAGAGGACCCCACTGACCATAAGAGCTTACACTCTACAGGAGAGAGAGGACCCCACTGATCATAAGAGCTTACACTCTACAGGAGAGAGGACCCCACTGACCATAAGAGCTTACACTCTACAGGAGAGAGAGGACCCCACTGATCATAAGAGCTTACACTCTACAGGAGAGAGAGGACCTCACTGATCATAAGAGCTTACACTCTACAGGAGGGAGAGAGGATCCCTTTGACCATAAGAGCTTACATTCTACAGGAGAGAGAGGACCCCACTGACCATAAGAGCTTACACTCTACAGGAGAGAGAGGACCCCACTGACCATAAGAGCTTGCACTCTACAGGAGAGAGAGGACCCCACTGACCATAAGAGCTTACACTCTACAGGAGAGAGAGAGGACCCCACTGACCATAAGAGCTTACACTCTACAGGAGAGAGAGGACCCCACTGATCATAAGAGCTTACACTCTACAGGAGAGAGAGGACCCCACTGATCATAAGAGCTTATACTCTACAGGAGGGAGAGAGGATCCCTTTGACCATAAGAGCTTACACTCTACAGGAGAGAGAGGACCCCACTGACCATAAGAGCTTACACTCTACAGGAGAGAGAGAGGACCCCACTGACCATAAGAGATTACACTCTACAGGAGAGAGAGGACCTCACTGATCATAAGAGCTTACACTCTACAGGAGAGAGAGAGGACCCCACTGACCATAAGAGATTACACTCTACAGGAGAGAGAGGACCCCACTGACCATAAGAGCTTACACTCTACAGGAGAGAGAGGACCCCACTGATCATAAGAGCTTACACTCTACAGGAGAGAGGACCCCACTGACCATAAGAGCTTACACTCTACAGGAGAGAGAGAGGACCTCACTGACCATAAGAGCTTACACTCTACAGGAGAGAGAGAGGACCTCACTGACCATAAGAGCTTACACTCTACAGGAGAGAGAGGACCCCACTGACCATAAGAGCTTACACTCTACAGGAGAGAGAGAGGACCCCACTGATCATAAGAGCTTACACTCTACAGGAGAGAGAGAGGACCTCACTGACCATAAGAGCTTACACTCTACAGGAGAGAGGACCTCACTGACCATAAGAACTTACACTCTACAGGAGAGAGGACCTCACTGACCATAAGAGCTTACACTCTACAGGAGAGAGAGGACCCCACTGACCATAAGAGCTTACACTCTACAGGAGAGAGGACCTCACTGACCATAAGAGCTTACACTCTACAGGAGAGAGAGGACCCCACTGACCATAAGAGCTTACACTCTACAGGAGAGAGAGAGGACCCCACTGATCATAAGAGCTTACACTCTACAGGAGAGAGAGAGGACCCCACTGACCATAAGAACTTACACTCTACAGGAGAGAGGACCTCACTGACCATAAGAGCTTACACTCTACAGGAGAGAGAGGACCCCACTGACCATAAGAGCTTACACTCTACAGGAGAGAGAGAGGATCCCACTGATCATAAGAGCTTACACTCTACAGGAGAGAGAAGACCCCACTGACCATAAGAGCTTACACTCTACAGGAGAGCGAGGACCCCGCTGACCATAAGAGCTTACACTCTACAGGAGAGAGAGAGGACCCCACTGACCATAAGAGCTTACACTCTACAGGAGAGAGAGGACCCCACTGACCATAAGAGCTTACACTCTACAGGAGAGAGAGGACCCCACTGACCATAAGAGCTTACACTATACAGGAGAGAGAGGACCCCACTGACCATAAGAGCTTACACTCCACAGGAGAGAGAGAGGACCCCACTGACCATAAGAGCTTACACTCTACAGGAGAGAGAGGACCCCGCTGACCATAAGAGTTTACACTATACAGGAGAGAGAGGACCCCACTGACCATAAGAGCTTACACTCTACAGGAGAGAGAGGACCCCACTGACCATAAGAGTTTACACTATACAGGAGAGAGAGGACCCCACTGACCATAAGAGCTTACACTCTACAGGAGAGAGAGGATCCCACTGATCATAAGAGCTTACACTCTACAGGAGAGAGAGGACCCCACTGACCATTATATCTTGCACTATACAGGAGAGAGAGGACCCCACTGACCATAAGAGCTTACACTCTACAGGAGAGAGAGGACCCCACTGACCATAAGAGCTTACACTCTACAGGAGAGAGAGGACCCCACTGACCATAATATCTTACACTATACAGGAGAGAGAGGACCCCACTGACCATAAGAGCTTACACTCCACAGGAGAGAGAGGACCCCACTGACCATAAGAGCTTACACTCTACAGGAGAGAGAGAGGACCCCACTGACCATAAGAGCTTACACTCTACAGGAGAGAGAGAGGATCCCACTGATCATAAGAGCTTACACTCTACAGGAGAGAGAGGACCCCACTGACCATAAGAGCTTACACTCTACAGGAGAGAGAGAGGACCCCACTGACCATAAGAGCTTACACTCTACAGGAGAGAGAGAGGATCCCACTGATCATAAGAGCTTACACTCTACAGGAGAGAGGACCCCACTGACCATAAGAGCTTACACTCTACAGGAGAGAGAGGACCCCACTGATCATAAGAGCTTACACTCTACAGGAGAGAGAGGACCCCACTGACCATAAGAGCTTACACTCTACAGGAGAGAGAGGATCCCACTGACCATAAGAGCTTACACTTTACAGGAGAGAGAAGACCCCACTGATCATAAGAGCTTACACTCTACAGGAGAGAGAGGACCCCACTGACCATAAGAGCTTACACTCTACAGGAGAGAGAGGACCCCACTGATCATAAGAGCTTACACTCTACAGGAGAGAGAGGACCCCACTGACCATAAGAGCTTACACTCTACAGGAGAGAGAGGATCCCACTGACCATAAGAGCTTACACTCTACAGGAGAGAGAGGACCCCACTGACCATAAGAGCTTACACTTTACAGGAGAGAGAGGATCCCACTGACCATAAGAGCTTACACTCCACAGGAGACAGAGGACCTCACTGACCATAAGAGCTTACACTCTACAGGAGAGAGGACCCCACTGACCATAAGAGCTTACACTCTACAGGAGAGAGAGGACCCACTGACCATAAGAGCTTACACTCTACAGGAGAGAGAAGACCCCACTGATCATAAGAGCTTACACTCTACAGGAGAGAGGACCCCACTGATCATAAGAGCTTACACTCTACAGGACAGAGGACCCCACTGACCATAAGAGCTTACACTCTACAGGAGAGAGAGGACCTCACTGACCATAAGAGCTTACACGCTGCAGGAGAGAGAGGACCCCACTGACCATAAGAGCTTACACTCTACAGGAGAGAGGACCCCACTGATCATAAGAGCTTACACTCTACAGGAGAGAGGACCCCACTGACCATAAGAGCTTACACTCTACAGGAGAGAGGACCCCACTGATCATAAGAGCTTACACTCTACAGGAGAGAGGACCCCACTGACCATAAGAGCTTACACTCTACAGGAGAGAGAGGACCCCACTGACCATAGGAGCTTACACTCTACAGGAGAGAGAGGACCCCACTGACCATAAGAGCTTACACTCTACATGAGAGAGAGAGGACCCCACTGATCATAAGAGCTTACACTCTACAGGAGAGAGGACCCCACTGATCATAAGAGCTTACACTCTACAGGAGAGAGGACCCCACTGACCATAAGAGCTTACACTCTACAGGAGAGAGAGGACCCCACTGACCATAAGAGCTTACACTCTACAGGAGAGAGAGGACCCCACTGACCATAAGAGCTTACACTCTACAGGAGAGAGAGGACCTCACTGACCATAAGAGGTTACACTCTACAGGAGAGAGAGGACCCCACTGATCAGAAGAGCTTACACTCTACAGGAGAGAGAGAGGACCCCACTGACCATAAGAGCTTACACTCTACAGGAGAGAGAGGACCCCACTGACCATAAGAGCTTACACTCTACAGGAGAGAGAAGACCCCACAGATCATAAGAGCTTACACTCTATAGGAGAGAGAGGACACCACTGACCATAAGAGCTTACACTCTACAGGAGAGAGAGGACCCCACTGACCATAAGAGCTTACACTCTACAGGAGAGAGAAGACCCCACTGACCATAATATCTTACACTATACAGGAGAGAGAGGACCCCACTGACCATAAGAGCTTACACTCTACAGGAGAGAGAGGACCCCACTGACCATAAGAGCTTACACTCTACAGGAGAGAGAGAGGATCCCACTGACCATAAGAGCTTACACTCTACAGGAGAGAGAGGACCCCACTGACCATAACAGCTTACACTCTACAGGAGAGAGAGGACCCCACTGACCATAAGAGCTTACACTCTACAGGAGAGAGAGGACCCCACTGACCATAAGAGCTTACACTCTACAGGAGAGAGAGGACCCCACTGACCGTAAGAGCTTACACTCTACAGGAGAGAGAGGACCCCACTGACCATAAGAGCTTACACTCTACAGGAGAGAGAGGACCCCACTGACCATAAGAGCTTACACTCTACAGGAGAGAAGACCCCACTGACCATAAGAGCTTACACTCTACAGGAGAGAGAGGACCCCACTGACCATAAGAGCTTACACTCTACAGGAGAGAGAGGACCCCACTGACCATAAGAGCTTACACTCTACAGGAGAGAGAGGACACCACTGACCATAAGAGCTTACACTCTACAGGAGAGAGAGGACCCCACTGACCATAAGAGCTTACACTCTACAGGAGAGAGAGGACCCCACTGACCATAAGAGCTTACACTCTACAGGAGAGAGAGAGGACCCCAGGAGGTTGCCGGGTTGGTCATTCGCCCCTCATCTGCAGATCGGGGCTGTCGTGCCAGGACTTGTCTGTCTTTGATGCTGACGTTCCGCTTGCGCCATCGAGGTGTTTCACGTCTTAGGTGTTTGTTCTGCCGCCGGTTTGTGTTCCCCTCCCCCATTGTGTCTAGGGTCAGGTTCCCGGTTAATTTGGCTGTACATTGGATCTCTGGGCCCTCAGGGGCCAATTCTAAGTTCTTCATCTGTTTGACTGGAGTTTATGTCCTTGGGGATGCAGGTCACTCAGAAATGATTTGTGAGTGTGGCTCCTGCTTGGGCCCCCAGAGCTCTGGTTCGGGGGGCAGGACCCCTGGGTGCTGTAGTTCTGCAAGCATAGGACCCCCTGGTGCTGTAGTTCGTGAGTGTAGGACCCCGTAGTGCTGTAGTTCGTGGGTGTGGTGAAGTGTGTGTGTGTGTATATATATATATATATATATATATATATATATATATATATATATATATATATATATATATATATATATATATATAATTACAGTGCCTACAAGTAGTATTCAACCCCCTGCAGATTTAGCAGGTTTACACATTTGGAATTAACTTGGCATTGTGACATTTGGACTGTACATCAGCCTGGAAGTGTGAAATGCACTGCAGCAAAAAAGAATGTTATTTCTTTATTTTTTTTTTTAAATTGTGAAAAGTCTTTTCAGAGGGTCATTTATTATTCAACCCCTCATCCCACCAGAATTCTGTTTAGTTCCCCTAAAGTATTAAGAAGTAGTTAATACCCAGATAGATTAGCGAAATTAGGATTATTTAGTCTAGAAAAAAGACGACTGAGGGGCGATCTAATAACCATGTATAAGTATATAAGGGGACAATACAAATATCTCGCTGAGGATCTGTTTATACCAAGGAAGGTGACGGGCACAAGGGGGCATTCTTTGCGTCTGGAGGAGAGAAGGTTTTTCCACCAACATAGAAGAGGATTCTTTACTGTTAGGGCAGTGAGAATCTGGAATTGCTTGCCTGAGGAGGTGGTGATGGCGAACTCAGTCGAGGGGTTCAAGAGAGGCCTGGATGTCTTCCTGGAGCAGAACAATATTGTATCATACAATTAGGTTCTGTAGAAGGACGTAGATCTGGGGATTTATTATGATGGAATATAGGCTGAACTGGATGGACAAATGTCTTTTTTCGGCCTTACTAACTATGTTACTATGTTAGTTCAGGCACAAAGAACAATGAGCTTCACATGTTTGGATTAATTATCTCTTTTTCCAGCCTTTTCTGACTATTTAAGACCCTCCCCAAACTTGTGAACAGCACTCATACATGGTCAACATGGGAAAGACAAAGGAGCATTCCAAGGCCATCAGAGACAAGATCGTGGAGGGTCACAAGGCTGGCAAGGGGTACAAAACCCTTTCCAAGGAGTTGGGCCTACCTGTCTCCACTGTTGGGAGCATCATCCGGAAGTGGAAGGCTTATGGAACTACTGTTAGCCTTCCACGGCCTGGACAGCCTTTGAAAGTTTCCTCCCGTGCCGAGGCCAGGCTTGTCCGAAGAGTCAAGGCTAACCCAAGGACAACAAGGAAGGAGCTCCGGGAAGATCTCATGGCAGTGGGGACATTGGTTTCAGTCAATACCATAAGTAACGTACTCCACCGCAATGGTCTCCGTTCCAGACGAGCCCGTAAGGTACCTTTACTTTCAAAGCGTCATGTCAAGGCTCGTCTACAGTTTGCTCATGATCACTTGGAGGACTCTGAGACTGACTGGTTCAAGGTTCTCTGGTCTGATGAGACCAAGATCGAGATCTTTGGTGCCAACCACACACGTGACGTTTGGAGACTGGATGGCACTGCATACGTCCCCAAGAATACCATCCCTACAGTCAAGCATGGTGGTGGCAGCATCATGCTGTGGGGCTGTTTCTCAGCCAAGGGGCCTGGCCATCTGGTCCGCATCCATGGGAAGATGGATAGCACAGCCTACCTGGAGATTTTGGCCAAGAACCTCCGCTCCTCCATCAAGGATCTTAAGATGGGTCGTCATTTCATCTTCCAACAAGACAACGACCCAAAGCACACAGCCAAGAATACCAAGGCCTGGTTCAAGAGGCAAAAAATCAAGGTGTTGCAGTGGCCTAGTCAGTCTCCTGACCTTAACCCAATTGAAAACTTGTGGAAGGAGCTCAAGATTAAAGTTCACATGAGACACCCAAAGAACCTAGATAACTTGGAGAAGATCTGCATGGAGGAGTGGCCAAGATAACTCCAGAAACCTGTGCCGGCCTGATCAGGTCTTATAAAAGACGATTATTAGCTGTAATTGCAAACAAAGGTTATTCCACAAAATATTAAACCTAGGGGTTGAATAATAATTGACCCACACTTTTATGTTTAAAATGTATAAAAATTTAACTGAGCAACAAAACCTTTTGGTTTGTAAGATTTATGCATCTGTTAATAAATCCTGCTCTTGTTTGAAGTTTGAAGGCTCTAACTTATTTGCATCTTATTAAACCTGCTAAATCTGCAGGGGGTTGAATACTACTTGTAGGCACTGTAAATATAATATGTACCGTATATACTCGAGTATGAGCCGACCCCCCCCCCTATCACGAATCCCTTCTCCGTGGTGTCACTTATTCGTCACGTGCCTGCTCTCACATGTGACTTGGGGTTGTGCCTGCAAGGGTTAATCTATCTTCCCACTCTCCGTCCAGCATTCAACCTCTGTCCTATGCTGTAAGGGGAGCATAAATCACACACCGACCCAGGCCACACACCCGCTCATACACGCTGCCACCACTCACCGAATACACGGGCGATGAGTCCCGGAACTAACAATGCTAATAATGCCTACCACTCATAAGGCTCACACACCTTTTGGCTATGGATTCTTTAGAACATTCAAGGTTCAACTTGTTAAAGTTTTATACTTTAATAGCAAAAAGTTCAATGCTTACAAAAAGAATAAGGTATAAAAATAAATAAAAAGACATACAACTTATGCAAACAATGTCAAAATAAACAGGATAAACTTAAGGTACCTTCACACTCAGCAACTTTACAACGAGAACGACAACGATCCGTGACGTTGCAGCGTCCTGGATAGCGATCTCGTTGTGTTTGACACGCAGCAGCGATCAGGATCCCGCTGTGCCATTGCTGGTTGGAGCTAGAAGTCCAGAACTTTATTTGGTCGTCAGGTCGGCGTGTATCGTCATGTTTGACATCAAAAGCAACGATGCCATTAATGTTTTTACATGGAGCTAACAACCAGCGAGAACAATAAGTAAGTCACTGGATCGCTCCTGCATCGTTCTGGTGTTGCCGTGTTTGACGTCTCTACAGCGACCTAAACAGCGACGCTGCAGCTATTGGCTCCTTGTCTATATCGCTGCAGCGTTACTGAGTGTGACGATACCTTTACAGAAATTATCTAACTGGTCTTTGCTTTCTGCTCCCTGAGGGGGGTGAATGGAGTTGGTGGAACACATCAGCTTCTCATGCTTCCCTCATCATGTGAACACAATTCTCTGTCTGCAGCCTAAATTTATAACTTTGGTCTGAGGTCAGGTTTCTAGACCGGCCCCTCAGGTTAATATCATAATTGCGGTCTGTTTGATTGGGCCACGGCCGCTCTACTAATGAATATATTATTTTCTCTTGTGGAGAGGTTCTCAGGGATAGATTCCCTCAGGCCGCAATTTAGCATCTCCCCTCCAAGACCTCAGAGGTGTCAAGTGTTCCTTTGTTTTCGGCCCTAGCTAGACCCCCTGGTGAGATCTGGAAACAGAATTTCTACTATTCCCAAGGAAGTGCCTATTAACACCTAGGGGCGACTTGCCTTCAGGACAGATGTTACATTATCACTGGTCACACATATAACCCGAGACATATTGAGATATATATATATATATATATATATATTTATATATATATATATATATATATATATATATATATATTTCACCACACCCCCTATTTTTGCCACAAGAAAAACTTGAGAGGTGAGTGTGATTTTTTTTTTTTTTTTAATCGCAGCAACAGCAAATGGGGCAAGTGTCTGTATGGAGCATCTTATGGGGCCATAATTTTTGTGCAGCACTATATGGGGCCATAACGTTTGTGCAGCACTATATGGGGCCATAACGTTTGTGCATCACTATATGGGGCCTTAACGTTTGTGCAGCACTATATGGGGCCTTAACGTTTGTGCAGCACTATATGGGGCCTTAACGTTTGTGCAGCACTATATGGGGCCATAACGTTTGTGCAGCACTATATGGGGCCTTAACGTTTGTGCAGCACTATATGGGGCCATAACGTTTGTGCAGCACTATATGGGGCCATAACGTTTGTGCAGCACTATATGGGGCCTTAACGTTTGTGCAGCACTATATGGGGCCTTAACGTTTGTGCAGCACTATATGGGGCCTTAACGTTTGTGCAGCACTATATGGGGCCATAACGTTTGTGCAGCACTATATGGGGCCTTAACGTTTGTGCAGCACTATATGGGGCCATAACGTTTGTGCAGCACTATATGGGGCCTTAACGTTTGTGCAGCACTATATGGGGCCTTATCGTTTGTACAGCACTATATGGGGCCATAACGTTTGTGCAGCACTATATGGGGCCTTGACGTTTGTGCAGCACTATATGGGGCCTTAACGTTTGTGCAGCACTATATGGGGCCTTGACGTTTGTGCAGCACTATATGGGGCCTTAACGTTTGTGCAGCACTATATGGGGCCTTAACGTTTGTGCAGCACTATATGGGGCCTTAACGTTTGTGCCGCACTATATGGGGCCTTAACGTTTGTGCAGCACTATATGGGGCCTTAACGTTTGTGCAGCACTATATGGGGCCTTAACGTTTGTGCAGCACTATATGGGGCGTTAACGTTTGTACAGCACTGTATGGGGCAAATATCTTTATGGGGCCATAATCACCATTTGTGCAGCATTATATGGGGCAAATATCTTTATGGAACATCTTATGGGGCCCCTAATGAACTATGGAGCATTATACGGGGCTCCTGATTAAATATTAATATTCAAAAACACTTAACCTACTGATGTCTCAATTAATTTTACGTTTATTGGTATCTTTACTTTTGAAATTTACCAGTAGCTGCTGCATTTGCCACCCTAGGCTTATACTCGAGTCATTAAGTTTTCCCAGTTTTTTTGTGGCAAAATTAGGGGTCTCCGCTTATACTCGAGTATATATGGTTTTCATTGGAGGGTGCAGCCGTGGTCCAATCAAAACCAAGCAATTATGATATTAACCTGAGGGGCCGGTCTAGAAATCTGACCTCCAGACCAAAGTTATAAATTAGACCTGTATACAGAGACACGTGTTCACATAATGGGGGCGGCCGAGCTGGTGTGATCCAATCTACATTCGTCCTACCCCCAGGGAGCAGAAAGCAGACTACCAAGTTAGATGATTTTTGTAAGTTTATCCTGTTTATATTGATACTGTTTTGCATAAGTTGTATGTCTTTTTATTACCATATTTTTGTATCTTTTTCTTATTGTAAGCATTGAACTTTTTGTATTAAAGCTTAAAACTTTAACAAGTTGAACCTTGCATGCTCTAAAGAATCTATAGCCTAAGGTGTGTGAGCCTTATGAGTGATAGACATTATTAGTATTAATATTTCTGGGACTCATCGCCCGTGTATTCGATGAGTGGTGGCAGCGTGTATGAGCGGGTGTGTGGCCTGGGTCGGTGTGTGATTTATGCTCCCATTACAGCATAGGACAGAGGTTGAATGCTGGACTGAGAGTGGGGAGATAGATTAACCCTTGCAGGCACAACCCCAAGTCACGTGTGAGAGCGGGCACGTGACGAATAAGTGACACCACGGAGCAGCGATCCGTGACAGGGGGGTATAGAACACCTGGGTGCTGTAGTTCGGGGGGAATAGGAACCCCAGGTGCTGTATTTTTGGGAGGTCTTTCATTTATTGTGTAAAGTCTCAGCATCGTCCCCACAGACTTCCTCGCTTCATGGTTGTCAGGGTCTCTGCTTGTTGTCAGTGCAGACTGTTACTTCACATGTGATTATCCCGACTTGATACATTGTAACGAAATCCCAGCTACATGAAAACCTGTCCCTGCTGAGTATAGGGGGCTGCGTCCTCACTTTCTCAGGACCCTCTGCTGTGTGCGATCAGCGTCCGCTTCTACTCACTGATATCAGTCTTTGGTGCGTGAGTGGTCTCTGGTGTCTCTTCCTGTGCTTCTCCGGGGGTCTCGGCCTTCGGACTGTGTGACTGCCTTGTTTTCAGACCTCCCCTTTAAGACCATTGACCTGAGATCTGGGAGGCGTCCGCTCGCCCCTCTACTTTAACATGGCAGAGCTTAAATGGCCCGGCCCCTCGTACCAGCAGAAGGGGTTAATGTTTGCAAAAGTATTTTCCCAAACCCTCTGTCCCATCTCCACCCACATAACCACATTCCAAGACAAGTCTGCACCAGGACCTGGGAATAGTGACCGCAGCTCTGGGGGTGACTGGAGGATGAGACATGTAACAGCAGAATAGTGACTGCAGCTCTGGAGGTGACTGGAGGATGAGACACGATGTAACAGCAGAATAGTGAGTGCAGCTCTGGAGGTGACTGGAGGATTGGATTACTCTAGTAGTGGTATGTGCAGGTGGAGCCGCCCTCAGTGTCCTGGGTGGGCTGGATGTGTTGCTGGTGGTACCGGTGACCCCTCTCCCTCTGGTGGCGGCAGCGGCCATGTTGTCTCTTTCCACTGCCATGTTTGCGGGTTGTGACAGTTTCTCTTTTCTTTCTCAGGTATCTGTATCAAGTGTGGGAAGGGCGTGTACGGGGCGAGCCAAGCGTGCCAGGCCATGGGCAACCTGTTCCACACCAACTGCTTCACCTGCTGCTCGTGCGGTAAGACCCCAGTGCGGGATCACAGCGGGGGGCAGTGACCGGGGGTCTGTGCTCATCTACCACTGATTGCTGTCAGGGGACATTGTTGTATTAGGAAGTGGCAGAACGTTCCATTAGTGATGAGATCCGTTCTCTCCTGTGCCCCCCGGGGCTCCAGCCTCTCCTGGCCTCCGGCCTCCCCTGTGTCCCCCCGGGCTTGGGCTCCGGCCTCCCCTGTGCCCCCGGGTTTGGGCTCCGGCCTCCCCTGTGTCCCCCCGGGCTTGAGCTCCGGCCTCCCCTGTGTCCCCCCGGGCTTGAGCTCCGGCCTCCCCTGTGTCCCCCCGGGCTTGAGCTCCGGCCTCCCCTGTGTCCCCCCGGGCTTGGGCTCCGGCCTCCCCTGTGCCCCCGGGTTTGGGCTCCGGCCTCCCCTGTGCCCCCCGGGGCTCCGGCCTCCCCTGTGCCCCCGGGTTTGGGCTCCGGCCTCCCCTGTGCCCCCCGGGGCTCCGGCCTCCCCTGTGTCCCCCCGGGCTTGGGCTCCGGCCTCCCCTGTGCCCCCGGGTTTGGGCTCCGGCCTCCCCTGTGCCCCCCGGGGCTCCGGCTGTGTGGTTGGGCTCCGGCCTCCCCTGTGTTCCCCCGGGCTTGGGCTCCGGCCTCCCCTGTGCCCCTTGGGGCTCCGGCATATTATCCCTGGCTGCGGTGTAATGATAGCGGTCTCTTCTCACGTGGCGGCTCCGTCCTGCTCTGCTGCTCGTTGTGTGCAGTCCGGATGGCGGGGTCCCGCAGGGAGGTGTTTCGGTCGCCCTCTCGCCCCGGTCTCCTCCTGGGTCATCTCTCTGGACACATCTGCAGTTTGGCAGGAAACATGGCGCTCGGGGGAGGGGAGCAGCTATTTTTGCCGCTGTGAGACAGGATATGGTATAAACTCCGCAGTCAGAGGGTGAAACGTAAAGTTTAGCAGAGACGAGCGCTCGTCCCGCCCCGTGAGAATCTCCATTGTCCCTCCAGTAATGCTGGGACTTATAGTCCCACAGCCCAGATGATCGTCTTGAGGGGAGATGGTGTTGGACAACTCCAGGTCACCCCGTCCCGTCCGCACCATCATGTACACTGTGCGTTATAAATAGGTCACCTGTTACTGGTAGATACAATGTATCCGGCAGACAGCCGCGGCGTCTGATTAGCTGCAATGTGTGATTGGCTGCAGCGCCTGATTGGCTGCAGCGTCTGATTTGCCGCAGTGATGTGACGCTCGCTCTGCTGCAGGAGCTTCTTCTGTGATCAGAGGAGTAACAACACCCAGCGGATTCCTGCCCCAGTTACTGCTGACGGAGCGCTCCTCCCAGCAGCCTCCTGGGTTCTGTCCTTCCTGAACTCACCCTTTTTTGCAAAAAGAGTGCAGCACTGAGGATGGCCGACCGGGAAGAGAACCCTGCTGCACCGAGGATGGCCGAACGGGAAGAGAACCCTGCTGCACCGAGGACGGCTGACCGGGAAGAGAACCCTGCTGCACCGAGGATGGCCGACCAGAAAGAGAACCCTGCTGCACCGAGGACGGACGACTGTGAAGAGAACCCTGCTGCACCAAGGACAGACGACCGGGAAGAGAACCCTGCTGCACCGAGGACGGCCGACCAGGAAGAGAACCCTGCTGCACCGAGGGCGGCCGACCAGGAAGAGAACCCTGCTGCACCGAGGACGGCCGACCGGGAAGAGAACCCTGCTGCACCGAGGACGGCCGACCAGGAAGAGAACCCTGCTGCACCGAGGACGGTCGACCGGGAAGAGGGACGCGGCTGCACCGAGGACGGTCGACCGGGAAGAGGGACGCGGCTGCACCGAGGACGGTCGACCGGGAAGAGGGACGGGTGGAGCTTTACAATAGTGCTAGGACGTGTACATATAATGCCTAGGGGGGAGGGGCGGCACAGTATATATTGGATATGCACTCATTATCACCATGTTTTATTTTTTAGGGAGAAGATTACGCGGTAAAGCCTTTTATAACGTCAATGGGAAAGTTTACTGTGAGGAGGATTTCCTGGTGAGTGTTGGTGCCACGCTCCTGTTATTACAGCGCCACTGTTCCATGCTCCTGTTATTACTGCGCCGCTGTTCCACGCTCCTATTATTACAGCGCCGCTGTTCCACGCTCCTGTTATTACAGCATCACTGTTCCGCGCTCCTGTTATTACGGTGTCGCTTTTCCGCGTTCCTATTATTACGGCGTCGCTGTTCCACTCTCTTGTTATTACGGCGTCGCTGTTCCGCGCTTCTGTTATTACAGCGCTGCTGTTCCGCGCTCCTGTTATTACAGCGCTGTTGTTCCGCGCTCCTGTTATTATGGCGTCGCTGTTCCGTGCTTCTGTTATTACTGCATCGCTGTTCCGCGCTCCTGTTATTACAGCGCTGTTGTTCCGCGCTCCTGTTATTATGGCGTCGCTGTTCCGCGCTCCTGTTATTACAGCGCTGTTGTTCCGCGCTCCTGTTATTATGGCGTCGCTGTTCCGTGCTTCTGTTATTACTGCATCGCTGTTCCGCGCTCCTGTTATTACAGCGCTGTTGTTCCGCGCTCCTGTTATTATGGCGTCGCTGTTCCGCGCTCCTGTTATTACAGCGCTGTTGTTCCGCGCTCCTGTTATTATGGCGTCGCTGTTCCGCGCTCCTGTTATTACAGCGCTGTTGTTCCGCGCTCCTGTTATTATGGCGTCGCTGTTCCGTGCTTCTGTTATTACTGCATCGCTGTTCCGCGCTCCTGTTATTATGGCGTCGCTGTTCCGTGCTTCTGTTATTACTGCATCGCTGTTCCGCGCTCCTGTTATTACAGCGCTGTTGTTCCGCGCTCCTGTTATTATGGCGTCGCTGTTCCGTGCTCCTGTTATTACGGCGTCGCTGTTCCGTGCTCCTGTTATTACAGTGTCGCTGTTCCGCGCTCTTGTTATTACAGCGCTGTTGTTCCGCGCTCCTGTTATTATGGCGTCGCTGTTCCGTGCTCCTGTTATTACGGCGTCGCTGTTCCGTGCTCCTGTTATTACAGTGTCGCTGTTCCGCGCTCTTGTTATTACGGCGCCGCTGTTCCGTGCTCCTGTTATTATGGCATCACTGTTCCACGCTCCTGTTATTACGGCGTCGCTGTTCCGCGCTCCTGTTATTACGGCGTCGCTGTTCCGCACTCCTGTTATTACGGCGTCGCTGTTCCGCGCTCCTGTTATTACGGCGTTGCTGTTCCGCGCTCCTGTTATTACAGTGTGACCTGTATAATGTGATATATCATTCCTGACCATCAGACTCTGAAAGACCGCTGGGGGAAGGGGGTGATGCATGCTGGGAGTTGTAGTCTCAAGTTGCTGGAGTTAGCAGATTTGCATTGTAGGGTGTCATTAGGATTCTTGGGCCCCTGACCAGAGGGACCACTGCAGAGTTAGGAGGATTGTTGTCCCCACATTGGACAGATGGTGACGTGTGATTCAGGCTGGGCCTCCTCTGGATTATCAGATATTCTGGATTATCGGCAGCCACAGACAAGGTCTGGTCACATTGGGTTCAGTCCATCCTGATACCTCAGTGCCAGATGGTGGGCGGCAAAGGCGCTGCAGGGGGGGGGGGGGTGTGGGAGTGCGGGGCGCTCCTGCTGGGGTGGTGGGGCGCTGCCTCTGGTGGGGGGTCCTGATGGCGGGCGGCCGGGGGCGTTGCTCCTGATGGGCGGCAGAGGTGTTGCTGGGAGGCGCTGCTGCTGGGGGGTGTGCGAGCCGCTCTTGATGGGGGGGATGGGACGCTGCTGCTGGTGGTTGGCATGGGGTGGGGGGGGTTGGTTCTGGTGGATGGCGGGGGCGTGCTGTGGTGGGGGTGCTGGTGTTGGTGGGCAGGAGCTGCCGGTGGGCGGCGGTGCTGCTGGTTGGACGGCGGGGGAGCGCTCCTGTGGCGGGGCTGCTGGTGGGTGGCGGGGCTGCTGGTTGGGCGGCGGGGGAGCGCTGCTGCGGCGGGGCTGCTGGTTGGACGGCGGGGGAGCGCTCCTGCGGCGGGGCTGCTGGTTGGACGGCGGGGAGCGCTGCTGCGGCGGGGCTGCTGGTTGGGCGGCGGGGGAGCGCTGCTGCGGCGGGGCTGCTGGTTGGGCGGCGGGGGAGCGCTGCTGCGGCGGGGCTGCTGGTTGGACGGCAGGGAGCGCTGCTGCGGCGGGGCTGCTGGTGGGCGCTGTGTAATCCTAGACGATCCCTGTTGGGTTTTGTGATGTCGGGCGGCTTCTCTCCTGACCTGGCGCCGCTGATCTCCGCTTCCTCTTGCAGTACTCCGGCTTCCAGCAGACGGCGGACAAGTGTTTTGTGTGCGGACACCTCATTATGGAGATGGTGAGTTACTGGCGGTGATCGCTGCTCGCGGCCGGGGACCCCACATGCTGCTGCGCGTTACGTCGGCTCCCGCACACGTGCCGTATTCACCGTATGTACGCAGACTCGTCCGTCCTCACATTCCTCCCGCTAGGGCCGGACCTCCACACACCCGGCTGTCGCCTTCTCCGCTGCCGCCATTGTCGGGTCGGTGTGGTGCCAATTGATTGCGTGTCCGGCCGCTTACTGACGGGATCGTCTCATTCACAGTGTAATGTCCTGACTGCCACCGGGGGGCGCCGCTGATCTCTTCTCCATATTCCAGATCTTACAGGCTCTGGGGAAGTCGTACCATCCGGGCTGCTTCCGCTGCGTCGTCTGTAACGAGTGTCTGGACGGCGTCCCCTTCACCGTGGACGTGGAGAACAACATCTACTGTGTCAAAGATTACCACACGTAAGAAGCCAGAAAAAAACCTGCAGCCACATGTGAGGGGTAGGACCTGCGGCCACCGCTGCACGTGGGGGAGGGGTAGGACCTGCGGCCACCGCTGCACGTGGGGGAGGGCTGGACCTGCGGCCACCGCTGCACGTGGGGGAGGGGTAGGACCTGCGGCCACCGCTGCACGTGGGGGAGGGGTAGGACCTGCGGCCACCGCTGCACGTGGGGGAGGGGTAGGACCTGCGGCCACCGCTGCACGTGGGGGAGGGCTGGACCTGCGGCCACCGCTGCACGTGGGGGAGGGGTAGGACCTGCGGCCACCGCTGCAGGTGGGGGAGGGGTAGGACCTGCGGACACTGCACTGGGGGGAGGGGTAGGACCTGTGGCCACCACTGAGTATCCTCGCTTTCTTCCTCTGCTGTTTTCTGCTGCCGCCGCCTTGTGTGTTGCCGCCTCGCGTGTGGGAGGGGTACGTTGGACGTATACGGTGTATACTGCCATATGTTAACCCTTCTTGCTATTCCTCAAATTAATCTTAATTATTTCTTTCTCTTTCAGAGTCTTTGCTCCTAAATGTGCCTCGTGCAACCAGCCGATCCTGCCCGCTCAGGTAATGTCCGCCCGCCGCCAGTGCAGGAGATGATTCCCTGGCTGACTTAGTATATATCGTTACAATGTATCACTGCAGCACAGATCTCGCCCTGTCCTGACACATTGTAACAAACAGCATGGTGGGGGCTTTTTTGGCTTCTGGATGTTTCTATTTGCTGGCAGTAAGGATCGGGTATGTGGCATGTGACGTGGTCTGACCGCCAGGGAAGGGGCCTGTGAAGTGACTGTCGCTGTGCATAGTGACGGTGGGTCTGTGCCTTTACCACCCATGATGGGCCACAGGCCAGAGTGTACCTGCTGTATGGTTATGGGAATAACCGCGGCCCACCCTCACCTGCTGTCGCTTCTTCTCCAGGGGTCGGAGGAAACGATCCGAGTGGTTTCCATGGATAAAGATTACCACGTGGAGTGTTATCACTGTGAGGTAAGAGACGAGGCCACCGCACACCCGGGCGAGGCCACCGCACCCCCTGCCCCGTGCCGCCTGCAGCAGTGCGTTATTAAAGGGCCAGTGCACCTTCCTAATAGACTTTGGGCAGATTTATGAAGCTTTCTGCACCAGGTGTCAGTCTGCACTAGTCCATTGATTTCTATGGTCCACGCACATGACCGCTGTAAACAATCACTGAGCTCAGCACTGCTGTGATTGGCTGCAGCCGTCATGTGCGGTGCTGGGGACGTCCCTGCACATTAGTGCAGATATTCCTCGGTGTGCACTTACAGTGTGTGGTTGTGTGTACACAAGAGGGGTCTGTAGACGTCACTTCATTGGAACAGTAGTTGTGCATGGTGGAAGACAATTAGAAAGCTGCAGAGCGTTACTAACATAGGACTGCACCGGTCCTTTACCGCTACTTAGATATTAATGTTATCTTTGGGGTCCGGTGTACTTCACACTGATCATCTGGTTTCAGGATAGCGCCATTCAGCGGGCAGTGGCTGTTCTCAGTACTGCAGCACCTTTTGAAGTGATGTGAGGAGCTGCAGTACCGAGAATGACCACTGCGGGGTGCATGGAGATGTGAGGAGCTGCAGTACCGAGAATGACCACTGCGGGGTGCATGGAGATGTGAGGAGCTGCAGTACCGAGAATGACCACTGCGGGGTGCATGGAGATGTGAGGAGCTGCAGTACCGAGAATGACCACTGTGGGGTGCACGGAGATGTGGGAAGCTGCAGTACCGAGAATGACCACTGTGGGGTGCACGAAGATGTGAGAAGCTGCAGTACCGAGAATGACCACTGCGGGGTGCATGGAGATGTGAGAAGTTGCAGTACCGAGAATGACCACTGCGTGGTGCATGGAGATGTGAGAAGTTGCAGTACCGAGAATGACCACTGCGTGGTGCATGGAGATGTGAGGAGCTGCAGTACCGAGAATGACCACTGCGGGGTGCACGGAGATGTGAGAAGCTGTAGTACCGAGAATGACCACTGCGGGGTGCACGGAGATGTGAGGAGCTGCAGTACCGAGAATGACCACTGCGGGGTGCATGGAGATGTGAGAAGCTGCAGTACCGAGAATGACCACTGCGGGGTGCACGGAGATGTGAGGAGCTGCAGTACCGAGAATGACCACTGCGGGGTGTACGGAGATGTGAGGAGCTGCAGTACCGAGAATGACCGCTATGTGGTGCACAAAGCATGGCCTATATCCAGCTGATCGGTGGGGTCTCAGACCACTGTTCTTGTACTAATGTCCCAGCCTTAGGCCGGTTTCACATGTCCTTTTATTTCCGGTACCGGAGATATCCGTGTCAGTGTTTTGTGAATGAAATACTTGCGGCACACATGTGCCACATCAGTACCACACAGACGGCCGCCGGGGAAGAAGCGCTACAGTAAGGCTGGGTTCACACTGTGTTGTGTGAACCCATGGACTATGTTACACCGCGGCGTAACGTAGACCGTTAACGCCGCCATTACTGGCAATGGCGAACGCATCGCTAGCACACGCCCACAATGGGCGTGCGCTAGCGATGTGCCGTTATTGAGTGACGGACCCGAGATGCGGGCTGCAGCGTTTCCGGGTCCATCACTAGTAGCGCACTGCTAGCGCACATGGAGCTAGCAGATGCTCCATCTGCGCTAGCGCAGTGCCAAAGTCAGCACTTGCGTTAGTGCAGTCTAACGGATTTGTTGAAAGGACTGCACAACGCAAGTGTGAACCTGGCCTAAGCGCTGTTCCCCGGCAGCGGGTGCTGAAGATGGCTCTCCTCATTCTCCTCTGCTCTTGTCGATGATTGGCGTGAACAGAGGAGAGCGATGACAGCGGGGTTAGGGGCTTTTGGGACTTACCTGGCGTGGGGTCCCTCCTCTTTTCTTGATCCGACCAGTCAAAAATCACAGCTGGGGGCTGCAACCCTCACTGTCAGCTTCAGCAAGGCTGGTTGTCAATAATAGCAACGTCTAATTCCACTGAAGCCACCGTCTCCTGTAATAAACCAAAAATAAAATACAACAATATCTCTCACCTGTCAGTCGTTCTGTCCCGCTCCGTAATCCATGTCTGGGGGCCAAATAGCTTTCAACCAGGACAGGTGCCAAGATGCGACTGTACCGGCTGAGAGTCACTGGGGATTGAGCTGCTGAGAGTGCAGCGTCAGTGACGTCATCGCGGTCGGGCTGAACTGCGGTGACCTCAGTACTGTGGGATAACCCTAATGACGTCACTGACGCTGCGCTCTCAGCAGCTTATTCCCCTGTGGCTCTCAGCCGGTACAGTCGCATCTTGGCACCTGTCCTGGTTGAAAGCTATTTAGCCCCCAGACATGGATTACGGCGCGGAACAGAACGGCTGACAGGTGAGAGATATTGTTGTATTTTATTTTTGGTTTATTACAGGAGACGGTGGCTTCGGTGGAATTAGACGTTCCAGTGAGTATGGTTTCATTAAGGATATTAAAGGAGTCTGTCATTTTTTAAATTAAAGGACTTTGGCTGTGCCTTTATTTACCATATAACTATAGGATTAGTAATTGATAGGGGTCTTATAGACACTTCTCCATTACTAAGCTGTGGGCTTGATGTCACCTGACAATACAAAGGTGACAATAACCCCACAACTATGAACCCTACTTGCCACTGCTACAGGGCAAGTGGGAAGAGCCGGCCAAAGCGCCAGAATTGGCACATCTAATAGATGCACCTTTTCTGGGCAGCTGCAGGCTGCTGTTTTTAGGGAGGGGGGGCAATATCCATGGCCCCTTACCAGCCTGAGAATACCAGCCCCCAGCTGTCAGCTTTAGCAAGGCTGGTTGTCAAAAATGGGGGAACCCCATGCTGTTTTTTATTTAAATAAAAAAAAACAGCATGAGGACCCCTCTATTCTTGATAACCAACCTTTCTGAAGCGGACAGATGAGGGTTGCAGCCCCCAACTGTGATTTTTGCCTGGTTGGTTCAAGAAAATAGGAGGGACCCCACGCCGGGTTTTTCATTCATTTATTTCATTCTATTGCAGGCGGCGGCTGTGGAATACCCCGATCATCCACACCTACTGTTACTGTTATTAGCGGCAGCAGATGTCGGATTATGGGAGTAAGAGTCCCAAAAGCCCCCAGCTGGTGTCATTGTTCTGACTTTAATATAATTCTTCTCATTCTCTGGTGGCACCGATCGTTGGCAGAGCAGGGGAGAATGTTGAGAGCCGACTTCAGCCCCGCCACTGGAGAACAGCGCTTACTGTGGCACTCCTTCCCCGGTGGCCGTCCGTGTTACACGGAGGACATCCATGTGTGTGTTCCGTTTGCGGGACGTTTTGCCACCCGTGCTGATGGTAAAAAATGGACATGTCTACGTGTGGGGCCTGCGGATACACGGTCCATGGAAACACACTAACATATGCACAGACACTATTCATTTCATTGGGTCTACGTGTGTCCGTGTCTCCAGTACGTGTGAAAACAATCACACAGGAGACACAGACGTGTGGAAGAGGCCTTAGGGCAAGTCCTGGTACCTGAGACACGGGGAGGGGTTTGCCCATCATGATGCAGATTTATTATTGCTCCACGGCTGGACGGTGTGATTGTCAGGTGCCACTTGTGCACCAGACCTGTCCCTCATGGTGGGAGCCGCAGGACCCTGGTGCTCTGTCGCACGCTTCTGTTCACACTGCGGTTTCTCTGTATCATCGGTTTTGGGTGGGTTGGTTGATAATGAGACCCCGCTGTGAGCGTCCTCTCACCTGACTGACCGTTCTCTGGCTTCTCTCCATGCAGGACTGTCACCTGCAGCTGAACGACGAGGAGGGTCACCGCTGTTACCCGCTACAGGGCCACCTCCTGTGCCACGGTTGCCACATCCGACGCATCAGCGTGAACATTCCTGCCCCGCACCCGGCCAACTACCCCATGCACGTCACCGAGCTGTGAGCGCCAGGAAGCCACCGAGAAAGACTTGTCTCCTAGCGGAGGGTCTGCCATACGTTTCTACAGAGAGCCGGACACCGCCATTATTTATTGTCCGCTCGCCCGGGACGCAGCGCCTCCGTACTGAGAATTAGCACTTAACCCGCATTAACCCTTCTGTGGCCGGCGGACAGTCTGTAGTGGGGGAGGGGAGCGCTCTGAGCTGCGTTCAGTCACGTACCGTCCGGGGCCTGGAATAAGCCGCGACCTCAGCGTGTGATTGCGTCCGCAAGGATTAACCCTTTACAACAACTCATTGTGAGGGACGTGGACGCCCTGCGCCTGTCACATTGACCGCGAGAAGTAACGCACCTCCTGCTATGACAATGCCAAGAACCAAGTCCTGGGAGTGAGCGGCGATCCCACGAGGTCGTGTGTGTAGTGCTCCCGTTCACTGACAGCAAGCGGAGCTGTATCGCACCTTCCCGAGACCGACCTGGTAACCAGCGGACAGTTCTGGGAATGGTGGCTTTACTGACCGCCAGCGCTGCGATGGAATCACGTCGTCTCATGGTCGCCCCTCCAGTCAGTGACCCCTCGAGAACGGGCGCTGCGAGTCACAGATCAGGCCAGTGCCATGAGGTCATCTCTGCGGAAAGCTGAGGGTCCTGGATCCGCGGGGGAGGTCATCTCTGCGGAAAGCTGAGGGTCCTGGATCCGCGGGGGAGGTCATCTCTGCAGAAAGCTGAGGGTCCTGGATCCGCGGGGGAGGTCATCTCTGCGGAAAGCTGAGGGTCCTGGATCCGCGGGGGAGGTCATCTCTGCAGAAAGCTGAGGGTCCTGGATTCGCGGGGGAGGTCATCTCTGCAGAAAGCTGAGGGTCCTGGATCCGCGGGGGAGGTCATCTCTGCAGAAAGCTGAGGGTCCTGGATCCGCGGGGGAGGTCTGCTGCTCAGTATTTGTCCCTCATTGGCTGACTGGCGATTGATTCTAGCTCCTCCCACACAGCCGCCATCCTGGAGGAGGGGTTAACCCTACGTCTCCAGCATCGACATCTACAAAGAATAAGCATTCCCTGTTTGCCACACTGCTACATTTCAGACTGTTTGCTGGCGGTGATCGCTGCACCGTCACAGGACGACGGGGGCACAGATGGCCGAGTGTCACCGTCACCACCCTGCAGGCTTATTTATTGCTGATCATGGGTCTTGCCTGCAGAGCTCTCGATCTCATGAGGTCCCCGACACTGGAATGAACACTGTAGAATCACTGTGGGCTGCGGATACTCTGTATATATCAGTGATATAATATGTTCCCATATAGTGCCTTAGTCACCGCCGCGCCGTCACCAGGATCCACCCAAATCCCTCCGATCCGGCATCACTGGGACGTGGAGCGCCAGTCTCCTCATCCTCCGCTCTCAGGAACACGAGGATCAGCAGATGCCAGATTATAGGAATGGCCACAGACCGGACGACGGCGTGGCCTCATCCCTGAAAGCCATAGATGGTGAGATCCGAGGAGGAACGGCTGCCGCAGCGCCTACAAGCTGCCGGACGGCTGGAGAAAGATGGCGGCCGCAGCGTGAGCGAGGTGTGACCATGCGGCGTCCCCCCATCCTCAATGTATTACGTTATTACAGTACAATAACAGGCAGCCGGCGCCTCAATGGTTAATTGCGGCTGTCGTTTCAGTATTTAACCCCGCAGCCGCCACGTCCTGAACGGTTCTACTGTAACTAATGTCTTAACTGTAGAATATAAGTGACTTAAATTAAGTTTTTCCCTTTAAGAATCTATTTTCGTTTTCTGAGAGAATATAGTTTTTGCGTTTTATTCTATTATTATTATTATTGGACCAGCGGATTAGGATCCGCCGCCCGCGCACCGCCCCGCCGCGGCACAACCAGCGGGATTAGCTGAACTATTTTTGTATAAATTGTTGCTTTGGACACGTAGCTCCGTAGGACGATTGTGGTTATTTTATTATCCGCCGTGTTTAATTCTCCCGATTGTTTAAAAAAAATAAGAAAAGAAATAAAAAGCGAGAAGCGTAGATATTTATCGGAGGAGCAGTAATAAGTTATTTAATGTTACAGACGCCTCGTACCTTAGTTGTTATAATCTGCTTTTTACAATAAACACTTTTTGTAGTTTACGCTCATTGCCTGATTGTAATTCCGACAGTCACCACCAGAGGCTCTTCATTATTACAGGACTACAACTCCCAGCATGTCCATCCAGCTCACACATGAGCTGTTTGGACATCAACTGATTTTCACTGTCCTATTAAAGGAATAGAAGAATCCAGGATATCTGTAAACAGAAAGATAGTGAGGAAACACTTAGCTAACATAAATGAGTTCAAGTCTCCAGGTCCAGATTAATTACACCCCAAAGCACTGAAGGAGATAGCAGAAGAAATTTTTGAACCACTCTCCATAATCTTGGAAAATTCTTGGAGAACAGGAAAAGTCCCAGAAGACTGAAGAAGAGCAAATGTTGTTCCTATCTTCAAAGAGGGGAAGAAGGTGGACCCAGGGAACTATAGGCCGGTGAGTCTGATGTCTATACCAGGAACAATCTTTGAACAAATTATTAAACAACATGTATGTAAGTACCTGGATAAGAATGAAGTCATTAACCAGAGTCAGCATGGGTTTGTAATTAATTAGTCATGTCAGACGAACTTAATTTCCTTCTATGACAGAATCACTGACTGGGTGGATCAGGGAAATGCTGTACATATAGTATATCTTGACTTCAGCAAAACATTTGACTAAGTATCTCACACCATCCTTATTGAAAAAATGACTAAGTATGGAATGGACAAGGCAACTGTTAGGTGAATTCATAACTGGCTTAGGTTACTTTCACACTAGCGTCGGTACGGGGCCGTCGCCATGCGTCGGCCTGACGCACGTTGTGAAAGAAATTAACAACGGGGGCAGCGGATGCAGTTTTTCAACGCATCCGCTGCCCCATTGTAATGTCCAGGAAGGAGGGGGCAGAGTTTCGGCCGCGCATGCGCGGTCGAAAATGGCGGACTCAACGCACAAAAAAGTTACATGTAACGTTTTTTGTGCCGAGGGTCCGCCAAAACATGACGCATCCGTCGCACGATGGATGTGACGTGTGACCATACGTCGCTAATGCAAGTCTATGGAGAAAAAACGCATCCTGCGGGCACATTTGCAGGATGCGTTTTTTCTCCAAAACGACGCATTGCGACGTACGCCAAGCAACGCTAGTGTGAAAGTAGCATTAGTGATCGGACCCAAAGAGTGGTCGTAAATGGCTGCACATCCAGTTGGAAGAATGCCTCAAGTGGGGTACCGCAGAGTTCTGTCCCGGGCCCTGAATTGTTCCAACATTTCTATCAATGATTTAGATGAAGGAATTGAGGGTAAACTGATTAAATTTGCTGATGACACAAACCTAGGAGGATAGCTAATACTGGAGAAGAGAGAGGATTCGAAAAGATAAATAAACTGGAGCAGTTGGCAGCAACTAACAGAATGGTTTTTAACAAGGAAAAATGCAAAGTGCTACATCTGGGCAATAAAAATGAAAAAAACATATACAGAATGGGAGGAATAGGGCTAAGCAACAGCACATGTGAAAAAGACTTGGGTATACTAATAGATAACAGACTGAACATGAGTCAACAGTGTGATGCAGCAGCAAAAAAGGCAAATGGAATTCTGGTATGTATTAACAGAAGCATACAGTCTAGATCACGAGAAGTCATTATTGCCCTCTACTCCTCTTTGGTCAGACCTCACCTGGAATACTGTGTCCAGTTTTGGGCACCACGTTTTAAAAACACATCAACAAACTGGAGCAAGTTCAGAGAAGAGCGACCAGAATGGTGACCGGTCTGCAAACCATGTCCTATGAGGAACGGTTACAGGATCTGGGAATGTTCAGCTTGCAAAAAAGAAGACTGAGAGACTTAATAGCCGTCTACAAATATCTCCAGGGCCGTCACATTGTAGAAGGATCATCTTTATTCTCATTTGCGCGAGGAAAGACTAGAAGCAATGGGATGAAACTGAATGGGAGGAGACAGATTAGATATTAGAAAAAACTTTTTGACAGGGTGATCAATGAGTGGTACATGTGTGTAGACCAATCCGAGGACTCAAAAAGTAATGAAAACAAAATAGATTTATTGAAGTCACAACCAGTCATACAAGATGCCAACGTTTCGGCCGAAGCCTTTATCAGGGCATTTATTAAAATAAATAAAATAAAATAGTAAACCAAAATGAGTACAAATCATTACATATATTTTCCTTCCCTCCTCCTGCCTGTTTGCCCCACTTCCGTCGGCTTGTTTCTTGTGCGCCTGCGGCTGTTCTCTGAACACATCAGCGCCATCTTTTTCCTGCTGTTTGGATCTACCTCTGCCCCACTTCCGCTGGCTGCATGCATTTACACATGCGGCTGTCAGTATGTTGGTATCGCCGCTTGGCTGTTCTATTTCCGGGCCGTAGGTCAGTCTGCATTTAAATAGAGCGTCTTCCTCCTTCACCTGACTCCTTCAGCGGCAGCGCTCATTTCCCTTGCCTCGCTTCAGATGGTAGGTACATGCGGTCCCTTTTCTCTTGCTGTATTTTTTAGGTGTTATTCACTGTGTTCCTCTCTTTTTTTATTGTATCCCTTGTAGCTTTGTCTGCTACCACCATACAGGTAACCTCTCTGTGTTTCCATCTCCATAGGTAGATTTGACTCCATTTTGGTGAACACTTATGCGATCATTAGTGGTGTTGGACCTTTTCCTGGAATTTTTTGTTTCTTTTTCTTTTTTCTCCTGGGACCACTATAGTATAGTACTCTATATCTTGAACCTTTTTAGCATTTGGTAGGACGTTGTGCTACGGTACTTCATCCGATATGTACACTTATGTGGAAAGCTTTATGCAGTGCTTGTACGTTTTTTTCCTTTCTCTAGGACATGCTCTTACTCCACGGTTATATAGGACCTATGTGATTTAATATGTCTATTCGGCTATGAATTCCTTTTCTGTTATATGCACAACCTGTCATATGTATATAGTTTTATATATATGTAATGATTTGTACTCGTTTTGGTTTACTATTTTGTAGATAAATGCCCTGATAAAGGCTTCGGCCGAAACGTTGGCATCTTGTATGACTGGTTGTGACTTCAATAAATCTATTTTGTTTTCATTACTTTTTGAGTCCTCGGATTGGTCTACACACATATCGTATTTTTTCTGAGAACTCTGCTATACTTAGATTAAGATCCCCCTGACCTTTTTGTACAATGAGTGGTACAGGCGGCCACGAGAGGTGGTGAGTTCTCCTGCAATGGACGTCTTCACACAGAGGCTGGACAGACACCTGTCAGATGATTTAGTGACTCCTGCCTTGAGCAGCGGGTTGGACCTGATGACCCAGGAGGTCCCATCCATCTCTACCATTCTGATTCCCTGTTCTCTCATCACGATCTCACTGCAGCAGATGGAGGAGACTCGTCATAAACACCGAATGTCACAGACACCTCCGCACAAAATGTTCTGTCCGCAGGAAGACGCCGGAGACACAAAGCCACCAACAATCTCAAGATCGGCTGCTCCAGGCGCGACTGCAAGTGCCGGGAGATACTCGCCCAGGTTATACCAGCTGTACATATATAATTATATACAGGAGATGCCCAGGTTATACCGGCTGTACATATATAATTATATACAGGAGATGCCCAGGTTATACCGGCTGTACATATATAATTATATACAGGAGATACCCAGGTTATACCGGCTGTACATATATAATTATATACAGGAGATGCCCAGGTTATACCGGCTGTACATATATAATTATATACAGGAGATGCCCAGGTTATACCGGCTGTACATATATAATTATATACAGGAGATGCCCAGGATATACCAGCTGTACATATATAATTATATACAGGAGATGCCCAGGATATACCGGCTGTTCATATATAATTATACTAGCTGAAGAGCCCAGCGTTGCCTGGGCATAGTAAATATCTGTGGTTAGTTATAGCACGTCACTTCTCTTATTTTCCCATCACTCCTCTCATTTTCCCAATCACATCTCTCATTTTCCTCCTCACACCTCTCATTTTCCCCCTCACACCTCTCATTTTCTCCCTCACTCCTCTCATTCCCGCCTAACACTTGTCATTTCGACCTCACATCTGTCATTTTCCGATCACTCCACTATTTTCCCTCACTCCTCTCATTTTGCAATCACACCTTTTCATTTTCACCTCACACCTCTCATTTTCACCTCAGTATATACATGTTTGTCATCTCCCTTATATATAGTATACACCTGTATGTCATCTCCTGTATATAGTATATACCTGTTTGTCATCTCCCCTGTATATAGTATATACCTGCTGTGTGTCATCTCCCCTGTATATAGTATATACCTGTATGTCATCTTCTATATATAGTATATACCTGTATGTCATCTCCTCCTGTATATAGTATATATCTGTGTCATCTCCTGTATATAGTATATACCTGTATGTCATCTTCTATATAGCATATACCTGTATGTCATCTCCTCCTGTATATAGTATATACCTGTAGGTCATCTGCTCCTGTATATAGTATATACCTGTGTCATCTCCTCATGTATATAGTATATACCTGTAGGTCATCTGCTCCTGTTTATAGTATATACCTATGTGTCATCTCTTCCTGTATATAGTATATACCTGTAGGTCATCTCCTCCTGTATATATTGGGGTGGGCTCTGGTTCCCCCCTTACTGCCACACTACCAGGTAATCGGTGTGAGTACATGCGGCCATGTCCTGGTTAGGGCTCGATATTTATATGGGGACAATTGTGGACATGTGGGGCGTTTGTGCCAATTTGCATTAGCATTTTATTTGTATATATGGGGCGTTTGTGCCCATTTGCATTTGCAATTGATTCTTGTATATGTCCATTGTTGTTCCCCATTATTGTCCACTATAGGATATTTTATACTTGGCCCATGTTTCCGTGTATATCCGGTATTAACCATTTGATTATTAGTAAATATCCTGGGTGTGTCTTGTTCTATGGGGGGCACCATGTAGCCCTTTTATGTGTATTGTGGTGCTACATTTGGTTGGTTTTTACTAGCCCCATTTGCATTATATATACTTGTTCTGATCCAGTCTTTTATATATGTATATTTAATAAAGATTTGTATTTTTTTGGGACATTTTGACTGTGTTCTTTCTGTGGTTATATAGTATATACCTGTATGTCATCTCCTCCTGTATATAGTATATACCTGTAGATTATCTGCTCCTTTATATAGTATATACCTGTATGTCATCTCCCCTGTATATAGTATATATCTGTCATCTCCCCCTGTATATAGTATATATCTGTGTGTCATCTCCTCCTGTATATAGTATATATCTGTGTGTCATCTCCTCCTGTATATAGTATATATCTGTGTGTCATCTCCTCCTGTATATAGTATATATCTGTGTCATCTCCTGTATATAGTATATACCTGTATGTCATCTTCTATATAGCATATACCTGTATGTCATCTCCTCCTGTATATAGTATATACCTGTAGGTCATCTGCTCCTGTATATAGTATATACCTTTGTGTCATCTCCTCATGTATATAGTATATACCTGTAGGTCATCTGCTCCTGTTTATAGTATATACCTATGTGTCATCTCTTCCTGTATATAGTATATACCTGTAGGTCATCTGCTCCTGTATATAGTATATACCTGTATGTCATCTCCTGTATATAGTATATACCTGTATGTCATCTCCTCCTGTATATAGTATATACCTGTAGATTATCTGCTCCTTTATATAGTATATACCTGTATGTCATCTCCCCTGTATATAGTATATATCTGTCATCTCCCCCTGTATATAGTATGTATCTGTGTGTCATCTCCTCCTGTATATAGTATATATCTGTGTGTCATCTCCTCCTGTATATAGTATATACCTGTGTGCCATCTCTCCTGTATATAGTATATACCTGTGTGTCATCTCCTCCTGTATTAGACCTCGTTCACACGTTATTTGCTCAGTATTTTTACCTCAGTATTTGTAAGCTAAATTGGCAGCCTGATAAATCCCCAGCCAACAGGAAGCCCTCCCCCTGGCAGTATATATTAGCTCACACATACACATAATAGACAGGTCATGTGACTGACAGCTGCCGTATTTCTTATATGGTACATTTGTTGCTCTTGTAGTTTGTCTGCTTATTAATCAGATTTTTATTTTTGAAGGATAATGCCAGACTTGTGTGTGTTTTAGGGTGAGTTTTGTTTGTCAAGTTGTGTGTGTTGAGTTGCATGTGGCGACATGCATGTAGCGACTTTTGTGAGATGAGTTGTGTGTGGCAACATGCGTGTAGCAACTTTTTGTGTGTCGAGTTGCATGTGACAGGTTAGTGTAGCAAGTTGTGTGCAGCAAGTTTTGCGCATGGCGAGTTTTACGCATGGTGAGTTTTATGTGTAGTACCTTTTGAGTATGTGCAAGTTTTGTGTGAGGCAACTTTTGCATGTGTTGCAACTTTTGTGCATATGGCAATTTTTCCGCGTGTGCAAGTTTTGCGTGTGGCGAGTTTTCCATGAGGTGAGTTTTGGACTTGTGGCGAGTTTTGCGTGAGCCTAGTTTTTGCATGTGGCGAGTTTTGCGCGTGGCGAGTTTTGAGCGGCGACTTTTGTGTTTCGACTTTTATGTGGCGAGGTTGGTGTATGTGGTGAAATGTGTGCTGAGGGTGATATGTGTTCAAGCAAATTTTGTGTGTGTGTTCATATCCCCGTGTGTGGTGAGCATACCATGTCGGGGCCCCACCTTAGCAACTGTACGGTATATACTCTTTGGCGATATCGCTCTCATTCTTTAAGTCCCCCTTGTTCACATCTGGCAGCTGTCAATTTGCCTCCAACACTTTTCCTTTTACTTTTCCCCATTATGTAGATAGGGGCAAAATTGTTTGGTGAATTGGAAAGCGCGGGGTTAAGATTTCACCTCACAACATAGCCTATGAAGCTCTCGGGGTCCAGACGTGTGACTGTGCAAAATTTTGTGGCTGTAGCTGCGACGCCTCCAACACTTTTCCTTTAACTTTTTCCCCATTATGTAGATAAGGGCAAAATTGTTTGGTGAATTGGAAAGCGCGGGGTTAAAATGTCACCTCACAACATAGCATATGATGCTCTCGGGGTCCAGACGTGTGACTGTGCAAAATTTTGTGGCTGTAGCTGCGACGCCTCCAACACTTTTCCTTTCACTTTTTTCCCCATTATGTAGATAGGGGCAAAATTGTTTGGTGAATTGGAAAGCGCGGGGTTAAAATTTTGCCTCACAACATAGCCTATGACGCTCTCAGGGTCCAGACGTGTGACTATGCTAAATTTTGTGGCTACCCAAACAAAGCACCAAAAACACAGTCAGGAAATGTCCAGTAGATGCAAAATAGAGAACAACTTTATTGAATAAAAACACACAGGTATACAGCATGGCAGGCGAACAAATCCCCCCCTGAGGAAGGCCACCTTCCGAAACGCGCGTTGGGGAGGACGGGACTGCTGTGCACATAATCTGTGACTCACAATCGTGGTATGTATCGCATATGGGACACTTGTCTACAGGGTCACATGTACTGTCGATAGATGTTTCTCTACTATTAATACTATTATAGCATATATGGACTCTCTATGTATATGGTCCATTATAAGTATTGGTGCACTGCGGTCCGGTCCCTCTATGTGAGATGTGTGTGCGGGCTTGTGTAGGGGATTTGTTCGCCTGCCATGCTGTATACCTGTGTGTTTTTATTCAATAAAGTTGTTCTCTATTTTGCATCTACTGGACATTTCCTGACTGTGTTTTTGGTGCTTTGTTTGGGTAGTATATATATATATGCAGTTGTCCATTTGAGGTCCTAGGTCTGCCTTGGTTGATATGACTGGTATAACTATTATATGATTTATGTAACCAGGACGGACTATGTATGCTACTGTATTCTGTCTAAATTTTGTGGCTGTAGCTGCGACGGTGCAGATGCCAATCACACACACACACACACACACACACACACACACACACACACACACACACACACACACATTCAGCTTTATATATTAGATATAGGAGAGGTGTATAGAAGCCCATTTCCAACAACCATCACTCCAGCGTTCTTATGGTACTTTGTGTTTGCTAACAGTTATGTGCACACGATGCGGATTTGCTGCGGATTTTTCCGCGCAGAAACGCTGCAGATCCGCACTGTGATGTACAGTATAATGTTAGTCAATGGGGAAAAAAATAGCTGTGCCGAAAGATCAGTGTGGAATTGCTGCGGATTTCAAAGAAGTGCATGTCACTTTTTTGTGTGGATCTGCAGAGTTTCTGCACTCCTCCATGTTAAAAATCCGCCGTGCCAAAATCCGCAGCAATTCCTCATAAAAACCGCACAAAATCCGCATAAAAACCTCGGCAAATCCGCATCTGCGGATTCTGCCAAGAGATGGGGATTTTGTGCAGAAAATTCTGCACCTCTTTTCCCACGTGTGCACATATCCTAATGGATGGTAAGAATACCTGTGAAAACCCTTGTGCAAGTATGTTAGCACAGCTGAAAACAGTTTGGCTGATTACAGAACCTATAAACCTTTGAGCTAGTTGAGAATCTGGAGCATTACATTTGTTGGTTCCATTAAACTCTCAGAATGGCCATAGAAAAGGGAACTTTCATGTGAAACACGAGAGTATATTCTGTTTCTTAGAAATGAAGGCTATTCCATGCGAGAGATTGCCAAGAAACTGAAGATTTCCTACAACGGTGTGTCCTACTCCCTTAAGAGCAGAGCACAAACACGCTCTAACCAGAGAAGAAAGAGAAGTGGGATGCCGCGCTGCACAACTGAGCAACAAGACAAGTACATTAGAGTCTGTAGTGTGAGAAATCGATGCCTCACAGGTCCTCAGCTGGCAGCTTCATTAAACAGTACACGCAAAACGCTAGTTTCAACGTCTACAGTGAAGAGGCGACTCCGGGATGCTGGCCTTCAGGGCAGAGTGGAAAAGAAAAAGCCATATCTGAGACTGGCTAATAACAGGAAAAGATTAATATGGGCAAAAGAACACAGACCTTGGACAGAGGAAGATTGGAAAATAGTGTTATGGACAGATGAATCCAAGTTTGAGGTGTTTGGATCACACAGAAGAACATTTGTGAGACGCAGAACAACTGAAAAGATGCTGGAAGAGTGTGACGCCATCTGTCAAGCATGGTGGAGGTAATGTGATGGTCTGGGGTTGCTTTGGTGCTAGTAAAGTGGGAGATTTGTACAAGGTAAAAGGGATTTTGAATAAGGAAGGCTATCACTCCATTTTGTAACGCCATGCCATACCCTGTGGACAGCGCTAGATTGGAGCCAATTTCATCCTACAACAGGACAATGACCCAAAGCACAAAGCCATCTCCAAATTATGCAAGAACTATTTAGGGAAGAAGCCGGCAGCTGGTATCTATCTGTAATGGAGCGGCCAGCACAGTCACCAGATCTCAGCACCATTGAGCTGTTGTGGGAGCAGCTTGACCGTATGGTGCAAAAAGTGTCCATCAGCCAAACCAACTTGTGCAAGGGGCTTCTGGAAGCATGGGGGGGAAATGTCTCCAGATGACCTCAGCAAATTACCTGCTAGAATGCCAAAGGAAAAAAGCTATGTATCCACCAATCGAAAAAATGTATTATGAAGCAGGGTGTGACTAATATTAAAAGATAACCTTTAATCTATATGCATTAAAAACTGGTATAATTCACCATAAGACAAAAAAACATAAAACATAAAGGACTCACAGAAAAAGATTCCTCCTCGAAAGGAATCTATCTAGAACTCGTCAAAACCCCCGAGGTTACCTAGATAAACCTATCAGTATCAACCTCCAAAGGGGAGATAATATCTCCAAAACAGGAGTATATGACATGTATATGTGGTAAGCTACGTGCAATATATGAGGCAGGAAAAATCTCCCAAAAGGGGGGGTGCACACATGAATTGTTAGCAGACCACAATTAATGTAAATCCTGTTTCTCAGCTCTCTCAGAGACACAGGATATAAAAACAGGAACGATCTCACCTCTGAGCTTCTTAACACGCCAGGGTAGGATCACTCACGTATACAGCATCTCGGAGGGGGGAGCCTGTAAATCCGGTCACACCTGTACCCATCCACGCTGTCTGGAAGATAGTTTTAACCCCAATATTCACGGACACATATTCCCTACGCGTTTCGTAATCTGAATACTCTGAGTATTCAGATTACGAAACGCGTAGGGAATATGTGTCCGTGAATATTGGGGTTAAAACTATCTTCCAGACAGCGTGGATGGGTACAGGTGTGACCGGATTTACAGGCTCCCCCCTCCGAGATGCTGTATACGTGAGTGATCCTACCCTGGCGTGTTAAGAAGCTCAGAGGTGAGATCGTTCCTGTTTTTATATCCTGTGTCTCTGAGAGAGCTGAGAAACAGGATTTACATTAATTGTGGTCTGCTAACAATTCATGTGTGCACCCCCCCTTTTGGGAGATTTTTCCTGCCTCATATATTGCACGTAGCTTACCACATATACATGTCATATACTCCTGTTTTGGAGATATTATCTCCCCTTTGGAGGTTGATACTGATAGGTTTATCTAGGTAACCTCGGGGGTTTTGACGAGTTCTAGATAGATTCCTTTCGAGGAGGAATCTTTTTCTGTGAGTCCTTTATGTTTTATGTTTTTTTGTCTTATGGTGAATTATACCAGTTTTTAATGCATATAGATTAAAGGTTATCTTAGAATGCCAAAGGTCTGCAATGCTGGAATTGCTGCAAAGGGAGCAAAGCCTGAAGGAGAAATGTTTTTTCAAATAAAAATCTTGTTTCGAACCTTGTCAATGTCTGGACTAGATTTTACATTCATTTGGCAACTCATTGGATTAATAAAAGTGAGTTATCATGGAAAACACAATTGTCTTGAGTGACCCTAAACTTTGGAACCGTAGTGTAATTGTATAGAGGAGATGTCCATATAGGTATATACAGGAGATATTCACCGCTCCTGTCCTGTATATACACTTCACAGTACCATTCCTCCTGTATATATACACACTGCACAGCACCGCTCCTCCTGTCCTGTATATATACACTGCACAGTACCACTCCTCCTGTCCTGTATATATACACTGCACAGCACCACTCCTCCTGTCCTGTATATATACACTGCACAGCACCACTCCTCCTGTATGTATACACTGCACAGTACAGCTCCTCCTGTCCTGTATATATACACTGCACAGCACCACTCCTCCTGTATATATACACTGCACAGTACCGCTCCTCCTGTCCTGTATATATACACTGCACAGCACCACTCCTCCTGTCCTGTATATATACACTGCACAGTACCGCTCCTCCTGTCCTGTATATATACACTGCACAGTACCACTCCTCCTGTCCTGTATATATACACTGCACAGCACCACTCCTCCTGTCCTGTATATATACACTGCACAGCACCACTCCTCCTGTATGTATACACTGCACAGCACCGCTCCTCCTGTCCTGTATATAAACACTGCACAGTACCACTCCTCCTGTCCTGTATATATACACTGCACAGTACCACTCCTCCTGTATATATACACTGCACAGTACCGCTCCTCCTGTCCTGTATATATACACTGCACAGCACCACTCCTCCTGTATATATACACTGCACAGTACCACTCCTGTATATATACACTGCACAGTACCACTCCTGTATATATACACTGCACAGTACCACTCCTGTATATATACACTGCACAGTACCACTCCTCCTGTCCTGTATATATACACTGCACAGCACCGCTCCTCCTGTCCTGTATATATACACTGCAAAGTACCACTCCTCCTGTCCTGTATATATACACTGCACAGTACCGCTCCTCCTGTCCTGTATATATACACTGCACAGTACCACTCCTCCAGTATGTATACACTGCCCAGTACCACTCCTCCTGTCCTGTATATATACACTGCACAGTACCACTCCTCCTGTATGTATACACTGCACAGCACCGCTCCTCCTGTCCTGTATATAAACACTGCACAGTACCACTCCTCCTGTCCTGTATATATACACTGCACAGTACCACTCCTCCTGCCCTGTATATACACACTGCACAGTACCACTCCTCCTGTCCTGTATATATACACTGCACAGTACCACTCCTCCTGTCCTGTATATATACACTGCACAGTACCGCTCCTCCTGTCCTGTATATATACACTGCACAGTACCACTCCTCCAGTATATATACACTGCCCAGTACCACTCCTGTCCTTTATATATACACTGCACAGTACCACTCCTCCTGTATATATACACTGCACAGTACCACTCCTTTCCTGTATATATATACTGTACAGTACCGCTCCTCCTGCCCTGTATATACACACTGCACAGTACCGCTCCTCCTGTCCTGTGTATATATACTGCACAGTACCACTCCTCCTGCCCTGTATATACACACTGCACAGTACCGCTCCTCCTGTCCTGTATATATACACTGCACAGTACCACTCCTCCTGCCCTGTATATATACACTGCACAGTACCACTCCTGTATATATATACACTGCACAGTACCGCTCCTACTGTATATATACACTGCACAGTACCACTCCTCCTGTCCTGTATATATACACTGCACAGTACCACTCCTGTATATATATACACTGCACAGTACCGCTCCTCCTGTCCTGTATATATACACTGCACAGTACCACTCCTCCTGTCCTGTATATACACTGCACAGTACCACTCCTCCTGTCCTGTATATATACACTGCACAGTACCGCTCCTCCTGTCCTGTATATATACACTGCACAGTACCACTCCTCCTGTCCTGTATATACACTGCACAGTACCACTCCTCCTGTCCTGTATATATACACTGCACAGTACCGCTCCCCCTGTCCTGTATATATACACTGCACAGTACCGCTCCTCCTGTCCTGTATATATACACTGCACAGTACCGCTCCTCCTGTCCTGTATATATACACTGCACAGTACCGCTCCTCCTGTCCTGTATATATACACTGCACAGTACCGCTCCCCCTGTCCTGTATATATACACTGCACAGTACCGCTCCCCCTGTCCTGTATATATACACTGCACAGTACCGCTCCTCCTGTCCTGTATATATACACTGCACAGTACCGCTCCTCCTGTCCTGTATATATATACTGCACAGTACCGCTCCTCCTGTCCTGTATATATACACTGCACAGTACCGCTCCTCCTGTATATATACACTGCACAGTACCGCTCCTCCTGTCCTGTATATATATACTGCACAGTACCGCTCCTCCTGTATATATACACTGCACAGTACCGCTCCTCCTGTCCTGTATATATACACTGCACAGTACCGCTCCTCCTGTATATATACACTGCACAGTGCCGCTCCTCCTGTCCTGTATATACACACTGCACAGTACCGCTCCTCCTGTCCTGTATATATACACTGCACAGCACCGCTCCTCCTGTCCTGTATATATATACTGCACAGTACCGCTCCTCCTGTCCTGTATATATACACTGCACAGTACCGCTCCTCCTGTCCTGTATATATACACACTGCACAGTACCACTCCTCCTGTATATATACACTGCACAGTACCGCTCCTCCTGTCCTGTATATATACACTGCACAGTACCGCTCCTCCTGTCCTGTATATATACACTGCACAGTACCGCTCCTCCTGTCCTGAATATATACACTGCACAGTACCGCTCCTCCTGTCCTGAATATATATACTGCACAGTACCGCTCCTCCTGTCCTGTATACATACACTGTACGAAAATGACTGTCCTTGGTTAGATGTGAGCCAATAACCCGAGCAATGGAAACACTATAAGCATCACAAAGCCACCACCATGCATCACTGTAGGAATCGATAAGCTCCCACTATGCTTCACTGTAGACATCCCCGAGCCCTCTGCCATGCTTCACTGTAGGCAGGGTGTTCCTTTCAGTGTATGCTTCGTTTTCCTTCCTCGAGCATTACATAATGACACTAACACTTTGGGTACAGGGTAATGACACTGATACCTTGAATAGGGAGTAATGATGCTGACAATTACGGAACAGAATAATTACACATTGATTCTTGGGATATATGATAATGACACTGAAGCTTGGGGTCCTCTTTCGGCTGGATGTTTATCTAGTTCTCATCATCCATTAGTGACAATAACCCTGAGTGAAGAATGAAGCTACATTGTATCTCGTGTTTGTACCTCCCCATACTGGTTTATGGTGAATCTTCTGATTTTTCTTCTCTGTAGTTTATGCTCCTCCTGGAGCCGGTCATGCAGATGATGTGATCTTCTCCTCTTTGCACAATGATAACAATTATCAACAATCTAAATGTAGACAAATTTTTTTGAGGTGTGATATTTATACGAGGTTGAGATTTATACTGTCCTGCAGTCCAGAAAATGATCTACTATAACAATATGTAATATATAACCGCAGCTCACATGCAAAACCTACACTGGAGAATAAAGATAAGGGTCCGGCCGGACACGGTGGTGAACCGTCCACTGACCCACTGCGAGGGTACGGCGGTGTCCCCATCCATTTTTGGATTTGTAACAGCTCTGGTTCCACTTTGATTAAACTGGAGCTTTTTTCCTTTCAGGACCAGCGGGGGTTAATGTCAGTTTCCTTGCTGGAACCCTGGTGCCATTGCAGAGTGGCTAGGTCAGCTGATGTGGGTGGTGACCACTCCCACCATCCTTTACATGATCACCTGATGCATCAGCTGACTGTCGGTGATAGAGCATTCTATATTGACCCAGCCTGGAAGAAGGCGCTCTCTGGGTGCAGTGGTGTGTCAGCTGGTTTTGTGGTCTGGGTGTCTTTCTTCTGCTGTGCAGTGCTTTGCAGCAGAGAAGGCTATTAAGCTAAGTTTGGTTTTTTGGCCTCGTCTGTCTCGTCTTTGTCACTGGCCCTGTGTCGTTCCAGCTGCAGTGATGAGGCTAGCGTCCTTACTGGCAAGGGCACTAGTCAGAGCAGTACTAGGTGACAGCGAGTGATGAGGTTCCTGACAGCTGTGGGGGGAAGGACCCACTTAGGGTGTTAGGGGAGTGCAGAGTCAGTCTCGGGTTTGAACAGCAGGTGTCCATCCTTCATTTCCCTATCAGTAGAACCTTCCTCTCCCTATTTCCATCCCGTTGTGTGTGTCGTGCCATCCACTGAGCTACCCTCTGTGGGGTCGCTACATATCATGACAGGCGCCCGCAGAGCACAGCGCTTTGTATGTCTACTTCATCTCCCTGGCTACTTCATTTCCTCTCCGCTGACATCCTCACTATCAACATCCCCATTGGCACTTCCCTCTCAGCTGCCACTAAGCTTCTATCTCTCACTTCCTCCTTCGGCCTCAATCAATGGTCTTCTACAGCCACCCACAAAGATGGACACACACTGGACCTCATCTTCACCTGCCTCTGCTCCCAATCTAACCTCTCTAACTTCCTCTTTCTGGCCACAACCTACTCACATTCTCTTCCCTCTCCAATCCCCAACCCACAAACTTGCACACCCTTGCAGAAATCTTAAACACCTCGATCTATAGTCACTCTCTGAATCCCTCCTCCCTCTTACAGAAATAAGTTCCCTACACAATGCGGATGACGCTACCGCTCTATATAACAGCACAATAGCTGCAGCTTTGGAATCTCTTGCCCCTGTCACACACACCAAAGCTCGCAAAATCAACAGACAGCCCTGGCACATCAGCCTGACCAAAGAACTGAGGCGAGCTTCCAGGGCTGCTGAGCGCAGATGGAAAAGATCCCACTCCAACGAGCACTTCATCGTTTTCAAACAGTCCCTCACTATTTTCAAGACCACACTCGCCACAGCTAAACAAACCTACTTCTCATCTCTCATATCCTCCCTGTCTCACAACCCTAAACAGTTATTCAACACCTTCAATTCTCTCCTCCGTCCCCCAGCACCTCCTCCCTCCCCACTCATCTTCGCTGAAGACTTTGCCTCTTTTTTTCAAGCAGAAGATTGATAACATCAGAGACAGTTTTGGTCAACAACCCCCAGAGCCCTTCCTCCCGACTTCCCAGCCATCCACCTCCAAAACCAACTTCTCCACCATTACAGAAGATCGACTCTCCACTCTACTCTCAAGATCGCATTTCACCACCTGTGCACTTAACCCGATCCCATCCCACTTCATCCCAAACCTCACCACAATCTTCATCCCAACCCTAACCCATCTCTTCAACCTATCACTAACAACTGGTGTTTTCCCCTCAAGCTTTAAACATGCCTCAATGACACCTATCCTCAAAAAGCCCTCTCTTGACCCATCCTCTGTATCTAGCTATCGCCCTATATCACTTCTCCCTTATGCCTCCAAGCTACTGGAACAACACATCTACCTTGAAGTGTCCTCCCATCTCTCTTCCTGCTCCCTCTTCGACCGCCTACAATCTGGCTTCCGGTCGCACCACTCCACTGAAACTGCCCTAACTACGGTCACCAATGACCTCTTAACCGCCAAGAGCAAGCGACACTACTCTGTCCTCCTCCTCCTCGACCTGTCGGCTGCCTTTGACACAGTGGACCATTCCCTATTATTACAGACCCTCTCATCCCTTGGCATCACAGACTTGGCCCTATCCTGGATCTCATCATACCTAACAGACTGGACATTTAGCGTCTCCCACTCACACACCACCTCCTCACCTCGCCCCCATCTGTCGGAGTCCCACAAGGTTCAGTCCTAGGGCCCCTGCTCTTCTCCATTTACACCTTTGGCCTGGGACAGCTCATAGAATATCACGGCTTTCAGTATTATCTCTATGCTGATGACACACAGATCTACATCTCTGGACCAGATATCACCTCCCTACTAACCAGAATCCCTCAATGTCTGTCCACTATTTCATCCTTCTTCTCCATTAAATTTCTGAAACTTAACATAGACAAAACAGAATTCATCATCTTTCCCCCATGTCACGTGACCCCCCCAATGAACCAATCCATTACAGTAAATGGCTGCCCACTCTCCTCAGTCCCACAAGCTGGCTGCCTCGGGGTAATCCTTGACGCTGATCTCTCCTTCAAACCACATATCCAAGCCCTTTCCACTTTCTGCTGCCTTCAACTCAAAAAGTTGATCCGTACATTCCTAAACCAAGAATCTGCAAAAATCTCTAGTCCATGCCCTCATCATCTCTCGCCTTCACTACTGTAACCTCCTGCTCTGTGGCCTCACCTCTAACACTCTCGCACCCCTCCAATCTATTCTAAACTCTACTGCCCGACTAATCCACCTGTCCCCCGCCATTCCCTGGCCTCTCCCCTCTGTCAATACCTTCACTGGCTCCCCATTGCCCAGAGACTCCAGTACAAAACCCTAACCATGACGTACAAAGCCATCCACAACCTGTCTCCTCCATACATCTGTGACCTCGTCTCCTGGTACTTACCTACACGCAACCTCTGATCCTCACAAGATCTCCTTCTCTACTCCCCTCTTATCTCCTCTTCACACAATCGTATACAAGATTTCTCTCGCGTATCACCCCTACTCTGGAACCCTCTACCACAACATATCAGACTCTCGCCTACCATCGAAACCTTCAAAAAGAACCTGAAGACCCACCTCTTCCGGCAAGCCTACAACCTGCAGTAACCACCGATCGACCAAACCGCTGCACGGCCAGCTCTACCCTCACCTACTGAATCCTCACCCATCCCTTGTAGATTGTGAGCCCTCGCGGGCAGGGTCCTCTCTCCTCCTGTATCCTCACCCATCCCTTGTAGATTGTGAGCCCTCGCGGGCAGGGTCCTCTCTCCTCCTGTATCCTCACCCACCCCTTGTAGATTGTGAGCCCTCGCGGGCAGGGTTCTCTCTCCTCCTGTATATTCACCCATCCCTTGTAGATTGTGAGCCCTCGCGGGCAGGGTCCTCTCTCCTCCTGTATCCTCACCCATCCCTTGTAGATTGTGAGCCCTCGCGGGCAGGGTCCTCTCTCCTCCTGTATCCTCACCCATCCCTTGTAGATTGTGAGCCCTCGTGGGCAGGGTCCTCTCTCCTCCTGTATCCTCACCCATCCCTTGTAGATTGTGAGCCCTCGCGGGCAGGGTCCTCTCTCCTCCTGTATCCTCACCCATCCCTTGTAGATTGTGAGCCCTCGCGGTCAGGGTCCTCTCTCCTCCTGTATCCTCACCCATCCCTTGTAGATTGTGAGCTCTCGCGGGCAGGGTCCTCTCTCCTCATGTGCCAGTTATGACTTGTATTGTTTAAGATTATTGTACTTGTTTTTATTATGTATACCCCTCCTCACATGTAAAGCGCCATGGAATAAATGGCGCTATAATAATAATAATATGGCATTATACATATGCATTTGCAAGACTAGATTGCTTGACATAAAAATGGTAAACTGGGAAGGAATTCCCATTTAGTCATGTAATTATTGTGATATCAAAAGTTGTGTAGCTTTCTTATATAATCTCTGCTTCAATCCTATCCATCCATAATGCTTCCATCACCCATCTATCATCCATCCATCTTACGGAGCACAGTGCAGCTGTAGAGGACCTGACTGTCGTCTCTCGGGGCCCGTTTCGTCCCTCTTTCTCCCATATACATTTATACCAGTTTCTCTTTGGTTCTCTTGGCACCGCTGGGTATGAACACGACTGATGGAGATGATCTTGGTGCAGCTGCTTCACACCTCTTTCCTATCCATCACATGCGCTGTGTTGTGCACACGCTGCAGCTGGCAATAAGAGATAGTCTGCAAGAGGGACATGCTGGAACTCTCATTAGCCAAGTGAGGAAATTGGCGATTGCTGCCAGAACCCCTAAAACTGATTCCATCTTGAAGAGACGAGCTGGAGAAGGGGCGATTGTGGATCAAGCCCCTCGGTGGGGCAGCACCTATTTAATGACTGAGCGACTGCTTGAGCTGAAACCCTTCCTTGTAGATACGGACAACCCTCAGGTAAGACTACATGAAGGTCAATGGACACAGGTGGCTGAATTGAAGGCATTGCTTCATCACCCATTTACAGTGACTAAAAAGTTACAAGTTGAGGATTGCCTCCTGACATTTTTATAAAGGAGTGGAAGAACTTGTTGTTTGGCCTGTGCCAAAGAGGTTTAATGGCAGATGGCATTGCTGCTTCAATGAAACGGAGACACTGCTATTAGAAAATAAAATTCTTCTGGCAGCTGTTTATGTGGACCCGAGTCATCGTATATTGCTGGGTGATCAACAGCTTACTAAAGGAAAAGAAGCTCTGACTGAGGTAACAGGATGAGTGGCTACAGGACGGCCAAGAGCAAGAGGACTCGGGTCCTGCCAGTGCTGCTGCTGCCGTTCCTTCATCCTCATCAGATGAGGAGTTTGATTTCGACAAGTATTTGGACGACATGGAGCAGGCAAAGCGTCACCGCAGGGAAAAGATTCCACTCCCATAGAAAACAGAGTGACCATATTTCAGCAACATTTCTCACTTGTTCTCAAAGTAGAAGAGTTCAATCAAAACTGACTGCGCACGAGGCAATTCCTTTACACCCTGAAATTGTTAGAGATGTCGCCCATGTGGTCACTGCTTTACCACCAACCCAAGATAGTGTAGAGAGGTTGTTCTCCGGCCTTAAAATAATTAGGTCAGATGTGAGGTCATCTATGGAGGAGGATCTGATGGAGGCGATACTATTTCTCAGAACAAATTCATAGACTGCACAAATGTTGTTCAGTACGTTTTTGTTAAAAACTATTTTTTTTTCCGAAACTGCAGAGTGTATAATAAATTGTAAGTATGCAACAAAAGTTATAAAGTTGTTTTCCAATTTATATATTTTATGTTCTCTCTAAATGGCTTGATTACTGTATCATAATGATGGTTAATAACCTGATGTTACCATTTTACTACAGTAAATTTATCACTTAAACGTAAACATGAGCCATGTATGAGGGAGTCGGGGAGTCAGAGAGTCATGGATATTGAGGAGTCGGAGGTTTGGCTTCCTGACTCCACAGCCCGGATTTTGTGGCTCTGGGTTTCCTCCCATGTTCTGAACACAAACCTGTAGATCTGACCCCTGATGGGTGCAGTGATGTCTGTAACGTGCTGTACAATCAATATGCTTATTTATTATGCTTCATAAGAAAGGTCTCACATTGCAGACATTATTGCCCCATCAGGACTCACATCCTATCAGTATGTCTTTGGAAGTGGAGCTGCTCGTACTCTGCTCCATTAATTGTTTATGGGACCGTCTGAGAACGCAGAGCTCCGTAATTTCCTAACAGTCCCGTAGACAATTAATGCAGTGGAGGATAAGCCCACTCACCTCTGCTCCATTCATTGTTTATGGGATGATCTGGGAAAGCAGAGGTCCATTATTTCCAGACAGTCCCATATACAATGAATGCATATATGTTCCCATCTCATAGATCGGTGCACAGCCTGCTGTTATGTTCCCATCTCGTAGATCGTGCACAGCCTGCTGTTATGTTCCCATCTCATAGATCGGGGCACAGCCTGCTGTTATGTTCCCATCTCATAGATCGGGGCACAGCCTGCTGTTATGTTCCCATCTCATAGATCGGGGCACAGCCTGCTGTTATGTTCCCATCTCATAGATCGGGGCACAGCCTGCTGTTATGTTCCCATCTCATAGATCGGTGCACAGCCTGCTGTTATGTTCCCATCTCATAGATCGGGGCACAGCCTGCTGTTATGTTCCCATCTCATAGATCGTGCACAGCCTGCTGTTATGTTCCCATCTCATAGATCGGGGCACAGCCTGCTGTTATGTTCCCATCTCATAGATCGGGGCACAGCCTGCTGTTATGTTCCCATCTCATAGATCGGGGCACAGCCTGCTGTTATGTTCCCATCTCATAGATCGTGCACAGCCTGCTGTTATGTTCCCATCTCATAGATCGGGGCACAGCCTGCTCTTATGTTCCCATCTCATAGATCGGGGCACAGCCTGCTGTTATGTTCCCATCTCATAGATCGGGGCACAGCCTGCTGTTATGTTCCCATCTCATAGATCGGGGCACAGCCTGCTGTTATGTTCCCATCTCATAGATCGGTGCACAGCCTGCTGTTATGTTCCCATCTCATAGATCGGGGCACAGCCTGCTGTTATGTTCCCATCTCAAAGATCGGGGCACAGCCTGCTGTTATGTTCCCATCTCATAGATCGTGCACAGCCTGCTGTTATGTTCCCATCTCATAGATCGGTGCACAGCCTGCTGTTATGTTCCCATCTCATAGATCGTGCACAGCCTGCTGTTATGTTCCCATCTCATAGATCGGTGCACAGCCTGCTGTTATGTTCCCATCTCATAGATCGGGGCACAGCCTGCTGTTATGTTCCCATCTCATAGATCGTGCACAGCCTGCTGTTATGTTCCCATCTCATAGATCGTGCACAGCCTGCTGTTATGTTCCCATCTCATAGATCGGTGCACAGCCTGCTGTTATGTTCCCATCTCATAGATCGTGCACAGCCTGCTGTTATGTTCCCATCTCATAGATCGTGCACAGCCTGCTGTTATGTTCCCATCTCATAGATCGTGCACAGCCTGCTGTTATGTTCCCATCTCATAGATCGGTGCACAGCCTGCTGTTATGTTCCCATCTCATAGATCGGGGCACAGCCTGCTGTTATGTTCCCATCTCATAGATCGGGGCACAGCCTGCTGTTATGTTCCCATCTCATAGATCGTGCACAGCCTGCTGTTATGTTCCCATCTCATAGATCGGGGCACAGCCTGCTGTTATGTTCCCATCTCATAGATCGTGCACAGCCTGCTGTTATGTTCCCATCTCATAGATCGTGCACAGCCTGCTGTTATGTTCCCATCTCATAGATCGGTGCACAGCCTGCTGTTATGTTCCCATCTCATAGATCGGTGCACAGCCTGCTGTTATGTTCCCATCTCATAGATCGGGGCACAGCCTGCTGTTATGTTCCCATCTCATAGATCGGTGCACAGCCTGCTGTTATGTTCCCATCTCATAGATCGGGGCACAGCCTGCTGTTATGTTCCCATCTCATAGATCGGGGCACAGCCTGCTGTTATGTTCCCATCTCATAGATCGTGCACAGCCTGCTGTTATGTTCCCATCTCATAGATCAGTGCACAGCCTGCTGTTATGTTCCCATCTCATAGATCGAGGCACAGCCTGCTGTTATGTTCCCATCTCATAGATCGGGGCACAGCCTGCTGTTATGTTCCCATCTCATAGATCGTGCACAGCCTGCTGTTATGTTCCCATCTCATAGATCGGTGCACAGCCTGCTGTTATGTTCCCATCTCATAGATCGTGCACAGCCTGCTGTTATGTTCCCATCTCATAGATCGGGGCACAGCCTGCTGTTATGTTCCCATCTCATAGATCGGGGCACAGCCTGCTGTTATGTTCCCATCTCATAGATCGGTGCACAGCCTGCTGTTATGTTCCCATCTCATAGATCGGGGCACAGCCTGCTGTTATGTTCCCATCTCATAGATCGTGCACAGCCTGCTGTTATGTTCCCATCTCATAGATCGTGCACAGCCTGCTGTTATGTTCCCATCTCATAGATCGGGGCACAGCCTGCTGTTATGTTCCCATCTCATAGATCAGTGCACAGCCTGCAGTTATGTTCCCATCTCATAGATCAGTGCACAGCCTGCTGTTATGTTCCCATCTCATAGATCGTGCACAGCCTGCTGTTATGTTCCCATCTCATAGATCGGTGCACAGCCTGCTGTTATGTTCCCATCTCATAGATCGGGGCACAGCCTGCTGTTATGTTCCCATCTCATAGATCGGTGCACAGCCTGCTGTTATGTTCCCACCTCATAGATCGGGGCACAGCCTGCTGTTATGTTCCCATCTCATAGATCGGGGCACAGCCTGCTGTTGCTGGTGGTTAAGCGCCCATGGGGCAGCATGGTAACACTGTTGCTTTCTTTTTCTTGTTGCCGTTTTCATTGGTTCAGATCTGACCAAGAACAATGAGATTCCTCCTCTCAGACACATCTCAGAAAATGATCAGTGACCACAAGGGAACCTGCTCCTCCTTTTCATGACCTGTCGGTGGTTACTGATAGACATATTGATGACCGAGCCATCAGGTAATTCTATGGTGGGTCAGTGGTTAGCTCCATTACCTTTCAATGCTGGGTCCTCAGTACAATTCTGAATGAGGTGGGAGTTATTCTAACCTCTCAGTTGTACCTTTAAAATTGCAAATGGGCCTGCTCTGTGTTTTCCTGACCTGTTGTGTGTCACAGATAGATATATTGATAACCTGGTCACGGTGGCTCAGTGGAACGTGCAGGTGTTTAGCAGCAAAGGAGTCCAGGGTTCAAGTCCCACCTTAGGAAATTGTAAATGGATCTGACTAGCTTTTCCTGATCTTCCCATGGGTGCTGGTAGTAAAATCCATGACGTTGCCATAGTTATGTTCAGTGTTGCACGGTGGCCCAGTGGAAAGCACTGGTGCTTTACAGCATGGGAGTCCAGGGTTCAAATCACACCATGGGAAATTTGCAGCGGATGTTTCTAGTTTTTCCTGATCTTCCCATAGGTGCTGGTAGTAATATCACTGACTTTGACAAAAGTTGTCTTCTGAGCAGCACGGTGGCCCAGTGGAAAGGACTGGTGCTCTGCAGCATGGGAGTCCAGGGTTCTAGTCCCACCATAGCAAATTGCAAATGTATTTTGCTTAGTCTTTTGTTATCTTCCTGGTGCTGGTAGTAATATCTATGACTTCGGAAAAGGTTACTTTGTGAGCAGCACGGTGGCCCAGTGGAAAGGACGGAGGCTCTGCAGCATGGGAGTCCAGGGTTCTAATCCCACCATGGGAAATACCAAATGGATCTGCTCTAGTTTTTCCTGATCTTCCTGGTGCTGGTAGTAATATCTATGACTTCCGAAAAGGTTATTTTCAGAGGAGCATGGTAGCCCAGTGGAAAGGACTGGTGCTTTGCAGCATGGGAGTCCAGGGTTCTAATCCCACCATGGATGACATCTGCAAGGAGTTTGTATGTTCTCCCTGTGCTCAGGTGGTGGACACCCATGATCTAAAGACATACAGTGATGAAAGTGTTGCTTGTGTCAAGTAAGTATACTGTGTTTCTGAAGACAGGAGGAAAATCAGGATTTAGAGAAATGAGAGGGAAGAAATGGTGAAAATTTTGGCTAAGTCCAAAAGGACTTTGTGCAGCTCAGCTAGGCTGAGCTGCATATATAACAGCTGATCAGGATACTTGCCCAAAGGGGGGACAGGCAAGCAGCCCTCCTGGATGCTGTTCAGGTGACACATCATTAGCCACAGCACTTGTCCACACCTGTATGTTTTTAGAGCCGCCCACCTGAGCACGGGGAGAACATACAAACTCCTTGCAGATGTCGTCCATGGTGGGATTAGAACCCTGGACTCCCATGCTGCAGAGCACCAGTTCTTTCCACTGGGCTACCGTGCTGCTCACAAAATAACCTTCTCCGAAGTCATAGATATTACTACCAGCACCAGGAAGATCAGGAAAAACTAGAGCAGGTCCATTTGTTACTTCCCATGGTGGGATTAGAACCCTGGACTCCCATGCTGCAGAGCACCAGTCCTTTCCGCTGGGCCACCGTGCTGCTCTGAAAATAACATTTGCCAAAGTCATTGATATTACTACCAGCAGCAGGAAGATCAATAAAAACTAAAGAAATTACATTTACAATTTCCCATGGTGGGATTAGAACCCTGGACTCTCACGCTGCAAAGCGCCAGTCCTTTCCACTGGGCCACCGTGCTGCTCAGAAAATAACCTTTGACGAATTCATTGATATTACTATCAGCACATATGGGAAGATCTGTAAACACTACATCAGGTCCATTTGGTATTTCCCATGCTGCAAAGCACCAGTCCTTTCTGCTAGGCTATCATGCAGCCCGAGAGATAACCTTTGGCGAAGTCATTGTTATTACTTCCAGCACCTATGGGAAGATCAGGAAAAACTAGAGAAGGTCCAATTGCAATTTCTAAAGTACAACTGAGAGGTAGAATTACTCAGATCTCATTCAGAATTGAACTAAGGACCCAGCGTTAAAAGGTAAGTGAGCTAACCACTGAGCCACCGTGCTACCTGAGGATCACCTGATGGCTAGGTCATCAATATGTCTATCAGTGCCCACCAACAGGTCATGAAAAGGAAGAGCAGGTTTTATTTGAGGTCTCTGAATGAGGCAATGGGATTCCTCCTCTCAGACACATCTTAGAAAATGAAATCAGAGACCTCAAATAAAACCTGCTCTTCCTTTTCATGACCTGTTGGTGGCCCAGTGGAAAGTACTGGTGCTTTGCAGCGTGGGAGTCCTGGGTTCTAATCCCACCATGGGAAATATGAAATTGACCTGCTCTAGTTTTTCCTGATCTTCCTGGTGCTGGTAGTAATATATATGACTTCGGAGAAGGTTACTTTGTGAGCAGCACGGTGGCCCAGTGGAAAGGACTGGTGCTCTGCAGCATGGAAGTCCGGAGTTCGAATCCCACCATGGGAAATTGCAAATGTACTTTCTCTAGTTTTTCCTGATCTTCCTGCTGCTTGTAGTAATATCAATGACTTTGGCAAATGTTATCTTCTCAGCAGCACTATAGCCCAGTGGAAAGGACTGGTGCTTTGCAGCATGGGAGTCCTGAGTTCTAATCCCACCATGGGAAATATGAAATGGACCTGCTCTAGTTTTTCCTGATCTTCCTGGTGCTGGTAGTTATATTAATGACTTCGGAGAAGGTTACTTTGTGAGCAGCACGGTAGCCCAGTGGAAAGGACTGGTGCTCTGCAGCATGGGAGTCCAGAGTTCTAATCCCACCATGGACAACATCTGCAAGGAGTTTGTATGTTCTCCCCGTGCTCAGGTGGGCGGCTCTAAAAACATACAGGTGTGGACAAGTGCTGTGGCTAATGATGTGTCACCTGAACAGCATCCAGGAGGGCTGCTTGCCCGTCCCCCCTTTGGGCAAGTATCCTGATCAGCTGTTATATATGCAGCTCAGCCTAGCTGAGCTGCACAAAGTCCTTTTGGACTTAGCCAAAATTTTCACCATTTCTTCCCTCTCATTTCTCTAAATCCTGATTATCCTCCTGTCTTCACAAACACAGGACAGTTACTTCACACAAGTAACACTTTCATCACTGTATGTTTTTAGATCATGGGTGGCCACCACCTGAGCACAGGTAGAACATACAAACTCCTTGCAGATGTCATCCATGGTGGGATTAGAACCCTGGACTCCCATGCTGCAGAGCACCAGTCCTTTCCACTGGGCTATCGTGCTGCTCTGAAAATAACCTTTTCGGAAGTCATAGATATTACTACCAGCACCAGGAAGATCAGGAAAAACTAGAGCAGATCCATTTGGTATTTCCCATGGGGGGATTTGAACCCTGGACTCGCATGCTACAGAGCACCAGTCCTTTCCACTGGGCCACCGTGCTGCTCAGAAAATAATCTTTGTCAAAGTCAGTGATATTACTACCAGCACCTATGGGAAGATTAGGAAAAAACTAGATCAGGTGCATTTGCAATTTCCCATGGTGGGATTAGAACCCTGGACTCCCATGTTGTAAAGCACCAGCCCTTTCCACTGGGCTACCATGCTGCTCACAAAGTAACATTTGCCTACGTCATTGATATTACTACCAACACCAGGAAGATCAGGAAAAACTAGAACAGGTCCATTTCATATTTCTCATGGTGGGATTAGAACCCTGGACTCACATATTGCAAAGCGCCAGTCCTTTCCACTGGGCCACCATGCTGCTTGGAAGATAACTTTTGGCAAAGACCACCCGAGCAACGAGTATACTCGCTCATCACTACAGCCTACAGCTTCATGGCCATCTCTTTGTCTAGTAAAGTGTTAATAATATAATAACAGTAAATTTTTATTTATATAGCGCCAACATATTCTGCAGCGCTGTACAATTATAGTGGGGATTTGTACAGACAATAGACATTACATCATAACAATAAACACAGATCAAAACCGATACAAAGAGGAATGAGGGCCCTGCTGCTCGCAAGCTACAAACTATGAGGAAAAGAGGAGACACAAGAGGTGGATGGTAGCAATTGCTTTCGTTATTTGGACCAGCCATAGTGTAAGGCTCAGGTGTTCATGTAAAGCTGCATGAACCAGTTATCTGCCTAAATATGTAACAGTATAGGCACAGGGGGCTACTAACTGCATAAAATGTATGAGATCATGATGTGAGGAACCTGATTACGGTTTAACTTATATGAATGGGCCACACAGGGATAGTTAGGTTAATGCGTTGAGGTGGTAGGCCAATCTGAACAAATGAGTTTTTAGGGCACGCTTAAAACTGTGGGGATTGTGAAGTCTTGGAGACGGGAGTGGGAGGTTCTGATTATTGAGAATGCTAACCTGAGGTCATTAGCGGGGTGGAGGGCACGGGTAGGGTGGTAGACTGAGACCAGGGAGGAGATGCAGGGTGGTGCTGAGCCATGGAGTGCTTTGTGGATGAGGGTAGTAGTTTTGTACTGGATTCTGGAGTGGATGGGTAACCAGTGTAATGACTGGCACAAGGTAGAGGCATCGGTGTAATGGTTGGTGAGGAATATGATCCTGGCTGCAGCATTCAGGACAGATTGGAGCGGGGAGAGTTTGGTAAGAGGGAGGCCAATTAGTAGAGAGTTACAATAGTCCAGACGAGAATGAATAAGTGAAAGAGTTTTTGCAGAGTCGAAAGTAAAAAAAGGGTGAATTCTAGAAATGTTTTTGAGGTGCAGATAACAAGAGCGAGACAGTGATCGGATGTGGGGGTGAATGAAAGCTCGGAATCAAGTATGATCCCAAGGCAGCGGGCATGTTGCTGGGGAGTAATGGTGGAACCGCACACGGAGATGGCAATGTCAGGCAAAGGTAAGTTAGTAGAGGGAGAGAACACGAGGAGGTCAGTTTTTGACAGGTTCAGTTTCAGATAAAGGGAGGACATGATGCAAGAGAAAGCGTTAAGACAAAGCGCTGTATTTTCTAAAAAGGCAGGCGTGATAACAGGAGAAGTGTATAATTGGGTGTCGTCAGCATAGAGATGGTACTGGAGCCCAAATCTACTGATTGTATACCGCCCCTATTGGACAACAAAGCGAAGAGGAGGGGGCCTAGGACGGATCCTTGAGGAACCCCAACAGTAAGGGGAAGATGAGAGGAGGAACCAGCAAAAGATACAGTGAAGGATCGGTCAGAGAGATAGGAGGAGAACCAAAAGAGAACGGTGTCCTTAAGGCCGATGGAGCAGAGCATAGTGAGGAGGAGCTGATGATCCACAGTGTTGAATGCTGTGGAGAGATCCAGGAGAATTAGCTTGGAGTAGTGACCATTAGATTTAGCTGTAATTAGATCATTAGAGACTTTAGTGAGGGCAGTTTCAGTAGAGTGTAAAGAGCGGAAACCAGATTGAAGAGGGTCTAGAAGAGAGTTATCTGAGAAATACAAGGTAAAACAGGAGTGGACCAAGCGTTCAAGGAGTTTAGAGATGAAGGGAAGATTAGAGACAGGTCTATAGTTAGCAGCACAGTTTTGGTCGAGGGATGGTTTTTTAGGTAATGGATGTATGATGACATGCTTAAATGAGGAGAGAAAGATACCGGAAGACAGAGAGAGGTTGAATATTTTTGTTAGGTGAGGGGTGTCAACCAGGGAAAGAGACTGGAGGAGATGTGATGGAATGGGGTCACTGGTGCAAGTGATCGGGCGAGAAGATGCAAGGAGCCTGATTATTTTTTCTTCTGTGTCTGGTTCAAAGTCAGAGAGTGAACTAGATGCAGTGGGGGAGGGAGGACAGTGCATGGTATGAGGGGATTGGGAGATGATTTCTTGTCAGATATGGACAATTTTTCTTTGAAGTAATTGGCCAGATCGTCAGCAGTATTCATTTATTTTAAGAGCAAATATAATGGCATCGATTAAGTGAGATAGGTAGAATCTTACATCTTTGGAATGTGCATCAGTGGAGCTACACACCAGTGCGTTTTCTAATTTCCCGTACCAACAGAATCTGAGAAATGGATTACTACTTAACCGAGTCATACAGATACTTCATGTTTGGGCTTAAATTAATACACAGATCATGCTCGGAAGAATGGTAGTTCCATCTTCGCTATACGAGGTTCAATCCCAGAGCTATGATGGCTATGAGTTTTCAGTAAGTTTTTGTCCCGCTTAGAAAAGAGGAGTGCATTTCATAACTCAGCCCACTCAGTGATGTCATGACCAGAGGGTATATCTTGAACCTGCTGAGTTATGAGTGAGTGTTTTGCCCAGTAACAGAAGCTCTGCAATTTGATCTGATGCATTGGGATGTATCGTCCGTGCCCCGCCACAGGGCCTGCCATTATCTGAGAAAACTGTAAGTGATTTTCCTCTTTAATTCCTTTTATTTTGTAATTGGTCTGTACATACTATAATTGTCTCATCTTGTAAAATCGCTTTTTTATACCTTTTGTAAATACTGCCTAATATTTTTTTGAGTAAAAGCTATAATATTTACTAGCTTCGTTTTCATTGCTCTAAAACATACCTCCAACGTCCTCTGAAGTAAATTACGCTACTGATTGGATTGTCTCCTGACCCACTACTAATCATAGGAATAGGAGCTGGTGGCAACAGAGCGTACTGAGCTTGTTGGGTATAGCTGGCAGCGACAGAAGGGGGTTTATAAGATTATTGCCCGGCTGCGGCAGGGAAAAGGTATATCACCCTCAATGCAGTGTGCCCGATAGCCAGTACACAAGCAGGCAGCCTTTCTGGTGACTAATTATCCTAGGTGCAGTTCCCTGACTGACCTGAGGGTAAGGGGGCACCAGAGAGCTGCAAGTTCCAAGCCGGAAGTGGGAGATTATATATATATATATCCATGAAGAAAGAACTGGGGCAACTAAACACCCCCGGTTCATGACATATTGGTGGCAGCGATGGAATAATCAAAAATATTCCCCCTGTGATTCATGACATATTGGTGGCAGAGCGGTGGGATAACAAAGCATTAGTGATCTGGTTTGAGCAATCATTCCTCTCACTAAAAACTTGCACAGTTCTTGCGAGGACTCTGCGCAAAAAGTTTTGGAGAACAAACTCAGTGTTTAATAGTCCTGAGACAATAGTGTGTATAAGCGGTTAGCTCCTCCCTTTCCCTTTGTTTTTCTATCTTATCTTTTCTTTGGCAATGATGACTACGCCTGGGGAAGGCTGGTATAAGCAGCATAACAAGGACACCCTTATTGCCCTCTGCGGGCAGGGATAGATTGATGCCACGGGCAAAAACAAAAGCCAACTGTTCGCGGCTCTGGTGCAACTGGAAATCGATCAGAGTCCAGCGGACGCAGAAGCCAGCCCAAGCGCAAATGGTGCTGCTGTACAGGTCCATCCGGGGCAAGCCAGCCCTACATACCACCAGGGCAGAGTGGACCCTCACCTGCCGATGGCATTGAAACAACTCCCCGCAGATGATTGTGAAGCACGTCTGAGGCTGATCCAACAATACCAAGAGAAAGCAGAGAAGCAGGAGGCGGAGAGAGCCCAGCGGGAGGCAGAGAGCCCAGAAGGCGGAGAGAGATGAATGGCAGGACCAAGCCGAGCGGGAGTACCAGCTGGAGTTAGCCCTGCTCCAGGGTCCAAGGTCGTCCCAGTCCATCGGCAAGCCCAACAGCGCTCAGATTCCTAAACCTCAGCCAGAGCACTTTCCTGTAAAGGAAAAGGACGGGGACTTGGACCCTTTTCTGCGGGCATTTGAGAAAGTCTGAAGACAGTACCAGCTACTTGGGACCGAATGGGCCCGATATCTAACCCCAGGCCTCAAAGGCAAAGATCTGGTGGCATTTTCTTCTCTCCTGTCAGGCCAAGATAGTGACTATGAGGCCATCGAGCAGGCCCTAATAAAGAAGTACCAGCTCACTCGTGAAGTTTACCGTAAAAAGTTCCGAAACCTCAACGTGGTCCACACGACAGTTATAGCGATGTGGTGCATGGACTCAGGACCCAATTTGACCAGTGGATCCAATGACTGTCAGTGACCACCTTTGAGCAGCTGCGGGACCTGATGATCAAGACCAATTCCTACATCTTTTCCCAGCTGAGGTGTGACAGTTTGTGATGGACCAAGAGCCAATAGACGTGGAGAAAGCAGCGCAGATTGCCGATGCCTATGAGGCCGGCCAACCGTAAATCGTAAGTGCGGAAGCCAGTCACCGCCAGCTGGAGGTAAGCCTGCAACCAACCCCAGTGCCCCTGCCAGCCAACTCACCGGACGCCCTGTCCCCTTTGCCAACACCAGGCCTACATCAGACCTTCGCAAGTGTTTTTGTCTGAAATAGGACTGGTCATATCAGCGTCACCTGTCCAGAAAAGCAGAAGAACCCCCAGTCAAGGCCTCAGGGCCTAATGCAGCAGTTCTTTTTGTGGGTGGGGTGGTTGGGAGGGTCTGTGACAATGTTGTGCAGCACGTCACTGTGGGGGGTCACGTCGCTAGAGGTCTCAAGGACACCAGGGCTGAACGAACCATCATCCGACCCGAACTGGCGGTCCCTAAAGAGATTATTCCGGGGAAAACCTTGACTGTCACCCAGATTGGGGGCATCTGCTGTCCCTTGCGGATAGCCCGGGTTTTTATAGATTGGGGTGCCAGGAGCGGGTTGAAGGAAGTGGGGTTGTCCGATAACTTGCTCACCGGTTTTCTTGGGGACTGATTTGGGGAGAATGCATATTACGTCCCTCATCCCCCTACCCAGTCTGGTACTAAGGGTGATGCTAATGCTGATGATTATGATGGGAAATTGCATGCGTTACCTGAGAGTGATTTATCTCATACTGATGATGATGGTAAAAATGTGCCTGTTTTACCTGCTGTCCATTTATCTTCTAATGATGATGTGTCTACAGGTGCAGGAGTGCTCAGCCACGTCACTCTGCTGGGTGAAATGGCTGAGGAACCCCTAACAGGAGCAAGCGATGGTGCTGAGGGAAATGGGGAGATGCGTGGGAACCGTGAGGAAGGTGATGCCGTACAACTGACCAGTGCCACAGAGGAAGGTAACTGCCCCATAAGCAGCACTGTTCCTGAGGTGATGGGGTTGGATGGGGAGGTAGAGTCCATAGCAGCACCGGCTGATGGATCTGTGGAAATCCTCGGGGAGACAGTCTACGTAGCTGCTGTCACCCGCAGTCAGAGTGCCCGGAACGCAGATAACGTTCTGCCTTCTGTATCCTCCTCAGTCAAAGGGGTGACTGGGACCTGCTCTGGGTCCATTTCTGGTTCAGAGGGGTCCCGTGGGGACCCTGATGTCCCTTTTAGCTGCCCCTAGCCAGAAGTTCCAGGCCGCTCTGCACTCAGATACCAGCCTGGAGAATTTGAGACACCTCGCCGAGACGCCCACCCCCGTGACTGATAAGGAGAGGGTGTTCTGGGAATGAGGGAGGTTGTACCGGGAGACAGTTACAGGTCAATCCCAAAAGGGCAGGTTGAAGGAAATACAGCTGGTCATCCCGCATCAATTCAGGAGCGGTTGCGGATTGCCCATGAGATCCCACTCGCTATACACTTAGTTTTGCTGATACCTAAGGCCCGGCTGTCTCAACACTTCTATTGGCCCAAGATGGGGACAGATGTGTCAAACTACTGCCGCTCCTGTATCACCTACCAAAGAGTGGGGAAGGCAGGGCCTGCTCTTAAGGCTCCCCTGGTCCCTTTGTCAGTGATAGAGGAGCCTTTCCAGAGGATCGCGGTGGACATTGTGGGCCCGCTGGCCGTCCCCAGCAGCTGTGGAAAGCAATACGTCCTCACTGTGTTTTCTGAAAAAAAAAATAAAACAAGGCCGTATAGCTCATTCATAGAAATGATAGTAGCAACCAAAATGCAAATATGGACTACAGAGCAGTAGATAAAGAGAATTTTATTGCCAATTATTAATAACATACATTAACCCCTTAGTGACAGAGCCAATTTGGTACTTAATGACCGGGCCAATTTTTGCAATTCTGACCACTGTCACTTTATGAGGTTATAACTCTGGAACGCTTCAACGGATCCCGCTGATTCTGAGACTGTTTTTTCGTGACATATTGTACTTCATGTTAGTGGTAACATTTCTTCGATATTACTTGCGATTATTTGTGAAAAAAAAACGGAAATATGGCAAAAAATTTTAAAATTTTGCAATTTTCAAACTTTGTATTTTTATGCCCTTAAATCATAGAGATATGTCACGAAAAATAGTTAATAACATATCCCACGTCTACTTTACATCAGCACAATTTTGGAAACAACATTTTTTTTTGTTAGGGAGTTATAAGGGTTAAAAGTTGACCAGCAATTTCTCATTTTTACAACACCTTTTTTTTTTTTTAGTGACCACATCACATTTGAAGTCATTTTGAGGGGTCTATATGATAGAAAATAATGAAGTGTGACACCATTCTAAAAACTGCACCCCTCAAGGTTCTCAAAACCACATTCAAGAAGTTTATTAACCCTTTACGTGCTTCACAGAAAAACAATGTGGAAGGAAAAAAATGAACATTTAACTTTTTTTTGCAAACATTTTAATTCAGAACAATTTTTTTTATTTTCACAAGTGTAAAAACAGAAATGTAACCATAAATTTTGTTATGCAATTTCTCCTGAATACGCTAATACCCCATATGTGGGGGTAAACCACTGTTTGGGCGCACCACAGAACTTAGAAGTGAAGGAGCGCCGTTTGACTTTTTCAATGTAGAATTGGCTGGAATTGAGATCGGACGCCATGTCACGTTTAGAGAGCCCCTGATGTGCCTAAACAGTGGAAACCCCCCACAAGTGACACCATTTTGGAAACTAGACCCCTTAAGGAACTTATCTAGATGTGTGGTGAGAACTTTGAACCCCCCAGTGCTTCACAGAAGTTTATAACGTAGAGCCGTGAAAATAAAAAAAATCGCATTTGTTTACACAAAAATGATCTTTTCGCCCACAAATTTTTATTTTCACAAGGGTAACAGGAGAAATTAGACCACAAAAGTTGTAGTGCAATTTCTCCTAAATACGTCGATACCCCATATGTTGGGGTAAACCCCTGTTTGGGCGCACCGCAGAGCTTGGAAGTGAAGGAGCGCCGTTTTACTTTTTCAATGTAGAATTGGCAGGAATTGAGATTGGACGCCATGTCGCTTTTGGAGAGCCCCTGATGTGCCTAAACAGTGGAAACCCCCCACAAGTGACACCATTTTGGAAACTAGACCCCTTAAGAAACTTATCTAGATGTGTGGTGAGCACTTTGAACCCCCATGTGCTTCACCAGAAGTTTATAACGTTGAGCCGTTGAAAAAAAAAAACAAAAAAACAAAAAAAACACATTTTTTCTACAAAAATTATCTTTTTGCCCCCAAATTTTTATTTTCACAAGGGTAAAAGGAGAAATTAGACCACAAAAGTTGTAGTGCAATTTCTCCTGAGTACGTCGATACCCAATATGTGGGGGTAAACCACTGTTTGGGCGCACCGCACAGCTTGGAAGAGAAGGAGCGCCGTTTTACTTTTTCAATGTAGAATTGTCTGGAATTGAGATCGGACGCCATGTCACGTTTAGAGAGCCCCTGATGTGCCTAAACAGTGGAAACCCCCCACAAGTGACCCCATTTTGGAAACTAGACCCCCCATGGAACTTATCTAGATGTGTGGTGAGAACTTTGAATGCCCAAGTGGTTCACAGAAGTTTAGAATGCAGTCGTGAAAATAAAAAAAAATTTCCACAAAAAAGATTTTTTAGCCCCCAAGTTTTTATTTTCACAAGGGTAACAGGAAAAATTGGACCCCAAAAGTTGTTGTCCAATTTATCCCGAGTACGCTGATGCCCCATATGTGGGGGTAACCCACTGTTTGGGCGCACAGCAGAGCTCAGAAGGGAGGGAGCACCATTTGACTTTTTGAGCGCAAAATTGGCTGTCGTGTTTGGAGACCCCCTGATGTACCTAAACAGTGGAAACCCCCCAATTCTAGCTCCAACCCCAACCCACCCCGAACCCTAATCCCAACCCGATCCATAATCCTAATCACTAACCCTAACGATAATCACAACCCTTACCCCAAAACAACCCTAATCTCAACCCGAACCTCAAACCGAACCCTAATCCCAATACACCCCTAAATCACAACCCTAACCTTAACCCTAATCCCAAACCTAACCCTAATCCCAAGCGTAACCCTAATGCCAACCCTAACACCAACCCTAATCCAAACCCTAACCCTAATCCCAACTCTAACCCTAACTTTAGCCCCAACCCTAGCCCTAACTTTAGCCCCAACCCTAAGGCTACTTTCACACTTGCGTCGTTTGGCATCCGTCGCAATCCGTCGTTTTGGACAAAAAACGGATGCTGCAAATGTGCCCGCAGGATGTGTTTTTTGCCCATAGACTTGTATTGCCGACGGATCGTGACGGATGGCCACACGTCGCGTCCGTCGTGCACTGGATCAGTTGTGTTTTGGCGGACCGTCGGCACAAAAAACATTCAATGTAACGTTTTTTTGTACGTCGCGTCCGCCATTTCTGACCGCGTATGCGTGGCCATAACTCCGCCCCCTCCTCCCCAGGACATAGATTGGGCAGCGGATGCATTGAAAAACTACATCCGCTGCCCACGTTGTGCACAATTTTCACAACGTGCGTCGGTATGTCGGGCCGACGCATTGCGACGGCCCCGTACCGACGTAAGTGTGAAAGAACCCCAACCCTAAGATTAGCCCCAACCCTAACCCTAAATTTAGCCCCAACCCTAACCCTAGCCCCAACTGCTCTTCTCCTGCCGGCCGGCAGATGGCGTCAGATGGCGGGCGCACTGCGCATGCGCTCGCCATTTTCTTTTGCCAAGAAGACCAGGAGGAGCAGCAGGAGGACCCAGGGACACCGGTAAGTATGATAGGGTCCCCGAATACTCCTATTTCTCTGTCCTCTGATGTGCGATCACATCAGAGGACAGAGAATTACACTTTGATTTTTTGATTTATTTTTGCGGTCGCCGGTAAACAGTTAATTACCGGCGATCGCAAAACAGGGGTCGGTAAAACCGACCCCGATCATGTTCTTTGGGGTCTCGGCTACCCCCGGCAGCCGAGACCCCAAAGATTCTCCCGGTGCCGGCCGGCGCACTGCGCCCGCCATTTTGAAGATGGCGGCGCCCATCGGGAGCCACGAGGAGCACCGGGGTAGACAGGTAAGTATTGGGGGGCTAGAAACACCAGAGAACATATGGAGTCTAAGTCCCATTTATCCAGAAATATAGGTACAAATCTTTATTAGTAAGACCATAAATTACAAAACAAGTACACATAATACATCATAAATTGTTACAGACATATAATACTCATAAAGGAACCAAAGGGCAGCACTGAAAAAAGTCACTGCAAGGCGGCAGCTCCTATGAATCCCTGCCAGTTATAAAATCTTAAACTGCCAGTAGTGCATCATGTAAGGGTGAAAGACACCAAATGAACCAGATGGCTAATTCTCTATCCGTTAACCTCCCATAGTGGGATACTACGTGCCAAGTGCGGCTACTACCCTGTTTCCCCGAAAGTAGGACCCCCCCGAAAGTAAGACAGGGTGGGGGTTTCGGGGGGGTCCTCCAATGTAAGGCCTCCCCCGAATGTAAGGCAGGGTTGGGGGGGCCGCTGTGAAATGTAAGGCCCTTACCTTTGGGCCGCCGCTGTGTCCTCAGGTGCAGCTGGGTGGGTCCAGCGCTCATGGGGTTAACTCGCCGTGTTAACCCCGCAATCCGCCCAGCTCAACAGCTCATTGGCCGCCCCTGCTCCCCACGTCACCGCCGGCCCCCGGCTCGAGCGCTGATTGGCCAATCAGCTCGAGTGCTGATTGGCCCAGCAGCTCGGGCTGTAATTGGCCGCCCCAGCCCCACGTCACCGCTGTTTCCCTGCTGATTGGCACAGCGTTCCCTGCAGCACAGGCCTTCCGCACCCACAGCCGCACCGCAGAGGAAAACGTCTAGCATTTAAAAACCAAGTATGGAAACATGTACTGTATAGGGTATGGGGCTGTGTGCAGTGGGATACGGCACTGTTATGGGGTATGGGGCTGTGTGCAGTGGGATACGGCACTGTTATGGGGTATGGGGCTGTGTGCAGTGGGATACGGCACTGTTATGGGGTATGGGGCTGTGTGCACTGGGATACGGCACTGTTATGGGGTATGGGGCTGTGTGCAGTGGGATACGGCACTGTTATGGGGTATGGGGCTGTGTGCAGTGGGATACGGCACTGTTATGGGGTATGGGGCTGTGTGCAGTGGGATACGGCACTGTTATGGGGTATGGGGCTGTGTGCAGTGGGATACGGCACTGTTATGGGGTATGGGGCTGTGTGCAGTGGGATACGGCACTGTTATGGGGTATGGGGCTGTGTGCAGTGGGATACGGCACTGTTATGGTATGCAGGCAGAGGGTATACGGCAATTACCGTACAGTACCGTACCGTAGTGTGTTACTGTTACCGTACTTTGATTTGTTGTCTGCTTTCCAGTTGAACGGTGTAACGTTAAGTACTGTACTGAATTTGAAAATTGTCATTTTTTTTTCCAGCTAATGTAAGACCTCCCCCGAAAGTAAGACAGGGTGGGACTTTTTGGGGTAAAATTAATGTAAGACAGGGTCTTACTTTCGGGGAAACACGGTACCATACTCAGTCAGGTTCAATGTCTCTTACCCATGGGACAGGGATACCAGGGTCACCGCCGCGGCCCCAACGCGCGTTTCGCGTCGGCTTCGTCAGGGGGCAGTGCAGTGCGTTGTTTGAGACTCACATATATAGTACCAGAAGTCCGGAAACAGGTGTCCCTAATAGCGGCGCATGTACCCCGTCGGTCTCGTCGGGAGCTGCATATATCTCTAAAGAAATGGGAGACGGAGTTGGTACAAAACAAAACCATGTGAGAAACAATGATTGGAAAAGTGGAAGATCTAACATGTATTATGTGTACTTGTTTTGTAATTTATGGTCTTACTAATAAAGATTTGTACCTATATTTCTGGATAAATGGGACTTAGACTCCGCATGTTCTCTGGTGTTTCTATATAATATTGGAGTGTCCTCTATTGAATGTTTATCTTGGTCTTGTCGCTTTAACAGTACTATTAGGATGTGTAAAAGACCAAGTACTTTGGTGTCCATTGTGGGATGGTTTTAAAGTATTGGGGGGCTACCTGGGACCCCATTTCTCTGTCCTCTGATGTGCGATCACATTGGAGGACAGAGAAATTAAAAAGAAATCGCGTTTTTTTTTTTGCGATCGCCGGTAAACGGTTAATTACCGGCGATCACAAATGCGGGGTCGGTAAAAACCCCCCCGAATCATGTTCTCTGGGGTCTCGGCTACCCCCGGCAGCCGAGACCCCGGAGAAAATCCGACTCTGGGGGGGCGCCATTTACTTTTTCCACAGCACCGTTAATTAACAGTGCTGTGGTTTAAGTACCCTTAGCGGCCGCCGTTAAAAAGCCTATCGGCGGTCGTTAAGGGGTTAAAAATATATATATTTTTTTAAGACAAACTTATGGACAAAAAGTAGATTAATGGGGTAGTGACACCTAAGTGCCACGTCCAAAGGTCGGTTGGTTAAATAAATCAGAGAGGCACATAAGAATATATACATGATGTTTCCATGATTAATTAGTTGATTAATAAAAAGCAGCACAATAGGTATTAGGAATAGCAGTAAAAGTGATAATTGTGAATATTCACAATGACTCCAATTCAAATATAAAGTGAGAAGTGCAGAACAAGGTTAGATAGAGACTATCTCATAGAAGCCCAAATATTATGCCATTCCAAGAAAGCTAAACAAGTCAAATCATGACTGCTGTAATGACAGATGGAAGACATACAGATATTGCTGATATAAGTGGTAAGATCAGAGCACCATTGGTAAACCAACCTCAAAGCAGGACGTGGAAGAGGAACCCCCAACGCGCGTTTCGCTGTAATGCTTCTTTGGGGGGCGTGGTGTCCAAATGTAAATTGCAGGTATTTATAGAAAATGATAACAAATGATCCAAATGAGCAGCATCATGTGGCGCTTCCGATGTCACAGCGCTGACCGGAAGCCAAGGCCCCGGCGTCCGACGTCATCAACTCACGCCCGCAAAGCGGGCAGAAAGCCAAAGACGTCACATGGACGCGTAACCACGGCAACAGACGAACGTAGGCCAGGGAAAGCGCACACCGCAGGGAAGCTCGGACATAGAAGAACGCTGGAGTAATTGTGGGCGGATAAAGTGGGATGCATCAAATAATACAGGACAAAAGACATAAAACAGCTAGTCAAGAGGACACATACCATGTCACTGGTCAGAGGGTAGCACCCATAATGTGAAAAGGAAAAAGGTGCAAAGTGAGAAAATAAGTGCTGGAAGAAAGAAAAAAAAAAGAAAATAATATGGGAATGTAAATGTGCAAACATTAGCATATTAATGTAATAAACATGGCTATTCTGCAAAGTGTTAAGAAGATTGTTCTAAAAGAATAAAAAATAATGATTATAAAAAAAAGTGAGCAATGCACATATAAAAGGCCGTGTGTGCAGTTACATAGGAAAAAAATCATAGAAAGTCTAAATAACTTGTGATGATAGAACTAACAAAATATCCTCAGACATATTATATTAGAAAATACAGAATGAATAAATAAAGATACCAAAAAGCCATGGATAAATAATAAAATGGACACACAGTCATAAGTGTATACACATGACGTGGATATGACAATAGGAGATGCTGTAATCCAATTTCTTCTCCCTCTCCTGGAAATATGGAATGGAGGAGGATACGCCACGCAAGGTCACCAACCCAAACAATTACACACAAAAAACCTGCAGCAAAGCAGGAAAAAGGTGAGAATTAAAATCAAATAAAGACAGACACAATACAGATATTACAAATATGGAGCAAAACTAAGGGTCTCATTGAGTTCTTTTGGACGAATGCAATCGATTTTGAAAATCCAGCGAGTTTCAAGTTGGGCCAAATTCTTCTTGCGATCACCACCACGTTTGCCAGGTAAAATGCAGTCAATGCCACGAATCCTTAAGCGTTTGCTGTTGCAGCCATGCATCAACATAAAATGTCTCGCTGTCGGTTTTAGTTGTTCATTTGTCTGGCTTTCAGCGGCATTCTGGATATTGCGAACATGTTCCCTCACCCTTACACGTAGCTGGCGAGAGGTGAGGCCAACAAGGGCAGGGAGCATAATAGATCACGTTCTCAGTAGAACAAGCAATATGATGTGTGATCTTACATTCTTTTGACCCATCACTAAAACTAAAAGAGAAAGAACGTTCCAGATTTTTAGATGCTGCAGTTTTGCAGGGAAAGTACCCCCATCTCCGATTTTTTGCACCGAAGATACCCTCCGGTAGATGGCCTTTATAGCTATGGCTAAGAAAGTTCTTTAAATTTTGATTTCTCTGATGTGTGATGGAAGGTGAAAAGGAGATATACTCAGCCAAAACTCGATCCTGTCTGATTAATGGACAATACTTTCCCAAAGCCGTTCTGACTGTTGATGAATTATTAGAAAAAGTGGAGATAAATCTCACCCGAGGACGGGAAAAAGGCTTCGTCTTGGTTTTTAAAAGATCTTCTCTCTTCACAACTGATGCCTTCTTCTTGCAATTTTGAATAATGCGTCTGGAATACCCACGTTCCTCAAAGCATTCATGCAAATCAGCAACTTGTTTTTGATATGTAGTCTCTTCTGAGCAGATTTGTATTGCAATAAAGGAATTGGCCGTATGGTATATTCTTCTTGAGATGTGCAGGATGGGTTGAGGAGGTATGCAGTATGCTGTTGACTGATGTTTTCTTCCGAAAAAGATCACTTTGTAAGAATCCATCCTTCCCTTCATAGATCCTCACTGTGGTAGACTATGCTACCCAGAGGCAGTGGCTCTGTCCTCAACTAGGATGGATAAGGTGGCGGATGCCCTGTTAGCTATCTTTTCACGGGTGAGATTTCCCAATTCATGTCTTGCCTAATGAAGGCTCTCTAAGAAAATGCAGGTGAAGCATCTGGTATCGAGCGCGCAACACCCCCAGACCAATGGTTTGTGTGAGCGCTTAAACGGTACCCTCAAACAGATACTAAGCATGCTGGTTGAGACCCAAGGACGCGACTGGGAGCGGTACCTCCCACACCTGCTGTTCGCTTACCGAGAGGTTCCGCAGTCCTCGACGGAATCCTCCCCCTTTGAGCTCTTGTACGGCAGGCGAGTCCGGGGACCCCTTGGGTTGGTAAGGGAATCCTGGGAAGAGCCGAAACCTTCAGAAGTGTCCATTGTGGAGTATGTCATGCGCTTCCGTGACAAAATGCAGACCTTGACGCAGTTGGTGCATGACAACATGGTACAGGCCCAGGCTGATCAGAAGCACTGGTACGACTAGGACGCCCAGGAGCAGCCCTACCAGGTGGGTCAGAAGGTGTGGGTGCTGGTTCCCGTACCGAAGGATAAGCTTCAGGCAGCCCGTACGTCATGCACCAACAGCTCAACCCAGTTACCTACGTGGTCATGCTTGACCACGCTCAGGTTAGGCGAAAGGCCTTACACGTCAATATGATGAAGGCTCATCACAAACGTGAAGACTGCCTCCTACCGGTCTGCAACCTGCCCGAAGATGGAGAGGAAGAACCACTCCTGGACATGCTGGCCCAAGCCAAGGCCGGTGGGTCCATCGAGGAGGTGGAGGTAAGAGCCTTGCTATCCGAACCCCAGCGGTCGCAGTTGCGGACCACACTGGAACCCTTCCGGGCTGTGTTCACCAACACACTTGGAAGGACTGAGTTAGCGATCCACTAGGTGGATACCCGAAATCATGCCCCACTACGGTGAACACTATTGGATCTCCGACGAGGTGCAGCAGGTTATGCGCCAGGAGATCAATGAGATGTTACAGCTGGGGGTGATTCAACAGTACAAAAGCACGTGGGCCTCACTTGTAGTCATCATGTCAAAGAAGGATCGGACCATCCGGTTCTGTGTGGACTACAGGGGGGATCAATGCCATCACAGCCTCGGACGTGTGCCCAATGCCGCGCATAGAGGAGCTGTTTAAGCACATAGCTGGCGCAAAATATTTGTCCATAATGGATTTGAGACTGGGATATTGGAAGATTCCCCTGAGCTCCGAGGCACAGAAGTCTGCCATTATCACCCCTTTCAGACTGTACAACTCCACGGTCATGCCATTCGGCATGAAGAATGCCACTGCCACTGGCGTACCTGGATTACATTGCAGTCTTCAGTCTCTCCTGGGAGGAACACCTGAAGGATCTCCAGGAGGTGCTCAGGCGAATTCAAGCAAGCTTGACCATCAAGCTGTGAAAAAGCCAGATCGGCATGAGAGAGGTCCACTACCTGGAACACAGGGTAGGCGGGGGTTCTATGAGGTCAGAGCCTGGGAAAGTGGACGCTATCGCGTCCCGGCCCACCCCCAGGACCAAGAAACAGGTGATGTCCTTCCTGGGCACTGCAGGGTACTATTGGCACTTCGTACAAAACTATAAAAGCCTTGCAAAACTCTTGACGGACCTCACCAAGAAGAAGCTACCCCAGTCGACTGGACAGACGGCTGTGAGGTAGCTTTCCGGGCATTGAAAACAGCCTTGAGCAGTTCTCCGGTGCTAAAAGTTGTCAACAGCAGTCGGCTGTTCCTGGTACAGACCGACGCCAGCGAGTTTGGCCTCGGTGCTGTGCTCAGCCAGATGGACTCAGGGAACAGAGAGCACCCCGTGGTGTACCTGAGCCGGAAGCTTCTGCCAAGGGAAGTGGCCTATCCCACCATCGAGGAGTGCCTTGCCATGGTTTGGGCCCTGCGACGTTTGCAGCCCTACCTGTACGGACGTGCCTTCACTGTGGTGACAGACCACAACCCCCTGGGTTGGCTGCACACCGTCTCCAGTACCAACGGAAGGTTGCGACGCTGGAGCCTTGCCCTCCAACAGTACAACTTTACCGTGAAACACAAAAAGGGCAGCAAGAATGGCAGATGCATTGTCCTGCAGGGGTGAACCTGCTGAGGTGCGCATGAGGGAGTACCGAGAGGTCCTGACTCCATAGCGCAGTCCAAAAGGGGGAGGTGTCAGGAAATAGGACATATTTGGGTCTATATTATCACGTACACTGAGCTCTGCTTCATTCATTAGGTCTGTGTAAGGTACACATGCTGCAGCTGTGGTCCCCCTCACAGACCCTCCTTCTCCCTGCACTAAATAGCTTTTCCCCCTAAGGCCGGCGTCACACTCGGCGTAAGACAATACGGTCCGTATATTACGGCCGTAATACGCTGAAAAGTCCCCAAAATAGTGGTCCGTAGCTCCTCCGTAGGCAGGGTGTGTCAGCGTATTTTGCGCATGGCATCCTCGTATGTAATCCGTATGGCATCCGTACTGCGTGTTTTTCTCACAGGCTTGCAAAACCGACATACGGCTGTACAAGAGATCCATGTGAAAAAAAACCCAAAAAACAAACATACTGTATATATATACATATATATCTATCTCTCTATATATATATATCTCTATCAGTAGACACATATGTATATATATTAATATTTCATACAGCGCAAGATAGCTGTAATTCAATTACCGGCTTTTGCCATCTCCTTCCTAAACCCGACATGATATGAGACATGGTTACATACAGTAAACCATCTCATATCCCCTTTTTTTTTGCATATTCCACACTACGGTTAGTAGTGTGTATATGCAAAATTTGGCCGTTCTAGCTATTAAAATAAAGGGTTAAATGGCGGAAAAAATTGGCGTGGGTTCCCGCACAATTTTCTCCGCCAGAGTAGTAAAGCCAGTGACTGAGGGCAGATATTAATAGTCTGGAGAGGGTCCATGGTTATTGGCCCCCCCTTGCTAAAAACATCTGCCCCCAGCCACCCCAGAAAAGGCACATCTGGAAGATGCGCCTATTCTGGCACTTGGCCACTCATTCCCGTGTAGCGGTGGGATATGGGGTAATGAAGGGTTAATGTCACCTTGCTATTGTAAGGTGACATTAAGCTAAAATTAATAATGGAGAGGCGTCAATTATGACACCTATCCATTATTAATCCAATACTAGTAAAGGGTTAAAAAAACCAAACACATTATTAAAAATTATTTTAATGAAATAAAAACAAAGGTTGTTGTAATAATTTATTCTACGCTCAATCCATCTGAAGACCCTCGCTCTGTAACAAAAAAATAAAAATAAACCAACAATATACATACCTTCGAAGATCTGTAAGGTCCCACGATGTAAATCCATCTGAAGGGGTTAAAATATTTTGCAGCCAGGAGCTCTGTTAATGCAGCGGTGCTCCTGGCTGCAAAACCCTGGGGAATGAAGGTAAAGTAGGTCAATGACCTATATTTACCTTCATTTGCGGTGAGGCGCCCTCTGCTGGTTGTTCCTCGAGCGTGAGAACTTTCCTAGAAAGCTCCCAGGCTTCAGTTCATATGAGGGCGCCCTCTGCTGGTTGTCCTCATATGAACTCGAGCCTGAGAGCTTTCTAGGAACGTTCCCACGCTCCAGGAACAGCCAGCAGAGGGCGCCTCACCGCAAATGAAGGTAAATATAGGTCATTGACCAACTTTACCTTCATTCCCCGGGGTTTTGCAGCCAGGTGCACCGCTGCATTAGCAGAGCTCCTGGCTGCAAAATATTTTAACCCCTTCAGATGGATTTACATTGTGGGACCTTACAGATCTTCGAAGGTATGTATATTGTTGGTTTATTATTTTTTCTTTGTTACAGAGCGAGGGTCTTCAGATGATTGAGCGTAGAATAAATTACTACAACCTTTGTTTTTATTTCATTAAAATAATTTTTAATAATGTGTGGTTTTTTTTAACCCTTTACTAGTATTGGATTAATAATGGATAGGTGTCATAATTGACACCTCTCCATTATTAATTTGGCTTAATGTCACCTTACAATAGCAAGGTGGCATTAACCCTTCATTACTCCATATCCCACCGCTACACGGGAATGGGAAGAGAGTGGCCAAGTTCCAGAATAGGCGCATCTTCCAGATGTGCCTTTTCTGGGGTGGCTGGGAGCAGGTGTTTTTAGCCGGGGGGGAAATCACCGTGGACCCTCTCCAGGCTATTAATATCTGCCCTCAGTCACTGGCTTTACTACTCTGGCGGAGAAAATTGTGCGGGAGCCCACGCCAATTTTTTCCGCCATTTAACCCTTTAATTTAAGAGCTAGAACGGCCAAATTTTGCATATACACACACTAATAAGATTACTAGTGTGGAATATGCAAAAAAAAATGGGGATATGAGATGGTTTACTGTATGTAAACCATGTCTCATATCATGTCGGGTTTAGGAAGGAGAAAGCAAAAGCCGGTAATTGAATTACCGGCTTTAAAGCTATCTAGCGCTGTATGAAGTAATAATATATATACATATAGGTGTCTCACTGACATATATATACCTATTCTATGTGTACACATTTATTCTACCTATTCTACTGTAAGCTGTCAGTGTGATTTTACTGTACACCGCACTGAATTACCGGCTTTTCTCTCTAACACCGCTGCGTATTTCTCGCAAGCCACACTGCTGGTCCGTGTGTAATCCGTATTTTTGGGGCTTCCATAGACTTTTATTGACGTTTTATTTGCGCAATACGGTGACAAACGCAGCATGCTGCGATTTTCTACGGTCGTAGAAAGCCGTATACTGATCAGTAAAATATGGCAGATAGGAGCAGGGGCATAGAGAATAATTGGGACGTTTGTTAGGCGTGTTTTACGGACGTATTTTATGTGCTCATACGTCCGTAAAACTCGCTAGTGTGACGCCGGCCTAACTCTGCCGGCTTGTGTAATCCTATACTCCTTCCCCCTCCCTCAGGAATGTGCAAGTGATCAGAAACCAATGTGCTAGCAGACTCTTTGGTTGTTTTTTTATGGCTTTGAACTGGTTGAAAGCAGCCTACAGCCTCATGTCCATCTCTTTGTCTAGTACAGTGTTCATTTTAAGACTAAATATAATGGCATTAAGTGAGATAGGCGGAAACTTACATTTTTGGAATGTGCATCAGTAGAGCTACACACCAGTGCGTTTTCTAATTTCCCGTACCAACAGAATCCGTAGGAATGCAGTGAGTAAAGGACCTTCGATGACATCGCGGTCACATGAGCGGTCACCTGACCACGACGTCATTGAAGGTCCTTCACTCACTGCATTCTAAGGAACAGAGGGAGACGCTTGCAGCGCTGTGATCCAGGGCCCGTCCGAGGGTGAGTATATCCATGTTTTTTATTTTTATTCTTTATTTTTTACATGAATATGGATCCCAGGGCCTGAAGGAGAGTCTCCTCTCCTCCAGACCCTGGGAACCACACGCCGAAATGCAGGATCGCTCCCTGCACACGCCGTATAAGACGACCCCCGACTTTTGGGACAATTTTTTGGGGTCAAAAAGTAGTCTTATACGCCGAGAAATACGGTATATCCCACTTCCCAGTTACGGTTTGTAACTTGCAGCTCTCTGGCGCCCCCCTTACCCTCAGGTCAGTCAGGGTACTGCACCTAGGATAATTAGTCACCAGAAAAGCTGCCTTACTATGTACTGGCTAATGGGCACACTGCAGCGAGGGCGATATAACTACTCCCACTCAGGCGGGAATAATCAACGCCGTCTGTCGCTGCCAGTTATCCCCAAAAGCGCAGGTCAATTTCCGCTGCCACCAGCTCCTATCTCTGAATTAAGGGGCTAGGAGCCAACCCAATGAGTAGCGTAATTTTACTTCAGAGGACATGACAGTACGTTATAGAGCAAGGAGGAACGAAGCTAGTAATTTTACATATTTTACTGCAAAAGTAGGCAGTGTTTTACAAAAGGATAAAAAGATATTATAAAATGAGACAAGTATACACGTACAGAACAATGACAAATAAAAAAAGGATTAAAGGAAGAAAATAGACTTACAGTTCTTTCATATCATGGCTGACCATGCGGCTGGAGCGGGAGGGGCGATACATGAAGATGCATTACAGATGTGACTGTCAGCTCGACCCTGGGCCCCTGGACAAAGACTGCATTAAAGGGAATCTGTCACCTCATATTTCGTATATAAACTGCGGACACCGCCATCAGGGCTTATCTACAGCATTCTGTAATGCTGTAGATAAGCCCACGATGTAACCTGAAAGATAAAAAAAACAAGCTAGATTATACTCACCCAGGGGTGGTCTGGGTTCGGTCCAGTCCGATGGGTGTCGCGGTCCGGCACCTCCCATCTTCATACAATACAAAGCTGCAATATTTACTAGCTTTGTTTTCCTTGCTCTAAAACGTACCTCCAACGTCCTCTGAAGTAATTTATACTACTGATTGGGTTGGCTCCTGACCTGCTATTAATCATAGGAATAGGAGCTGGTGGCAGCCGAGCGTACTGAGCTTGTTGGGTATAGCCGGCAGTGACAGAAAGGGGTTTATAAGAGTATTGCTCGGCTGTGGCAGGGAAGAGGTATATCTCCCTCACTGCAGCATGTCCAATAGCCAGAACCCGACCGGGCAGCCTACATACTGTACCATAGGTAACATTAAAAATGGTAAACAGAAGCGAAAAGCCATAAAAAATTACACGATTTTTATTGAAACAAATATTTAAAAATATTTTTATAAAATGTAGTTGTTGGTACAAAATGGAGATACGGATATGCAAGAAAAACCACCAAAGAGAAGGTAATCGATTGCCAATAGCTTGATAACAAGTAGAAAAGTTGTCTTCGAGTGTTATTATTAGCAAAAAGGAATAGAGGGCCCGTTATATAAAAGGTAAAGAGGAGCCAAAACCAAGGCCTCCCGATAGGCAAATTTTTTAGGTGCAAAAAAAGAGAGAAAAAAAATTATATATGCTTATGTGCCTCTAATATATGCCATAATTCAACAGGTTTGCTTAAAAGTGCATGTATATATCAGGGAGTACCACAGAATGTGGCAAAAATGTTCTCTCGGGCAAGTTCGTAAACTTTGCCTTTAAGAGAGTTGTTAATTCTGAAAGAATTCACATGAATAAGGCCTAGTGGACTGGCAACATATGGTAAATCAGGTGACGTATTACCCAGATCATTTAAATATGGATATCAAGCATTAAGGAAACATGTTAAAACATTATTTTTAAGAGGTGGCGGCACCCCGACGCGCGTTTTGCATGTAGCTTTGTTCAGGGAAAGTGCACAGAGGCTACCTCCATTGCCATCTGTCCAAAGACATACTGATAGGGAACCTAGATTGTGAGCCCCAATGGGGACAGCAATGATAATGTGTGCAACCTGTAAAGCGCTGCGGAATATGTTAGCGCTATATAAAAAAAAATAAAGATTATTATTATTATTATTATTATTAAATAGGAAGAATGTCTTGTTGTCCCAATCTCCCTCACTGCAACGTGCCCAATAGCCAGTACCCGACAGGGCAGCCTACCTGGCGACTAATTACCCTAGGTGCAGATCCCGACTGACCTGAGGGTAAGAGGGGCGCCAGAGAGCTGTTAGTTCCAAGCTGGAACTGGGATATAAATAAATTCCTGAAGAAACAGCTGGGGCAACCAAACACCCCTGGTTCATGACAGTCTGAGAGGAGAAATGTCATTGACCTCAGAGTTGAAATAAGGACCCAAGTGTACGATGGTGTCATGAACCACAGGAGGGATATTTTTATCATCACCACTGCTGACACCAATGTGTCATGAATCGGGGTTGTTTGGCTGCATCCAGTTCGCTACTGAAGGCGATTTATTTACATCTCACTTCCCAATTCCGGTTTGGAAATTGCAGCTCTCTGGCGCCCCCTTACCCGCAGGTCAGTAAGGGAACTGCAACTAGGATAATTAGTCGCCAGACAGGCTGCCTGCTGTGTACTGGCTGTGGGACACACACTGCATTGAGGGTGATATAACTACTCCCACTCAGACAGGAACAATAATTATCCGTCGCTACCAGTTTTCCCAACAGCTCAGGACACTTCCGCTGCCACCAGCTCCCATTCCTAAATTAATAATGGGTCAGGAGCCAATCCAATTAGTAGCGTAAATTACTTCAGAGGACGTGTAAGTATGTTATAGAGCATGGAGAAAGGAAGCTAGTCATTTTATATGTTTTACTCCAAAAGGTAGGCAGTGTTTATAAAAAGTATAAAAAAATATCATAAAAGGAGACAAGTATCATATGTACAATTACGAAAATAAAAGGGATTAAAGTTAAAAATAAACTTACATTTTATTCATATTATGGCTGACCATGCAGGGCGAGGGAGGGGCGATACATCAAAATGCTTTACAGAGCTTCTCTCAGCTAGCCTCCTGGACAAAAGCTACCACAAAATGAGGTCTCACTATCTTATACTTGTGCCCAAAACAAAGGCACTCCCCCTGTGGTGACCTCACTGGGAGGCTGAATACTCCCCTTCTTGAAGTTATGAAAAACCATCTCTACACATATCTCGGCATATGAACCTTGTAGAAGACAAAATTATCTTTATGCTCACTACGACATGGGGGTTCATTTAAGTAAAAACATGAAGTGGAGAGGTGACCCGCTTACGGAGAAATCCATTCCTTGCATTTCATTGGGTTTTGATCCTAGCGATTTCAGTGAGTTATAGATCTCTCGGTGGACATCCGGAATATGTAACATATCTCGCTATCCCTGATCGGTGCCATTATACGTAACTTTTCAAGAACAAAGAAGACCCATGCGGTTTGAAAGTTGCTGCACCAGTTAAAGATGGTATCAGGCGGAAGGGGGGGATGAGGGGTTTAGAATTACAGAGATGAAAAACAGAGTGAAGAGTGGGGTCAGAAAGCCCACAGTGTGTGTCTGCCATAGGGCTTTGCTTTTGTATCAGCAAATGCAGTGGAAAGTTCCGGAAGTGCAATTTGGACAAGACATTCATCCTATTTCCTGACAGATGGCAATGGAGGTAACCACTGAGCCACTGTGCTGCCTGAGAATTTATTACTAGCCAGACCATCAATAGGACTCTACATTTATGGGAAGGTGAGAAAAAACTAGAGCAGGTCCCATTACAATCACTGACTACAATTTCTAAAGTGAGGTGGAAAACAGGGCCGGACTGGCCATCTGACAGTTCTGGCAAATGACAGAAGGGCCTGTCTGGTCGTGGGCTGCATTGTCTGCTATGTCATTAACAGAATCGGTGTTCTCAAGATACCCATACTGTTAAGACTTGTATTGGTACACAAAGTTGCTGACTCCATCACTTACCCCAGCCACCACGGGTATCATTAGAAATATTGGTCTTGTAGTAAATCTTCCTTTCCTCCATCCAGGATACTAGTAATATATCCCATCTGGTTCATTGGGTCGGAGACAACATAGAGGTCATGAATCACAGGGGGGATATTTTTGATTATTCCACCGCTGCCACCAATATGTCATGAACCGGGGGTGTTTGGTTGCCCCAGTTCTTTCTTCAGAGATTTATTTCCCACTGCCGGATTGAAACTTGCAGCTCTCTGGCGCCCCCTTACCCTCAGGTCAGTCAAGGGAACTGAACCTAGGATGATTAGCCAGAAAGGCTGCCCCAGTCGTGCTATTGGGCAAGCTACCGTGAGGGTGATATACCTATTCCCCACCGCAGCCAGGCAATACACTTAGAAAACCCTTTCCGTAACGGCCAGCTATACGTAACAAGCTCAGTACGCTCTGCTGCCACCAACACCTATTCTTATGATTAATAGCGGGTCAGGAGCCAACCTAATCAGTAGCGTAATTTACTTCAGAGGACGTTGGAGGTACATTTTAGAGCAAGGAAAACAAAGCTAGTAAATATAACTTTTACTCCAAAATGAAATAGGCAGTGTTTACAAAAACGCTATTACAAGATGAGACAATTATTGTATGTACAGAACGATTACAAAATAAAAAAGGGATTAAAGTTGAAAGAAAAAAAAAACACTTACAGTTCTCTCATATCATGGCTCACCATGCGGCTGGAGGAAGGGCGACACATCCCAACAGATTGCAGAGTTTCTGATAGTTGAATTACTGGGCAAAGACTAAAGACTTCCCCTCGTCCCACTTCAGAGTTTCATACCTGGGCCCAAAACCAAGGCACTCCCACTGTGCTGACCTCACTGAGTGGTTGGGGAACTCTCCTTTCTGAACAATTAAGATATACTCTATTACCAATATCTCTTAGGGTGAACCTCGTAGAAGAACAACAAAATTATCATTATGCTCAGCATGACATGGGGGTTCATTTAAGTATAAACACGAAGTGGATACATGACCTGCTTATGGAGAAATCCATTCCTTGGATTTAGTTTGGTTTGGATCCTAGAGATATCACTGGGTTATAGATCTATCAGTGGACATTTGGAATATGGATCTTTTATATCTCTAAATTATTTGGGTCAAGTAATGCCCTACTAAGTGTTTAAATGAACAAAAGAGCAAGTTTCCAACTGCCTTCTTAGGCCAGCTTAGGGCCATAAACTACTCAGTGGGGGCTGCTGGCACACTAGTATCACGATGCATAGAGTGTAGTGAGAAGGAGGGTCAAAAAGCCCCCAGCGTGTGTCTATAAAGCCATGGAACCTTCTTTTAGCATACTCAGAATATGGCATATTTATATTATCGTGACAATGGGCCTGTGTGATTTCAAATGCCAGGACTGAATTTCTGCCACAGTCCGTACCTGCTGCACAGTACCACTCCTCCTGTCCTGTATATATACACACTGCCAGTTTAAGAGATCAAAAGGGAATGCCTCCCTCGCCATGCTTTTTGCACAAGGCTGAGTAGGCCTGCTCACAGCACAGTGGTTTCTGATCACTCACACATTCTTGAGGGAGGATTGAGTATAGGATTACACAAGCCAGCAGAGCGAGGGGGAAAGCTATTTAGTGCAGGGAGAAAGACGGGCTGTGAAAGGGACCACTGCTGCACCATGTGTACCTTACACAGACCTAATGGATGTAGCAGAGCTCAGTATGCGTGATAATATAGAATCAAATATGTCCTATTTCCTGACACCTCCCCCTTTTGGACTGCGCTGAGGCAGGACCTCTCAGTACTCCTCCATGCGCACCTTGGCAGGCTCGCCCCAGCGGGACAATCCATCTGCATTGCCATGTTCGCTGCCCTTTTTGTGTTTCATGGTAAAGTCGTACTATTGTAGGGCAAGGCTCCAGGGTAGCAACCTTCCATTGGTACCAGTGTGCAGCCGGCTCAGGGGGTTGTGGTTGGTCACCATGGTGAAGGATCCAAACCATGGCCAGGCACTCCTTCTCGATGGTGGAATAGGTCACTTCCCTTGGAAGAAGCTTACAGCTGAGATACAACACAGGGTGCTCTTGGTTCCGAGTTCACCTGGCTGAGCACAGCACCAATGCCAAACTCGCTGGCGTCGGTCTGTACCAGAAATGGACAACTGCTGTCGACGGCTTTTAGCGCCGGAGAACTTCTCAGGGCTGTTTTCAAAGCCCGGAAAGCCACCTCATAACCATCTGTCCAGTCAACTGTTTGGGGTAGCTTCCTCCTGGTGAGGTCCGTCAAGGGTTTTGCAAGGCTATTCCAGTTCTGTACAAAGCGCCTATAGTACCCTGCAGTGACCAGGAAGGACATCACCTGTTTCTTGGTCCTGGGGGTGGGCAAGGACACGACAGCGTCCACTTTGTCAGGCTCTGACCTCATGGAGCCCCTGCGTACCCAGTGCACCAGGTAGTGGACCTCGCTCATGCCCATCTGTCACTTTCCCGACTTGATGGTCAGACTGGCTTGGTGAATTTGCATGAGCACCTCCTGGAGATGCTGCAGGTGTTCCTCCCAGGAGAGACTGAAGACAGCAATGTCATCCAGGTATGCCACCGCGTACTTCTCCAGTCCCTGAAGCAGGTGGTTGACCATCCGCTGGAAAGTGGCAGGGGAAGTCTTCATACTGAATGGCATGACCGTGGACTCGTACAGTCCGAAGGGGGTGATAAAGGCAGACTTCTCCTGCGCCTCAGGGGAATCTGCCAATATCCCAGACTCAAATCCATTATGGACAAATATTTTGCGCCAGCTAACCGCTCAAACACCATATCGATGTGCGGCAAGTCAGAAAACATAGTACATAGCAAGTAATGGTAAACTGACTGAACAGAGACCTAGTTTGAACTGGTGCATAACCAAAAACAAGTTTCATAGCAAACATAAATGACTGCACTCAATAATACAACTGAATTTTGGTTATGCACCAGTTCAGACTAGCTCTGTTCAGTTTACCATTACTTGCTATGTACTATTTTTTCTGACTTTAAAACCCCGCCCTTCACCATGCTATGATTTTAATTACATCCAAACACATTTGGTTCCGACCTTCCTATATATACAAGCTTTATCATGACATTAGCCAGAGGTAAGTGTTCACACTAGGCATTCAGGTCAGGGACCCATCCAATTCATGAGATTACCTTGACGTTGGTGGATGGGCTCACATTTTGTGCTAAGCATCTCATGTGTTTTTTCATAGATTTCACAAGCCATTATGCTATTCACATTTCATGTATAGCACATTCATTTGCTTTAGTACAATTGAGTGCAGCCATTGATCTATTTGCTATGAAAGTTGTTTTTGGTTATGCAGCAGTTCAGACTAGTCTCTGTTCAGCCAGTTTACCATTACTTGCTATCTCAGGTTCAGTCACCCCTGTGATGGAGGAGGGTCCGGAAGGCAGACAGTTACCTGCGTTCCGGGCACTCTGACTGCGGGTGACAGCAGCTTCGTAGGCTGTCTCCCCGGGGATTTCTACAGACCCATTAGCCAGCGCGGCTATGGGCTCTACCTCCCCAACACTCCAGGGGCAGTGCTACTTATGGGCCAGTTACCTTCCTCGGTGGCACTGGTCAGTTGCACGGCATCACCTTCCTCACGGTTCCCATGCATCTCCTTATTTCCTGTAGCAACAACGCTTGCTCCTGTTAGAGGTTCCTCAGCCATTTCACCTCGCAGTGACGTGGCTGAGCACTCCTGCATCTGTAGACACATCATCCTTAGGAAATAAATGGTTAGCAGGTAAAACATGCACATCATCATCAGTATGAGATAACTCACTCTCAGGTAATGCATGCAATTTCCCCATCATCATCAGCATTAGCATCACCCTTAGCATCAGATTGGGTAGGGGGGGTCAGGGACGTAATATGCAACCATTCTCCCCAAATCAGTCCCCAATAAAACATCAGTGGGCAAGTTATCAGACAACCCCACTTTCTTCACCCCAATCTATAAACACCTGGGCCTTGGGCAAGTTACAGCGGATGCCCCCAATCCCGGTGACAGGGGCCGCCAGTTCAGGTCGGATGATGGTTCGCTCAGCCCCGGTGTCCTTAAGGCCTGTAGCGACACGGCCCCCCACGGTGACTTGCTGCACATTGTCATAGACCCTCCCAACCGCCCACCCACCAAAAGAACAGCTGCATTAGGCCCTGGCTGGGGGTTCTTCTGCTTCTCCGGATAGTTGGCGCCAATATGACCAGTCTTATTGCAAGTAAAACACTTGCAAAGGTTGATGGTAGGTCTGGTGTTAGCAACGAGGACAGGGCCTCTGGTGTGTTGTCTGGCAGGGGCACTGGGGTTGGTTGCAGGCTTACCCCCTCTCCAGCTGGCAGTGACTGGCTTCCGCACTTCCGATTTACGGTTGGCCTCATAGGCATCGGCAATCTGCGCTGCTTTCATCACGTCTTTGGGTTCTCTGTCCATCACGAACTGTCGCACCTCAGCTGGGCACAGGTGTAGAAATTGGTCTTTGATCATCAGGTCTCCCAGCTGCTCAAAGGTGGTCACTGACAGTCCTTGGATCCACTGGTCAAAGTGGGTCCTGAGTCCATGAGACCACAGCTATAACTGTCATGTGGGCCACGTTGGAGGTTCCGGAACTTTTTACGGTAAACCTCAGGGGTCAGTTGGTACTTCTTTATCAGGGCCTGCTTGATGGCCTCATAATCCCCATCTTGGTCCAAAGAGAAGCAAACACCTCCAGAACTTTTCCTTTGAGCCCTGGGGTTAGGAATTGGGCCCTGGCAGCCAGTACTGTTTGCAGGCTTTCTCAAAGGCCCTCAGAAAAGTGTCCAAGTCCCTGTCCTTTTCCATAACAGGAAAGTGCTCTGGCCGGGGTTTAGGGGACAGAGCGTTGCTGAACTCACTGTTCCGCGTGGTAGATGGTACTGCCCCGAGTTGGGCCATCTGCAGTTCACGGTCCCTCCGAACTTGGTCCTCGGCGGCTCAAGCCTTCCACGCCGCTGGGCCCTCTCTGCCTCCCGCTGCTCCGCCTTCTCTTGGTACTGCTGGATCAGCCTCAGACATCCATCACGGTCATCGGCGAGTTGTTCCAAGGCCATCTGCAGACGGGAGTCCAATCCACCCTGGTTGCAAGTAGGGCCAGCATTATGTGGTTGGACCTCTGCAGCAGCACCATTTGCATTTGGGCTGGCTTCTGCGTCTGACTCCGTCACTTACCCCAGCAGCCACGGGTATCACTAGAAATATTGGTTTTGTAGATAATCTTCCTTTCCTCCATCCAGGATATAAGTAATATATCCCATCTGTTCTTGGGGATAACATGGGTATCATGAATCACAGGGGGAGTTATTTTTTATTACCCCACCGCTGCCACCAATATGTAATGAACCGGGGGGGTTTGGTTGCCCCAGATCTTTCTTCAGGGATTTATTTATATCCCACTTCCCAGTTTGGAAATTGCAGCTCTGTGGTGCCCCCCTTTACTCTCAGGTCAGTCAGGGAATTGCACCTAGGGTAATTAGTTGCCAGATAGGCTGCCCAGTCGTGTACTGGCTATTGGGCACACTGCAGTCAGGGCGATATACCTATTTCCCGCCACAGCCGGGCAATACTCTGATAAACCCCCTTTCCGTCATTGCCTGCTATACCCAACAAGCTCAGTACGCTCTGCTGCCACCAGCTCCTATTCCTATGGTTAATAGCAGGTCAGGAGACAACCCAATCAGTAGCGTTATTTACTTCAGAGGATGTTGGGGGGTAAGTTTTAGAGCAAGGAAAATGGAGCTAGTAAATATTTTAAATGTTACAACAAAAAGATTAGGCAGGGTTTACAAAAGGTATAAAAACGATATTACAAGATGAGACAATTATAGCATGTACAGAATGATTACAAAATAAAAGGGATTAAAGATGAAAAAAGCACTTACGGTTCTCTCAGATAATTGCAGACCATGTGGTGGGGGAAGGGCGACACATCCCAATATATCAGAGCAGATTGCAGAGTTTCTGTTAGCAGACTTCCTGGGCAAAAGACTAAAGACCTCCCCTCTCGTCCTACCTCTGCGTTTTATACCTGGGCCCAAAACCAAGGCACTCCCCCCTGTGCTGACCTGAGTGGCTGAATACTCCGTTTTTTGAAACTTATGAAATCCAGCAAATAGCCATAACTCCGAGTGAGAAGCCCGTAGAAGGAAGACAAAATTATCATTTTTCACAGCATGACATGGACGTTCCTCTAAGTCTAAACATGACTTGGCTATGTGACTCGGTAAAGCAGTAATCCATTTCTTAGGTTCTGCTAGGCGCTGAGCTCCCAAAACCCAACAGTTGGGAGCCCTGTCTCTGCGGTTTCCAGAAATATGTGCCTCCTATTTCTGTGGATATTCTGCGTTAATATATTTGGTCTTAAAGGACCACTGTATCTAGACAAAGAGCTTGCAATGTGCGGCTACACTATACTTTCAGTTTCCCAGCTGCATGCAGGAGAAGGGGTGGAGGAATCATACACTGGAATTTCACCTTACAGCTGTATTGTCAGCAGGGAGAAGGACCTGGGGGAAAGGGGAGGATGGGGGTCAAATCTGCTGCGTGTGTCTGGGCTGGCATGTCACTTACAAAGACAGGAAGATGCAGGAGCCCTGAATGTGTGGGTGTGTGTGCAAGATATGGAAAATTCTAGAAGGGTACTTTTGAATATGAGCACATTCGTAATATTATTATAGCGCCATTTATTCCATAGCGCTTTACATGTGAGGAGGGGTATACATAATAAAATACAAGTACAATAATATCAATACAAGTCATGACTGGTACATAAGGAGAGGACCCTGCCCGCGAGGGCTCACACTCTACAAGAGATGGGTGAGGATACAATAGGCGAGGGTAATATCATTACAGTACTGCTCCTCCTGTCCTGTATATACACACTGCACAGTACCGTTCATCCTGTATATATACACACACTGCACAGTACCACTCCTCCTGTCCTGTATATATACACACTGCACAGTACCACTCCTCCTGTCCTGTATATATACACTGCACAGTACCACTCCTCCTGTATATATACACTGCACAGTACCACTCCTCCTGTCCTGTATATATACACTGCACAGTACCGCTCCTCCTGTCCTGTATATACACACTGCACAGTACCGCTCCTCCTGTCCTGTATATATACACTGCACAGTACCACTCATCCTGTCCTGTATATACACACTGCACAGTACAACTCCTTCTGTATATACACACACTGCACAGTACCACTCCTGTATATATACACACTGCACAGTACCACTCCTCCTGTATATACACACTGCACAGCACCGCTCCTCCTGTCCTGTATATATACACTGCACAGCACCACTCCTCCTGTCCTGTATATATACACTGCACAGCACCACTCCTCCTGTCCTGTATATATACACTGCACAGTACCGCTCCTCCTGTCCTGTATATATACACTGCACAGTACCACTCCTCCTGTCCTGTATATATACACTGCACAGTACCACTCCTCCTGTCCTGTATATATACACTGCACAGTACCGCTCCTCCTGTCCTGTATATATACACTGCACAGTACCACTCCTCCTGTCCTGTATATACACACTGCACAGTACAACTCCTTCTGTATATACACACTGCACAGTACCACTCCTCCTGTATATATACACACTGCACAGTACCACTCCTCCTGTCCTGTATATATACACTGCACAGTACCACTCCTCCTGTATATACACACTGCACAGTACCGCTCCTCCTGTCCTGTATATACACACTGCACAGTACCACTCCTCCTGTCCTGTATATATACACTGCACAGTACCACTCCTCCTGTATATATACACTGCACAGTACCACTCCTCCTGTATATATACACACTGCACAGTACCACTCCTCCTGTCCTGTATATATACACTGCACAGTACCACTCCTCCTGTCCTGTATATATACACTGCACAGTACCACTCCTCCTGTCCTGTATATATACACTGCACAGTACCACTCCTCCTGTCCTGTATATATACACTGCACAGCTCCTCCTGTCCTGTATATATACACTGCACAGCTCCTCATGTCCTGTATATATACACTGCACAGCTCCTCATGTCCTGTATATATACACTGCACAGCTCCTCATGTCCTGTATATATACACTGCACAGCTCCTCCTGTCCTGTATATATACACTGCACAGTACCACTCCTCCTGTCCTGTATATATACATACACTGCACAGTACCCCTCCTCCTGTCCTGTATATATACACTGCACAGCACCGCTCCTCCTGTCCTGTATATATACACTGCACAGCACCGCTCCTCCTGTCCTGTATATATACACTGCACAGCACCGCTCCTCCTGTCCTGTATATATACACTGCACAGCACCGCTCCTCCTGTCCTGTTTATATACACTGCACAGTACCACTCCTCCTGTCCTGTATACACACTGCACAGTACCACTCCTCCTGTCCTGTATATATACACTGCACAGTACCACTCCTCCTGTATATATACACTGCACAGCACCGCTCCTCCTGTCCTGTATATATACACTGCACAGTACCACTCCTCCTGTCCTGTATATACACACACAGAATGCACAGTACCACTCCTCCTGTATACTGGGTGTAATTCCTATGTGACACTATCGCCCTCTGGTGGCCGGACACATTATGTCCTGATCCGTCCACTGCACAGCATGGACAGGTCACATCATCGCTTGTCTGGGGGCTGCAGGACAGCACTAGGTGCAGTGGTCTCGGCCCCAGGTTACAAGGAGCAGTCCCTGTAATTTACAGATGCGTGGTCAGATTATAGATAGGTGTATATAAGATTCTGGTTTGCTGGTGGCCCTAGTGATGTAGACGCTGCACAGGTAATGTAACCACGGCCTCAAACATTATCTGTGGCCCCTCACTGCCGCAGCTTCTGGGCAGATCCGCACAAGAACTGCAGAAAGAGCAGTGCGAGTCCAGAGCAATCCACATACAGATGAAAGTCTGACATCAACCCGAGGACTCCAGCTACAAGGGGCGCAGACGGAGCAAGTACCAAGAGAACGCACCCTTGTACCCCCATCACACGCTGGACCTGAGGAGCCACCGCAGCACGCGAGGAAAGGAACAACACTGACCGTTTTCTCATTTATTTTTCTGACAATGTAAAACCAAAGTACGAGAAGTCACAAAAATGCTGAGATACAAAACACACCATCTAAATATACAACACGGCTAAGGGGGGCACAAAACACCGAGGACGAGGAGCCTCCACGCTGGGGACCGGGACAAAATCCGAGCCGCTCCGCTCAGTGTTTGGCAGCCTGCTAATAAAGGGCAAAGAGACATCAGTGACCGAACGTCGCGTGCAGCATTCATAGTGCAGCTGTCACTAACAGAACAGTGAGCGCAGCTCCGGAGCACATGATGCACAGAGGGGCTATTGCATCTTCCCACTGCATCCCATTCTGCCACAATGATGCACTCACCTTGTTGGCACAGTCCTCCTCCTCTACGCCTGCCTGCGTCATCAGATCTGCAATATTCTTCTCCAGGTCGTCGATACGAGTGCTCATGTCATCGAGTGATGGGCTCGGATAAGGAAAGCAAGTTCATCAGAGTAGGTAACAAGACCGGCGGCAGGGGCAGGGCCGGGGACTGGCGGCAGGGGCGGTCTGGCGGCAGGGGCGGTCTGGTGGCAAAGGCATCTCTAACAGGCCTGCAGAGGTTGCGCTTGCTCTGAGGTTGTCATGGTGACATGAACAGACTTCTGTACCTGGACTTTTTGTTATAAGACCGCCACAAGATGGAAACCCCGGTTGCTCATTAAAGGGCTCCCAGTGAGGGTACTGACCTAGTAGAGATGTGGCAGGAGTCGGAAGGGCGGCCTGCGGGTAATTGGTGCAATACAGGAGGTAACAGCAAGTCTCTTAAGTCCAGAAAAACGGCCACGGGATGTTTGCCTGCCATCAGGGAATTATATAAACCCCCGTCCGAGACACCTAGTCACTCCGCATAGGGAGCGTTATACGGTGACCAGAAAAGGCACAACAACAAAGATATAGAAAATGAATTATCTTTATAATGACATACAAAAAAATATATTAAAAAGATGCTTCAAATGCAAGGAACGCTTATAGCTAAGGACCCTGTTATACACCAATAACCAGGGCAATGATGATATAAAAAAAATTGCTGCACTTCATCCTTAGGTATATGGGATGCTCACATTCATAAAACACCAAATTATCAATTGTAAAGTGCATGTGCAAAAAGAAGGTATACTGACTGAATGTAGGCAAAACCACGGAAGAAGTGTGGACGAAACGCGCGCCGGGGTAGAGGGACGCAGCCCTGACCCTGCATCTCACCCTCTTAGGGCTTTCTGCCCATGATTATTTTGTTCCAACAGCCAGTGTTGATGATAATTGTTTCACTCCTGCCACTATCTTCATCTTATGCTATATTTAGGCGTAAGGCTTAATGTTCACATACCCTACATGCTAATTTAAGCTCTGGATTTTACATGGGGGATTGCGCACTGGCACAGCTTATTTTCTAGCAGTATTGTTTTTGCACATGCACTTTACAATTGATGATTTGGTGATTTATGTATGTGAGCATCCCATATACCTTAGGATGAACCGTAGCGATTGTTTTTACATCATCATTGCCCTGGCTGTTGATGTGTAACAGGGTCCCGCATTTGAGGAATCTTTTTAATTAAGATGTTTTGTATGCGATTATTATAATAAAGATTATTAAAGGGACACTGTCACCTGAATTTGGAGGGAACAATCTTCAGCCATGGAGGCGGGGTTTTGGGGTTTTTGATTCACCCTTTCCTTACCCGCTGGCTGCAATATTGGATTGAAGTTCATTCTCTGTCCTCCATAGTACACGGCTGCACAAGGGAAGATTGCTTTGCGCAGGCGTGTACTACAGAGGACATAGAATGAACTTCAATCCAATATTGCAGCCAGCGGGTAAGGAAAGGGTGAATAAAAAACCCCGCCTCCATGGCTGAAGGTTGTTCCCTCCAAATTCAGGTGACCGTGTCCCTTTAATTTTCTAGATTTTTGCTATTGTTGTGCTTTTTCTGGTCACCGTATATCACTCCCTATGCGGAGTGACTAGGCGTCTCGGACAGGTTTTTATGTATTGATAGCGCTATTTAATTTGCTTCACCCCCTATTGATTCTACGGCCATTAGGGAATGTAGCGAGCTGCTGAAAATCCATCCTGACCCTAGTAAACCCTCGGCAGCACTGGTCGTCTGACTCTCCATATGTACAATAACCTTCCTATAAGCAGAGATGTTAAATGGAACCAACCCTAAAGACATTTATGCGGCCATTCTGCCGAAAGAAAAAAAAAAAAAAAAAAAAAAAAAAAAAAAAAAAAAATGTCCACACAAAATGGTTTTCATTCATATGCAAAGAAGGCTTGTGTGCTCTGGGCGTGATGAAAGCACTTCCCAAGTCTGTGCCTCCCTTGCATCAGTTAAGGTGCAGTTGCATCTGTTTCAGAGCAGCACAGCCAAGGAACACGTCATTGGGAACGGAATGATTCGGACATTACTATTTAACCTCTTGCCATGGAATCTGGAGTGGGTGAATGGACCTGGCTCAGGAGATAAGCCTGTCCGGTTCAGCCAGACACATGGCCGAGCTCCACCCGCTACTAGTAACCTCCCAAATGCTGCCATCCATCTCTCACTGCAGCATTTCTAGCCACGGCAGAGGAGAGCACCCTCATTTGTGACACCATCATAGTGTGCCAATGGGTTCCCATGAGAACTGGGAGTCTGCTGAAGACCCCTGCACCCGCCGTGACACAAAGCCTATAAAGACCAAGAAAATTTTTTTTAGAGTTATAGGTCTTGTAGGAAGAGACGAAGAAAAAGAAAAGTCGCAAGCATGAAGAGTGTCAAGTCCTTAAAAGGTGAGAAAACCACAGGAAATGGAACACTTTGGGCCGACTTATCTAAGATGTTCCTACTAGTCTACAATCGTTGGCGCAATGCGAGACGTTTAGCATTTGTGACTTTGGGGTTCTCGTGTTTTGTTGGCCGAGCTCCGACAAAGCGGGCGCACATGGGGCGGACCGGAGGCGTAGGGCCACAATTCATGACGGGCAGCGGCGCCCTGCCTGGAGGAAGATCTGGGGTGAGAGGCATTTAGAAGCATCTGATGCCAGCTCCCCCTCCGTGACGCCACTGATCGTGATGAATCGGGGGAACGTCTATAGGACTTTTGGTTACACAGCTTCAGTGTGGGCCGATCCACCCCCTGATCCCCTCCGTCCACAGCGCAGGATATTCCTCCCGATGATCTGATCGGACATAGTCTGGAACTTGTCCTGCATTTGTTGCAGCAGATTCTGGACCTGGGGAGACAGAAGACGATAAATCAGACGCGTTTCAGTGCGTCGGAGCTGCAGGTTGGCGAGATGACGACGACATCGCTGTGAGGTCACCAAACCGGAGAGGTGGAAACGTCACCGAGATGAAGGAATCCAGCAAACTGGCCAGGAATGAGGTGAGGTGGCAGCGATGACGCCGGCCGTAACCGAAATCATACACACAGGGAATACCAAGGCGGGGACGTGGGACCAGAGAACAGCAGGGGAGGCACAGGGGCCCAGTGCTATAGAATAGATGGAGGCCCAAACTGAGGCCAGGACTGGAGGCACAGGGGCCCCAGTGCTATAGAATGGATGGAGGCCTAAACTGAGGCCAGGACTGGAGGCGCAGGGGTCCCAGTGCTATAGAATGGATGGAGGCCTAAACTGAGGCCAGTACAGGAGGCACAGGGGCCCCAGTGCTATAGAGTGGATGGAGGCCCAAACTGAGGCCAGGACTGGAGGCACAGGGGCCCCAGTGCTATAGAATGGATGGAGGCCTAAACTGAGGCCAGGACTGGAGGCACAGGGACCCCCAGTGCTATAGAATGGATGGAGGCCTAAACTGAGGCCAGTACAGGAGGCACAGGGGCCCAGTGCTATAGAATGGATGGGGGCCCAAACTGAGGCCAGGACTGGAGGCACAGGGGCCCCAGTGCTATAGAATGGATGGAGGCCTAAACTGAGGCCAGGACTGGAGGCACAGGGGCCCCAGTGCTATAGAATTGATGGGGGCCCAAACTGAGGCCAGGACTGGAGGCACAGGGGCCCCAGTGCTATAGAATGGATGGAGGCCCAAACTGAGGCCAGTACTGGAGGCGCAGGGACCCCAGTGCTATAGAATGGATGGAGGCCCAAACTGAGGCCAGGACTGGAGGCGCAGGGACCCCAGTGCTATAGAATGGATGGAGGCCTAAACTGAGGCCAGTACAGGAGGCACAGGGGCCCAGTGCTATAGAATGGATGGAGGCCTAAACTGAGGCCAGGACTGGAGGCACAGGGACCCCAGTGCTATAGAATGGATGGAGGCCTAAACTTAGGCCAGGACTGGAGGCGCAGGGACCCCAGTGCTATAGAATGGATGGAGGCCTAAACTGAGGCCAGTACAGGAGGCACAGGGACCCCAGTGCTATAGAATGGATGGAGGCCTAAACTGAGGCCAGGACTGGAGGCACAGGGGCCCCAGTGATATAGAATGGATGGAGGCCTAAACTGAGGCCAGGACTGGAGGCACAGGGGCCCAGTGCTATAGAATGGATGGGGGCCCAAACTGAGGCCAGGACTGGAGGCACAGGGGCCCCAGTGCTATAGAATGGATGGAGGCCCAAACTGAGGCCAGTACAGGAGGCACAGGGGCCCCAGTGCTATAGAATGGATGGAGGCCTAAACTGAGGCCAGGACTGGAGGCACAGGGACCCAGTGCTATAGAATGGATGGAGGCCTAAACTGAGGCCAGGACTGGAGGCACAGGGACCCCAGTGCTATAGAATGGATGGAGGCCTAAACTGAGGCCAGGACTGGAGGCACAGGGACCCCAGTGCTATAGAATGGATGGAGGCCTAAACTGAGGCCAGTACAGGAGGCGCAGGGACCCAGTGCTATAGAATGGATGGAGGCCTAAACTGAGGCCAGGACTGGAGGCACAGGGGCCCAGTGCTATAGAATGGATGGAGGCCCAAACTGAGGCCAGGACTGGAGGCGCAGGGACCCAGTGCTATAGAATGGATGGAGGCCCAAACTGAGGCCAGGACTGGAGGCGCAGGGGCCCAGTGCTATAGAATGGATGGAGGCCTAAACTGAGGCCAGGACTGGAGGCGCAGGGGCCCAGTGCTATAGAATGAATGGAGGCCTAAACTGAGGCCAGGACTGGAGGCACAGGGGCCCAGTGCTATAGAATGGATGGAGGCCCAAACTGAGGCCAGTACAGGAGGCGCAGGGGCCCAGTGCTATAGAATGGATGGAGGCCCAAACTGAGGCCAGTACTGGAGGCACAGGGGCCCAGTGCTATAGAATGGATGGAGGCCCAAACTGAGGCCAGGACTGGAGGCACAGGGGCCCAGTGCTATAGAATGGATGGAGGCCTAAACTGAGGCCAGGACTGGAGGCACAGGGACCCAGTGCTATAGAATGGATGGAGGCCTAAACTGAGGCCAGGACTGGAGGCACAGGGGCCCAGTGCTATAGAATGGATGGAGGCCTAAACTGAGGCCAGGACTGGAGGCGCAGGGGCCCAGTGCTATAGAATGGATGGAGGCCTAAACTGAGGCCAGGACTGGAGGCGCAGGGACCCAGTGCTATAGAATGGATGGAGCCTAAACTGAGGCCAGGACTGGAGGCGCAGGGGTCCAGTGCTATAGAATGGATGGAGGCCTAAACTGAGGCCAGGACTGGAGGCGCAGGGGCCCAGTGCTATAGAATGGATGGAGGCCTAAACTGAGGCCAGGACTGGAGGCACAGGGGCCCAGTGCTATAGAATGGATGGAGGCCTAAACTGAGGCCAGGACTGGAGGCGCAGGGGCCCAGTGCTATAGAATGGATGGAGGCCTAAACTGAGGCCAGGACTGGAGGCGCAGGGGCCCAGTGCTATAGAATGGATGGAGGCCTAAACTGAGGCCAGGACTGGAGGCGCAGGGCCCAGTGCTATAGAATGGATGGAGGCCTAAACTGAGGCCAGGACTGGAGGCACAGGGGCCCCAGTGCTATAGAATGGATGGAGGCCTAAACTGAGGCCAGTACAGGAGGCGCAGGGGCCCAGTGATATAGAATGGATGGAGGCCTAAACTGAGGCCAGGACTGGAGGCGCAGGGGCCCAGTGCTATAGAATGGATGGAGGCCTAAACTGAGGCCAGGACTGGAGGCACAGGGGCCCAGTGCTATAGAATGGATGGAGGCCTAAACTGAGGCCAGGACTGGAGGCACAGGGGCCCAGTGCTATAGAATGGATGGAGGCCTAAACTGAGGCCAGGACTGGAGGCACAGGGACCCAGTGCTATAGAATGGATGGAGACCTAAACTGAGGCCAGGACTGGAGGCACAGGGGTCCAGTGCTATAGAATGGATGGAGACCTAAACTGAGGCCAGGACTGGAGGCGCAGGGGCCCAGTGCTATAGAATGGATGGAGGCCTAAACTGAGGCCAGGACTGGAGGCACAGGGACCCAGTGCTATAGAATGGATGGAGGCCTAAACTGAGGCCAGGACTGGAGGCACAGGGACCCAGTGCTATAGAATGGATGGAGGCCTAAACTGAGGCCAGGACTGGAGGCACAGGGGCCCAGTGCTATAGAATGGATGGAGGCCTAAACTGAGGCCAGGACTGGAGGCACAGGGACCCAGTGCTATAGAATGGATGGAGGCCTAAACTGAGGCCAGGACTGGAGGCACAGGGGCCCAGTGCTATAGAATGGATGGAGGCCTAAACTGAGGCCAGGACTGGAGGCACAGGGACCCAGTGCTATAGAATGGATGGAGACCTAAACTGAGGCCAGGACTGGAGGCACAGGGACCCAGTGCTATAGAATGGATGGAGGCCTAAACTGAGGCCAGGACTGGAGGCACAGGGGCCCAGTGCTATAGAATGGATGGAGGCCTAAACTGAGGCCAGGACTGGAGGCACAGGGGTCCAGTGCTATAGAATGGATGGAGGCCTAAACTGAGGCCAGGACTGGAGGCACAGGGGCCCCAGTGCTATAGAATGGATGGGGGCCTAAACTGAGGCTAGGACTGGAGGCGCAGGGGCCCAGTGCTATAGAATGGATGGAGGCCTAAACTGAGGCCAGGACTGGAGGCACAGGGGCCCAGTGCTATAGAATGGATGGAGGCCTAAACTGAGGCCAGGACTGGAGGCACAGGGACCCAGTGCTATAGAATGGATGGGGGCCTAAACTGAGGCCAGTACAGGAGGCGCAGGGGCCCAGTGCTATAGAATGGATGGAGGCCTAAACTGAGGCCAGGACTGGAGGCGCAGGGACCCCAGTGCTATAGAATGGATGGGGGCCTAAACTGAGGCCAGGACTGGAGGCACAGGGGCCCAGTGCTATAGAATGGATGGAGGCCTAAACTGAGGCCAGGACTGGAGGCACAGGGGTCCAGTGCTATAGAATGGATGGAGGCCTAAACTGAGGCCAGGACTGGAGGCACAGGGGCCCCAGTGCTATAGAATGGATGGAGGCCTAAACTGAGGCCAGGACTGGAGGCACAGGGACCCAGTGCTATAGAATGGATGGGGGCCTAAACTGAGGCCAGTACAGGAGGCGCAGGGGCCCAGTGCTATAGAATGGATGGAGCCTAAACTGAGGCCAGGACTGGAGGCACAGGGACCCCAGTGCTATAGAATGGATGGGGCCTAAACTGAGGCCAGGACTGGAGGCACAGGGGCCCCAGTGCTATAGAATGGATGGAGGCCTAAACTGAGGCCAGGACTGGAGGCGCAGGGACCCCAGTGCTATAGAATGGATGGGGGCCTAAACTGAGGCCAGGACTGGAGGCACAGGGGCCCAGTGCTATAGAATGGATGGAGGCCTAAACTGAGGCCAGGACTGGAGGCGCAGGGGCCCAGTGCTATAGAATGGATGGAGGCCTAAACTGAGGCCAGGACTGGAGGCACAGGGGCCCAGTGCTATAGAATGGATGGAGGCCCAAACTGAGGCCAGGACTGGAGGCGCAGGGGCGCAGTGCTATAGAATGGATGGAGGCCTAAACTGAGGCCAGGACTGGAGGCACAGGGGCCCAGTGCTATAGAATGGATGGGGGCCTAAACTGAGGCCAGGACTGGAGGCACAGGGGCCCAGTGCTATAGAATGGATGGAGGCCTAAACTGAGGCCAGGACTGGAGGCGCAGGGACCCCAGTGCTATAGAATGGATGGGGGCCTAAACTGAGGCCAGGACTGGAGGCACAGGGGCCCAGTGCTATAGAATGGATGGAGGCCTAAACTGAGGCCAGGACTGGAGGCGCAGGGGCCCAGTGCTATAGAATGGATGGAGGCCTAAACTGAGGCCAGGACTGGAGGCGCAGGGGCCCCAGTGCTATAGAATGGATGGAGGCCCAAACTGAGGCCAGGACTGGAGGCGCAGGGGCCCCAGTGCTATAGAATGGATGGGGCCTAAACTGAGGCCAGGACTGGAGGCGCAGGGGCCCAGTGCTATAGAATGGATGGAGGCCTAAACTGAGGCCAGGACTGGAGGCACAGGGGCCCAGTGCTATAGAATGGATGGAGGCCTAAACTGAGGCCAGGACTGGAGGCACAGGGGCCCAGTGATATAGAATGGATGGAGGCCTAAACTGAGGCCAGGACTGGAGGCGCAGGGGCCCAGTGATATAGAAAGGATGGAGGCCTAAACTGAGGCCAGGACTGGAGGCGCAGGGGCCCAGTGCTATAGAATGGATGGGGGCCTAAACTGAGGCCAGGACTGGAGGCGCAGGGGCCCAGTGATATAGAATGGATGGGGGCCTAAACTGAGGCCAGGACTGGAGGCGCAGGGGCCCAGTGCTATAGAATGGATGGAGGCCTAAACTGAGGCCAGGACTGGAGGCGCAGGGGCCCAGTGCTATAGAATGGATGGAGGCCTAAACTGAGGCCAGGACTGGAGGCGCAGGGACCCCAGTGCTATAGAATGGATGGAGGCCTAAACTGAGGCCAGTACAGGAGGCACAGGGACCCCAGTGCTATAGAATGGATGGAGGCCTAAACTGAGGCCAGGACTGGAGGCACAGGGGTCCAGTGCTATAGAATGGATGGAGGCCTAAACTGAGGCCAGGACTGGAGGCACAGGGGCCCAGTGCTATAGAATGGATGGGGCCCAAACTGAGGCCAGGACTGGAGGCACAGGGGTCCAGTGCTATAGAATGGATGGAGGCCTAAACTGAGGCCAGGACTGGAGGCACAGGGGCCCAGTGATATAGAATGGATGGAGGCCTAAACTGAGGCCAGGACTGGAGGCGCAGGGGCCCAGTGCTATAGAATGGATGGAGGCCTAAACTGAGGCCAGGACTGGAGGCACAGGGGCCCAGTGCTATAGAATGGATGGAGGCCTAAACTGAGGCCAGGACTGGAGGCGCAGGGGTCCAGTGCTATAGAATGGATGGAGGCCTAAACTGAGGCCAGGACTGGAGGCGCAGGGGCCCAGTGCTATAGAATGGATGGAGGCCTAAACTGAGGCCAGGACTGGAGGCGCAGGGGTCCAGTGCTATAGAATGGATGGAGGCCTAAACTGAGGCCAGGACTGGAGGCGCAGGGACCCAGTGCTATAGAATGGATGGAGGCCTAAACTGAGGCCAGTACAGGAGGCACAGGGGCCCAGTGCTATAGAGTGGATGGAGGCCTAAACTGAGGCCAGGACTGGAGGCGCAGGGACCCCAGTGCTATAGAATGGATGGAGGCCTAAACTGAGGCCAGGACTGGAGGCGCAGGGGTCCAGTGCTATAGAATGGATGGAGGCCTAAACTGAGGCCAGTACAGGAGGCGCAGGGGCCCAGTGCTATAGAGTGGATGGAGGCCTAAACTGAGGCCAGTACAGGAGGCGCAGGGGCCCAGTGCTATAGAGTGGATGGAGGCCTAAACTGAGGCCAGTACAGGAGGCGCAGGGGCCCAGTGCTATAGAGTGGATGGAGGCCTAAACTGAGGCCAGTACAGGAGGCGCAGGGGTCCAGTGCTATAGAATGGATGGAGGCCTAAACTGAGGCCAGTACAGGAGGCGCAGGGGCCCAGTGCTATAGAATGGATGGAGGCCTAAACTGAGGCCAGTACAGGAGGCACAGGGGCCCAGTGCTATAGAGTGGATGGAGGCCTAAACTGAGGCCAGGACTGGAGGCGCAGGGACCCCAGTGCTATAGAATGGATGGAGGCCTAAACTGAGGCCAGGACTGGAGGCGCAGGGGTCCAGTGCTATAGAATGGATGGAGGCCTAAACTGAGGCCAGTACAGGAGGCGCAGGGGCCCAGTGCTATAGAATGGATGGAGGCCTAAACTGAGGCCAGGACTGGAGGCGCAGGGGCCCAGTGCTATAGAATGGATGGAGGCCTAAACTGAGGCCAGGACTGGAGGCACAGGGGCCCAGTGCTATAGAATGGATGGAGGCCTAAACTGAAGCCAGGACTGGAGGCGCAGGGGCCCAGTGCTATAGAATGGATGGAGGCCTAAACTGAGGCCAGTACAGGAGGCACAGGGACCCAGTGCTATAGAATGGATGGAGGCCTAAACTGAGGCCAGTACAGGAGGCACAGGGACCCAGTGCTATAGAATGGATGGAGGCCTAAACTGAAGCCAGGACTGGAGGCACAGGGGCCCAGTGCTATAGAATGGATGGAGGCCTAAACTGAGGCCAGTACAGGAGGCACAGGGACCCCAGTGCTATAGAATGGATGGAGGCCTAAACTGAGGCCAGGACTGGAGGCACAGGGGCCCAGTGCTATAGAATGGATGGAGGCCTAAACTGAGGCCAGTACAGGAGGCACAGGGACCCAGTGCTATAGAATGGATGGAGGCCTAAACTGAGGCCAGGACTGGAGGCACAGGGGCCCAGTGCTATAGAATGGATGGAGGCCTAAACTGAGGCCAGTACAGGAGGCACAGGGACCCCAGTGCTATAGAATGGATGGAGGCCTAAACTGAGGCCAGGACTGGAGGCGCAGGGACCCAGTGCTATAGAATGGATGGGGGCCTAAACTGAGGCCAGTACAGGAGGCACAGGGACCCCAGTGCTATAGAATGGATGGAGGCCCAAACTGAGGCCAGGACCGGAGGCACAGGGGCCCAGTGCTATAGAATGGATGGAGGCCTAAACTGAGGCCAGTACAGGAGGCACAGGGACCCCAGTGCTATAGAATGGATGGAGGCCTAAACTGAGGCCAGGACTGGAGGCACAGGGGCCCAGTGCTATAGAATGGATGGGGGCCTAAACTGAGGCCAGGACTGGAGGCACAGGGGTCCAGTGCTATAGAATGGATGGAGGCCTAAACTGAGGCCAGGACTGGAGGCACAGGGACCCCAGTGCTATAGAATGGATGGAGGCCTAAACTGAGGCCAGGACTGGAGGCGCAGGGGCCCAGTGCTATAGAATGGATGGAGGCCTAAACTGAGGCCAGGACTGGAGGCACAGGGGCCCAGTGCTATAGAATGGATGGAGGCCTAAACTGAGGCCAGGACTGGAGGCACAGGGACCCCAGTGCTATAGAATGGATGGGGGCCTAAACTGAGGCCAGGACTGGAGGCGCAGGGACCCCAGTGCTATAGAATGGATGGGGGCCTAAACTGAGGCCAGGACTGGAGGCGCAGGGGCCCCAGTGCTATAGAATGGATGGGGGCCTAAACTGAGGCCAGGACTGGAGGCGCAGGGGCCCAGTGCTATAGAATGGATGGAGGCCTAAACTGAGGCCAGGACTGGAGGCACAGGGGCCCAGTGCTATAGAATGGATGGAGGCCTAAACTGAGGCCAGGACTGGAGGCACAGGGGCCCAGTGCTATAGAATGGATGGGGGCCTAAACTGAGGCCAGGACTGGAGGCGCAGGGACCCCAGTGCTATAGAATGGATGGGGGCCTAAACTGAGGCCAGGACTGGAGGCGCAGGGGCCCCAGTGCTATAGAATGGATGGGGGCCTAAACTGAGGCCAGGACTGGAGGCGCAGGGGCCCAGTGCTATAGAATGGATGGAGGCCTAAACTGAGGCCAGGACTGGAGGCACAGGGGCCCAGTGCTATAGAATGGATGGAGGCCTAAACTGAGGCCAGGACTGGAGGCACAGGGGCCCAGTGCTATAGAATGGATGGGGGCCTAAACTGAGGCCAGGACTGGAGGCACAGGGACCCCAGTGCTATAGAATGGATGGAGGCCTAAACTGAGGCCAGGACTGGAGGCGCAGGGACCCCAGTGCTATAGAATGGATGGGGGCCTAAACTGAGGCCAGGACTGGAGGCACAGGGGCCCAGTGCTATAGAATGGATGGAGGCCTAAACTGAGGCCAGGACTGGAGGCACAGGGGCCCAGTGCTATAGAATGGATGGGGGCCTAAACTGAGGCCAGGACTGGAGGCGCAGGGACCCCAGTGCTATAGAATGGATGGAGGCCTAAACTGAGGCCAGGACTGGAGGCACAGGGGCCCAGTGCTATAGAATGGATGGAGGCCTAAACTGAGGCCAGGACTGGAGGCGCAGGGACCCAGTGCTATAGAATGGATGGGGGCCTAAACTGAGGCCAGTACAGGAGGCACAGGGGCCCAGTGCTATAGAATGGATGGAGGCCTAAACTGAGGCCAGGACTGGAGGCACAGGGGCCCAGTGCTATAGAATGGATGGAGGCCTAAACTGAGGCCAGGACTGGAGGCACAGGGGTCCAGTGCTATAGAATGGATGGGGGCCTAAACTGAGGCCAGTACAGGAGGCACAGGGGCCCAGTGCTATAGAATGGATGGGGGCCTAAACTGAGGCCAGTACAGGAGGCACAGGGGCCCAGTGCTATAGAATGGATGGAGGCCTAAACTGAGGCCAGGACTGGAGGCACAGGGGTCCAGTGCTATAGAATGGATGGGGGCCTAAACTGAGGCCAGTACAGGAGGCACAGGGGCCCAGTGCTATAGAATGGATGGGGGCCTAAACTGAGGCCAGTACAGGAGGCACAGGGGCCCAGTGCTATAGAATGGATGGAGGCCTAAACTGAGGCCAGGACTGGAGGCACAGGGGCCCAGTGCTATAGAATGGATGGAGGCCTAAACTGAGGCCAGGACTGGAGGCACAGGGGTCCAGTGCTATAGAATGGATGGGGGCCTAAACTGAGGCCAGGACTGGAGGCACAGGGGTCCAGTGCTATAGAATGGATGGAGGCCTAAACTGAGGCCAGTACAGGAGGCACAGGGGCCCAGTGCTATAGAATGGATGGAGGCCTAAACTGAGGCCAGTACAGGAGGCACAGGGGCCCAGTGCTATAGAATGGATGGAGGCCTAAACTGAGGCCAGGACTGGAGGCACAGGGGTCCAGTGCTATAGAATGGATGGGGGCCTAAACTGAGGCCAGGACTGGAGGCACAGGGGTCCAGTGCTATAGAATGGATGGGGGCCTAAACTGAGGCCAGGACTGGAGGCACAGGGGCCCAGTGCTATAGAATGGATGGAGGCCTAAACTGAGGCCAGGACTGGAGGCACAGGGGCCCCCAGTGCTATAGAATGGATGGAGGCCTAAACTGAGGCCAGGACTGGAGGCACAGGGGCCCAGTGCTATAGAATGGATGGAGGCCTAAACTGAGGCCAGGACTGGAGGCGCAGGGGCCCAGTGCTATAGAATGGATGGGGGTCTAAACTGAGGCCAGGACTGGAGGCACAGGGGCCCAGTGCTATAGAATGGATGGGGGTCTAAACTGAGGCCAGGACTGGAGGCACAGGGGCCCAGTGCTATAGAATGGATGGGGGTCTAAACTGAGGCCAGGACTGGAGGCGCAGGGGCCCAGTGCTATAGAATGGATGGAGGCCTAAACTGAGGCCAGGACTGGAGGCACAGGGGCCCCCAGTGCTATAGAATGGATGGAGGCCTAAACTGAGGCCAGGACTGGAGGCACAGGGGCCCAGTGCTATAGAATGGATGGAGGCCTAAACTGAGGCCAGGACTGGAGGCGCAGGGGCCCAGTGCTATAGAATGGATGGGGGTCTAAACTGAGGCCAGGACTGGAGGCACAGGGGCCCCAGTGCTATAGAATGGATGGAGGCCTAAACTGAGGCCAGGACTGGAGGCGCAGGGGCCCCAGTGCTATAGAATGGATGGGGGCCTAAACTGAGGCCAGTACAGGAGGCACAGGGGCCCAGTGCTATAGAATGGATGGGGGCCTAAACTGAGGCCAGGACTGGAGGCACAGGGGCCCCAGTGCTATAGAATGGATGGGGGTCTAAACTGAGGCCAGGACTGGAGGCACAGGGGCCCCAGTGCTATAGAATGGATGGAGGCCTAAACTGAGGCCAGGACTGGAGGCACAGGGGCCCCAGTGCTATAGAATGGATGGGGGTCTAAACTGAGGCCAGGACTGGAGGCGCAGGGGCCCCAGTGCTATAGAATGGATGGAGGCCTAAACTGAGGCCAGGACTGGAGGCACAGGGGCCCAGTGCTATAGAATGGATGGGGGCCTAAACTGAGGCCAGGACTGGAGGCGCAGGGGCCCAGTGCTATAGAATGGATGGAGGCCTAAACTGAGGCCAGGACTGGAGGCGCAGGGGCCCCCAGTGCTATAGAATGGATGGAGGCCTAAACTGAGGCCAGGACTGGAGGCGCAGGGGCCCAGTGCTATAGAATGGATGGGGGTCTAAACTGAGGCCAGGACTGGAGGCACAGGGGTCCAGTGCTATAGAATGGATGGAGGCCTAAACTGAGGCCAGGACTGGAGGCACAGGGGCCCAGTGCTATAGAATGGATGGGGGTCTAAACTGAGGCCAGGACTGGAGGCGCAGGGACCCAGTGCTATAGAATGGATGGAGGCCTAAACTGAGGCCAGGACTGGAGGCGCAGGGGCCCAGTGCTATAGAATGGATGGGGGTCTAAACTGAGGCCAGTACAGGAGGCACAGGGACCCCAGTGCTATAGAATGGATGGAGGCCTAAACTGAGGCCAGGACTGGAGGCGCAGGGGCCCAGTGCTATAGAATGGATGGGGGTCTAAACTGAGGCCAGGACTGGAGGCACAGGGGTCCAGTGCTATAGAATGGATGGAGGCCTAAACTGAGGCCAGGACTGGAGGCGCAGGGGCCCAGTGCTATAGAATGGATGGAGGCCTAAACTGAGGCCAGGACTGGAGGCGCAGGGGCCCAGTGATATAGAATGGATGGGGCCTAAACTGAGGCCAGGACTGGAGGCGCAGGGCCCCAGTGCTATAGAATGGATGGAGGCCTAAACTGAGGCCAGGACTGGAGGCGCAGGGGCCCCAGTGCTATAGAATGGATGGAGGCCTAAACTGAGGCCAGGACTGGAGGCGCAGGGGCCCAGTGATATAGAATGGATGGAGGCCTAAACTGAGGCCAGGACTGGAGGCGCAGGGGCCCAGTGCTATAGAATGGATGGAGGCCTAAACTGAGGCCAGGACTGGAGGCGCAGGGGCCCAGTGATATAGAATGAATGGAGGCCTAAACTGAGGCCAGTACAGGAGGCACAGGGACCCAGTGCTATAGAATGGATGGGGGCCTAAACTGAGGCCAGGACTGGAGGCGCAGGGGCCCCAGTGCTATAGAATGGATGGAGGCCTAAACTGAGGCCAGGACTGGAGGCACAGGGGCCCAGTGATATAGAATGAATGGAGGCCTAAACTGAGGCCAGTACAGGAGGCACAGGGACCCAGTGCTATAGAATGGATGGGGGCCTAAACTGAGGCCAGGACTGGAGGCGCAGGGGCCCCAGTGCTATAGAATGGATGGAGGCCTAAACTGAGGCCAGGACTGGAGGCGCAGGGGCCCCAGTGCTATAGAATGGATGGAGGCCTAAACTGAGGCCAGGACTGGAGGCACAGGGGCCCCAGTGCTATAGAATGGATGGAGGCCTAAACTGAGGCCAGGACTGGAGGCACAGGGGCCCCAGTGCTATAGAATGGATGGAGGCCTAAACTGAGGCCAGGACTGGAGGCACAGGGGCCCCAGTGCTATAGAATGGATGGAGGCCTAAACTGAGGCCAGGACTGGAGGCACAGGGGCCCAGTGATATAGAATGAATGGAGGCCTAAACTGAGGCCAGTACAGGAGGCACAGGGACCCAGTGCTATAGAATGGATGGGGGCCTAAACTGAGGCCAGGACTGGAGGCGCAGGGGCCCCAGTGCTATAGAATGGATGGAGGCCTAAACTGAGGCCAGGACTGGAGGCGCAGGGGCCCCAGTGCTATAGAATGGATGGAGGCCTAAACTGAGGCCAGGACTGGAGGCACAGGGGCCCCAGTGCTATAGAATGGATGGAGGCCTAAACTGAGGCCAGGACTGGAGGCACAGGGGCCCCAGTGCTATAGAATGGATGGAGGCCTAAACTGAGGCCAGGACTGGAGGCGCAGGGGCCCCAGTGCTATAGAATGGATGGGGGTCTAAACTGAGGCCAGGACTGGAGGCACAGGGGCCCCAGTGCTATAGAATGGATGGAGGCCTAAACTGAGGCCAGGACTGGAGGCACAGGGGCCCCAGTGCTATAGAATGGATGGAGGCCTAAACTGAGGCCAGGACTGGAGGCGCAGGGGCCCAGTGATATAGAATGGATGGGGGTCTAAACTGAGGCCAGGACTGGAGGCGCAGGGGCCCCCAGTGCTATAGAATGGATGGAGGCCTAAACTGAGGCCAGGACTGGAGGCACAGGGGCCCAGTGCTATAGAATGGATGGAGGCCTAAACTGAGGCCAGGACTGGAGGCACAGGGGCCCCAGTGCTATAGAATGGATGGAGGCCTAAACTGAGGCCAGGACTGGAGGCGCAGGGGCCCAGTGATATAGAATGGATGGGGGTCTAAACTGAGGCCAGGACTGGAGGCGCAGGGCCCCAGTGCTATAGAATGGATGGGGGTCTAAACTGAGGCCAGGACTGGAGGCACAGGGGTCCAGTGCTATAGAATGGATGGAGGCCTAAACTGAGGCCAGTACAGGAGGCGCAGGGGTCCGCACTGAGGAACCTGTACACTCGTAGCCCCGGAGCTGAGGTGCGGGGGTCGCTATGAAGATCGGGGGCCTCAGTCGCCCTCTCCTCGGTTCTGAGGCCGGGACTCACCAGGTCTGTCAGGTCCTGCACGGTTTTCGGGTCGGTCTCTGACATCTCCCGTCACCTCCGGTAATTGTCGCTCCTCAGTTGCCGCCTGACAAAAATCTCACCCGGATGCGCTTCCGCAAACCACGCCCCCAAATGCTGACAGTTCCTCCAATCAGCACAGGCGGCAGATCTACTTCCGGGTGAAGGGACGGCTCTTTGGTTGCTAAGGAGACAGAGGCCGGTGACGTCGGGTCGATAGGTGACAACCGTCATTGCCATGAATCTGACAGTGTACACAGTGATGGCGGCAACTGGAAGACGCTGCGCATGTGCGGGGTATAGCCAGACTGCTCATAAGTTTTACCTCATGGTTATGGCGCCAACATGGCGGATACGTCATACTGTGGTGATGTCCCGGATCTCCAGTCACAGACCCCCAGCCTGAGAGCTAACAGGAGGGCAGCAGTGATATGTGAGTGCCCCCAGCCTGAGAGCTAACAGGAGGGCAGCAGTGAGATGTGAGCGCCCCCAGCCTGAGAGCTAACAGGAGGGCAGCAGTGAGATGTGAGTGCCCCCAGCCTGAGAGCTAACAGGAGGGCAGCAGTGAGATGTGAGTGCCCCCAGCCTGAGAGCTAACAGGAGGGCAGCAGTGAGATGTGAGTGCCCCCAGCCTGAGAGCTAACAGGAGGGCAGCAGTGAGATGTGAGTGCCCCCAGCCTGAGAGCTAACAGGAGGGCAGCAGTGAGATGTGAGCGCCCCCAGCCTGAGAGCTAACAGGAGAGCAGCAGTGAGATGTGAGTGCCCCCAGCCTGAGAGGTAACAGGAGAGCAGCAGTGATATGTGAGTGCCCCCAGCCTGAGAGCTAACAGGAGGGCAGCAGTGAGATGTGAGTGCCCCCAGCCTGAGAGGTAACAGGAGGGCAGCAGTGATATGTGAGTGCCCCCAGCCTGAGAGCTAACAGGAGGGCAGCAGTGAGATGTGAGCGCCCCCAGCCTGAGAGCTAACAGGAGGGCAGCAGTGAGATGTGAGTGCCCCCAGCCTGAGAGCTAACAGGAGAGCAGCAGTGATATGTGAGTGCCCCCAGCCTGAGAGGTAACAGGAGAGCAGCAGTGATATGTGAGTGCCCCCAGCCTGAGAGGTAACAGGAGAGCAGCAGTGATATGTGAGTGCCCCCAGCCTGAGAGGTAACAGGAGGGCAGCAGTGATATGTGAGTGCCCCCAGCCTGAGAGCTAACAGGAGGGCAGCAGTGAGATGTGAGTGCCCCCAGCCTGAGAGCTAACAGGAGGGCAGCAGTGAGATGTGAGTGCCCCCAGCCTGAGAGCTAACAGGAGGGCAGCAGTGAGATGTGAGTGCCCCCAGCCTGAGAGCTAACAGGAGGGCAGCAGTGAGATGTGAGCGCCCCCAGCCTGAGAGCTAACAGGAGGGCAGCAGTGAGATGTGAGTACCCCCAGCCTGAGAGCTAACAGGAGGGCAGCAGTGATATGTGAGTGCCCCCAGCATGAGAGCTAACAGGAGGGCAGCAGTGAGATGTGAGCGCCCCCAGCATGAGAGCTAACAGGAGAGCAGCAGTGAGATGTGAGTGCCCCCAGCCTGAGAGCTAACAGGAGGGCAGCAGTGATATGTGAGTGCCCCCAGCCTGAGAGCTAACAGGAGGGCAGCAGTGAGATGTGAGCGCCCCCACCCTGAGAGCTAACAGGAGAGCAGCAGTGAGATGTGAGTGCCCCCAGCCTCAGAGCTAACAGGAGGGCAGCAGTGAGGTGTGAGCGCCCCCAGCCTGAGAGCTAACAGGAGGGCAGCAGTGATATGTGAGTGCCCCCAGCCTGAGAGCTAACAGGAGGGCAGCAGTGAGATGTGAGTGCCCCCAGCCTGAGAGCTAACAGGAGGGCAGCAGTGAGATGTGAGTGCCCCCAGCCTGAGAGCTAACAGGAGGGCAGCAGTGAGATGTGAGCGCCCCCAGCATGAGAGCTAACAGGAGGGCAGCAGTGAGATGTGAGTGCCCCCAGCCTGAGAGCTAACAGGAGGGCAGCAGTGAGATGTGAGTGCCCCCAGCCTGAGAGCTAACAGGAGGGCAGCAGTGAGATGTGAGTGCCCCCAGCCTGAGAGCTAATAGGAGGGCAGCAGTGAGATGTGAGTGCCCCCAGCCTGAGAGCTAACAGGAGGGCAGCAGTGAGATGTGAGCGCCCCCAGCCTGAGAGGTAACAGGAGAGCAGCAGTGATATGTGAGCGCCCCCAGCCTGAGAGCTAACAGGAGAGCAGCAGTGAGATGTGAGCGCCCCCACCCTGAGAGCTAACAGGAGGGCAGCAGTGAGATGTGAGCGCCCCCAGCCTGAGAGGTAACAGGAGGGCAGCAGTGAGATGTGAGTGCCCCCAGCCTGAGAGCTAACAGGAGCGCAGCAGTGAGATGTGAGTGCCCCCAGCCTGAGAGCTAACAGGAGGGCAGCAGTGAGATGTGAGTGCCCCCAGCCTGAGAGGTAACAGGAGGGCAGCAGTGATATGTGAGCGCCCCCAGCCTGAGAGCTAACAGGAGGGCAGCAGTGAGATGTGAGCGCCCCCAGCCTGAGAGGTAACAGGAGGGCAGCAGTGAGATGTGAGTGCCCCCAGCCTGAGAGCTAACAGGAGGGCAGCAGTGAGATGTGAGTGCCCCCAGCCTGAGAGCTAACAGGAGGGCAGCAGTGAGATGTGAGCAGCCTGAGAGCTAACAGGAGAGCAGCAGTGAGATGTGAGCGCCCCCAGCCTGAGAGGTAACAGGAGGGCAGCAGTGATATGTGAGCGCCCCCAGCCTGAGAGCTAACAGGAGGGCAGCAGTGAGATGTGAGCGCCCCCAGCCTGAGAGCTAACAGGAGGGCAGCAGTGAGATGTGAGTGCCCCCAGCCTGAGAGCTAACAGGAGGGCAGCAGTGAGATGTGAGCGCCCCCAGCCTGAGAGCTAACAGGAGAGCAGCAGTGAGATGTGAGTGCCCCCAGCCTGAGAGCTAACAGGAGGGCAGCAGTGAGATGTGAGTGCCCCCAGCCTGAGAGCTAACAGGAGGGCAGCAGTGAGATGTGAGCGCCCCCAGCCTGAGAGGTAACAGGAGGGCAGCAGTGAGATGTGAGTGCCCCCAGCCTGAGAGCTAACAGGAGGGCAGCAGTGATATGTGAGTGCCCCCGGCCTGAGAGGTAACAGGAGAGCAGCAGTGAAATGTGAGTGCCCCCAGCCTGAGAGCTAACAGGAGGGCAGCAGTGATGTGTGAGTGCCCCCAGCCTGAGAGCTAACAGGAGGGCAGCAGTGATATGTGAGTGCCCCCAGCCTGAGAGGTAACAGGAGAGCAGCAGTGATATGTGAGTGCCCCCAGCCTGAGAGGTAACAGGAGGGCAGCAGTGAGATGTGAGTGTCCCCAGCCTGAGAGGTAACAGGAGAGCAGCAGTGATATGTGAGTGCCCCCAGCCTGAGAGGTAACAGGAGAGCAGCAGTGATATGTGAGTGCCCCCAGCCTGAGAGCTAACAGGAGGGCAGCAGTGAGATGTGAGTGCCCCCAGCCTGAGAGCTAACAGGAGGGCAGCAGTGATATGTGAGTGCCCCCAGCCTGAGAGCTAACAGGAGGGCAGCAGTGAGATGTGAGTGCCCCCAGCCTGAGAGCTAACAGGAGGGCAGCAGTGAGATGTGAGTGCCCCCAGCCTGAGAGCTAACAGGAGGGCAGCAGTGATATGTGAGCGCCCCCAGCCTGAGAGCTAACAGGAGGGCAGCAGTGAGATGTGAGTGCCCCCAGCCTGAGAGCTAACAGGAGGGCAGCAGTGAGATGTGAGTGCCCCCAGCCTGAGAGCTAACAGGAGGGCAGCAGTGAGATGTGAGTGCCCCCAGCCTGAGAGCCTAACAGGAGGGCAGCAGTGATATGTGAGCGCCCCCAGCCTGAGAGCTAACAGGAGGGCAGCAGTGATATGTGAGCGCCCCCAGCCTGAGAGCTAACAGGAGGGCAGCAGTGAGATGTGAGTGCCCCCAGCCTGAGAGCTAACAGGAGGGCAGCAGTGAGATGTGAGTGCCCCCAGCCTGAGAGCTAACAGGAGGGCAGCAGTGAGATGTGAGTGCCCCCAGCCTGAGAGCCTAACAGGAGGGCAGCAGTGATATGTGAGCGCCCCCAGCCTGAGAGGTAACAGGAGGGCAGCAGTGAGATGTGAGTGCCCCCAGCCTGAGAGCTAACAGGAGGGCAGCAGTGATATGTGAGTGTCCCCACCCTGAGAGGTAACAGGAGAGCAGCAGTGATATGTGAGTGCCCCCAGCCTGAGAGCTAACAGGAGAGCAGCAGTGAGATGTGAGCGCCCCCAGCCTGAGAGCTAACAGGAGGGCAGCAGTGAGATGTGAGTGTCCCCAGCCTGAGAGGTAACAGGAGAGCAGCAGTGAGATGTGAGTGCCCCCAGCCTGAGAGCTAACAGGAGAGCAGCAGTGAGATGTGAGCGCCCCCAGCCTGAGAGCTAACAGGAGGGCAGCAGTGATATGTGAGCGCCCCCAGCCTGAGAGGTAACAGGAGGGCAGCAGTGAGATGTGAGTGCCCCCAGCCTGAGAGCTAACAGGAGGACAGCAGTGATATGTGAGTGTCCCCAGCCTGAGAGCTAACAGGAGGGCAGCAGTGAGATGTGAGCGTCCCCAGCCTGAGAGCTAACAGGAGAGCAGCAGTGAGATGTGAGTGCCCCCAGCCTGAGAGGTAACAGGAGGGCAGCAGTGAGATGTGAGTGCCCCCAGCCTGAGAGCTAACAGGAGAGCAGCAGTGAGATGTGAGTGCCCCCAGCCTGAGAGGTAACAGGAGAGCAGCAGTGAGATGTGAGTGCCCCCGGCCTGAGAGCTAACAGGAGAGCAGCAGTGAGATGTGAGTGCCCCCAGCCTGAGAGCTAACTGGAGAGCAGCAGTGAGATGTGAGTGCCCCCAGCCTGAGAGCTAACAGGAGGGCAGCAGTGAGATGTGAGTGCCCCCGGCCTGAGAGCTAACAGGAGGGCAGCAGTGAGGTGTGAGTGCCCCCAGCCTGAGAGCTAACAGGAGGGCAGCAGTGATGTGTGAGCGCCCCCAGCCTGAGAGCTAACAGGAGGGCAGCAGTGAGATGTGAGTGCCCCCAGCCTGAGAGCTAACAGGAGGGCAGCAGTGAGATGTGAGTGCCCCCGGCCTGAGAGCTAACAGGAGAGCAGCAGTGAGATGTGAGTGCCCCCGGCCTGAGAGCTAACAGGAGGCAGCAGTGATATGTGAGTGCCCCCAGCCTGAGAGCTAACAGGAGAGCAGCAGTGAGATGTGAGTGCCCCCAGCCTGAGAGCTAACAGGAGGGCAGCAGTGAGATGTGAGTGCCCCCAGCCTGACAGCTAACAGGAGAGCAGCAGTGAGATGTGAGTGCCCCCGGCCTGAGAGCTAACAGGAGGCAGCAGTGATATGTGAGTGCCCCCAGCCTGACAGCTAACAGGAGGGCAGCAGTGAGATGTGAGTGCCCCCGGCCTGAGAGCTAACAGGAGGCAGCAGTGATATGTGAGTGCCCCCAGCCTGAGAGCTAACAGGAGGGCAGCAGTGAGATGTGAGTGCCCCCAGCCTGACAGCTAACAGGAGGGCAGCAGTGAGATGTGAGTGCCCCCAGCCTGAGAGCTAACAGGAGGGCAGCAGTGAGATGTGAGTGCCCCCAGCCTGAGAGCTAACAGGAGGGCAGCAGTGAGATGTGAGTGCCCCCAGCCTGAGAGGTAACAGGAGGGCAGCAGTGAGATGTGAGCGCCCCCAGCCTGAGAGCTAACAGGAGGGCAGCAGTGAGATGTGAGTGCCCCCAGCCTGAGAGCTAACAGGAGGGCAGCAGTGAGATGTGAGCGCCCCCAGCCTGAGAGCTAACAGGAGGGCAGCAGTGAGATGTGAGCGCCCCCAGCCTGAGAGCTAACAGGAGGGCAGCAGTGAGATGTGAGCGCCCCCAGCCTGAGAGGTAACAGGAGGGCAGCAGTGAGATGTGAGTGCCCCCAGCCTGAGAGCTAACAGGAGGGCAGCAGTGAGATGTGAGTGCCCCCAGCCTGAGAGCTAACAGGAGGGCAGCAGTGAGATGTGAGCGCCCCCAGCCTGAGAGCTAACAGGAGGGCAGCAGTGAGATGTGAGCGCCCCCAGCCTGAGAGCTAACAGGAGGGCAGCAGTGAGATGTGAGCGCCCCCAGCCTGAGAGCTAACAGGAGGGCAGAAGTGAGATGTGAGCGCCCCCAGCCTGAGAGGTAACAGGAGGGCAGCAGTGAGATGTGAGCGCCCCCAGCCTGAGAGCTAACAGGAGGGCAGCAGTGAGATGTGAGCGCCCCCAGCCTGAGAGCTAACAGGAGGGCAGCAGTGAGATGTGAGCGCCCCCAGCCTGAGAGCTAACAGGAGGGCAGCAGTGAGATGTGAGCGCCCCCAGCCTGAGAGCTAACAGGAGGGCAGCAGTGAGATGTGAGCGCCCCCAGCCTGAGAGGTAACAGGAGGGCAGCAGTGAGATGTGAGCGCCCCCAGCCTGAGAGGTAACAGGAGGGCAGCAGTGAGATGTGAGCGCCCCCAGCCTGAGAGCTAACAGGAGGGCAGCAGTGAGATGTGAGCGCCCCCAGCCTGAGAGCTAACAGGAGGGCAGCAGTGAGATGTGAGCGCCCCCAGCCTGAGAGCTAACAGGAGGGCAGCAGTGAGATGTGAGCGCCCCCAGCCTGAGAGGTAACAGGAGGGCAGCAGTGAGATGTGAGCGCCCCCAGCCTGAGAGGTAACAGGAGGGCAGCAGTGAGATGTGAGCGCCCCCAGCCTGAGAGCTAACAGGAGGGCAGCAGTGATATGTGAGTGCCCCCAGCCTGAGAGCTAACAGGAGAGCAGCAGTGAGATGTGAGTGCCCCCAGCCTGAGAGCTAACAGGAGGGCAGCAGTGAGATGTGAGCGCCCCCAGCCTGAGAGCTAACAGGAGGGCAGAAGTGAGATGTGAGCGCCCCCAGCCTGAGAGGTAACAGGAGGGCAGCAGTGAGATGTGAGCGCCCCCAGCCTGAGAGCTAACAGGAGGGCAGCAGTGAGATGTGAGCGCCCCCAGCCTGAGAGCTAACAGGAGGGCAGCAGTGAGATGTGAGCGCCCCCAGCCTGAGAGCTAACAGGAGGGCAGCAGTGAGATGTGAGCGCCCCCAGCCTGAGAGCTAACAGGAGGGCAGCAGTGAGATGTGAGCGCCCCCAGCCTGAGAGGTAACAGGAGGGCAGCAGTGAGATGTGAGCGCCCCCAGCCTGAGAGGTAACAGGAGGGCAGCAGTGAGATGTGAGCGCCCCCAGCCTGAGAGCTAACAGGAGGGCAGCAGTGAGATGTGAGCGCCCCCAGCCTGAGAGCTAACAGGAGGGCAGCAGTGAGATGTGAGCGCCCCCAGCCTGAGAGCTAACAGGAGGGCAGCAGTGAGATGTGAGCGCCCCCAGCCTGAGAGGTAACAGGAGGGCAGCAGTGAGATGTGAGCGCCCCCAGCCTGAGAGGTAACAGGAGGGCAGCAGTGAGATGTGAGCGCCCCCAGCCTGAGAGCTAACAGGAGGGCAGCAGTGATATGTGAGTGCCCCCAGCCTGAGAGCTAACAGGAGAGCAGCAGTGAGATGTGAGTGCCCCCAGCCTGAGAGCTAACAGGAGGGCAGCAGTGAGATGTGAGCGCCCCCAGCCTGAGAGGTAACAGGAGGGCAGCAGTGAGATGTGAGCGCCCCCAGCCTGAGAGCTAACAGGAGGGCAGCAGTGAGATGTGAGTGCCCCCAGCCTGAGAGCTAACAGGAGGGCAGCAGTGAGATGTGAGTGCCCCCAGCCTGAGAGCTAACAGGAGGGCAGCAGTGAGATGTGAGCGCCCCCAGCCTGAGAGTTAACAGGAGGGCAGCAGTGAGATGTGAGCGTCCCCAGCCTGAGAGGTAACAGGAGGGCAGCAGTGAGATGTGAGCGCCCCCAGCCTGAGAGGTAACAGGAGGGCAGCAGTGAGATGTGAGTGTCCCCAGCCTGAGAGGTAACAGGAGAGCAGCAGTGATATGTGAGTGCCCCCAGCCTGAGAGGTAACAGGAGGGCAGCAGTGAGATGTGAGTGTCCCCAGCCTGAGAGATAACAGGAGAGCAGCAGTGAGATGTGAGTGCCCCCAGCCTGAGAGCTAACAGGAGGGCAGCAGTGAGATGTGAGTGCCCCCGGCCTGAGAGCTAACAGGAGAGCAGCAGTGAGATGTGAGTGCCCCCGGCCTGAGAGCTAACAGGAGGCAGCAGTGATATGTGAGTGCCCCCAGCCTGAGAGCTAACAGGAGAGCAGCAGTGAGATGTGAGTGCCCCCAGCCTGAGAGCTAACAGGAGGGCAGCAGTGAGATGTGAGTGCCCCCAGCCTGACAGCTAACAGGAGAGCAGCAGTGAGATGTGAGTGCCCCCGGCCTGAGAGCTAACAGGAGGCAGCAGTGATATGTGAGTGCCCCCAGCCTGACAGCTAACAGGAGGGCAGCAGTGATATGTGAGTGCCCCCGGCCTGAGAGCTAACAGGAGGCAGCAGTGAGATGTGAGTGCCCCCAGCCTGAGAGCTAACAGGAGGGCAGCAGTGAGATGTGAGTGCCCCCAGCCTGAGAGCTAACAGGAGGGCAGCAGTGAGATGTGAGTGCCCCCAGCCTGAGAGGTAACAGGAGGGCAGCAGTGAGATGTGAGCGCCCCCAGCCTGAGAGCTAACAGGAGGGCAGCAGTGAGATGTGAGTGCCCCCAGCCTGAGAGCTAACAGGAGGGCAGCAGTGAGATGTGAGCGCCCCCAGCCTGAGAGCTAACAGGAGGGCAGCAGTGAGATGTGAGCGCCCCCAGCCTGAGAGCTAACAGGAGGGCAGCAGTGAGATGTGAGCGCCCCCAGCCTGAGAGGTAACAGGAGGGCAGCAGTGAGATGTGAGTGCCCCCAGCCTGAGAGCTAACAGGAGGGCAGCAGTGAGATGTGAGTGCCCCCAGCCTGAGAGCTAACAGGAGGGCAGCAGTGAGATGTGAGCGCCCCCAGCCTGAGAGCTAACAGGAGGGCAGCAGTGAGATGTGAGCGCCCCCAGCCTGAGAGCTAACAGGAGGGCAGCAGTGAGATGTGAGCGCCCCCAGCCTGAGAGCTAACAGGAGGGCAGAAGTGAGATGTGAGCGCCCCCAGCCTGAGAGGTAACAGGAGGGCAGCAGTGAGATGTGAGCGCCCCCAGCCTGAGAGCTAACAGGAGGGCAGCAGTGAGATGTGAGCGCCCCCAGCCTGAGAGCTAACAGGAGGGCAGCAGTGAGATGTGAGCGCCCCCAGCCTGAGAGCTAACAGGAGGGCAGCAGTGAGATGTGAGCGCCCCCAGCCTGAGAGCTAACAGGAGGGCAGCAGTGAGATGTGAGCGCCCCCAGCCTGAGAGCTAACAGGAGGGCAGCAGTGAGATGTGAGCGCCCCCAGCCTGAGAGGTAACAGGAGGGCAGCAGTGAGATGTGAGTGCCCCCAGCCTGAGAGCTAACAGGAGGGCAGCAGTGAGATGTGAGTGCCCCCAGCCTGAGAGCTAACAGGAGGGCAGCAGTGAGATGTGAGTGCCCCCAGCCTGAGAGCTAACAGGAGGGCAGCAGTGAGATGTGAGCGCCCCCAGCCTGAGAGTTAACAGGAGGGCAGCAGTGAGATGTGAGTGTCCCCAGCCTGAGAGGTAACAGGAGGGCAGCAGTGAGATGTGAGTGCCCCCAGCCTGAGAGCTAACAGGAGGGCAGCAGTGAGATGTGAGTGCCCCCAGCCTGAGGTAACAGGAGAGCAGCAGTGAGATGTGAGTGCCCCCAGCCTGAGAGCTAACAGGAGGGCAGCAGTGAGATGTGAGTGCCCCCAGCCTGAGAGCTAACAGGAGAGCAGCAGTGAGATGTGAGTGCCCCCAGCCTGAGAGCTAACAGGAGGGCAGCAGTGATATGTGAGTGCCCCCAGCCTGAGAGCTAACAGGAGAGCAGCAGTGAGATGTGAGCGCCCCCAGCCTGAGAGCTAACAGGAGGGCATCAGTGACATGTGAGTGCCCCCAGCCTGAGAGCTAACAGGAGGGCAGCAGTGATATGTGAGTGCCCCCAGCCTGAGAGCTAACAGGAGGGCAGCAGTGAGATGTGAGTACCCCCAGCCTGAGAGGTAACAGGAGAGCAGCAGTGAGATGTGAGTGCCCCCAGCCTGAGAACTAACAGGAGAGCAGCAGTGATATGGGAGTGCCCCCAGCCTGAGAGCTAACAGGAGAGCAGCAGTGAGATGTGAGTGCCCCCAGCCTGAGAGCTAACAGGAGAGCAGCAGTGAGATGTGAGTGCCCCCAGCCTGAGAGCTAACAGGAGGGCAGCAGTGAGATGTGAGTGCCCCCAGCCTGAGAGCTAACAGGAGAGCAGCAGTGAGATGTGAGTGCCCCCAGCCTCAGAGCTAACAGGAGAGCAGCAGTGAGATGTGAGTGCCCCCAGCCTGAGAGCTAACAGGAGGGCAGCAGTGAGATGTGAGTGCCCCCAGCCTGAGAGCTAACAGGAGGGCAGCAGTGAGATGTGAGCGTCCCCAGCCTGAGAGCTAACAGGAGAGCAGCAGTGAGATGTGAGTGCCCCCAGCCTCAGAGCTAACAGGAGGGCAGCAGTGAGATGTGAGCGCCCCCAGCCTGAGAGGTAACAGGAGAGCAGCAGTGAGATGTGAGTGCCCCCAGCCTGAGAGCTAACAGGAGGGCAGCAGTGAGATGTGAGTGTCCCCAGCCTGAGAGCTAACAGGAGAGCAGCAGTGAGATGTGAGCGCCCCCAGCCTGAGAGCTAACAGGAGAGCAGCAGTGAGATGTGAGCGTCCCCAGCCTGAGAGCTAACAGGAGAGCAGCAGTGAGATGTGAGCGCCCCCAGCCTGAGAGCTAACAGGAGGGCAGCAGTGAGATGTGAGTGCCCCCACCCTGAGAGCTAACAGGAGGGCAGCAGTGAGATGTGAGTGCCCCCAGCCTGAGAGCTAACAGGAGAGCAGCAGTGAGATGTGAGCGTCCCCAGCCTGAGAGCTAACAGGAGAGCAGCAGTGAGATGTGAGTGCCCCCAGCCTCAGAGCTAACAGGACGGCAGCAGTGAGATGTGAGTGCCCCCAGCCTGAGAGCTAACAGGAGGGCAGCAGTGAGATGTGAGTGCCCCCAGCCTGAGAGCTAACAGGAGGGCAGCAGTGAGATGTGAGTGCCCCCAGCCTGAGAGCTAACAGGAGGGCAGCAGTGAGATGTGAGTGCCCCCAGCCTGAGAGCTAACAGGAGGGCAGCAGTGATATGTGAGCGCCCCCAGCCTGAGAGGTAACAGGAGGGCAGCAGTGAGATGTGAGTGCCCCCAGCCTGAGAGCTAACAGGAGGGCAGCAGTGATATGTGAGTGTCCCCAGCCTGAGAGGTAACAGGAGAGCAGCAGTGATATGTGAGTGCCCCCAGCCTGAGAGCTAACAGGAGAGCAGCAGTGAGATGTGAGCGCCCCCAGCCTGAGAGCTAACAGGAGGGCAGCAGTGAGATGTGAGTGTCCCCAGCCTGAGAGGTAACAGGAGAGCAGCAGTGAGATGTGAGTGCCCCCAGCCTGAGAGCTAACAGGAGAGCAGCAGTGAGATGTGAGCGCCCCCAGCCTGAGAGCTAACAGGAGGGCAGCAGTGATATGTGAGCGCCCCCAGCCTGAGAGGTAACAGGAGGGCAGCAGTGAGATGTGAGTGCCCCCAGCCTGAGAGCTAACAGGAGGGCAGCAGTGAGATGTGAGTGCCCCCAGCCTGAGAGGTAACAGGAGGGCAGCAGTGAGATGTGAGTGCCCCCAGCCTGAGAGCTAACAGGAGGACAGCAGTGATATGTGAGTGTCCCCAGCCTGAGAGCTAACAGGAGGGCAGCAGTGAGATGTGAGCGTCCCCAGCCTGAGAGCTAACAGGAGAGCAGCAGTGAGATGTGAGTGCCCCCAGCCTGAGAGGTAACAGGAGGGCAGCAGTGAGATGTGAGTGCCCCCAGCCTGAGAGCTAACAGGAGAGCAGCAGTGAGATGTGAGTGCCCCCAGCCTGAGAGGTAACAGGAGAGCAGCAGTGAGATGTGAGTGCCCCCGGCCTGAGAGCTAACAGGAGAGCAGCAGTGAGATGTGAGTGCCCCCAGCCTGAGAGCTAACAGGAGAGCAGCAGTGAGATGTGAGTACCCCCAGCCTGAGAGCTAACAGGAGGGCAGCAGTGAGATGTGAGTGCCCCCGGCCTGAGAGCTAACAGGAGGGCAGCAGTGAGGTGTGAGGGCCCCCAGCCTGAGAGCTAACAGGAGGGCAGCAGTGATATGTGAGCGCCCCCAGCCTGAGAGCTAACAGGAGGGCAGCAGTGAGATGTGAGTGCCCCCAGCCTGAGAGCTAACAGGAGGGCAGCAGTGAGATGTGAGTGCCCCCGGCCTGAGAGCTAACAGGAGAGCAGCAGTGAGATGTGAGTGCCCCCGGCCTGAGAGCTAACAGGAGGCAGCAGTGATATGTGAGTGCCCCCAGCCTGAGAGCTAACAGGAGAGCAGCAGTGAGATGTGAGTGCCCCCAGCCTGAGAGCTAACAGGAGGGCAGCAGTGAGATGTGAGTGCCCCCAGCCTGACAGCTAACAGGAGAGCAGCAGTGAGATGTGAGTGCCCCCGGCCTGAGAGCTAACAGGAGGCAGCAGTGATATGTGAGTGCCCCCAGCCTGACAGCTAACAGGAGGGCAGCAGTGAGATGTGAGTGCCCCCGGCCTGAGAGCTAACAGGAGGCAGCAGTGATATGTGAGTGCCCCCAGCCTGAGAGCTAACAGGAGGGCAGCAGTGAGATGTGAGTGCCCCCAGCCTGACAGCTAACAGGAGGGCAGCAGTGAGATGTGAGTGCCCCCAGCCTGAGAGCTAACAGGAGGGCAGCAGTGAGATGTGAGTGCCCCCAGCCTGAGAGCTAACAGTAGGGCAGCAGTGAGATGTGAGCGCCCCCAGCCTGAGAGGTAACAGGAGGGCAGCAGTGAGATGTGAGCGCCCCCAGCCTGAGAGCTAACAGGAGGGCAGCAGTGAGATGTGAGTGCCCCCAGCCTGAGAGCTAACAGGAGGGCAGCAGTGAGATGTGAGTGCCCCCAGCCTGAGAGCTAACAGGAGGGCAGCAGTGAGATGTGAGCGCCCCCAGCCTGAGAGTTAACAGGAGGGCAGCAGTGAGATGTGAGTGTCCCCAACCTGAGAGGTAACAGGAGGGCAGCAGTGAGATGTGAGTGCCCCCAGCCTGAGAGCTAACAGGAGGGCAGCAGTGAGATGTGAGTGCCCCCAGCCTGAGGTAACAGGAGAGCAGCAGTGAGATGTGAGTGCCCCCAGCCTGAGAGCTAACAGGAGGGCAGCAGTGAGATGTGAGTGCCCCCAGCCTGAGAGCTAACAGGAGAGCAGCAGTGAGATGTGAGTGCCCCCAGCCTGAGAGCTAACAGGAGGGCAGCAGTGATATGTGAGTGCCCCCAGCCTGAGAGCTAACAGGAGAGCAGCAGTGAGATGTGAGCGCCCCCAGCCTGAGAGCTAACAGGAGGGCATCAGTGACATGTGAGTGCCCCCAGCCTGAGAGCTAACAGGAGGGCAGCAGTGATATGTGAGTGCCCCCAGCCTGAGAGCTAACAGGAGGGCAGCAGTGAGATGTGAGTGCCCCCAGCCTGAGAGGTAACAGGAGAGCAGCAGTGAGATGTGAGTGCCCCCAGCCTGAGAGCTAACAGGAGAGCAGCAGTGATATGTGAGTGCCCCCAGCCTGAGAGCTAACAGGAGAGCAGCAGTGAGATGTGAGTGCCCCCAGCCTGAGAGCTAACAGGAGAGCAGCAGTGAGATGTGAGTGCCCCCAGCCTGAGAGCTAACAGGAGGGCAGCAGTGAGATGTGAGTGCCCCCAGCCTGAGAGCTAACAGGAGAGCAGCAGTGAGATGTGAGTGCCCCCAGCCTCAGAGCTAACGGGAGAGCAGCAGTGAGATGTGAGTGCCCCCAGCCTGAGAGCTAACAGGAGGGCAGCAGTGAGATGTGAGTGCCCCCAGGCTGAGAGCTAACAGGAGGGCAGCAGTGAGATGTGAGCGTCCCCAGCCTGAGAGCTAACAGGAGAGCAGCAGTGAGATGTGAGTGCCCCCAGCCTCAGAGCTAACAGGAGGGCAGCAGTGAGATGTGAGCGCCCCCAGCCTGAGAGGTAACAGGAGAGCAGCAGTGAGATGTGAGTGCCCCCAGCCTGAGAGCTAACAGGAGGGCAGCAGTGAGATGTGAGTGTCCCCAGCCTGAGAGCTAACAGGAGAGCAGCAGTGAGATGTGAGCGCCCCCAGCCTGAGAGCTAACAGGAGAGCAGCAGTGAGATGTGAGCGTCCCCAGCCTGAGAGCTAACAGGAGAGCAGCAGTGAGATGTGAGTGCCCCCAGCCTGAGAGCTAACAGGAGGGCAGCAGTGAGATGTGAGTGCCCCCACCCTGAGAGCTAACAGGAGGGCAGCAGTGAGATGTGAGTGCCCCCAGCCTGAGAGCTAACAGGAGAGCAGCAGTGAGATGTGAGCGTCCCCAGCCTGAGAGCTAACAGGAGAGCAGCAGTGAGATGTGAGTGCCCCCAGCCTCAGAGCTAACAGGACGGCAGCAGTGAGATGTGAGTGCCCCCAGCCTGAGAGCTAACAGGAGGGCAGCAGTGAGATGTGAGCGTCCCCAGCCTGAGAGCTAACAGGAGAGCAGCAGTGAGATGTGAGTGCCCCCAGCCTCAGAGCTAACAGGAGGGCAGCAGTGAGATGTGAGCGCCCCCAGCCTGAGAGGTAACAGGAGGGCAGCAGTGAGATGTGAGCGCCCCCAGCCTGAGAGGTAACAGGAGGGCAGCAGTGAGATGTGAGCGCCCCCAGCCTGAGAGCTAACAGGAGGGCAGCAGTGAGATGTGAGCGCCCCCAGCCTGAGAGGTAACAGGAGGGCAGCAGTGAGATGTGAGTGCCCCCAGCCTGAGAGCTAACAGGAGGGCAGCAGTGAGATGTGAGTGCCCCCAGCCTGAGAGCTAACAGGAGGGCAGCAGTGAGATGTGAGCGCCCCCAGCCTGAGAGGTAACAGGAGGGCAGCAGTGAGATGTGAGTGCCCCCAGCCTGAGAGCTAACAGGAGGGCAGCAGTGAGATGTGAGTGCCCCCAGCCTGAGAGCTAACAGGAGGGCAGCAGTGAGATGTGAGCGCCCCCAGCCTGAGAGTTAACAGGAGGGCAGCAGTGAGATGTGAGTGTCCCCAGCCTGAGAGGTAACAGGAGGGCAGCAGTGAGATGTGAGTGCCCCCAGCCTGAGAGCTAACAGGAGGGCAGCAGTGAGATGTGAGTGCCCCCAGCCTGAGGTAACAGGAGAGCAGCAGTGAGATGTGAGTGCCCCCAGCCTGAGAGCTAACAGGAGGGCAGCAGTGAGATCTGAGTGCCCCCAGCCTGAGAGCTAACAGGAGAGCAGCAGTGAGATGTGAGTGCCCCCAGCCTGAGAGCTAACAGGAGGGCAGCAGTTGTATGTGAGTGCCCCCAGCCTGAGAGCTAACAGGAGAGCAGCAGTGAGATGTGAGCGCCCCCAGCCTGAGAGCTAACAGGAGGGCATCAGTGACATGTGAGTGCCCCCAGCCTGAGAGCTAACAGGAGGGCAGCAGTGATATGTGAGTGCCCCCAGCCTGAGAGCTAACAGGAGGGCAGCAGTGAGATGTGAGTGCCCCCAGCCTGAGAGGTAACAGGAGAGCAGCAGTGAGATGTGAGTGCCCCCAGCCTGAGAGCTAACAGGAGAGCAGCAGTGATATGTGAGTGCCCCCAGCCTGAGAGCTAACAGGAGAGCAGCAGTGAGATGTGAGTGCCCCCAGCCTGAGAGCTAACAGGAGAGCAGCAGTGAGATGTGAGTGCCCCCAGCCTGAGAGCTAACAGGAGGGCAGCAGTGAGATGTGAGTGCCCCCAGCCTGAGAGCTAACAGGAGAGCAGCAGTGAGATGTGAGTGCCCCCAGCCTCAGAGCTAACAGGAGAGCAGCAGTGAGATGTGAGTGCCCCCAGCCTGAGAGCTAACAGGAGGGCAGCAGTGAGATGTGAGTGCCCCCAGCCTGAGAGCTAACAGGAGGGCAGCAGTGAGATGTGAGCGTCCCCAGCCTGAGAGCTAACAGGAGAGCAGCAGTGAGATGTGAGTGCCCCCAGCCTCAGAGCTAACAGGAGGGCAGCAGTGAGATGTGAGCGCCCCCAGCCTGAGAGGTAACAGGAGAGCAGCAGTGAGATGTGAGTGCCCCCAGCCTGAGAGCTAACAGGAGGGCAGCAGTGAGATGTGAGTGTCCCCAGCCTGAGAGCTAACAGGAGAGCAGCAGTGAGATGTGAGCGCCACCAGCCTGAGAGCTAACAGGAGAGCAGCAGTGAGATGTGAGCGTCCCCAGCCTGAGTGCTAACAGGAGAGCAGCAGTGAGATGTGAGTGCCCCCAGCCTGAGAGCTAACAGGAGGGCAGCAGTGAGATGTGAGTGCCCCCACCCTGAGAGCTAACAGGAGGGCAGCAGTGAGATGTGAGTGCCCCCAGCCTGAGAGCTAACAGGAGAGCAGCAGTGAGATGTGAGCGTCCCCAGCCTGAGAGCTAACAGGAGAGCAGCAGTGAGATGTGAGTGCCCCCAGCCTCAGAGCTAACAGGACGGCAGCAGTGAGATGTGAGTGCCCCCAGCCTGAGAGCTAACAGAAGGGCAGCAGTGAGATGTGAGCGTCCCCAGCCTGAGAGCTAACAGGAGAGCAGCAGTGAGATGTGAGTGCCCCCAGCCTCAGAGCTAACAGGAGGGCAGCAGTGAGATGTGAGCGCCCCCAGCCTGAGAGGTAACAGGAGAGCAGCAGTGAGATGTGAGTGCCCCCAGCCTGAGAGCTAACAGGAGGGCAGCAGTGAGATGTGAGTGTCCCCAGCCTGAGAGCTAACAGGAGAGCAGCAGTGAGATGTGAGCGCCCCCAGCCTGAGAGCTAACAGGAGAGCAGCAGTGAGATGTGAGCGTCCCCAGCCTGAGAGCTAACAGGAGAGCAGCAGTGAGATGTGAGTGCCCCCAGCCTGAGAGCTAACAGGAGGGCAGCAGTGAGATGTGAGTGCCCCCACCCTGAGAGCTAACAGGAGGGCAGCAGTGAGATGTGAGTGCCCCCAGCCTGAGAGCTAACAGGAGAGCAGCAGTGATATGTGAGTGCCCCCAGCCTGAGAGATAACAGGAGAGCAGCAGTGAGATGTGAGTGCCCCCAGCCTGAGAGCTAACAGGAGGGCAGCAGTGAGATGTGAGTGCCCCCAGCCTGAGAGCTAACAGGAGGGCAGCAGTGATATGTGAGTGCCCCCAGCCTGAGAGCTAACAGGAGGGCAGCAGTGAGATGTGAGCGTCCCCAGCCTGAGAGCTAACAGGAGAGCAGCAGTGAGATGTGAGTGCCCCCAGCCTGAGAGCTAACAGGAGGGCAGCAGTGAGATGTGAGTGCCCCCAGCCTGAGAGCTAACAGGAGAGCAGCAGTGAGATGTGAGTGCCCCCAGCCTCAGAGCTAACAGGAGAGCAGCAGTGAGATGTGAGTGCCCCCAGCCTGAGAGCTAACAGGAGGGCAGCAGTGAGATGTGAGTGCCCCCAGCCTGAGAGCTAACAGGAGGGCAGCAGTGAGATGTGAGCGTCCCCAGCCTGAGAGCTAACAGGAGAGCAGCAGTGAGATGTGAGTGCCCCCAGCCTCAGAGCTAACAGGAGGGCAGCAGTGAGATGTGAGCGCCCCCAGCCTGAGAGGTAACAGGAGAGCAGCAGTGAGATGTGAGTGCCCCCAGCCTGAGAGCTAACAGGAGGGCAGCAGTGAGATGTGAGTGTCCCCAGCCTGAGAGCTAACAGGAGAGCAGCAGTGAGATGTGAGCGCCCCCAGCCTGAGAGCTAACAGGAGAGCAGCAGTGAGATGTGAGCGTCCCCAGCCTGAGAGCTAACAGGAGAGCAGCAGTGAGATGTGAGTGCCCCCAGCCTGAGAGCTAACAGGAGGGCAGCAGTGAGATGTGAGTGCCCCCACCCTGAGAGCTAACAGGAGGGCAGCAGTGAGATGTGAGTGCCCCCAGCCTGAGAGCTAACAGGAGGGCAGCAGTGAGATGTGAGTGCCCCCAGCCTCAGAGCTAACAGGAGGGCAGCAGTGAGATGTGAGCGCCCCCAGCCTGAGAGGTAACAGGAGGGCAGCAGTGAGATGTGAGCGCCCCCAGCCTGAGAGCTAACAGGAGGGCAGCAGTGATATGTGAGCGCCCCCAGCCTGAGAGCTAACAGGAGAGCAGCAGTGAGATGTGAGTGCCCCCAGCCTGAGAGCTAACAGGAGGGCAGCAGTGAGATGTGAGTGCCCCCAGCCACAGAGCTAACAGGAGGGCAGCAGTGAGATGTGAGCGCCCCCAGCCTGAGAGGTAACAGGAGGGCAGCAGTGAGATGTGAGCGCCCCCAGCCTGAGAGCTAACAGGAGGGCAGCAGTGATATGTGAGTGCCCCCAGCCTGAGAGCTAACAGGAGAGCAGCAGTGAGATGTGAGTGCCCCCAGCCTGAGAGCTAACAGGAGGGCAGCAGTGAGATGTGAGTGCCCCCAGCCTGAGAGCTAACAGGAGGGCAGCAGTGAGATGTGAGTGCCCCCAGCCTAAGAGCTAACAGGAGGGCAGCAGTGAGATGTGAGTGCCCCCAGCCTGAGAGCTAACAGGAGGGCAGCAGTGAGATGTGAGTGCCCCCAGCCTGAGAGCTAACAGGAGGGCAGCAGTGAGATGTGAGTGCCCCCAGCCTGAGAGCTAACAGGAGGGCAGCAGTGAGATGTGAGTGCCCCCACCCTGAGAGCTAACAGGAGGGCAGCAGTGAGATGTGAGTGCCCCCAGCCTGAGAGCTAACAGGAGGGCAGCAGTGAGATGTGAGTGTCCCCAGCCTGAGAGCTAACAGGAGGGCAGCAGTGAGATGTGAGTGCCCCCAGCCTGAGAGCTAACAGGAGGGCAGCAGTGAGATGTGAGTGCCCCCAGCCTGAGAGCTAACAGGAGGGCAGCAGTGAGATGTGAGTGCCCCCAGCCTCAGAGCTAACAGGAGGGCAGCAGTGAGATGTGAGCGCCCCCAGCCTGAGAGGTAACAGGAGGGCAGCAGTGAGATGTGAGTGCCCCCAGCCTGAGAGCTAACAGGAGGGCAGCAGTGATATGTGAGTGCCCCCAGCCTGAGAGCTAACAGGAGGGCAGCAGTGAGATGTGAGTGCCCCCAGCCTGAGAGCTAACAGGAGGGCAGCAGTGATATGTGAGTGCCCCCAGCCTGAGAGCTAACAGGAGAGCAGCAGTGAGGTGTGAGTGCCCCCAGCCTGAGAGCTAACAGGAGGGCAGCAGTGAGATGTGAGTGTCCCCAGCCTGAGAGCTAACAGGAGGGCAGCAGTGAGATGTGAGTGCCCCCAGCCTGAGAGCTAACAGGAGGGCAGCAGTGAGATGTGAGTGCCCCCAGCCTGAGAGCTAACAGGAGGGCAGCAGTGAGATGTGAGTGCCCCCAGCCTGAGAGGTAACAGGAGGGCAGCAGTGAGATGTGAGCGCCCCCAGCCTGAGAGGTAACAGGAGGGCAGCAGTGAGATGTGAGCGCCCCCAGCCTGAGAGCTAACAGGAGGGCAGCAGTGAGATGTGAGCGCCCCCAGCCTGAGAGCTAACAGGAGGGCAGCAGTGATATGTGAGTGCCCCCAGCCTGAGAGCTAACAGGAGGGCAGCAGTGAGATGTGAGTGCCCCCAGCCTGAGAGCTAACAGGAGGGCAGCAGTGATATGTGAGTGCCCCCAGCCTGAGAGCTAACAGGAGAGCAGCAGTGAGGTGTGAGTGCCCCCAGCCTGAGAGCTAACAGGAGGGCAGCAGTGAGATGTGAGTGCCCCCAGCCTGAGAGCTAACAGGAGGGCAGCAGTGAGATGTGAGTGCCCCCAGCCTGAGAGCTAACAGGAGGGCAGCAGTGAGATGTGAGTGCCCCCAGCCTGAGATCTAACAGGAGGGCAGCAGTGAGGTGTGAGTGTCCCCAGCCTGAGAGGTAACAGGAGAGCAGCAGTGAGATGTGAGTGCCCCCAGCCTGAGAGCTAACAGGAGGGCAGCAGTGAGATGTGAGTGCCCCCAGCCTGAGAGCTAACAGGAGGGCAGCAGTGAGATGTGAGTGCCCCCAGCCTGAGAGCTAACAGGAGGGCAGCAGTGAGATGTGAGTGTCCCCAGCCTCAGAGCTAACAGGAGGGCAGCAGTGAGATGTGAGTGTCCCCAGCCTGAGAGGTAACAAGAGGGCAGCAGTGAGATGTGAGTGTCCCCAGCCTCAGAGCTAACAGGAGGGCAGCAGTGAGATGTGAGTGCCCCCAGCCTGAGAGCTAACAGGAGGGCAGCAGTGAGGTGTGAGCGCCCCCAGCCTGAGAGCTAACAGGAGGGCAGCAGTGAGATGTGAGCGTCCCCAGCCTGAGAGGTAACAAGAGGGCAGCAGTGAGATGTGAGTGTCCCCAGCCTCAGAGCTAACAGGAGGGCAGCAGTGAGATGTGAGTGCCCCCAGCCTGAGAGCTAACAGGAGGGCAGCAGTGAGGTGTGAGCGCCCCCAGCCTGAGAGCTAACAGGAGAGCAGCAGTGAGATGTGAGCGCCCCCAGCCTGAGAGCTAACAGGAGGGCAGCAGTGAGATGTGAGTGCCCCCAGCCTGAGAGCTAACAGGAGGGCAGCAGTGAGATGTGAGTGCCCCCAGCCTGAGAGCTAACAGGAGGGCAGCAGTGAGATGTGAGTGTCCCCAGCCTCAGAGCTAACAGGAGGGCAGCAGTGAGATGTGAGTGTCCCCAGCCTCAGAGCTAACAGGAGGGCAGCAGTGAGATGTGAGCGCCCCCAGCCTGAGAGCGAACAGGAGGGCAGCAGTGAGATGTGAGTGCCCCCAGCCTGAGAGCTAACAGGAGGGCAGCAGTGAGATGTGAGCGCCCCCAGCCTGAGAGCTAACAGGAGGGCAGCAGTGAGATGTGAGTGCCCCCAGCCTGAGAGCTAACAGGAGGGCAGCAGTGAGATGTGAGTGCCCCCAGCCTGAGAGCTAACTGGAGGGCAGCAGTGAGATGTGAGTGCCCCCAGCCTGAGATCTAACAGGAGGGCAGCAGTGAGATGTGAGTGCCCCCAGCCTGAGAGCTAACTGGAGGGCAGCAGTGAGATGTGAGTGCCCCCAGCCTGAGAGCTAACTGGAGGGCAGCAGTGAGATGTGAGCGCCCCCGGCCTGAGAGGTAACAGGAGGGCAGCAGTGAGATGTGAGTGCCCCCAGCCTGAGAGCTAACAGGAGGGCAGCAGTGAGATGTGAGTGCCCCCAGCCTGAGAGCTAACAGGAGGGCAGCAGTGAGATGTGAGTGCCCCCAGCCTGAGAGCTAACAGGAGGGCAGCAGTGAGATGTGAGCGCCCCCGGCCTGAGAGGTAACAGGAGGGCAGCAGTGAGATGTGAGTGCCCCCAGCCTGAGAGCTAACAGGAGGGCAGCAGTGAGATGTGAGTGGGCAGTCAGTTCGGACACGTTTTTCTCAGGCTGAAGATCAGACGATTTCTCGTGTGCTCGCCCGGCCGTTCCTGCTGTCATTCTTCTGTGTATTACTCCGGAAGACGCGGGCGATGGTTTCTCCGGTGTCATCAATTCTGCATTCGTTTTCTCTCATCCGTTCCCCTGCAGCAGGCAGCTGCATGATGTCTTTCTCTCATTGGGTCTCAGCAGTGGATCTCTGATCACCGTCTTCCTCCGAGTGTCGTCCGTTGTATTCGGACCCCCCGAGTCTGATGCACACAGGACAGAATAGGACAAGAGTCTAATGGAGCGGATGAAACTGATGTGTGAATGGATCAATGAAACGCTATGGGTCTGTGAAATAAAGAGGGTGCTAGGACACGCTGCATAGTGTGGCCTGCGCCACGGCCTGTCCTCCGGTGACCTCCGCCGCCTCCGATGTCTCATATGCGTCTCCTCCGCCTGCACTCACCTGTCCTGATCCGTCTTCATCTCTATATTTAGCTGCGAGGACGTCTCTGATATGAGGTGTCCGCCGATCCCCGACTTCTCTAGACTCGTCCCATGTTTTCGGAGCGGTGACCTTACATCCTCCCCTGTTTTCTTGCAGGATGTTGCACCCTATGAATGGTGGAGAATATGGACGTGACAATAAGAAGCCGGGCGATGATTGTACGTCTGCAGCGATCGATGGCGACTACACCAGATTATGATGTCCAGCCCAGGGGCCGATCATCGGCACAGACCGCACTGACAGGTAATAGGGTCTGGGGTTATCACCTTGGGAGTTATTGGGCAGTGGCATCAGCGGCAGTCATGACGGGGGGCCTCACTGGTCGTTTCCCAGACTGCCGGCTCCCAGTCACACAGGACTCATGATGCTGGCGGCCCTGGAGGGAGCTATAGTGGCCTCCATGTTGTCAGCCAACTTTCCTTGTACTGCACATGACGGGAGACTCCAGGGCTTTATTTTCTGGGGGTCTCTATCCAGCGGTGGACGCAGGTGAGCAGATACCTGAGAAGCGTGAGTCTCCTGGCAGGAGGCGCCGCTGGGGTTGAGCGAAGGTGATCAGGTGTTATCCGAGCGTTCTCTGGTGCTGACCGTGTGTATGGCGTGCTCGATACCGTGTCCGAGTCCCCACGGCCTTTCAGCCGCTGCACCGCAGGGATTGCCCGTTTGTTCGTTCATCTCCATAGTCGCGCTACGGACCTCACACAGAGCATGGAGTACCAGCGTTACCCTGCCCTCATTTATGATGCTCACAGACCTTGCATCTTATGAGGCCTGCTCCCCATTTGGAAGATTTGGGCGGCTCCTAATGTTCTTCTGTTCACCCCCATTCAGATCAGTGTGCCGGGGGCTTCTTAGAGCAGTGTGGCCCCCCGAGTCTGAGCCACTCGTCCTTCCATCCCATTCTGCTTTTATACCTCTTGCCTGGGATGTGCCGGCCGCTCCTGGCTGTGCAGGCCACCCTGCCACCCATACTGGGATCACAGAGGGCTGCCACCTGTACCCAATTAGGACGACCATTGACTGGTTTGTAGCCCACGGGCGGCACAGGGGTCTCTCAGCGGGGGATCCTCAGTATATCGCATGCTCTTTAGAAACAGCAGATTGGCTGTAGCGTGCACCCTGCACCCACACATCACCCCGAGAGCGGGCAGCTCTATGTGATGATAGACGAGAGTATTAATTATTCATGGCGGCCATATCCCGAGCGTGCCGCCTAATGAAAGTGTCAGCGGTAATGAGACTGATGGATAATAGCGGTACAAGCACAGAAAGTTCCAGCCGCGACTCCCCTGATTTATGAGACCCCTCTGGGTGTCATAGGCGGTCAGGGCGCTGGTATCTCACAGGGCTTTGTTCTGGGGGCCACTGCGAGGCTCGGGTCCCACTGGCCGGGGTGATTGAGCGCACCGTTTGCCCTCTCTCTCGTGGGCTCATTTTCCCCCCGTCCATGTAATGAGCACAGTCTGCGGTCTCACATGAACCCATGTTCTTCCATTGAAGTCCGTGGGGTCACGGGTGCTCCGGTGGGTGATGTGCTCATGTCCTTGCTATGCATGGTGTGGACACTAGATGGCAGCGATGTGTATAATTACATCGGCGGCGGCGCAGTAATCACCGCCTGGCGTCAGGAGAGGACGCCGTCTGTGATGGGCAGCACTCGCAGTCGCCGCCTCTGTTCACACACGGCAGATTTATTGTAAAGTCACTTCTGTCATCTGATTCTCATGGACTTCTGCAAACTCCATTGACAGAAATGTGCGCTGCGTGTGAATGAACCGCGGCATCCCGATGACTGACAAGCAGAGGCGCAGCCTGAGGGCGCCAAGGTTGGAGAGAATTATCATGAGGATGAATAAAAAATAATTAAGAAGGCATCACTGACCACTCTGCCGCCATTACAGTGCGGCCATTCTGCTGCTCCTCGCCTTGTAGGGATGACGTCCCTGACTATAGATGTGACCGCTGCAGCCAATCACAGGCCTCAGCTGCACGCCTCGTGCATTTTCCCTCCCTGAAATCCTGAAAATTGTCATCATCATTACAGGAAGCATCTTCCTAATAGACGTGACGATCTCTGCTTGCCGTCAGTAGGTCGGTAAACCCGTGCTGTCATTACTCCACAGCTGAAGGCTTGTGACAATGTACCAGTCACGGGAGGTGTTGGTCCCACACTGGCACATTGTGACGGCACCCTGCTCTGTATGGACAGGACGGGCACGTAGTATATTAGTTTTCTATCACACGGCTGTGGGTTAGAGGACGAGCTCTGATATCCGGATGGTTCCTTGGCCCACGTGCCGTGACGCCATGATATCACCCCCTCGCCTTATGTCGCTGCCGGTAATGAGCGCTCTCTGTCTCTCGGTGATTTATCCACAGTGGGAGCAGACTGCACCGTGGGATGAAATGCATTTCACAGAATATAATCCCTTAATCCAGAAGGGAGAGAAGATCCGGATCCCAGAGCACTTTGTAAGCACAGATGTGATTTATAATGTCCCCATCTGTCCGCCCTCAGCCACCCTGTGATTACACGGATGCTGGCATCAATCGTCCATGGGCAGCGGTGGCCTCTGCCGGATGACCTCCAGTGACAATGTGAGGGGGATGGGCCGGGAAGATAAATAAAATGACTCCACCGTGTGCGGGACGTCTCCAGTGTGATGTCATAACTCCACTGTATGCGGGACGTCTCCAGTGTGATGTCATAACTCCACTGTATGCAGGACGTCTCCAGTGTGATGTCATAACTCCGCCGTGTGCCGGACGTCTCCAGTGTGATGTCATAACTCCACTGTATGCAGGACGTCTCCAGTGTGATGTCATAACTCCACTGTATGCAGGACGTCTCCAGTGTGATGTCATAACTCCACTGTATGCAGGACGTCTCCAGTGTGATGTCATAACTCCACTATATGCAGGACGTCTCCAGTGTGATGTCATAACTCCACTGTATGCAGGACGTCTCCAGTGTGATGTCACAACTCCACTATATGCAGGACGTCTCCAGTGTGATGTCATAGCTCCACTGTATGCAGGACGTTTCCAGTGTGATGTCATAACTCCGCCGTGTGCCGGACGTCTCCAGTGTGATGTCATAACTCCACTGTATGCAGGACGTCTCCAGTGTGATGTCATAACTCCACTATATGCAGGACGTCTCCAGTGTGATGTCATAACTCCACTGTATGCAGGACGTCTCCAGTGTGATGTCATAACTCCACTATATGCAGGACGTCTCCAGTGTGATGTCATAACTCCACTGTATGCAGGACGTCTCCAGTGTGATGTCATAACTCCACTGTATGCAGGACGTCTCCAGTGTGATGTCATAACTCCACTATATGCAGGACGTCTCCAGTGTGATGTCATAGCTCCACTGTATGCAGGACGTCTCCAGTGTGATGTCATAACTCCACTATATGCAGGACGTCTCCAGTGTGATGTCATAACTCCACTGTATGTAGGACGTCTCCAGTGTGATGTCATAGCTCCACTATATGCAGGACGTTTCCAGTGTGATGTCATAACTCCGCCGTGTGCCGGACGTCTCCAGTGTGATGTCATAACTCCACTGTATGCAGGACGTCTCCAGTGTGATGTCATAACTCCACTATATGCAGGACGTTTCCAGTGTGATGTCATAACTCCGCCGTGTGCCGGACGTCTCCAGTGTGATGTCATAACTCCACTGTATGCAGGACGTCTCCAGTGTGATGTCATAACTCCACTGTATGCAGGACGTCTCCAGTGTGATGTCATAACTCCACTGTATGCAGGACGTCTCCAGTGTGATGTCATAACTCCACTATATGCAGGACGTCTCCAGTGTGATGTCATAACTCCACTGTATGCCGGACGTTTCCAGTGTGATGTCATAACTCCACTATATGCAGGACATCTCCAGTGTGATGTCATAACTCCACTATATGCAGGACGTCTCCAGTGTGATGTCATAACTCCACTATATGCAGGACGTCTCCAGTGTGATGTCATAACTCCACTATATGCAGGACGTCTCCAGTGTGATGTCATAACTCCACTGTATGCCGGACGTTTCCAGTGTGATGTCATAACTCCACTATATGCAGGACGTCTCCAGTGTGATGTCATAACTCCACTATATGCAGGACGTCTCCAGTGTGATGTCATAACTCCACTGTATGCCGGACGTTTCCAGTGTGATGTCATAACTCCACTATATGCAGGACGTCTCCAGTGTGATGTCATAACTCCACTATATGCAGGACGTCTCCAGTGTGATGTCATAACTCCACTGTATGCAGGACGTCTCCAGTGTGATGTCATAACTCCACTGTATGCAGGACGTCTCCAGTGTGATGTCATAACTCCACTATATGCAGGACGTCTCCAGTGTGATGTCATAACTCCACTATATGCAGGACGTCTCCAGTGTGATGTCATAACTCCACTATATGCAGGACGTCTCCAGTGTGATGTCATAACTCCACTATATGCAGGACGTCTCCAGTGTGATGTCATAACTCCACTGTATGCAGGACGTCTCCAGTGTGATGTCATAACTCCACTGTATGCAGGACGTCTCCAGTGTGATGTCATAACTCCACTATATGCAGGACGTCTCCAGTGTGATGTCATAACTCCACTATATGCAGGACGTCTCCAGTGTGATGTCATAACTCCACTATATGCAGGACGTCTCCAGTGTGATGTCATAACTCCACTATATGCAGGACGTCTCCAGTGTGATGTCATAACTCCACTATATGCAGGACGTCTCCAGTGTGATGTCATAACTCCACTATATGCAGGACGTCTCCAGTGTGATGTCATAACTCCACTGTATGCCGGACGTTTCCAGTGTGATGTCATAACTCCACTATATGCAGGACGTCTCCAGTGTGATGTCATAACTCCACTATATGCAGGACGTCTCCAGTGTGATGTCATAACTCCACTATATGTAGGACGTCTCCAGTGTGATGTCATAACTCCACTGTATGTAGGACGTCTCCAGTGTGATGTCATAACTCCACTGTATGCCGGACGTTTCCAGTGTGATGTCATAACTCCACTATATGCAGGACGTCTCCAGTGTGATGTCATAACTCCACTATATGCAGGACGTCTCCAGTGTGATGTCATAACTCCACTGTATGCAGGACGTCTCCAGTGTGATGTCATAACTCCACTGTATGCCGGACGTTTCCAGTGTGATGTCATAACTCCACTATATGCCGGACGTCTCCAGTGTGATGTCATAACTCCACTATATGCAGGATGTCTCCAGTGTGATGTCATAACTCCACTGTATGCAGGACGTTTCCAGTGTGATGTCATAACTCCACTGTATGCAGGACGTCTCCAGTGTGATGTCATAACTCCACTGTATGCAGGACGTCTCCAGTGTGATGTCATAACTCCACTGTATGCAGGACGTCTCCAGTGTGATGTCATAACTCCACTATATGCAGGACGTCTCCAGTGTGATGTCATAACTCCACTGTATGCAGGACGTCTCCAGTGTGATGTCATAACTCCACTATATGCAGGACGTCTCCAGTGTGATGTCATAACTCCACTGTATGTAGGACGTCTCCAGTGTGATGTCATAACTCCACTGTATGCAGGACGTTTCCAGTGTGATGTCATAACTCCACTATATGCAGGACGTCTCCAGTGTGATGTCATAACTCCACTGTATGCAGGACGTCTCCAGTGTGATGTCATAACTCCACTGTATGCAGGACGTCTCCAGTGTGATGTCATAACTCCACTATATGCAGGACGTCTCCAGTGTGATGTCATAACTCCACTGTATGCCGGACGTTTCCAGTGTGATGTCATAACTCCACTATATGCAGGACGTCTCCAGTGTGATGTCATAACTCCACTATATGCAGGACGTCTCCAGTGTGATGTCATAACTCCACTGTATGCAGGACGTTTCCAGTGTGATGTCATAGCTCCACTATATGCCGGACGTTTCCAGTGTGATGTCATAGCTCCACTATATGCCGGACGTTTCCAGTGTGATGTCATAGCTCCACCTACGCCTGATGTTGCTGATAACGGCGAGAGCAGGTGCTGCTGATTTTTTACAAGCCAAACTAAAACAGGCATCTATGGACTGGTATTCTCGGGCTGGTTAGTGGCCATGCATATGCCCCCCCGCCTAAAAATAGCAGCCCGCAGCCACCCGAGGAAAGGCAGATCTTGTTTGGCGCTTTGCCCTTCTCTTCTCACTTTTCCTAACATCAAAGCCACGGCTTAGTAATGGAGAGGCCTCTATAAGACGCCCCCATAGTTAGGTTGTAAAGAAAGACACCGCCAGAATAAAATCCTTTAATTGAAATAATGACACTGACTCCTTTATTTGAAATATAAATAAAAAAAGCACAGTTATAATCACCTGACACCCATTCTACTGAAGCCCTTGTCCCCTGTAAAAAAAAAGAAAAATAATAAACAACAATATCCTTCACCTGTCCGACGTGAAGATTAATAATAATAATAATTTTATTTATATAGCGCCAACATATTCCGCAGCGCTTTACAAATTATAGAGGGGACTTGTACAGACAATAGACATTACAGCATAACAGAAATACAGTTCAAAACAGATACCAGGAGGAGTGAGGGCCCTGCTCGCAAGCTACAAACTATGGGGAAAAGGGGAGACACGAGAGGTGGATGGTAACAATTTCTTTAGTTATTCGGACCAGCTATAGTGTAAGGCTCAGGTGTTCATGTAAAGCTGCATGAACCAGTTACCTGCCTAAGTATGTAGCAGTACAGACACAGAGGGCTAATACTGCATAAAGTGTATGAGAACATGATGCGAGGAACCTTTTTTTTTTTTTTTTTATTATAAATAGGCCACACAGGGATCGTTAGGTTAATGCATTGAGGCGGTAGGCCAGTCTGAACAAATGAGTTTTTAGGGCACGCTTAAAACTGTGGGGATTGGGGATTAATCGTATTAACCTAGGTAGTGCATTCCAAAGAATCGGCGCAGCACGTGTAAAGTCTTGGAGACGGGAGTGGGAGGTTCTGATTATTGAGGATGCTAACCTGAGGTCATTAGCGGAGCGGAGATTCTCAATACTGTCCCACACCATAATCCATCTCTGTGATAACTATTTACAACCTGAATGGTGGCATGATATAACCGTTCAGACTGATGCAGTCAGTGGGGTGCAGGGTCGGTGGTCTCCTCCGGCTGCAGTCAGTGGGGTGCAGGGTCGGTGGTGTCCTCCGGCTGCAGTCAGTGGGGTGCAGGGTCGGTGGTGTCCTCCGGCTGCAGTCAGTGGGGTGCAGGGTCGGTGGTGTCCTCCGGCTGCAGTCAGTGGGGTGCAGGGTCGGTGGTGTCCTCCGGCTGCAGTCAGGGGGGTGCAGGGTCGGTGGTGTCCTCCGGCTGCAGTCAGTGGGGTGCAGGGTCGGTGGTGTCCTCCGGCTGCAGTCAGTGGGGTGCAGGGTCGGTGGTGTCCTCCGGCTGCAGTCAGTGGGGTGCAGGGTCGGTGGTCTCCTCCGGCTGCAGTCAGTGGGGTGCAGGGTCGGTGGTGTCCTCCGGCTGCAGTCAGTGGGGTGCAGGGTCGGTGGTCTCCTCCGGCTGCAGTCAGTGGGGTGCAGGGTCGGTGGTCTCCTCCGGCTGCAGTCAGTGGGGTGCAGGGTCGGTGGTCTCCTCCGGCTGCAGTCAGTGGGGTGCAGGGTCGGTGGTCTCCTCCGGCTGCAGTCAGTGGGGTGCAGGGTCGGTGGTGTCCTCCGGCTGCAGTCAGTGGGGTGCAGGGTCGGTGGTCTCCTCCGGCTGCAGTCAGTGGGGTGCAGGGTCGGTGGTCTCCTCCGGCTGCAGTCAGTGGGGTGCAGGGTCGGTGGTGTCCTCCGGCTGCAGTCAGTGGGGTGCAGGGTCGGTGGTCTCCTCCGGCTGCAGTCAGTGGGGTGCAGGGTCGGTGGTCTCCTCCGGCTGCAGTCAGTGGGGTGCAGGGTCGGTGGTCTCCTCCGGCTGCAGTCAGTGGGGTGCAGGGTCGGTGGTCTCCTCCGGCTGCAGTCAGTGGGGTGCAGGGTCGGTGGTGTCCTCCGGCTGCAGTCAGTGGGGTGCAGGGTCGGTGGTCTCCTCCGGCTGCAGTCAGTGGGGTGCAGGGTCGGTGGTCTCCTCCGGCTGCAGTCAGTGGGGTGCAGGGTCGGTGGTGTCCTCCGGCTGCAGTCAGTGGGGTGCAGGGTCGGTGGTCTCCTCCGGCTGCAGTCAGTGGGGTGCAGGGTCGGTGGTGTCCTCCGGCTGCAGTCAGTGGGGTGCAGGGTCGGTGGTGTCCTCCGGCTGCAGTCAGTGGGGTGCAGGGTCGGTGGTGTCCTCCGGCTGCAGTCAGTGGGGTGCAGGGTCGGTGGTCTCCTCCGGCTGCAGTCAGTGGGGTGCAGGGTCGGTGGTGTCCTCCGGCTGCAGTCAGTGGGGTGCAGGGTCGGTGGTCTCCTCCGGCTGCAGTCAGTGGGGTGCAGGGTCGGTGGTGTCCTCCGGCTGCAGTCAGTGGGGTGCAGGGTCGGTGGTCTCCTCCGGCTGCAGTCAGTGGGGTGCAGGGTCGGTGGTCTCCTCCGGCTGCAGTCAGTGGGGTGCAGGGTCGGTGGTCTCCTCCGGCTGCAGTCAGTGGGGTGCAGGGTCGGTGGTGTCCTCCGGCTGCAGTCAGTGGGGTGCAGGGTCGGTGGTGTCCTCCGGCTGCAGTCAGCGGGGTGCAGGGTCGGTAGTGTCCTCCGGCTGCAGTCAGTGGGGTGCAGGGTCGGTGGTCTCCTCCGGCTGCAGTCAGTGGGGTGCAGGGTCGGTGGTGTCCTCCGGCTGCAGTCAGTGGGGTGCAGGGTCGGTGGTGTCCTCCGGCTGCAGTCAGTGGGGTGCAGGGTCGGTGGTCTCCTCCGGCTGCAGTCAGTGGGGTGCAGGGTCGGTGGTGTCCTCCGGCTGCAGTCAGTGGGGTGCAGGGTCGGTGGTGTCCTCCGGCTGCAGTCAGTGGGGTGCAGGGTCGGTGGTCTCCTCCGGCTGCAGTCAGTGGGGTGCAGGGTCGGTGGTCTCCTCCGGCTGCAGTCAGTGGGGTGCAGGGTCGGTGGTGTCCTCCGGCTGCAGTCAGTGGGGTGCAGGGTCGGTGGTCTCCTCCGGCTGCAGTCAGTGGGGTGCAGGGTCGGTGGTCTCCTCCGGCTGCAGTCAGTGGGGTGCAGGGTCGGTGGTGTCCTCCGGCTGCAGTCAGTGGGGTGCAGGGTCGGTGGTCTCCTCCGGCTGCAGTCAGTGGGGTGCAGGGTCGGTGGTCTCCTCCGGCTGCAGTCAGCGGGGTGCAGGGTCGGTGGTCTCCTCCGGCTGCAGTCAGTGGGGTGCAGGGTCGGTGGTGTCCTCCGGCTGCAGTCAGTGGGGTGCAGGGTCGGTGGTCTCCTCCGGCTGCAGTCAGTGGGGTGCAGGGTCGGTGGTGTCCTCCGGCTGCAGTCAGTGGGGTGCAGGGTCGGTGGTCTCCTCCGGCTGCAGTCAGTGGGGTGCAGGGTCGGTGGTCTCCTCCGGCTGCAGTCAGTGGGGTGCAGGGTCGGTGGTGTCCTCCGGCTGCAGTCAGTGGGGTGCAGGGTCGGTAATTCCATCCTGTGCAGGACGTTCTCTCCAGCTGTTCACACATTCACTGCAGCCTCCTCTTCTTGTCTCCGCTGTCTGACCTGTACAGGAGGCTGCTCTGCGGTGAGTACCTTCCATGATTCCCCGTACCCCACTGACAGCAGGCGGGAGGCCTGTGATGTCACACGTGGTACATGATGTCACCAGCTGACCCCCCACCAATGCTGTGTTCACATGTGGACGATTGATTGCAGAAATTGTAGAAGCATTTTAGAAAATCCGTATCATCACCTGAATAGGTAATTCTGGAAGCAACGCACGGATTTCTGCAGCTGCATTCACATGAATGAGACAATCACAACAAATCTGCTACATTTTAGACCCTCGTTCTCTTGTTCCGTGAGAGCCCCAGTGATGAGAGCCCCGTTCTACCAATCAGTAAGGTTTACGGCAGTCGGAGCCCCATTCTACAGATCAGTAAGGGTCCCGGCGGTCAGAGAGTAAGGGTCCTATCAGTTGGAGCCCCACCAATTACGGGGTGCAGATGTGACCCCCGGTCTTATATCTGTATACGGGTGTAGAGTGTGACCCCCGATATCGGGGTTATACGTGGAGTGCAGTGATGGGTGTAGTGTCTGCTCCCCGGCACCAGTATCCTCCCTGAGTGTGAGCGGAGATGTGGCCGCCTGTACATGTCCTGTAATCACAGTCAAGAAGACCCAACCCTTCCCTCCGGAGCTGTCACTACATGTCTTGGTGTTTAGATCAGGATTGTCGGAGCGTGTGAACTTCTGTGCCCTATAAGAGCCGTTCTCAGGGGCATCCACTGACCCCCCATCACTGCAGGGGCCACAGACACTTACAGCAACAATCGGGAGTCTGCAACATTCCACAAGACGTGTAAGGCATGTAAGTCATGGGATCTTATTACACTCCAGAGCTGCACTCACTATTCTGCTGGTGCAGTCAGTGTACATACATTACATTACTGATCCTGAGTTACATCCTGTATAATACTCCAGAGCTGCACTCACTATTCTGCTGGTGCAGTCACTGTGTACATACATTACATTACTGATCCTGAGTTACCTCCTGTATTATACCCCAGAGCTGCACTCACTATTCTGCTGGTGCAGTCACTGTGTACATACATTACATTACTGATCCTGAGTTACATCCTGTATTATACTCCAGAGCTGCACTCACTATTCTGCTGGTGCAGTCACTGAGTACATACATTACATTACTGATCCTGAGTTACATCCTGTATTATACTCCAGAGCTGCACTCACTATTCTGCTGGTGCAGTCACTGTGTACATACATTACATTACTGATCCTGAGTTACATCCTGTATTATACCCCAGAGCTGCACTCACTATTCTGCTGGTGCAGTCACTGTGTACATACATTACATTACTGATCCTGAGTTATATCCTGTATTATACCCCAGAGCGGCACTCACTATTCTGCTGGTGCAGTCACTGTGTACATACATTACATTACTGATCCTGAGTTATATCCTGTATTATACCCCAGAGCTGCACTCACTATTCTGCTGGTGCAGTCACTGTGTACATACATTACATTACTGATCCTGAGTTACATCCTGTATTATACTCCAGAGCTGCACTCACTATTCTGCTGGTGCAGTCACTGTGTACATACATTACATTACTGATCCTGAGTTACATCCTGTATTATACTCCAGAGCTGCACTCACTATTCTGCTGGTGCAGTCACTGTGTACATACATTACATTACTGATCCTGAGTTACATCCTGTATTATACTCCAGAGCTGCACTCACTATTCTGCTGGTGCAGTCACTGTGTACATACATTACTGATCCTGAGTTACATCCTGTATTATACTCCAGAGCTGCACTCACTATTCTGCTGGTGCAGTCACTGTGTACATACATTACATTACTGATCCTGAGTTATATCCTGTGTTATACTCCAGAGCTGCACTCACTATTCTGCTGGTGCAGTCACTGTGTACATACATTACATTACTGATCCTGAGTTACATCCTGTATTATACCCCAGAGCTGCACTCACTATTCTGCTGCTGCAGTCACTGTGTACATACATTACTGATCCCGAGTTATATCCTGTATTATACCCCAGAGCTGCACTCACTATTCTGCTGCTGCAGTCACTGTGTACATACATTACTGATCCCGAGTTATATCCTGTATTATACCCCAGAGCTGCACTCACTATTCTGCTGGTGCAGTCACTGTGTACATACATTACATTACTGATCCTGAGTTACATCCTGTATTATACCCCAGAGCTGCACTCACTATTCTGCTGGTGCAGTCACTGTGTACATACATTACATTACTGATCCTGAGTTACATCCTGTATTATACCCCAGAGCTGCACTCACTATTCTGCTGGTGCAGTCACTGTGTACATACATTACATTACTGATCCTGAGTTATATCCTGTATTATACCCCAGAGCGGCACTCACTATTCTGCTGGTGCAGTCACTGTGTACATACATTACATTACTGATCCTGAGTTATATCCTGTATTATACCCCAGAGCTGCACTCACTATTCTGCTGGTGCAGTCACTGTGTACATACATTACATTACTGATCCTGAGTTACATCCTGTATTATACTCCAGAGCTGCACTCACTATTCTGCTGGTGCAGTCACTGTGTACATACATTACATTACTGATCCTGAGTTACATCCTGTATTATACTCCAGAGCTGCACTCACTATTCTGCTGGTGCAGTCACTGTGTACATACATTACATTACTGATCCTGAGTTACATCCTGTATTATACTCCAGAGCTGCACTCACTATTCTGCTGGTGCAGTCACTGTGTACATACATTACTGATCCTGAGTTACATCCTGTATTATACTCCAGAGCTGCACTCACTATTCTGCTGGTGCAGTCACTGTGTACATACATTACATTACTGATCCTGAGTTATATCCTGTGTTATACTCCAGAGCTGCACTCACTATTCTGCTGGTGCAGTCACTGTGTACATACATTACATTACTGATCCTGAGTTACATCCTGTATTATACCCCAGAGCTGCACTCACTATTCTGCTGCTGCAGTCACTGTGTACATACATTACTGATCCCGATTTATATCCTGTATTATACCCCAGAGCTGCACTCACTATTCTGCTGGTGCAGTCACTGTGTACATACATTACATTACTGATCCTGAGTTACATCCTGTATTATACCCCAGAGCTGCACTCACTATTCTGCTGGTGCAGTCACTGTGTACATACATTACATTACTGATCCTGAGTTACCTCCTGTATTATACCCCAGAGCTGCACTCAGTATTCTGCTGGTGCAGTCACTGTGTACATACATTACATTACTGATCCTGAGTTACATCCTGTATTATACCCCAGAGCTGCGCTCACTATTCTGCTGGTGTAGTCACTGTGTACATACATTACATTACTGATCCTGAGTTATATCCTGTATTATACTCCAGAGCTGCACTCACTATTCTGCTGGTGCAGTCACTGTGTACATACATTACTGATCCTGAGTTACCTCCTGTATTATACCCCAGAGCTGCACTCACTATTCTGCTGGTGCAGTCACTGTGTACATACATTACTGATCCTGAGTTACATCCTGTATTATACCCCAGAGCTGCACTCACTATTCTGCTGGTGCAGTCACTGTGTACATACATTACATTACTGATCCTGAGTTACATCCTGTATTATACTCCAGAGCTGCACTCACTATTCTGCTGGTGCAGTCACTGTGTACATACATTACATTACTGATCCTGAGTTACATCCTGTATTATACCCCAGAGCTGCACTCACTATTCTGCTGGTGCAGTCACTGTGTACATACATTACATTACTGATCCTGGGTTACATCCTGTATTATACCCCAGAGCGGCACTCACTATTCTGCTGGTGCAGTCACTGTGTACATACATTACATTACTTATCCTGAGTTACATCCTGTATTATACTCCAGAGCTGCACTCACTATTCTGCTGGTGCAGTCACTGTGTACATACATTACATTACTGATCCTGGGTTACATCCTGTATTATACCCCAGAGCTGCACTCACTATTCTGCTGGTGCAGTCACTGTGTACATACATTACATTACTGATCCTGAGTTACCTCCTGTATTATACCCCAGAGCTGCACTCACTATTCTGCTGGTGTAGTCACTGTGTACATACATTACATTACTGATTCTGAGTTACATCCTGTATTATACTCCAGAGCTGCACTCACTGTTCTGCTGGTGCAGTCACTGTGTACATACATTACATTACTGATCCTGAGTTACCTCCTGTATAATACTCCAGAGCTGCACTCACTATTCTGCTGGTGCAGTCACTATGTACAGACATTACTGATCCTGAGTTACCTCCTGTATTATACTTCAGAGCTGCGCTCACTATTCTGCTGGTGCAGTCACTGTATACATACATTACATTACTGATCCTGAGTTACATCCTGTATTATACCCCAGAGCTGCACTCACTATTCTGCTGGTGCAGTCACTGTGTACATACATTACATTACTGATCCTGAGTTACCTCCTGTATAATACTCCAGAGCTGCACTCACTATTCTGCTGGTGCAGTCACTGTGTACATACATTACATTACTGATCCTGAGTTACATCCTGTATTATACCCCAGAGCTGCACTCACTATTCTGCTGGTGCAGTCACTGTGTACATACATTACTGATCCTGAGTTACCTCCTGTATTATACTCCAGAGCTGCACTCACTATTCTGCTGGTGCAGTCACTGTGTACATACATTACATTACTGATCCTGAGTTACATCCTGTATTATACTCCAGAGCTGCACTCACTATTCTGCTGGTGCAGTCACTGTGTACATACATTACATTACTGATCCTGAGTTACATCCTGTATTCTACTCCAGAGCTGCACTCACTATTCTGCTGGTGCAGTCACTGTGTACATACATTACTGATCCTGAGTTACATCCTGTATTATATTCCAGAGCTGCACTCACTATTCTGCTGGTGCAGTCACTGTGTACATACATTACATTACTGATCCTGAGTTACATCCTGTATTATACCCCAGAGCTGCACTCACTATTCTGCTGGTGCAGTCACTGTGTACATACATTACATTACTGATCCTGAGTTACATCCTGTATTATACCCCAGAGCTGCACTTACTATTCTGCTGGTGCAGTCACTGTGTACATACATTACATTACTGATCCTGAGTTACATCCTGTATTATACTCCAGAGCTGCACTCACTATTCTGCTGGTGCAGTCACTGTGTACATACATTACATTACTGATCCTGAGTTACATCCTGTATTATACCCCAGAGCTGCACTCACTATTCTGCTGGTGTAGTCACTGTGTACATACATTACATTACTGATCCTGAGTTACATCCTGTATTATACTCCAGAGCTGCACTCACTATTCTGCTGGTGCAGTCACTGTGTACATACATTACATTACTGATCCTGAGTTACATCCTGTATTATACCCCAGAGCTGCACTCACTATTCTGCTGGTGCAGTCACTGTGTACATACATTACATTACTGATCCTGAGTTACATCCTGTATTATACCCCAGAGCTGCACTCACTATTCTGCTGGTGCAGTCACTGTGTACATACATTACATTACTGATCCTGAGTTACCTCCTGTATTATACTCCAGAGCTGCACTCACTATTCTGCTGGTGCAGTCACTGTGTACATACATTACATTACTGATCCTGAATTACATCCTGTATTATACCCCAGAGCTGCACTCACTATTCTGCTGGTGCAGTCACTGTGTACATACATTACATTACTGATCCTGAGTTACATCCTGTATTATACTCCAGAGCTGCACTCACTATTCTGCTGGTGCAGTCACTGTGTACATACATTACATTACTGATCCTGAGTTACATCCTGTATTATACCCCAGAGCTGCACTCACTATTCTGCTGGTGCAGTCACTGTGTACATACATTACATTACTGATCCTGAGTTACATCCTGTATTATACCCCAGAGCTGCACTCACTATTCTGCTGGTGCAGTCACTGTGTACATACATTACATTACTGATCCTGAGTTACCCCATGTATTATACCCCAGAGCTGCACACACTATTCTGCTGGTGCAGTCACTGTGTACATACATTACATTACTGATCCTGAGTTACCTCCTGTATTATACTCCAGAGCTGCACTCACTATTCTGCTGGTGCAGTCACTGTGTACATACATTACATTACTGATCCTGAGTTACCTCCTGTATTATACTCCAGAGCTGCACTCACTATTCTGCTGGTGCAGTCACTGTGTACATACATTACATTACTGATCCTGAATTACATCCTGTATTATACTCCAGAGCTGCACTCACTATTCTGCTGGTGCAGTCACTGTGTACATACATTACATTACTGATCCTGAGTTACATCCTGTATTATACTCCAGAGCTGCACTCACTATTCTGCTGGTGCAGTCACTGTGTACATACATTACATTACTGATCCTGAGTTACATCCTGTATTATACTCCAGAGCTGCGCTCAGCAGGGTGTTGCTGTATGTAGATTTCCTGGGGGCTCCGCTCAGTGTCTCTGCTGGCTCGGGGGATCATCCATCACACACGAGGACATTCCCGTCACCTCTCACATGAAGTGTCCGATCTCATGGATCTGTAATCAGTCATGTATCTGCAGACGAGATTGTATGTGATGGCGGCCGCCCCAAGAGCTGCAATCATCCCACTGACTAGTGGATAATGAGGTGTGTATGGGTGTGGGGGGCGTCAGACATCTTGTCTTGTTCCCCCATTGTCAGTGCCGCTCTTATGCCAAGTGCTGATAATATCAATCACAAAGAATAGTTGCTAAAAATGTGCTGCCATCCACCAGCTACTGACAGCGGAGGACATACTGACCTGGTGGGACGCATGCTCCGAGACCCCCTGCACACATGCATACAGCCCGTGTCAGCATGCAGTGACCAGGACTATTACTGTACCGCACTGCAGGAGGGCTGCGTACCGGGACTGGACCTATGGGGTATATGGGGTACACACAGCTGATACACCACCTCCAGGCACTGACCTGCTGACGCTCCAGACACCATGTGCAACCCCCCCATCAGGAACGATGTGCAACCCCCCATCAGGAACGACGTGTAACCCCCCATCAGACACGACGTGTAACCCCCCATCAGACACGACGTGTAACCCCCCAGACACGACGTGCAACCCCCCAGACACGACGTGCAACCCCCCCATCAGGAACGACGTGTAACCCCCCATCAGACACGACGTGTAACCCCCCATCAGACACGACGTGTAACCCCCCAGACACGACGTGCAACCCCCCCATCAGGAACGACGTATAACCCCCCCATCAGGAACGACGTGTAACCCCCCATCAGACACGACGTGTAACCCCCCATCAGACACGACGTGTAACCCCCCAGACACGACGTATAACCCCCCATCAGGAACGATGTGCAACCCCCCATCAGACACGACATATAACCCCCCATCAGACACGACATATAACCCCCATCAGACACGACATATAACCCCCCATCAGACACGACATATAACCCCCATCAGACACGACGTATAACCCCCCATCAGACACGACGTATAACCCCCCCATCAGACACGACGTATAACCCCCCCATCAGGAACGATGTGCAACCCCCCATCAGGAACGACGTATAACCCCCCATCAGACACGACGTGTAACCCCCCAGACACGACGTGCAACCCCCCATCAGGAACGATGTGCAACCCCCCATCAGGAACGACGTATAACCCCCCATCAGACACGACGTATAACCCCCCATCAGGAACGATGTGCAACCCCCCATCAGACACGACATATAACCCCCCATCAGACACGACATATAACCCCCATCAGACACGACATATAACCCCCATCAGACACGATGTATAACCCCCCATCAGACACGACGTATAACCCCCATCAGACACGATGTATAACCCCCATCAGACACGACATATAACCCCCCATCAGACACGACATATAACCCCCATCAGACACGACATATAACCCCCATCAGACACGATGTATAACCCCCCATCAGACACGATGTATAACCCCCCATCAGACACGACATATAACCCCCATCAGACACGATGTATAACCCCCCATCAGACACGACATATAACCCCCCATCAGACACGACATATAACCCCCATCAGACACGACGTATAACCCCCCATCAGACACGACGTATAACCCCCCCATCAGACACGACGTATAACCCCCCCATCAGGAACGATGTGCAACCCCCCATCAGACACGACGTGTAACCCCCCAGACACGACGTGCAACCCCCCATCAGACACGACATATAACCCCCATCAGACACGATGTATAACCCCCATCAGACACGACGTATAACCCCCCATCAGACACGACGTATAACCCCCCATCAGACACGACGTATAACCCCCCATCAGACACGACGTATAACCCCCCATCAGACACGATGTATAACCCCCATCAGACACGATGTATAACCCCCATCAGACACGACATATAACCCCCATCAGACACGACGTATAACCCCCCCATCAGGAACGATGTGCAACCCCCCATCAGGAACGACGTATAACCCCCCATCAGACACGACGTGTAACCCCCCAGACACGACGTGCAACCCCCCATCAGACACGACATATAACCCCCATCAGACACGATGTATAACCCCCATCAGACACGACGTGTAACCCCCCATCAGACACGACATATAACCCCCATCAGACACGACATATAACCCCCATCAGACACGATATATAACCCCCATCAGACACGACATATAACCCCCATCAGACACGACGTGTAACCCCCCATCAGACACGACATATAACCCCATCAGACACGACATATAACCCCCATCAGACACGACGTGTAACCCCCCATCAGACACGACATATAACCCCCATCAGACACGACATATAACCCCCATCAGACACGACGTGTAACCCCCCATCAGACACGACATATAACCCCCATCAGACACGATGTATAACCCCCATCAGACACGACATATAACCCCCCATCAGACACGACGTATAACCCCCATCAGACACGATGTATAACCCCCATCAGACACGACGTATAACCCCCATCAGACACGACGTGTAACCCCCCATCAGACACGACATATAACCCCCATCAGACACGACGTGTAACCCCCCATCAGACACGACATATAACCCCCATCAGACACGACATATAACCCCCCATCAGACACGACATATAACCCCCATCAGACACGACATATAACCCCCATCAGACACGATGTATAACCCCCATCAGACACGACATATAACCCCCATCAGACACGATGTATAACCCCCATCAGACACGATGTATAACCCCCATCAGACACGACATATAACCCCCATCAGACACGACATATAACCCCCATCAGACACGACGTGTAACCCCCCATCAGACACGACATATAACCCCCATCAGACACGACATATAACCCCCATCAGACACGACGTGTAACCCCCCATCAGACACGACATATAACCCCCATCAGACACGACATATAACCCCCATCAGACACGACGTGTAACCCCCCATCAGACACGACATATAACCCCCATCAGACACGACATATAACCCCCATCAGACACGACGTGTAACCCCCCATCAGACACGACGTGTAACCCCCCATCAGACACGACATATAACCCCCATCAGACACGATGTATAACCCCCATCAGACACGACATATAACCCCCATCAGACACGACATATAACCCCCATCAGACACGACGTGTAACCCCCCATCAGACACGACATATAACCCCCATCAGACACGATGTATAACCCCCATCAGACACGACATATAACCCCCCATCAGACACGACGTATAACCCCCATCAGACACGATGTATAACCCCCATCAGACACGACGTATAACCCCCATCAGACACGATGTATAACCCCCATCAGACACGACATATAACCCCCATCAGACACGACATATAACCCCCATCAGACACGACGTGTAACCCCCATCAGACACGACATATAACCCCCATCAGACACGATGTATAACCCCCATCAGACACGATGTATAACCCCCATCAGACACGACGTGTAACCCCCCATCAGACACGACGTGTAACCCCCCATCAGACACGACATATAACCCCCATCAGACACGACGTGTAACCCCCCATCAGACACGACATATAACCCCCATCAGACACGACATATAACCCCCATCAGACACGACGTGTAACCCCCCATCAGACACGACATATAACCCCCATCAGACACGATGTATAACCCCCATCAGACACGATGTATAACCCCCATCAGACACGACGTATAACCCCCATCAGACACGACGTGTAACCCCCCATCAGACACGACATATAACCCCCATCAGACACGACGTATAACCCCCATCAGACACGATGTATAACCCCCATCAGACACGATGTATAACCCCCATCAGACACGACATATAACCCCCATCAGACACGACATATAACCCCCCATCAGACACGACGTATAACCCCCATCAGACACGATGTATAACCCCCATCAGACACGACGTATAACCCCCATCAGACACGATGTATAACCCCCATCAGACACGATGTATAACCCCCATCAGACACGATGTATAACCCCCATCAGACACGATGTATAACCCCCATCAGACACGACGTATAACCCCCATCAGACACGACGTATAACCCCCATCAGACACGATGTATAACCCCCATCAGACACGATGTATAACCCCCATCAGACACGATGTATAACCCCCATCAGACACGACATATAACCCCCATCAGACACGACATATAACCCCCCATCAGACACGACGTATAACCCCCATCAGACACGACGTATAACCCCCATCAGACACGACATATAACCCCCATCAGACACGACATATAACCCCCATCAGACACGACATATAACCCCCATCAGACACGACATATAACCCCCCATCAGACACGACGTGTAACCCCCCATCAGACACGACATATAACCCCCATCAGACACGATGTATAACCCCCATCAGACACGACGTGCAACCCCCCATCAGACACGACGTATAACCCCCCATCAGACACGACGTGTAACCCCCATCAGACACGACGTGTAACCCCCATCAGACACGACGTATAACCCCCATCAGACACGATGTATAACCCCCATCAGACACGATGTATAACCCCCCATCAGACACGATGTATAACCCCCCATCAGACACGACATATAACCCCCATCAGACACGATGTATAACCCCCATCAGACACGATGTATAACCCCCATCAGACACGACGTATAACCCCCATCAGACACGACGTGTAACCCCCCATCAGACACGACATATAACCCCCATCAGACACGATGTATAACCCCCATCAGACACGACGTATAACCCCCATCAGACACGACGTGTAACCCCCCATCAGACACGACGTGTAACCCCCCATCAGACACGACATATAACCCCCATCAGACACGACATATAACCCCCATCAGACACGACGTGTAACCCCCCATCAGACACGACATATAACCCCCATCAGACACGACATATAACCCCCATCAGACACGACGTGTAACCCCCCATCAGACACGACATATAACCCCCATCAGACACGATGTATAACCCCCATCAGACACGATGTATAACCCCCATCAGACACGACATATAACCCCCATCAGACACGACGTATAACCCCCATCAGACACGACGTGTAACCCCCCATCAGACACGACATATAACCCCCATCAGACACGATGTATAACCCCCATCAGACACGATGTATAACCCCCATCAGACACGACATATAACCCCCATCAGACACGATGTATAACCCCCATCAGACACGATGTATAACCCCCATCAGACACGACGTATAACCCCCATCAGACACGACATATAACCCCCATCAGACACGACGTATAACCCCCATCAGACACGACATATAACCCCCATCAGACACGATGTATAACCCCCATCAGACACGACATATAACCCCCATCAGACACGATGTATAACCCCCATCAGACACGATGTATAACCCCCATCAGACACGACATATAACCCCCATCAGACACGACGTATAACCCCCATCAGACACGACGTGTAACCCCCCATCAGACACGACATATAACCCCCATCAGACACGATGTATAACCCCCATCAGACACGATGTATAACCCCCATCAGACACGACATATAACCCCCATCAGACACGATGTATAACCCCCATCAGACACGATGTATAACCCCCATCAGACACGACGTATAACCCCCATCAGACACGACATATAACCCCCATCAGACACGACGTATAACCCCCATCAGACACGACATATAACCCCCCATCAGACACGACATATAACCCCCCATCAGACACGACGTATAACCCCCATCAGACACGACGTATAACCCCCATCAGACACGACGTATAACCCCCATCAGACACGACATATAACCCCCCATCAGACACGACGTATAACCCCCATCAGACACGACGTATAACCCCCATCAGACACGACATATAACCCCCATCAGACACGACATATAACCCCCATCAGACACGACGTGTAACCCCCCATCAGACACGACATATAACCCCCATTAGACACGATGTATAACCCCCATCAGACACGATGTATAACCCCCATCAGACACGACGTATAACCCCCATCAGACACGACGTGTAACCCCCCATCAGACACGACATATAACCCCCATCAGACACGACGTATAACCCCCATCAGACACGACGTATAACCCCCATCAGACACGACGTGTAACCCCCCATCAGACACGACGTGTAACCCCCCATCAGACACGACATATAACCCCCATCAGACACGACATATAACCCCCATCAGACACGACGTGTAACCCCCCATCAGACACGACATATAACCCCCATCAGACACGACATATAACCCCCATCAGACACGACGTGTAACCCCCCATCAGACACGACATATAACCCCCATCAGACACGATGTATAACCCCCATCAGACACGATGTATAACCCCCATCAGACACGACATATAACCCCCATCAGACACGACGTATAACCCCCATCAGACACGACGTGTAACCCCCCATCAGACACGACATATAACCCCCATCAGACACGATGTATAACCCCCATCAGACACGATGTATAACCCCCATCAGACACGACATATAACCCCCATCAGACACGATGTATAACCCCCATCAGACACGATGTATAACCCCCATCAGACACGATGTATAACCCCCATCAGACACGACGTATAACCCCCATCAGACACGACGTATAACCCCCCATCAGACACGACGTATAACCCCCCATCAGACACGATGTATAACCCCCATCAGACACGATGTATAACCCCCATCAGACACGACATATAACCCCCATCAGACACGACGTATAACCCCCATCAGACACGATGTATAACCCCCATCAGACACGACATATAACCCCCATCAGACACGACATATAACCCCCATCAGACACGATGTATAACCCCCATCAGACACGACATATAACCCCCATCAGACACGACATATAACCCCCATCAGACACGATGTATAACCCCCATCAGACACGATGTATAACCCCCATCAGACACGATGTATAACCCCCATCAGACACGATGTATAACCCCCATCAGACACGACGTATAACCCCCCATCAGACACGACGTATAACCCCCCATCAGACACGACATATAACCCCCATCAGACACGACGTATAACCCCCATCAGACACGACATATAACCCCCATCAGACACGACATATAACCCCCATCAGACACGATGTATAACCCCCATCAGACACGATGTATAACCCCCATCAGACACGATGTATAACCCCCATCAGACACGACGTATAACCCCCCATCAGACACGACGTATAACCCCCCATCAGACACGACATATAACCCCCATCAGACACGACGTATAACCCCCATCAGACACGACATATAACCCCCATCAGACACGACATATAACCCCCATCAGACATCTGTTAACCTCCTTTCTGTGACCACTGATGTCACCCCACACTCCACTGACATCACCCCCCACTCCACTGACGTCACCCCACACTCCACTGACGTCACCCCACACTCCACTGACGTCACCCCACACTCCACTGACGTCACCCCACACTCCACTGACGTCACCCCACACTCCACTGACGTCACCCCCCACTCCACTGACGTCACCCCACACTCCACTGACGTCACCCCACACTCCACTGACGTCACCCCCCCACTCCACTGACGTCACCCCCCACTCCACTGACGTCACCCCACACTCCACTGACGTCACCCCACACTCCACTGACGTCACCCCCCACTCCACTGACGTCACCCCACACTCCACTGACGTCACCCCCCACTCCACTGACGTCACCCCCCACTCCACTGACGTCACCCCCCACTCCACTGACGTCACCCCCCACTCCACTGACGTCACCCCCCACTCCACTGACGTCACCCCCCACTCCACTGACGTCACCCCCCACTCCACTGACGTCACCCCACACTCCACTGACGTCACCCCCCACTCCACTGACGTCACCCCACACTCCACTGACGTCACCCCACACTCCACTGACGTCACCCCACACTCCACTGACGTCACCCCACACTCCACTGACGTCACCCCACACTCCACTGACGTCACCCCCCACTCCACTGACGTCACCCCCCACTCCACTGACGTCACCCCCCACTCCACTGACGTCACCCCCCACTCCACTGACGTCACCCCCCACTCCACTGACGTCACCCCCCACTCCACTGACGTCACCCCACACTCCACTGACGTCACCCCCCACTCCACTGACGTCACCCCACACTCCACTGACGTCACCCCACACTCCACTGACGTCACCCCCCACTCCACTGACGTCACCCCACACTCCACTGACGTCACCCCACACTCCACTGACGTCACCCCACACTCCACTGACGTCACCCCCCACTCCACTGACGTCACCCCACACTCCACTGACGTCACCCCACACTCCACTGACGTCACCCCACACTCCACTGACGTCACCCCACACTCCACTGACGTCACCCCACACTCCACTGACGTCACCCCACACTCCACTGACGTCACCCCACACTCCACTGACGTCACCCCCCACTCCACTGACGTCACCCCCCACTCCACTGACGTCACCCCCCACTCCACTGACGTCACCCCCCACTCCACTGACGTCACCCCCCACTCCACTGACGTCACCCCACACTCCACTGACGTCACCCCCCACTCCACTGACGTCACCCCCCACTCCACTGACGTCACCCCACACTCCACTGACGTCACCCCACACTCCACTGACGTCACCCCACACTCCACTGACGTCACCCCACACTCCACTGACGTCACCCCACACTCCACTGACGTCACCCCACACTCCACTGACGTCACCCCACACTCCACTGACGTCACCCCCCACTCCACTGACGTCACCCCACACTCCACTGACGTCACCCCACACTCCACTGACGTCACCCCACACTCCACTGACGTCACCCCACACTCCACTGACGTCACCCCACACTCCACTGACGTCACCCCCCACTCCACTGACGTCACCCCCCACTCCACTGACGTCACCCCCCACTCCACTGACGTCACCCCCCACTCCACTGACGTCACCCCCCACTCCACTGACGTCACCCCCCACTCCACTGACGTCACCCCACACTCCACTGACGTCACCCCACACTCCACTGACGTCACCCCACACTCCACTGACGTCACCCCCCACTCCACTGACGTCACCCCACACTCCACTGACGTCACCCCACACTCCACTGACGTCACCCATCTTGATAAGCCCCGCCCCCCTGTATATTATGAGGCAATTATCACCGGTCGGGATGGCTCCTCAGGAACCGGTTGGACTCGTTGGAATCATCTCCGTTTTCCTTCTCAGTATCGGTGGCGGCTGCTTTGTGTGATGGATTCACAGGGTGAGGACCGGGAGTCACAGCTCCACCCGTCAGGGACTGCAACACACGGGCGTCCTCTACAGCCCAACACAGCGGAGCGACAGCTCCGGCCCAGAACCAACCGCTACACACAACTGATCTGCTACTGACCCTGACCATAGTGACTGGAAACAGTCATCAAGCTGGGGCAGATCTAGCTGCTCTCCAATGCAGGGCGGCGGCAGACTGCACCAGCAGAATAGTGAGTGCAGCTCTGGAGTATAATACAGGATGTAACTCAGGATCAGTAATGTCATGTATGTACACAGTGACTGCACCAGCAGAATAGTGAGTGCAGCTCTGGAGTATAATACAGGATGTAACTCAGGATCAGTAATGTAATGTATGTACACAGTGACTGCACCAGCAGAATAGTGAGTGCTGCTCTGGAGTATAATGCAGGATGTAACTCAGGATCAGTAATGTAATGTATGTACACAGTGACTGCACCAGCAGAATAGTGAGTGCAGCTCTGGAGTATAATACAGGATGTAACTCAGGATCAGTAATGTCATGTATGTACACAGTGACTGCACCAGCAGAATAGTGAGTGCAGCTCTGGAGTATAATACAGGATGTAACTCAGGATCAGTAATGTAATGTATGTACACAGTGACTGCACCAGCAGAATAGTGAGTGCTGCTCTGGAGTATAATGCAGGATGTAACTCAGGATCAGTAATGTAATGTATGTACACAGTGACTGCACCAGCAGAATAGTGAGTGCAGCTCTGGAGTATAATACAGGATGTAACTCAGGATCAGTAATGTCATGTATGTACACAGTGACTGCACCAGCAGAATAGTGAGTGCAGCTCTGGAGTATAATACAGGATGTAACTCAGGATCAGTAATGTAATGTATGTACACAGTGACTGCACCAGCAGAATAGTGAGTGCAGCTCTGGAGTATAATACAGGATGTAACTCAGGATCAGTAATGTCATGTATGTACACAGTGACTGCACCAGCAGAATAGTGAGTGCAGCTCTGGAGTATAATACAGGATGTAACTCAGGATCAGTAATGTATGTACACAGTGACTGCACCAGCAGAATAGTGAGTGCAGCTCTGGAGTATAATACAGGATGTAACTCAGGATCAGTAATGTAATGTATGTACACAGTGACTGCACCAGCAGAATAGTGAGTGCAGCTCTGGAGTATAATACAGGATGTAACTCAGGATCAGTAATGTAATGTATGTACACAGTGACTGCACCAGCACAATAGTGAGTGCAGCTCTGGGGTATAATACAGGATGTAACTCAGGATCAGTAATGTAATGTATGTACACAGTGACTGCACCAGCAGAATAGTGAGTGCAGCTCTGGGGTATAATACAGGATGTAACTCAGGATCAGTAATGTATGTATGTACACAGTGACTGCACCAGCAGAATAGTGAGTGCAGCTCTGGGGTATAATACAGGATGTAACTCAGGATCAGTAATGTATGTACACAGTGACTGCACCAGCAGAATAGTGAGTGCAGCTCTGAAGTATAATACAAGAGGTAACTCAGGATCAGTAATGTAATGTATGTACACAGTGACTGCACCAGCAGAATAGTGAGTGCAGCTCTGGGGGATAATACAGGATGTAACTCAGGATCAGTAATGTATGTACACAGTGATTGCACCAGCAGAATAGTGAGTGCAGCTCTGGGGGATAATACAGGATGTAACTCAGGATCAGTAATATATGTACACAGTGACTGCACCAGCAGAATAGTGAGTGCAGCTCTGGAGTATAACACAGGATGTAACTCAGGATCAGTAATGTAATGTATGTACACAGTGACTGCACCAGCAGAATAGTGAGTGCAGCTCTGGAGTATAATACAGGATGTAACTCAGGATCAGTAATGTAATGTATGTACACAGTGACTGCACCAGCAGAATAGTGAGTGCAGCTCTGGAGTATAATACAGGAGGTAACTCAGGATCAGTAATGTAATGTATGTACACAGTGACTGCACCAGCAGAATAGTGAGTGCAGCTCTGGGGTATAATACAGGATGTAACTCAGGATCAGTAATGTAATGTATGTACACAGTGACTGCACCAGCAGAATATTGAGTGCAGCTCTGGAGTATAATACAGGAGGTAACTCAGGATCAGTAATGTATGTACACAGTGACTGCACCAGCAGAATAGTGAGTGCAGCTCTGGGGTATAATACAGGATGTAACTCAGGATCAGTAATGTATGTACACAGTGACTGCACCAGCAGAATAGTGAGTGCAGCTCTGAGGTATAATACAGGATGTAACTCAGGATCAGTAATGTAATGTATGTACACAGTGACTGCACCAGCAGAATAGTGAGTGCAGCTCTGAAGTATAATACAAGAGGTAACTCAGGATCAGTAATGTAATGTATGTACACAGTGACTGCACCAGCAGAATAGTGAGTGCAGCTCTGGGGGATAATACAGGATGTAACTCAGGATCAGTAATGTATGTACACAGTGATTGCACCAGCAGAATAGTGAGTGCAGCTCTGGGGGATAATACAGGATGTAACTCAGGATCAGTAATATATGTACACAGTGACTGCACCAGCAGAATAGTGAGTGCAGCTCTGGAGTATAACACAGGATGTAACTCAGGATCAGTAATGTAATGTATGTACACAGTGACTGCACCAGCAGAATAGTGATTGCAGCTCTGGAGTATAATACAGGATGTAACTCAGGATCAGTAATGTAATGTATGTACACAGTGACTGCACCAGCAGAATAGTGAGTGCAGCTCTGGAGTATAATACAGGATGTAACTCAGGATCAGTAATGTATGTATGTACACAGTGACTGCACCAGCAGAATAGTGAGTGCAGCTCTGGGGTATAATACAGGATGTAACTCAGGATCAGTAATGTATGTATGTACACAGTGACTGCACCAGCAGAATAGTGAGTGCAGCTCTGGAGTATAATACAGGATGTAACTCAGGATCAGTAATGTATGTACACAGTGACTGCACCAGCAGAATAGTGAGTGCAGCTCTGGAGTATAATACAGGATGGAACTCAAGATCAGTAATGTAATGTATGTACACAGTGACCGCACCAGCAGAATAGTGAGTGCAGCTCTGGGGTATAATACAGGATGTAACTCAGGATCAGTAATATATGTACACAGTGACTGCACCAGCAGAATAGTGAGTGCAGCTCTGGAGTATAACACAGGATGTAACTCAGGATCAGTAATGTAATGTATGTACACAGTGACTGCACCAGCAGAATAGTGAGTGCAGCTCTGGAGTATAATACAGGATGTAACTCAGGATCAGTAATGTAATGTATGTACACAGTGACTGCACCAGCAGAATAGTGAGTGCAGCTCTGGAGTATAATACAGGAGGTAACTCAGGATCAGTAATGTAATGTATGTACACAGTGACTGCACCAGCAGAATAGTGAGTGCAGCTCTGGGGTATAATACAGGATGTAACTCAGGATCAGTAATGTAATGTATGTACACAGTGACTGCACCAGCAGAATAGTGAGTGCAGCTCTGGGGTATTATACAGGATGTAACTCAGGATCAGTAATGTAATGTATGTACACAGTGACTGCACCAGCAGAATAGTGAGTGCAGCTCTGGAATATAATACAGGATGTAACTCAGGATCAGTAATGTAATGTATGTACACAGTGACTGCACCAGCAGAATATTGAGTGCAGCTCTGGAGTATAATACAGGAGGTAACTCAGGATCAGTAATGTATGTACACAGTGACTGCACCAGCAGAATAGTGAGTGCAGCTCTGGGGTATAATACAGGATGTAACTCAGGATCAGTAATGTAATGTATGTACACAGTGACTGCACCAGCAGAATAGTGAGTGCAGCTCTGGGGTATAATACATGATGTAACTCAGGATCAGTAATGTAATGTATGTACACTGTGACTGCACCAGCAGAATAGTGAGTGCAGCTCTGGGGTATAATACAGGATGTAACTCAGGATCAGTAATGTAATGTATGTACACAGTGACTGCACCAGCAGAATAGTGAGTGCAGCTCTGGAGTATAATACAGGATGTAACTCCGGATCAGTAATGTAATGTATGTACACAGTGACTGCACCAGCAGAATAGTGAGTGCAGCTCTGGGGTATAATACAGGATGTAACTCAGGATCAGTAATGTAATGTATGTACACAGTGACTGCACCAGCAGAATAGTGAGTGCCGCTCTGGAGTATAATACAGGATGTAACTCAGGATCAGTAATGTATGAACACAGTGACTGCACCAGCAGAATAGTGAGTGCAGCTCTGGGGTATAATACAGGATGTAACTCAGGATCAGTAATGTAATGTATGTACACAGTGACTGCACCAGCAGAATAGTGAGTGCAGCTCTGGAGGATAATGCAGGATGTAACTCAGGATCAGTAATGTAATGTATGTACTCAGTGACTGCACCAGCAGAATAGTGAGTGCAGCTCTGGGGTATAATACAGGATGTAACTCAGGATCAGTAATGTAATGTATGTACACAGTGACTGCACCAGCAGAATAGTGAGTGCAGCTCTGGGGTATTATACAGGATGTAACTCAGGATCAGTAATGTAATGTATGTACACAGTGACTGCACCAGCAGAATAGTGAGTGCAGCTCTGGAATATAATACAGGATGTAACTCAGGATCAGTAATGTAATGTATGTACACAGTGACTGCACCAGCAGAATATTGAGTGCAGCTCTGGAGTATAATACAGGAGGTAACTCAGGATCAGTAATGTATGTACACAGTGACTGCACCAGCAGAATAGTGAGTGCAGCTCTGGGGTATAATACAGGATGTAACTCAGGATCAGTAATGTAATGTATGTACACAGTGACTGCACCAGCAGAATAGTGAGTGCAGCTCTGGGGTATAATACATGATGTAACTCAGGATCAGTAATGTAATGTATGTACACTGTGACTGCACCAGCAGAATAGTGAGTGCAGCTCTGGGGTATAATACAGGATGTAACTCCGGATCAGTAATGTAATGTATGTACACAGTGACTGCACCAGCAGAATAGTGAGTGCAGCTCTGGGGTATAATACAGGATGTAACTCAGGATCAGTAATGTAATGTATGTACACAGTGACTGCACCAGCAGAATAGTGAGTGCCGCTCTGGAGTATAATACAGGATGTAACTCAGGATCAGTAATGTATGAACACAGTGACTGCACCAGCAGAATAGTGAGTGCAGCTCTGGGGTATAATACAGGATGTAACTCAGGATCAGTAATGTAATGTATGTACACAGTGACGGCACCAGCAGAATAGTGAGTGCAGCTCTGGGGTATAATACAGGATGTAATTCAGGATCAGTAATGTATGTACACAGTGACTGCACCAGCAGAATAGTGAGTGCAGCTCTGGGGTATAATACAGGATGTAACTCAGGATCAGTAATGTAATGTATGTACACAGTGACTGCACCAGCAGAATAGTGAGTGCAGCTCTGGGGTATAATACAGGAGGTAACTCCGGATCAGTAATGTAATGTATGTACACAGTGACTGCACCAGCAGAATAGTGAGTGCAGCTCTGGAGTATAATACAGGATGTAACTCAGGATCAGTAATGTAATGTATGTACACAGTGACTGCACCAGCAGAATAGTGAGTGCAGCTCTGGGGTATAATACAGGAGGTAACTCAGGATCAGTAATGTAATGTATGTACACAGTGACTGCACCAGCAGAATAGTGAGTGCAGCTCTGGAGGATAATGCAGGATGTAACTCAGGATCAGTAATGTAATGTATGTACTCAGTGACTGCACCAGCAGAATAGTGAGTGCAGCTCTGGAGTGTGTACAGTGGGCAGTGGCCCTGTCTGCTCTTTTTGGGCTGGTCGTTCTTGCAGTGATTGGTTACTTTCTGTCTGTTTAGTGGTCTTTGCTGCGGAGTGATGGATTTTTCGGAGGAGTCCTCGGACCCGTGGCCGCTCCTGTCCTGGGCCTCGTCCTGTTTCTTGGTGATTGGCGGGGCGCTCCCTTACGTCCCCCAGTATATGGAGATTCGGAGGACGTCCAGCACTGACGGCTTCTCCACCTGGGTCTGCTTTGTTCTGCTGATTGCCAATATTCTCCGGATATTTTTTTGGTAAGTGACATCACAGCTGCAGCGGCTTTGGTTGATCGGCTCCCATGACACTTGTTTCCACCCCAGACTTACAAATAGGCGGAGCCTTGTTTGGAGTCTGATGGGCGGAGCTTTGAGCTTAGTGGCGCCTCCATCAGGCTGGTCAGTGTCACCACGGCTCATTCTCAGCCTTAACCCCGTCCCTGCCTGTCGGCTCCTTCCAGCAGATGAGATGTGCGGGTATTAATGAGCTCGTCTGATCTCGCCGCTCCTGCAGATAACGGAGTGTTTCCGGCAATGTCACGGTGATCAGCGGGAGATGGCGGCTCGTTACAATGTGCCATTATGTGGCTAGTTAGTGGCCGCCGGCTCTGATCAGTGTGTTATCGGGATGAAAGTTATTTCACCATTAATTATCTTCCTCATCTAAATCCGCCCAGAGCCGCGATTAAAACACAAGAAGCGGCAGCCGTGTATTAAAGGGGCAGTGCGTGGTACCCAGCTGGTGCTCAGCAACCCTCCTGATGTACTGGGGGCTGGTGCGGGCACCGCTGACCTGTTCCTGTCAGACCGAGATGGCGGGGAAGGGGGAGTGATAGCTCCCCGGGGCGCGTCGGGGCCAGTGGCTACCTGTAGGTGACTAGGCCACCCCAATCAAAGCCAAGAGGTGGAGATGTTGGACGTCGCAGTGATGTCTCCGGGAGCCGGCGCCCCTGATCTCTGCTCTCATGCCTGTCTCTTATTTCAGCATCCTCCCCTCTGTTTGGCCATTAGCCCCTCGCCCCCTGCAATCCTGGTTCCCTCATCAGACATCCCCTATGGCTTCTGGGGGACACCGCAGTTCAGGTGGAAGCTGGGAGTAAGGTGGGCTGCGCCTAAACTTAAGACTGGCCATAAGATTCCCACCGATCCCTGACTCTTGTGGTTAGGAGGGCTGGGACCACCCATATAACACATGCTTGTGCTCTTGTGTGGCCCGCCGTCACATTGTCTCATGGATGTAATATTATCAGGCTGTCCGTGTCGCCCCCACCCGTTCTGTGGTCATCCGCCCTTCCACCATATGTATACGAGCAGCGGGTGGTCCGGCCGCCCCGATCCCATACTGGCCGCCTGTGATCACCTCTTCTCCTCTCTTACAGGTTTGGGAAGTTTTTTGAGCTCCCCCTCCTCCTGCAGAGCCTCCTGATGATCGGCACCATGTTGTCTATGCTGCATCTGTGCTGCGCTGTGCAGAGCATCACCCGCATGTCCACCAAGTGCCATGCCTTCACTGGTCAGTGCCACGGTACTCTAGGCTGGGGATCACAATGACCTGGCGGGTTCTGAGAGCGTACCGCCACAACCCATAGGAAGGGATCGGGGCAGTGTGTTGGACACAAGGGGTTCACGGATCAGGATGCCGAAAGATGGCGCCTTAACTGCAATGTAATGACCAGGACAGCCTGGTCCAGCAATTATCAGGATCAGGAGGCTAGGATTAACTAACTTTTAGGATGAGAAAGTCAGGATCTCTTGCATAGCAGGAGGTTGGGATCTGGTAACTACCAGTATCAGGAGGCTGGGATCAACTAACTTTCAGGATCAGGACTTCAGGATCCAGGAACTATCAAAATCAGGAGGATGAGATCCAGCAATTATCAGGATAAGGATGCCAGGATCTATTACATGTTAGGAGGTCGGGATCCCATATGTATCAGGATTAGAAAGTCGACATCTCTTACATATCAGGAGGATGTGATCCAGTAATTATCAGGATCAGGAGCCTGGGATCAACTAACTTTCAGGATCAGGACTTCAGGATCCAGGAACTATCAAGGTCAGGAGGATGTGATCCAGCAATTATCAGGATAAGGAGGCAGGGATCTGTTACATATTAGGAGGTCGGGATCCCGTACCTATCAGGATTAGAAAGTCGGGATGTGTTACATATCAGGAGGTTGGGATCTGGTAACTATAATACTGCCCCTATATAGAATAATATAACTGCTATAATACTGCACATTATGCTGCATTTTGTGTCTTTCCTGTGGAGGATGTGGATATTTTCCGTTGTTTTCCTTGTTAGTTTCACCTCTGCTGATGACTCTCACATTTCATGTGTAATGAGGATATCCGCGTCTCTGGTCCTTGCCTGTCAGATAGTCGGTGCTTCTTCTATTCTCTGGGGGACACTGCTGAATTGTCAGAGACTTTGGTGGATAACACTAAAACATAACCAAAAGGAACGCAAAAGTGACATATGTGAAGGGAAGCAGCCGCTGCCCTCCCTGCTGTTTATTCACTTTATTAGTAACATTTACAACCTTTTTTCTGTTTGCAATAAACAAATGAAGTAACAACAATGTAAATAGCTGGACACACAATGTAACAGGTGGTTTCTTCTGCACAAAATGCTGTTTACTGGATTATTTACCCCTTTGTGACAAGGCTCATTAATACTTAGTACAGACCATTTGGCTGTCATGACCTGCTGTCCCTCTGGCTGTCATGACCTGCTGTTCCTCTGGCTGTCATGACCTGCTGTTCCTCTGGCTGTCATGACTTGCTGTTCCTCTGGGTGTCATGACCTGTTGTTCCTCTGGGTGTCATGACCTGCTGTTCCTCTGGGTGTCATGACCTGCTCTTCCTCTGTCATAATCCGCTGTTATTCTGGCTGTCATGACCTGCTGTCCCTCTGGGTGTCATGACCTGCTGTTCCTCTGTCATAATCCGCTGTTCTTCTGGCTGTCATGACCTGCTGTTTCTCTAGCTGTTATGACCTGCTGTTCCTCTGGGTGTCATGACCTGCTGTCCCTCTGGGTGTCATGACCTGCTGTTCCTCTGTCATAATCCGCTGTTCTTCTGGCTGTCATGACCTGCTGTTTCTCTAGCTGTTATGACCTGCTGTCCCTCTGGGTGTCATGACCTGCTGTCCCTCTGGGTGTCATGACCTGCTGTCCCTCTGGGTGTCATGACCTGCTGTCCCTCTGGGTGTCATGACCTGCTGTCCCTCTGGGTGTCATGACCTGCTGTCCCTCTGGGTGTCATGACCTGCTGTCCCTCTGGGTGTCATGACCTGCTGTCCCTCTGGCTGTTATGACCTGCTGTTCCTCTAGCTGTCATGGCCTGCTGTTCCTCTTGATGTTATCACCTGCTGTCTCTCTGGCTGTTGTGAGCTGCTGCCCTCTGGCTGTCTTGATCTGCTGCCTCTCTGATTTGCATAACCTGCTGTTCCTCTGGCTGTCATGACCTGCTGCCCCTTTGGCTGTTACGATCTGTTTTTCTGGCTGTTATAACCTGCTGCACATGTGATGTACCATCCTCTGGCAGCGTTCCTGAGAGCCTTTATGGACAGTGACCTACACATCAGAAATATTCTTGTGTTTGCTGTATTAGTCTGAGGCCTCAGTGTTGGGGGGGGGGAATAGGAGGAGGTCAGGACCCCGGCCAGGATCTGACCCTTACACTTGTCTTTGCAGATTTCGATCTTGGCCACTTCTGGAAATGGAGCCGCATTGAGGATTACGTGCAGTTCTGCCTGTCGCTAACCATCTTGGGGGCGTTCCTCACTTATATGCTCCTGGATGTCCCCATCTTTGTGGAGGGTCTGGGATTAGTCGCTCTTCTGACTGAGGCCACATTAGGACTTCCTCAGCTGCTTCAGAACCTCAGGAACAAGTCCACCCAGGGGATGAGGTAAAAACAATGTTCATGTATGTGGAGAAGTAATCACTAGGGGGCGCAGCGGCACTGGTGTCTGTGACTGATGGAGGACCTGTCATAATGCCACCAAACACCAGAAGAACATCCTCACATCCACCGGGCACCAGATCCACGCCCCATATACACAGACCCATTTATCGCTGCTGACAACCTGCCTATACATAGCGTGTGAGGTTGTCAGCCTCGCCCCCCGCTCTATGGACGGTGGCCCCTTCTTACGAGCAAATAATTGTACCCCTGAAGACTCCCCATCATTGTATGATGGGAAGCATCTGCACTGACACTGGTGCCACGCTGCCTGCACTCTATTACTGCACCGTGTACAGGGGTGACGATATCAAGAAGCAGGCGGCTCAGGATGAACAGCAGCTATGGGAGGCTATAGATTGTGAGATGAATCCTTGCTGATGTCCTCAGTGCTGCTGATCTCTGGGGTCCTGGATCAGGGGCTTCCCTCAGATGCCAATGCTGCAGCCTCCATAGAGTAATTGCTGTATTATGTGCAAGCAACCACACATGGCCGTCCTCTGCTCTACCAGCCTATAAATGATCTCGTCAGGGGCGTTGGCGCAGAAATGATGGAGGGAGAAATGTGCCATGGCCCTCTTATTACACATCAGTTTGGGCCCCGGACCTCACCCTCCTCCCAGAGTCAGTCCCGGACCTAGCCCTCCTCCCAGTGCCGTCCCCGCACCTCAACCTCCTCCTAGTGGTGTCTATGGACCTCGCCCTCCTCCCAGTGCCGTCCCCGCACCTCAACCTCCTCCTAGTAGTGTCCATAGACCTCGCCCTCCTCCCAGTGCCGTCCCCGCACCTCAACCTCCTCCTAGTGGTGTCCATAGACCTCATCCTCCTCCCAGAGTCAGTCCCGGACCTAGCCCTCCTCCCAGTGCCGTCCCCGCACCTCAACCTCCTCCTAGTGGTGTCCATAGACCTCGCCATCCTCCCAGTGCCGTCCCCGCACCTCAACCTCCTCCTAGTAGTGTCCATAGACCTCGCCCTCCTCCCAGTGCCGTCCCCGCACCTCAACCTCCTCCTAGCGGTGTCCATAGACCTCATCCTCCTCCCAGAGTCAGTCCCGGACCTAACCCTCCTCCCAGTGCCGTCCCTGCACCTCAACCTCCTCCTAGTGGTGTCCATAGACCTCGCCATCCTCCCAGTGCCGTCCCCGCACCTCAACCTCCTCCTAGTGGCGTCCATAGACCTCACCCTGCTCCCAGAGTCAGTCCCGGACCTAGCCCTCCTCCCAGTGCCATCCCCGCACCACAACCTCCTCCTAGTGGTGTCCATAGACCTCACCCTCCTTCCAGAGTCAGTCCCGGACTTAGCCCTCCTCCCAGTGCCGTCCCCGCACCTCTACCTCCTCCTAGTGAGGTCTATAGACCTCACCCTGCTCCCAGAGTCAGTCCCGGACTTAGCCCTCCTCCCAGTGCCGTCCCCGCACCTCTATCTCCTCCTAGTGAGGTCTATAGACCTCACCCTGCTCCCATAGTCAGTCCCGGACTTAGCCCTCCTCCCAGTGCCATCCCCGCACCTCAACCTCCTCCTAGTGGTGTCCATAGACCTCACCCTGCTCCCATAGTCAGTCCCGGACTTAGCCCTCCTCCCAGTGCCGTCCCCGCACCTCAACCTCCTCCTAGTGGTGTCCATAGACCTCACCCTGCTCCCAGAGTCAGTCCCGGACCTAGCCCTCATCCCAGTGCCGTCCCCGCACCACAACCTCCTCCTAGTGGCGTCCATAGACCTCACCCTGCTCCCAGAGTCAGTCCCGGACTTAGCCCTCCTCCCAGTGCCGTCCCCGCACCACAACCTCCTCCTAGTGGCGTCCATAGACCTCACCCTGCTCCCATAGTCAGTCCCGGACTTAGCCCTCCTCCCAGTGCTGGCCGCAAACCTCACCCTCCTCCCAGTGCTGGCTCCAGACCTCACCGTCCTTCCAGTGAGGCCCCAGACCTCACCCTCCTTCCAGTGAGGCTCCAGACCTCACCCTCCTTCAAGTGAGGCCCCAGACCTCACCCTCCTCCCAGTGAGGCCACAGACCTCACCCTCCTCCCAGTGCCGGCCACAGACCTCACCCTCCTCCCAGTGAGGCCCCAGACCTCACCCTCCTCCCAGTGAGGCCCCAGACCTCACCCTCCTCCCAGTGAGGCCCCAGACCTCACCCTCCTCCCAGTGAGGCCCCGGACCTCACCCTCCTTCCAGTGAGGCCCCAGACCTCACCCTCCTCCCAGTGAGGCCCCGGACCTCACCCTCCTCCCAGTGCCGGCCCCAGACCTCACCCTCCTCCCAGTGAGGCCCCAGACCTCACCCTCCTCCCACTGAGGCCCCGGACCTCACCCTCCTTCCAGTGAGGCCCCAGACCTCACCCTCCTCCCAGTGAGGCCCCGGACCTCACCCTCCTCCCAGTGCCGGCCCCAGACCTCACCCTCCTCCCAGTGAGGCCCCAGACCTCACCCTCCTCCCAGTGAGGCCCCAGACCTCACCCTCCTCCCACTGAGGCCCCGGACCTCACCCTCCTCCCACTGAGGCCCCGGACCTCACCCTCCTTCCAGTGAGGCCCCGGACCTCACCCTCCTCCCAGTGAGGCCCCGGACCTCACCCTCCTCCCAGTGCCGGCCCCAGACCTCACCCTCCTCCCAGTGAGGCCCCGGACCTCACCCTCCTTCCAGTGAGGCCCCGGACCTCACCCTCCTCCCAGTGAGGCCCCAGACCTCACCCTCATTCCAGTGAGACCCCAGACCTCACCCTCCCAGTGAGGCCCCAGACCTCACCCTCCTCCCAGTGAGGCTCCAGACCTCACCCTCCTCCCAGTGAGGCCCATGACCTCACTCTCCTCCCAGTGAGGCCCCAGACCTCACCCTCCTCCCAGTGAGGCCCCAGACCTCACCCTCCTCCCAGTGTCGGCCCCAGACCTCACCCTCCTCCCAGTGAGGCCCCAGACCTCACCCTCCTCCCAGTGAGGCCCTAGACCTCACCCTCCTCCCAGTGCCGGCCCCAGAGCTCACCCTCCTCCCAGTGAGGCCCCAGACCTCACGCTCCTCCCAGTGCCGGCCCCAGACCTCACCCTCCTCCCAGTGAGGCCCTAGACCTCACCCTCCTCCCAGTGCCGGCCCCAGAGCTCACCCTCCTCCCAGTGCCGGCCCCAGAGCTCACCCTCCTCCCAGTGCCGGCCCCAGAGCTCACCCTCCTCCCAGTGCCGGCCCCAGAGCTCACCCTCCTCCCAGTTCCGGCCCCAGACCTCACCCTCCTCCCAGTGCCGGCCCCAGACCTCACCCTCCTCCCAGTGCCGGCCCCAGACCACATCCTCCTCCCAGTGCCGGCCCCAGACCTCACCCTCCTCCCAGTGCCGGCCCCAGACCTCACCCTCCTCCCAGTGCCGGCCCCAGACCTCACCCTCCTCCCAGTGCCGGCCCCAGACCTCACCCTCCTCCCAGTGCCGGCCCCAGACCTCACCCTCCTCCCAGTGCCGGCCCCAGACCTTACCCTCCTCCCAGTGCCGGCCCCAGACCTCACCCTCCTCCCAGTGCCGGCCCCAGACCTCACCCTCCTCCCAGTGCCGGCCCCAGACCTCACCCTCCTCCCAGTGCCGGCCCCAGACCACATCCTCCTCCCAGTGCCGACCCCAGAGCTCACCCTCCTCCCAGTGCCGGCCCCAGACCTCACCCTCCTCCCAGTGCCGGCCCCAGACCTCACCCTCCTCCCAGTGCCGGCCCCAGACCTCACCCTCCTCCCAGTGCCGGCCCCAGACCACATCCTCCTCCCAGTGCCGGCCCCAGAGCTCACCCTCCTCCCAGTGCCGGCCCCAGAGCTCACCCTCCTCCCAGTGCCGGCCCCAGAGCTCACCCTCCTCCCAGTGCCGGCCCCAGAGCTCACCCTCCTCCCAGTGCCGGCCCCAGAGCTCACCCTCCTCCCAGTTCCGGCCCCAGACCTCACCCTCCTCCCAGTGCCGGCCCCAGACCTCACCCTCCTCCCAGTGCCGGCCCCAGACCACATCCTCCTCCCAGTGCCGGCCCCAGACCTCACCCTCCTCCCAGTGCCGGCCCCAGACCTCACCCTCCTCCCAGTGCCGGCCCCAGACCTCACCCTCCTCCCAGTGCCGGCCCCAGACCTCACCCTCCTCCCAGTGCCGGCCCCAGACCTCACCCTCCTCCCAGTGCCGGCCCCAGACCTTACCCTCCTCCCAGTGCCGGCCCCAGACCTCACCCTCCTCCCAGTGCCGGCCCCAGACCTCACCCTCCTCCCAGTGCCGGCCCCAGACCTCACCCTCCTCCCAGTGCCGGCCCCAGACCACATCCTCCTCCCAGTGCCGACCCCAGAGCTCACCCTCCTCCCAGTGCCGGCCCCAGACCTCACCCTCCTCCCAGTGCCGGCCCCAGACCTCACCCTCCTCCCAGTGCCGGTCCCAGACCTCACCCTTCTCTCTGTGTCTCCCCATTAGTGTGAAGATGGTGGTGCTCTGGACGGCTGGTGACTGCTTTAAGACCTCATACTTCATCATTAGGTCTACCCCGGCTCAGTTCTGGCTGTGCGGAGCCCTGCAAATCTGTCTGGACACTCTCATCCTCCTCCAGGTGTGGTACTACAACCAGCAGCCTCACATCAAGTTTGCCTGAGGAGCCCATCACTGGAGGGTGGGGAACATGGCCCGGGGGCCACAAGGATGGAAGCCCGAGACCAAAGAGATGCTATATATAAGTTTTATATGTACACGCATCATCCTGACACCCAAAAAAAGATGGGCCCCGATGTGCTCCTGACAGGCCCTGGTCATCTCCTCCGCTCTCCTCGCCCCTGGACTCTGTGCTGCCCCATAGAAGGGGTCTGGACAAAATCACAACTGATCCGTTCTCTGAACTCTGTACCCCTGCAGCTGATCACGTGTCCGCTATCCATGTGACTGCTGCAGCCAATCACTGTACCCCTGCGGCTTATCACATGTCCTCTATCCATGTGACTGCTGCAGTCAATCACTGTACCCCTGCAGCTGATCTTGTGTCCTCTATCCATGTGACTGCTGCAGCCAATCACTGTACCCCTGCAGCTGATCTTGTGCCCTCTGTTCATGTGAATGTAGCAGCCAATCACTGTACCCCTGCAGCTGATCTTGTGTCCTCTATCCATGTGACTGCTGCAGCCAATCAGTGTACCCCTTCGGCCTATCACATGTCCTCTATCCATGTGACTGCTGCAGCCAATCACTGTACCCCTGCAGCTGATCTTGTGCCCTCTGTTCATGTGAATGTAGCAGCCAATCACTGTACCCCTGCAGCTGATCTTGTGTCCTCTATCCATGTGACTGCTGCAGCCAATCAGTGTACCCCTTCGGCCTATCACATGTCCTCTATCCATGTGACTGCTGCAGCCAATCACTGTACCCCTGCAGCTGATCACACGTCATCTATCCATGTGACTGCTGCAGCCAATCACTGTACCCCTGCGGCTTATCACATGTCCTCTATCCATGTGACTGCTGCAGCCAATCACTGTACCCCTGCAGCTGATCACACGTCATCTATCCATGTGACTGCTGCAGCCAATCACTGTACCCCTGCGGCTTATCACATTGTCCTCTAGCCATGTGACTGCTGCAGCCAATCACTGTACCCCTGTGGCTTATCACATGTCCTCTATCCATGTGACTGCTGCAGCCAATCACTGTACCTTTGCAGCTGATCACAAGTCATCTCTCCATGTGACTGCTGCAGCCAATCACTGTACCTTTGCAGCTGATCAGACGTCATCTATCCATGTGACTGCTGCAGCCAATCACTGTACCTTTGCAGCTGATCAGACGTCATCTATCCATGTGACTGCTGCAGCCAATCACTGTACCCCTGCAGCTGATCACGTGTCCTCTATCCATGTGACTGCTGCAGCCAATCACTGTACCCCTGCAGCTGATCACGTGTCCTCTATCCATGTGACTGGTGCAGCCAATCACTGTACCCCTGCAGCTGATCACGTGTCCTCTATCCATGTGACTGCTGCAGCCAATCACTGTACTCCTGCAGCTGATCACGTGTCCTCTATCCATGTGACTGCTGCAGCCAATCACTGTACCTTTGCAGCTGATCAGACGTCATCTATCCATGTGACTGCTGCAGCCAATCACTGTACCCCTGCAGCTGATCACGTGTCCTCTATCCATGTGACTGCTGCAGCCAATCACTGTACCCCTGCAGCTGATCACGTGTCCTCTATCCGTGTGACTGCTGCAGCCAATCACTGTACCCCTGCAGCTGATCACGTGTCCTCTATCCATGTGACTGGTGCAGCCAATCACTGTACCCCTGCAGCTGATCACGTGTCCTCTATCCATGTGACTGCTGCAGCCAATCACTGTACCCCTGCAGCTGATCACGTGTCCTCTATCCATGTGACTGGTGCAGCCAATCACTGTACCCCTGCAGCTGATCACGTGTCCTCTATCCATGTGACTGGTGCAGCCAATCACTGTACCCCTGCAGCTGATCACGTGTCCTCTATCCATGTGACTGCTGCAGCCAATCACTGTACCCCTGCAGCTGATCACGTGTCCTCTATCCATGTGACTGCTGCAGCCAATCACTGTACCCCTGCAGCTGATCACGTGTCCTCTATCCATGTGACTGGTGCAGCCAATCACTGTACCCCTGCAGCTGATCACGTGTCCTCTATCCATGTGACTGGTGCAGCCAATCACTGTACCCCTGCAGCTGATCACGTGTCCTCTATCCGTGTGACTGCTGCAGCCAATCACTGTACCCCTGCAGCTGATCACACGTCATCTATCCATGTGACTGCTGCAGCCAATCACTGTACCCCTGCAGCTGATCACGTGTCCTCTATCCATGTGACTGGTGCAGCCAATCACTGTACCCCTGCAGCTGATCACACGTCATCTATCCATGTGACTGCTGCAGCCAATCACTGTACCCCTGCAGCTGATCACGTGTCCTCTATCCATGTGACTGGTGCAGCCAATCACTGTACCCCTGCAGCTGATCACGTGTCCTCTATCCATGTGACTGCTGCAGCCAATCACTGTACCCCTGCAGCTGATCACACGTCATCTATCCATGTGACTGCTAGTAGTCAGGGAGGCGGGGTGTGCTCGTCCTGTCAGGTAATAGAAGGTCGTGCCCCGATCGCTGCGTCCGGTCACGTCTGTCACTATTATATATTGACCTGTAATAACAACGATGTAACCTCCGATCCACCAGATGAGCGACGCTCTGTCTCCCCAGAAACCGCCACATGTGCGGAATAAAGAGTCCCCGTGTGTCTGCATCGGAGTGTCCGGCTAGTTCTGTATTCCCGGGAATATTCGTGTGCCTCCCGATTACAGATGGTTCTGATGAATCCGAAAATCAGAAGGAAAAACTCTGGAGCGTTATATGTGTAACTGCAGAATAGTAATCATCCTCGTGAGTCATCACTGTGTGCAGGGGACGAGGATCAGCCCCGCGGCCCGGGCACCGCAGGGTCAGTCTATGGGGCTGTAATCGGGGGTCCCTGCGTCAGAAGAGGGGTCAGAAATCACTGATGAAGTCACTATGTGCAACGTTGGAGCCCCGCCTTCTACCCAATCCGAATGCCTACAAGAACCATAAGTGCCAGCATGCCCCTGATCTGCGGTCAGCGCTCCATGCGTCTCACCGTGCAGTGTATAATGAGCCAGAGGTCTGTAATACCACGTATGGCCTGGACAGTGTGCAGTAGTGGTGCTGTGGAGCAGAGCTGAGCCTGCGCTGCGGGGACTCGTGCCGCCATCAATATGTATGACTGCAGATTTGCATTGTATCCGCGACGCCTCTGCAGATTACTTCCACAGTTTTATAGATGGAAAGTTAACTGGAGGCGACTGCCGACGCCGCGCTCCTAATAACTGATGCAAATGTTGGCGATCCCGGAGCCGCCGTGTGCAGGTTCAGCGAGCGATTTATAGGATGTAATACACTTGTCAGCCCCGGGCCCCAGACATGATGAAGGGACCAGAGCGGAGACCTCTCTCCCCGGGTGTGACCTCGCACCACAGTGTAACTACAACCACAGGGTAAAAGAAGACCACCACCAGGGGGCAGTGCAGCAGCTCAGACTCTCAGAAGCAGTATTATAGTGCTTATATTCTTGTACATAGGGGGCAGTATTATAGTAGTTCTATTCTTGTACATAGGGGGCAGTATTATAGTAGTTATATTCTTGTACATAGGGGCAGTATTATAGCAGTTATATTCTTGTACATAGGAGCAGTATTATAGTAGTTATATTCTTGTACATAGGAGCAGTATTATAGTAGTTATATTCTTGTACATAGGGGGCAGTATTATAGTAGTTCTATTCTTGTACATAGGGGGCAGTATTATAGTAGTTATATTCTTGTACATAGGGAGCAGTATTATAGTAGTTATATTCTTGTACATAGGGAGCAGTATTATAGTAGTTATATTCTTGTACATAGGAGCAGTATTATAGTAGTTATATTCTTGTACATAGGAGCAGTATTATGGTAGTTACATTCTTGTACATAGGGAGCAGTATTATAGTAGTTATATTCTTGTATATAGAAGCAGTATTATAGTAGTTATATTCTTGTACATAGGAGCAGTATTATAGTAGTTATATTCTTGTACATAGGGGCAGTATTATAGTAGTTATATTCTTGTATATAGAAGCAGTATTATAGTGGTTACATTCTTGTACATAGGGAGCAGTATTATAGTGGTTATATTCTTGTACATAGGGAGCAGTATTATAGTGGTTATATTCTTGTATATAGGGAGCAGTATTATAGTGGTTATATTCTTGTACATAGGGAGCAGTATTATAGTAGTTATATTCTTGTACATAGGGGGCAGTATTATAGTAGATATATTCTTGTACATAGGAGCAGTATTATAGTAGTTATATTCTTGTACATAGGGGGCAGTATTATAGTGGTTATATTCTTGTACATAGGGAGCAGTATTATAGTAGTTATATTCTTGTACATAGGGAGCAGTATTATAGTAGTTATATTCTTGTATATAGGGAGCAGTATTATAGTGGTTATATTCTTGTACATAGGGAGCAGTATTATAGTGGTTATATTCTTGTATATAGGGAGCAGTATTATAGTAGATATATTCTTGTACATAGGAGCAGTATTATAGTGGTTATATTCTTGTACATAGGGAGCAGTATTATAGTAGTTATATTCTTGTACATAGGGAGCAGTATTATAGTAGTTATATTCTTGTATATAGAAGCAGTATTATAGTGGTTACATTCTTGTACATAGGGAGCAGTATTATAGTGGTTATATTCTTGTACATAGGGAGCAGTATTATAGTGGTTATATTCTTGTATATAGGGAGCAGTATTATAGTGGTTATATTCTTGTACATAGGGAGCAGTATTATAGTAGTTATATTCTTGTACATAGGGGGCAGTATTATAGTAGATATATTCTTGTACATAGGAGCAGTATTATAGTAGTTATATTCTTGTACATAGGGAGCAGTATTATAGTAGTTATATTCTTGTATATAGGGAGCAGTATTATAGTAGATATATTCTTGTACATAGGAGCAGTATTATAGTGGTTATATTCTTGTACATAGGGAGCAGTATTATAGTAGTTATATTCTTGTACATAGGGAGCAGTATTATAGTAGTTATATTCTTGTATATAGAAGCAGTATTATAGTAGTTATATTCTTGTATATAGAAGCAGTATTATAGTGGTTACATTCTTGTACATAGGGAGCAGTATTATAGTGGTTATATTCTTGTACATAGGGGCAGTATTATAGTAGTTATATTCTTGTACATAGGGGGCAGTATTATAGTAGATATATTCTTGTACATAGGAGCAGTATTATAGTAGTTATATTCTTGTACATAGGGGGCAGTATTATAGTGGTTATATTCTTGTATATAGGGAGCAGTATTATAGTGGTTATATTCTTGTATATAGGGAGCAGTATTATAGTGGTTATATTCTTGTACATAGGGAGCAGTATTATAGTGGTTATATTCTTGTACATAGGGGGCAGTATTATAGTAGATATATTCTTGTACATAGGAGCAGTATTATAGTAGTTATATTCTTGTACATAGGGGGCAGTATTATAGTGGTTATATTCTTGTACATAGGGAGCAGTATTATAGTAGTTATATTCTTGTACATAGGGAGCAGTATTATAGTAGTTATATTCTTGTATATAGGGAGCAGTATTATAGTGGTTATATTCTTGTACATAGGGAGCAGTATTATAGTGGTTATATTCTTGTACATAGGGGGCAGTATTATAGTAGTTATATTCTTGTATATAGGGGCAGTATTATAGTGGTTATATTCTTGTACATAGGGGGCAGTATTATAGTAGATATATTCTTGTACATAGGGGGCAGTATTATAGTAGTTATATTCTTGTATATAGGGGGCAGTATTATAGTAGATATATTCTTGTACATAGGGAGCAGTATTATAGTAGTTATATTCTTGTACATAGGGGGCAGTATTATAGTAGATATATTCTTGTACATAGGGGGCAGTATTATAGTAGTTATATTCTTGTACATAGGGGGCAGTATTATAGTGGTTATATTCTTGTACATAGGGAGCAGTATTATAGTGGTTATATTCTTGTACATAGGGAGCAGTATTATAGTAGTTATATTCTTGTATATAGGGAGCAGTATTATAGTGGTTATATTCTTGTACATAGGGAGCAGTATTATAGTGGTTATATTCTTGTACATAGGGGGCAGTATTATAGTAGTTATATTCTTGTATATAGGGGCAGTATTATAGTGGTTATATTCTTGTACATAGGGGGCAGTATTATAGTAGATATATTCTTGTACATAGGGGGCAGTATTATAGTAGTTATATTCTTGTATATAGGGGCAATATTATAGTAGTTATATTCTTGTATATAGGAGCAGTATTATAGTAGTTATATTCTTGTACATAGGGGCAGTATTATAGTAGTTATATTCTTGTACATAGGGGGCAGTATTATAGCAGTTATATTCTTGTACATAGGAGCAGTATTATAGTAGTTATATTCTTGTACATAGAGGCAGTATTATAGTAGTTATATTCTTGTACATAGGGGCAGTATTATAGTAGTTATATTCTTGTACATAGGGAGCAGTATTATAGTGGTTATATTCTTGTACATAGGGGGCAGTATTATAGTAGTTATATTCTTGTATATAGGGGCAGTATTATAGTGGTTATATTCTTGTACATAGGGGGCAGTATTATAGTAGATATATTATTGTACATAGGGGGCAGTATTATAGTAGTTATATTCTTGTATATAGGGGCAATATTATAGTAGTTATATTCTTGTATATAGGAGCAGTATTATAGTAGTTATATTCTTGTACATAGGGGCAGTATTATAGTAGTTATATTCTTGTACATAGGGGGCAGTATTATAATGGTTATATTCTTGTACATAGGGGGCAGTATTATAGTAGTTATATTCTTGTACATAGGAGCAGTATTATAGTAGTTATATTCTTGTACATAGGGGGCAGTATTATAATGGTTATATTCTTGTACATAGGGGGCAGTATTATAGCAGTTATATTCTTGTACATAGTAGCAGTATTATAGTAGTTATATTCTTGTACATAGAGGCAGTATTATAGTAGTTATATTCTTGTACATAGGGGCAGTATTATAGTAGTTATATTCTTGTACATAGGGGCAGTATTATAGTAGTTATATTCTTGTACATAGGAGCAGTATTATAGTGGTTATATTCTTGTACATAGGGGGCAGTATTATAGTAGTTATATTCTTGTACATTGGAGCAGTATTATAGTAGTTATATTCTTGTACATATGAGCAGTATTATATTAGTTATATTCTTGTACATAGGAGCAGTATTATAGTAGTTATATTCTTGTACATAGGGGCAGTATTATAGTAGTTATATTCTTGTACATTGGAGCAGTATTATAGTAGTTATATTCTTGTACATATGAGCAGTATTATATTAGTTATATTCTTGTACATAGGAGCAGTATTATAGTAGTTATATTCTTGTACATAGGAGCAGTATTATAGTAGTTACATTCTTGTATATAGGGGCAGTATTATAGTAGTTATATTCTTGTACATAGGGGGTAGTATTATAGTAGTTATATTCTTGTACATAGGAGCAGTATTATAGTGCTTATATTCTTGTACATAGGGGGTAGTATTATAGTAGTTATAGTCTTGTACATAGGGGCAGTATTATAGTAGATATATTCTTGTACATAGGAGCAGTATTATAGTAGTTATATTCTTGTACATAGGAGCAGTATTATAGTAGTTATATTCTTGTACATAGGTGCAGTATTATAGTAGTTATATTCTTGTACATAGGGGCAGTATTATAGTAGTTATATTCTTGTACATAGGGGCAGTATTATAGTAGTTATATTCTTGTACATGGGGGCAGTATTATAGTAGTTATATTCTTGTAATTAGGGGCAGTATTATAGTAGTTATATTCTTGTACATAGAGGGCAGTATTATAGTAGTTATATTCTTGTACATAGGGGGCAGTATTATAGTAGTTATATTCTTGTAATTAGGGGCAGTATTATAGTAGTTATATTCTTGTACATAGGGGCAGTATTATAGTAGTTATATTCTTGTACATAGCGGCAGTATTATAGTAGTTATATTCTTGTACATAGGGGCAGTATTATAGTAGTTATATTCTTGTACATAGGAGCAGTATTATAGTAGTTATATTCTTGTACATAGGAGCAGTATTATAGTAGTTATATTCTTGTACATAGCGGCAGTATTATAGTAGTTATATTCTTGTACATAGGGGGCAGTATTATAGTAGTTATATTCTTGTATATAGGGGCAGTATTATAGTGGTTATATTCTTGTACATAGGGGGCAGTATTATAGATATATTCTTGTACATAGGGGGCAGTATTATAGTAGTTATATTCTTGTATATAGGGGCAATATTATAGTAGTTATATTCTTGTATATAGGAGCAGTATTATAGTAGTTATATTCTTGTACATAGGGGCAGTATTATAGTAGTTATATTCTTGTACATAGGGGGCAGTATTATAATGGTTATATTCTTGTACATAGGGGGCAGTATTATAGCAGTTATATTCTTGTACATAGGAGCAGTATTATAGTAGTTATATTCTTGTACATAGGAGCAGTATTATAGTAGTTATATTCTTGTACATAGGAGCAGTATTATAGTAGTTATATTCTTGTACATAGGGGCAGTATTATAGTAGTTATATTCTTGTACATAGGGGCAGTATTATAGTAGTTATATTCTTGTACATAGGAGCAGTATTATAGTAGTTATATTCTTGTACATAGGGGCAGTATTATAGTAGTTATATTCTTGTACATAGGGGCAGTATTATAGTAGTTATATTCTTGTACATAGGGGGCAGTATTATAGCAGTTATATTCTTGTACATAGGAGCAGTATTATAGTAGTTATATTCTTGTACATAGGGGCAGTATTATAGTAGTTATATTCTTGTACATAGGGGCAGTATTATAGTAGTTATATTCTTGTACATAGGGGCAGTATTATACCGTGTTTCCCCGAAAGTAAGACCCTGTCTTACATTAATTTTACCCCAAAAAGTCCCACCCTGTCTTACTTTCGGGGGAGGTCTTACATTAGCCGGAAAAAAAAGACAATTTTCAAATTCAGTACAGTACTTAACGTTACACCGTTCAACTGGAAAGCAGACAACAAATCAAAGTACGGTAACAGTAACACACTATGGTACGGTACTGTACGGTAATTGCCGTATACCCTCTGCCTGCATACCATAACAGTGCCGTATCCCACTGCACACAGCCCCATACCCCATAACAGTGCCGTATCCCACTGCACACAGCCCCATACCCCATAACAGTGCCGTATCCCACTGCACACAGCCCCATACCCCATAACAGTGCCGTATCCCACTGCACACAGCCCCATACCCCATAACAGTGCCGTATCCCACTGCACACAGCCCCATACCCCATAACAGTGCCGTATCCCACTGCACACAGCCCCATACCCCATAACAGTGCCGTATCCCACTGCACACAGCCCCATACCCCATAACAGTGCCGTATCCCACTGCACACAGCCCCATACCCCATAACAGTGCCGTATCCCACTGCACACAGCCCCATACCCCATAACAGTGCCGTATCCCACTGCACACAGCCCCATACCCAATACAGTACATGTTTCCCTACTTGTTTTTTAAATGCTGGACGTTTTCCTCTGCGGTGCGGCTGTGGGTGCGGAAGGCCTGTGCTGCAGGGAACGCTGTGCCAATCAGCAGGGAAACAGCGGTGACGTGGGGCTGGGGCGGCCAATTACAGCCCGAGCTGCTGGGCCAATCAGCACTCGAGCTGATTGGCCAATCAGCGCTCGAGCCGGGGGCCGGCAGTGACGTGGGGAGCAGGGGCGGCCAATGAGCTGTTGAGCTGGACAGATTGCGGGGTTAACACGGCGAGTTAACCCCATGAGCGCTGGACCCGCCCAGCTGCACCTGAGGACACCTCTGGAGCCTGGGGACCCAATGGGGGACAGCGGCAGCCCAAAGGTAAGGGCCTTACATTTCACAGCGGCCCCCCCAACCCTGCCTTACATTCGGGGGAGGCCTTATATTGGAGGACCCCCCCCGAAACCCCCACCCTGTCTTACTTTCGGGGGGGGTCCTACTTTCGGGGAAACAGGGTAGTAGTTATATTCTTGTACATAGGAGCAGTATTATAGTAGTTATATTCTTGTACATAGGGGGCGGTATTATAGTAGTTATATTCTTGTACATAGGGGGCAGTATTATAGTAGTTATATTCTTGTACATAGGGGCAGTATTATAGTAGTTATATTCTTGTACATAGGGGCAGTATTATAGTAGTTATATTCTTGTACATAGGAGCAGTATTATAGTAGTTATATTCTTGTACATAGGAGCAGTATTATAGTAGTTATATTCTTGTACATAGCGGCAGTATTATAGTAGTTATATTCTTGTACATAGGGGGCAGTATTATAGTAGTTATATTCTTGTATATAGGGGCAGTATTATAGTGGTTATATTCTTGTACATAGGGGGCAGTATTATAGTAGATATATTCTTGTACATAGGGGCAGTATTATAGTAGTTATATTCTTGTACACAGGAGCAGTATTATAGTAGTTATATTCTTGTACATAGCGGCAGTATTATAGTAGTTATATTCTTGTACATAGGGGGCAGTATTATAGTAGTTATATTCTTGTATATAGGGGCAATATTATAGTAGTTATATTCTTGTACATAGGAGCAGTATTATAGTGGTTATATTCTTGTACATAGGGGGCAGTATTATAGTAGTTATATTCTTGTACATTGGAGCAGTATTATAGTAGTTATATTCTTGTACATATGAGCAGTATTATATTAGTTATATTCTTGTACATAGGAGCAGTATTATAGTAGTTATATTCTTGTACATAGGGGCAGTATTATAGTAGTTATATTCTTGTACATTGGAGCAGTATTATAGTAGTTATATTCTTGTACATATGAGCAGTATTATATTAGTTATATTCTTGTACATAGGAGCAGTATTATAGTAGTTATATTCTTGTACATAGGAGCAGTATTATAGTAGTTACATTCTTGTATATAGAGGCAGTATTATAGTAGATATATTCTTGTACATAGGAGCAGTATTATAGTAGTTATATTCTTGTACATAGGGGGTAGTATTATAGTAGTTATATTCTTGTACATAGGAGCAGTATTATAGTGCTTATATTCTTGTACATAGGGGGTAGTATTATAGTAGTTATAGTCTTGTACATAGGGGCAGTATTATAGTAGATATATTCTTGTACATAGGAGCAGTATTATAGTAGTTATATTCTTGTACATAGGAGCAGTATTATAGTAGTTATATTCTTGTACATAGGTGCAGTATTATAGTAGTTATATTCTTGTACATAGGGGCAGTATTATAGTAGTTATATTCTTGTACATAGGGGCAGTATTATAGTAGTTATATTCTTGTACATAGCGGCAGTATTATAGTAGTTATATTCTTGTACATAGGGGCAGTATTATAGTAGTTATATTCTTGTACATAGGAGCAGTATTATAGTAGTTATATTCTTGTACATAGGAGCAGTATTATAGTAGTTATATTCTTGTACATAGCGGCAGTATTATAGTAGTTATATTCTTGTACATAGGGGGCAGTATTATAGTAGTTATATTCTTGTATATAGGGGCAGTATTATAGTGGTTATATTCTTGTACATAGGGGGCAGTATTATAGTAGATATATTCTTGTACATAGGGGCAGTATTATAGTAGTTATATTCTTGTACATAGGGGGCAGTATTATAGTAGTTATATTCTTGTATATAGGGGCAATATTATAGTAGTTATATTCTTGTATATAGGAGCAGTATTATAGTAGTTATATTCTTGTACATAGGGGCAGTATTATAGTAGTTATATTCTTGTACATAGGGGGCAGTATTATAATGGTTATATTCTTGTACATAGGGGGCAGTATTATAGCAGTTATATTCTTGTACATAGGAGCAGTATTATAGTAGTTATATTCTTGTACATAGAGGCAGTATTATAGTAGTTATATTCTTGTACATAGGGGCAGTATTATAGTAGTTATATTCTTGTACATAGGGGCAGTATTATAGTAGTTATATTCTTGTACATAGGAGCAGTATTATAGTGGTTATATTCTTGTACATAGGGGGCAGTATTATAGTAGTTATATTCTTGTACATAGGAGCAGTATTATAGTAGTTACATTCTTGTATATAGGGGCAGTATTATAGTAGATATATTCTTGTACATAGGAGCAGTATTATAGTAGTTATATTCTTGTACATAGGAGCAGTATTATAGTAGTTATATTCTTGTACATAGGAGCAGTATTATAGTAGTTATATTCTTGTACATAGGGGCAGTATTATAGTAGTTATATTCTTGTACATAGGAGCAGTATTATAGTAGTTATATTCTTGTACATAGGAGCAGTATTATAGTAGTTATATTCTTGTACATAGGTGCAGTATTATAGTAGTTATATTCTTGTACATAGGGGCAGTATTATAGTAGTTATATTCTTGTACATAGGGGCAGTATTATAGTAGTTATATTCTTGTACATAGCGGCAGTATTATAGTAGTTATATTCTTGTACATAGGGGCAGTATTATAGTAGTTATATTCTTGTACATAGGAGCAGTATTATAGTAGTTATATTCTTGTACATAGGAGCAGTATTATAGTAGTTATATTCTTGTACATAGCGGCAGTATTATAGTAGTTATATTCTTGTACATAGGGGGCAGTATTATAGTAGTTATATTCTTGTATATAGGGGCAGTATTATAGTGGTTATATTCTTGTACATAGGGGCAGTATTATAGTAGTTATATTCTTGTACATAGCGGCAGTATTATAGTAGTTATATTCTTGTACATAGGGGCAGTATTATAGTAGTTATATTCTTGTACATAGGGGCAGTATTATAGTAGTTATATTCTTGTACATAGGGGCAGTATTATAGTAGTTATATTCTTGTACATAGGGGCAGTATTATAGTAGTTATATTCTTGTACATAGGGGGAGTATTATAGTAGTTATATTCTTGTACATAGGGGGCAGTATTATAGTAGTTATATTCTTGTACACAGGAGCAGTATTATAGTAGTTATATTCTTGTACATAGGAGCAGTATTATAGTAGTTATATTCTTGTACATAGGAGCAGTATTATAGTAGTTATATTCTTGTACATAGGAGCAGTATTATAGTAGTTATATTCTTGTACATAGGGGCAGCATTATAGTAGTTATATTCTTGTACATAGGGGCAGTATTATAGTAGTTATATTCTTGTACATAGGAGCAGTATTATAGTAGTTATATTCTTGTACATAGGAGCAGCATTATAGTAGTTATATTCTTGTACACAGGGGCAGCATTATAGTAGTTATATTCTTGTACATAGGAGCAGTATTATAGTAGTTATATTCTTGTACATAGGGGCAGCATTATAGTAGTTATATTCTTGTACATAGGGGCAGTATTATAGTAGTTATATTCTTGTACATAGGGGGCAGTATTATAGTAGTTATATTCTTGTACATAGGAGCAGTATTATAGTAGTTATATTCTTGTACATAGGGGGCAGTATTATAGTAGTTATATTCTTGTACATAGGTGCAGTATTATAGTAGTTATATTCTTGTACATAGGGGGCAGTATTATAGTAGTTATATTCTTGTACATAGGAGCAGTATTATAGTAGTTATATTCTTGTACATAGGAGGCAGTATTATAGTAGTTATATTCTTGTACATAGAGGCAGTATTATAGTAGTTCTATTCTTGTACATAGGAGCAGTATTATAGTAACACCTAATAATATCCCAAATAAATGGCCATGAAGGGCAATATATAGATACACCAAAAAGCTAACTTCACAAAAAGAGCCAAAAATAAAATATAACTTGTATTGATGGACAATAATAATTAAAAAAAAAAGTCACATTGGTGAAACAACAACTCAAACACAGAACAAAAAGGTGGGTAGTCCAGAGGGGCTCCAAGATGAGAGTCAATACAAAATGAATAGTATATGTCCAGACATGTGTCCATATGCAGTTAATCATGTACCTATTCATGCAAATATACAAGCACTAGTGAGGAAAATAGACAATAAGTACAACAAGGTATAGTTACCAATTAGGAGCGCTCCTGGAGACCCACCACACCCGACGCGCGTTTCGCTTGAAATGCTTCGTCTGGGGCAGTATTATAGTAGTTATATTCTTGTACATTGGGGCAGTATTATAGTAGTTATATTCTTGTACATAGGGGCAGTATTATAGTAGTTATATTCTTGTACATAGGGGCAGTATTATAGTGTTATATTCTTGTACATAGGGGCAGTATTATAGTAGTTATATTCTTGTACATAGGGGCAGTATTATAGTAGTTATATTCTTGTACATAGGGGGAAGTATTATAGTAGTTATATTCTTGTACATAGGGGGAAGTATTATAGTAGTTATATTCTTGTACATAGGAGCAGTATTATAGTAGTTCTTGTACATAGGGGCAGTGTTATAGTAGTTATATTCTTGTACATAGGGGCAGTATTATAGTGTTATATTCTTGTACATAGGGGCAGTATTATAGTAGTTATATTCTTGTACATAGGGGCAGTATTATAGTAGTTATATTCTTGTACATAGAGGCAGTATTATAGTAGTTATATTCTTGTACATAGGGGGAAGTATTATAGTAGTTATATTCTTGTACATAGGAGCAGTATTATAGTAGTTATATTCTTGTACATAGGTGCAGTATTATAGTAGTTATATTCTTGTACATAGGGGGAAGTATTATAGTAGTTATATTCTTGTACATTGGGGCAGTATTATAGTAGTTATATTCTTGTACATAGGGGCAGTATTATAGTAGTTATATTCTTGTACATAGGGGCAGTATTATAGTGTTATATTCTTGTACATAGGGGCAGTATTATAGTAGTTATATTCTTGTACATAGGTGCAGTATTATAGTAGTTATATTCTTGTACATAGGGGGAAGTATTATAGTAGTTATATTCTTGTACATAGGGGGAAGTATTATAGTAGTTATATTCTTGTACATAGGAGCAGTATTATAGTAGTTCTTGTACATAGGGGCAGTGTTATAGTAGTTATATTCTTGTACATAGGGGCAGTATTATAGTGTTATATTCTTGTACATAGGGGCAGTATTATAGTAGTTATATTCTTGTACATAGGGGCAGTATTATAGTAGTTATATTCTTGTACATAGAGGCAGTATTATAGTAGTTATATTCTTGTACATAGGGGGAAGTATTATAGTAGTTATATTCTTGTACATAGGAGCAGTATTATAGTAGTTATATTCTTGTACATAGGTGCAGTATTATAGTAGTTATATTCTTGTACATAGGGGGAAGTATTATAGTAGTTATATTCTTGTACATTGGGGCAGTATTATAGTAGTTATATTCTTGTACATAGGAGCAGTATTATAGTAGTTATATTCTTGTACATAGGAGCAGTATTATAGTAGTTATATTCTTGTACATAGCGGCAGTATTATAGTAGTTATATTCTTGTACATAGGGGGCAGTATTATAGTAGTTATATTCTTGTATATAGGGGCAGTATTATAGTGGTTATATTCTTGTACATAGGGGGCAGTATTATAGTAGATATATTCTTGTACATAGGGGCAGTATTATAGTAGTTATATTCTTGTACATAGGGGGCAGTATTATAGTAGTTATATTCTTGTATATAGGGGCAATATTATAGTAGTTATATTCTTGTATATAGGAGCAGTATTATAGTAGTTATATTCTTGTACATAGGGGCAGTATTATAGTAGTTATATTCTTGTACATAGGGGGCAGTATTATAATGGTTATATTCTTGTACATAGGGGGCAGTATTATAGCAGTTATATTCTTGTACATAGGAGCAGTATTATAGTAGTTATATTCTTGTACATAGAGGCAGTATTATAGTAGTTATATTCTTGTACATAGGGGCAGTATTATAGTAGTTATATTCTTGTACATAGGGGCAGTATTATAGTAGTTATATTCTTGTACATAGGAGCAGTATTATAGTGGTTATATTCTTGTACATAGGGGGCAGTATTATAGTAGTTATATTCTTGTACATAGGAGCAGTATTATAGTAGTTACATTCTTGTATATAGGGGCAGTATTATAGTAGATATATTCTTGTACATAGGAGCAGTATTATAGTAGTTATATTCTTGTACATAGGAGCAGTATTATAGTAGTTATATTCTTGTACATAGGAGCAGTATTATAGTAGTTATATTCTTGTACATAGGGGCAGTATTATAGTAGTTATATTCTTGTACATAGGAGCAGTATTATAGTAGTTATATTCTTGTACATAGGAGCAGTATTATAGTAGTTATATTCTTGTACATAGGTGCAGTATTATAGTAGTTATATTCTTGTACATAGGGGCAGTATTATAGTAGTTATATTCTTGTACATAGGGGCAGTATTATAGTAGTTATATTCTTGTACATAGCGGCAGTATTATAGTAGTTATATTCTTGTACATAGGGGCAGTATTATAGTAGTTATATTCTTGTACATAGGAGCAGTATTATAGTAGTTATATTCTTGTACATAGGAGCAGTATTATAGTAGTTATATTCTTGTACATAGCGGCAGTATTATAGTAGTTATATTCTTGTACATAGGGGGCAGTATTATAGTAGTTATATTCTTGTATATAGGGGCAGTATTATAGTGGTTATATTCTTGTACATAGGGGCAGTATTATAGTAGTTATATTCTTGTACATAGCGGCAGTATTATAGTAGTTATATTCTTGTACATAGGGGCAGTATTATAGTAGTTATATTCTTGTACATAGGGGCAGTATTATAGTAGTTATATTCTTGTACATAGGGGCAGTATTATAGTAGTTATATTCTTGTACATAGGGGCAGTATTATAGTAGTTATATTCTTGTACATAGGGGGAGTATTATAGTAGTTATATTCTTGTACATAGGGGGCAGTATTATAGTAGTTATATTCTTGTACACAGGAGCAGTATTATAGTAGTTATATTCTTGTACATAGGAGCAGTATTATAGTAGTTATATTCTTGTACATAGGAGCAGTATTATAGTAGTTATATTCTTGTACATAGGAGCAGTATTATAGTAGTTATATTCTTGCATATAGGAGCAGTATTATAGTAGTTATATTCTTGTACATAGGGGCAGTATTATAGTAGTTATATTCTTGTACATAGGGGCAGTGTTATAGTAGTTATATTCTTGTATATAGGAGCAGTATTATAGTAGTTATATTCTTGTACATAGGGAGCAGTATTATAGTAGTTATATTCTTGTACATAGGAGCAGTATTATAGTAGTTACATTCTTGTATATAGGGGCAGTATTATAGTAGTTATATTCTTGTACATAGGGGCAGTATTATAGTAGTTATATTCTTGTACATAGGGAGCAGTATTATAGTAGTTATATTCTTGTACATAGGGGCAGTATTATAGTAGTTATATTCTTGTACATAGGAGCAGTATTATAGTAGTTATATTCTTGTACATAGGAGCAGTATTATAGTAGTTATATTCTTGTATATAGGGGGCAGTATTATAGTAGTTATATTCTTGTACATAGGGGCAGCATTATAGTAGTTATATTCTTGTACATAGGAGCAGTATTATAGTAGTTATATTCTTGTACATAGGAGCAGTATTATAGTAGTTATATTCTTGTACATAGGAGCAGTATTATAGTAGTTATATTCTTGTATATAGGGGGCAGTATTATAGTAGTTATATTCTTGTACATAGGGGCAGCATTATAGTAGTTATATTCTTGTACATAGGAGCAGTATTATAGTAGTTATATTCTTGTACATAGGAGCAGTATTATAGTAGTTATATTCTTGTACATAGGAGCAGTATTATAGTAGTTATATTCTTGTACATAGGAGCAGTATTATAGTAGTTATATTCTTGTACATAGGGAGCAGTATTATAGTAGTTATATTCTTGTACATAGGGGCAGTATTATAGTAGTTATATTCTTGTACATAGGAGCAGTATTATAGTAGTTATATTCTTGTACATAGGAGCAGTATTATAGTAGTTATATTCTTGTATATAGGGGGCAGTATTATAGTAGTTATATTCTTGTACATAGGGGCAGCATTATAGTAGTTATATTCTTGTACATAGGAGCAGTATTATAGTAGTTATATTCTTGTACATAGGAGCAGTATTATAGTAGTTATATTCTTGTACATAGGAGCAGTATTATAGTAGTTATATTCGTGTACATAGGAGCAGTATTATAGTAGTTACATTCTTGTATATAGGGGCAGTATTATAGTAGTTATATTCTTGTACATAGGGGCAGTATTATAGTAGTTATATTCTTGTACATAGGGAGCAGTATTATAGTAGTTATATTCTTGTACATAGGAGCAGTATTATAGTAGTTATATTCTTGTACATAGGTGCAGTATTATAGTAGTTATATTCTTGTACATAGGGGCAGTATTATAGTAGTTATATTCTTGTACATAGGGGCAGTATTATAGTAGTTATATTCTTGTACATAGCGGCAGTATTATAGTAGTTATATTCTTGTACATAGGGGCAGTATTATAGTAGTTATATTCTTGTACATAGGAGCAGTATTATAGTAGTTATATTCTTGTACATAGGAGCAGTATTATAGTAGTTATATTCTTGTACATAGCGGCAGTATTATAGTAGTTATATTCTTGTACATAGGGGGCAGTATTATAGTAGTTATATTCTTGTATATAGGGGCAGTATTATAGTGGTTATATTCTTGTACATAGGGGGCAGTATTATAGTAGATATATTCTTGTACATAGGGGCAGTATTATAGTAGTTATATTCTTGTACACAGGAGCAGTATTATAGTAGTTATATTCTTGTACATAGCGGCAGTATTATAGTAGTTATATTCTTGTACATAGGGGGCAGTATTATAGTAGTTATATTCTTGTATATAGGGGCAATATTATAGTAGTTATATTCTTGTACATAGGAGCAGTATTATAGTGGTTATATTCTTGTACATAGGGGGCAGTATTATAGTAGTTATATTCTTGTACATTGGAGCAGTATTATAGTAGTTATATTCTTGTACATATGAGCAGTATTATATTAGTTATATTCTTGTACATAGGAGCAGTATTATAGTAGTTATATTCTTGTACATAGGGGCAGTATTATAGTAGTTATATTCTTGTACATTGGAGCAGTATTATAGTAGTTATATTCTTGTACATATGAGCAGTATTATATTAGTTATATTCTTGTACATAGGAGCAGTATTATAGTAGTTATATTCTTGTACATAGGAGCAGTATTATAGTAGTTACATTCTTGTATATAGAGGCAGTATTATAGTAGATATATTCTTGTACATAGGAGCAGTATTATAGTAGTTATATTCTTGTACATAGGGGGTAGTATTATAGTAGTTATATTCTTGTACATAGGAGCAGTATTATAGTGCTTATATTCTTGTACATAGGGGGTAGTATTATAGTAGTTATAGTCTTGTACATAGGGGCAGTATTATAGTAGATATATTCTTGTACATAGGAGCAGTATTATAGTAGTTATATTCTTGTACATAGGAGCAGTATTATAGTAGTTATATTCTTGTACATAGGTGCAGTATTATAGTAGTTATATTCTTGTACATAGGAGCAGTATTATAGTAGTTATATTCTTGTACATAGGAGCAGTATTATAGTAGTTATATTCTTGTACATAGCGGCAGTATTATAGTAGTTATATTCTTGTACATAGGGGGCAGTATTATAGTAGTTATATTCTTGTATATAGGGGCAGTATTATAGTGGTTATATTCTTGTACATAGGGGGCAGTATTATAGTAGATATATTCTTGTACATAGGGGCAGTATTATAGTAGTTATATTCTTGTACATAGGGGGCAGTATTATAGTAGTTATATTCTTGTATATAGGGGCAATATTATAGTAGTTATATTCTTGTATATAGGAGCAGTATTATAGTAGTTATATTCTTGTACATAGGGGCAGTATTATAGTAGTTATATTCTTGTACATAGGGGGCAGTATTATAATGGTTATATTCTTGTACATAGGGGGCAGTATTATAGCAGTTATATTCTTGTACATAGGAGCAGTATTATAGTAGTTATATTCTTGTACATAGAGGCAGTATTATAGTAGTTATATTCTTGTACATAGGGGCAGTATTATAGTAGTTATATTCTTGTACATAGGGGCAGTATTATAGTAGTTATATTCTTGTACATAGGAGCAGTATTATAGTGGTTATATTCTTGTACATAGGGGGCAGTATTATAGTAGTTATATTCTTGTACATAGGAGCAGTATTATAGTAGTTACATTCTTGTATATAGGGGCAGTATTATAGTAGATATATTCTTGTACATAGGAGCAGTATTATAGTAGTTATATTCTTGTACATAGGAGCAGTATTATAGTAGTTATATTCTTGTACATAGGAGCAGTATTATAGTAGTTATATTCTTGTACATAGGGGCAGTATTATAGTAGTTATATTCTTGTACATAGGAGCAGTATTATAGTAGTTATATTCTTGTACATAGGAGCAGTATTATAGTAGTTATATTCTTGTACATAGGTGCAGTATTATAGTAGTTATATTCTTGTACATAGGGGCAGTATTATAGTAGTTATATTCTTGTACATAGGGGCAGTATTATAGTAGTTATATTCTTGTACATAGCGGCAGTATTATAGTAGTTATATTCTTGTACATAGGGGCAGTATTATAGTAGTTATATTCTTGTACATAGGAGCAGTATTATAGTAGTTATATTCTTGTACATAGGAGCAGTATTATAGTAGTTATATTCTTGTACATAGCGGCAGTATTATAGTAGTTATATTCTTGTACATAGGGGGCAGTATTATAGTAGTTATATTCTTGTATATAGGGGCAGTATTATAGTGGTTATATTCTTGTACATAGGGGCAGTATTATAGTAGTTATATTCTTGTACATAGCGGCAGTATTATAGTAGTTATATTCTTGTACATAGGGGCAGTATTATAGTAGTTATATTCTTGTACATAGGGGCAGTATTATAGTAGTTATATTCTTGTACATAGGGGCAGTATTATAGTAGTTATATTCTTGTACATAGGGGCAGTATTATAGTAGTTATATTCTTGTACATAGGGGGAGTATTATAGTAGTTATATTCTTGTACATAGGGGGCAGTATTATAGTAGTTATATTCTTGTACACAGGAGCAGTATTATAGTAGTTATATTCTTGTACATAGGAGCAGTATTATAGTAGTTATATTCTTGTACATAGGAGCAGTATTATAGTAGTTATATTCTTGTACATAGGAGCAGTATTATAGTAGTTATATTCTTGTACATAGGGGCAGCATTATAGTAGTTATATTCTTGTACATAGGGGCAGTATTATAGTAGTTATATTCTTGTACATAGGAGCAGTATTATAGTAGTTATATTCTTGTACATAGGAGCAGCATTATAGTAGTTATATTCTTGTACACAGGGGCAGCATTATAGTAGTTATATTCTTGTACATAGGAGCAGTATTATAGTAGTTATATTCTTGTACATAGGGGCAGCATTATAGTAGTTATATTCTTGTACATAGGGGCAGTATTATAGTAGTTATATTCTTGTACATAGGGGGCAGTATTATAGTAGTTATATTCTTGTACATAGGAGCAGTATTATAGTAGTTATATTCTTGTACATAGGGGGCAGTATTATAGTAGTTATATTCTTGTACATAGGTGCAGTATTATAGTAGTTATATTCTTGTACATAGGGGGCAGTATTATAGTAGTTATATTCTTGTACATAGGAGCAGTATTATAGTAGTTATATTCTTGTACATAGGAGGCAGTATTATAGTAGTTATATTCTTGTACATAGAGGCAGTATTATAGTAGTTCTATTCTTGTACATAGGAGCAGTATTATAGTAACACCTAATAATATCCCAAATAAATGGCCATGAAGGGCAATATATAGATACACCAAAAAGCTAACTTCACAAAAAGAGCCAAAAATAAAATATAACTTGTATTGATGGACAATAATAATTAAAAAAAAAAGTCACATTGGTGAAACAACAACTCAAACACAGAACAAAAAGGTGGGTAGTCCAGAGGGGCTCCAAGATGAGAGTCAATACAAAATGAATAGTATATGTCCAGACATGTGTCCATATGCAGTTAATCATGTACCTATTCATGCAAATATACAAGCACTAGTGAGGAAAATAGACAATAAGTACAACAAGGTATAGTTACCAATTAGGAGCGCTCCTGGAGACCCACCACACCCGACGCGCGTTTCGCTTGAAATGCTTCGTCTGGGGCAGTATTATAGTAGTTATATTCTTGTACATTGGGGCAGTATTATAGTAGTTATATTCTTGTACATAGGGGCAGTATTATAGTAGTTATATTCTTGTACATAGGGGCAGTATTATAGTGTTATATTCTTGTACATAGGGGCAGTATTATAGTAGTTATATTCTTGTACATAGGGGCAGTATTATAGTAGTTATATTCTTGTACATAGGGGGAAGTATTATAGTAGTTATATTCTTGTACATAGGGGGAAGTATTATAGTAGTTATATTCTTGTACATAGGAGCAGTATTATAGTAGTTCTTGTACATAGGGGCAGTGTTATAGTAGTTATATTCTTGTACATAGGGGCAGTATTATAGTGTTATATTCTTGTACATAGGGGCAGTATTATAGTAGTTATATTCTTGTACATAGGGGCAGTATTATAGTAGTTATATTCTTGTACATAGAGGCAGTATTATAGTAGTTATATTCTTGTACATAGGGGGAAGTATTATAGTAGTTATATTCTTGTACATAGGAGCAGTATTATAGTAGTTATATTCTTGTACATAGGTGCAGTATTATAGTAGTTATATTCTTGTACATAGGGGGAAGTATTATAGTAGTTATATTCTTGTACATTGGGGCAGTATTATAGTAGTTATATTCTTGTACATAGGGGCAGTATTATAGTAGTTATATTCTTGTACATAGGGGCAGTATTATAGTGTTATATTCTTGTACATAGGGGCAGTATTATAGTAGTTATATTCTTGTACATAGGTGCAGTATTATAGTAGTTATATTCTTGTACATAGGGGGAAGTATTATAGTAGTTATATTCTTGTACATAGGGGGAAGTATTATAGTAGTTATATTCTTGTACATAGGAGCAGTATTATAGTAGTTCTTGTACATAGGGGCAGTGTTATAGTAGTTATATTCTTGTACATAGGGGCAGTATTATAGTGTTATATTCTTGTACATAGGGGCAGTATTATAGTAGTTATATTCTTGTACATAGGGGCAGTATTATAGTAGTTATATTCTTGTACATAGAGGCAGTATTATAGTAGTTATATTCTTGTACATAGGGGGAAGTATTATAGTAGTTATATTCTTGTACATAGGAGCAGTATTATAGTAGTTATATTCTTGTACATAGGTGCAGTATTATAGTAGTTATATTCTTGTACATAGGGGGAAGTATTATAGTAGTTATATTCTTGTACATTGGGGCAGTATTATAGTAGTTATATTCTTGTACATAGGAGCAGTATTATAGTAGTTATATTCTTGTACATAGGAGCAGTATTATAGTAGTTATATTCTTGTACATAGCGGCAGTATTATAGTAGTTATATTCTTGTACATAGGGGGCAGTATTATAGTAGTTATATTCTTGTATATAGGGGCAGTATTATAGTGGTTATATTCTTGTACATAGGGGGCAGTATTATAGTAGATATATTCTTGTACATAGGGGCAGTATTATAGTAGTTATATTCTTGTACATAGGGGGCAGTATTATAGTAGTTATATTCTTGTATATAGGGGCAATATTATAGTAGTTATATTCTTGTATATAGGAGCAGTATTATAGTAGTTATATTCTTGTACATAGGGGCAGTATTATAGTAGTTATATTCTTGTACATAGGGGGCAGTATTATAATGGTTATATTCTTGTACATAGGGGGCAGTATTATAGCAGTTATATTCTTGTACATAGGAGCAGTATTATAGTAGTTATATTCTTGTACATAGAGGCAGTATTATAGTAGTTATATTCTTGTACATAGGGGCAGTATTATAGTAGTTATATTCTTGTACATAGGGGCAGTATTATAGTAGTTATATTCTTGTACATAGGAGCAGTATTATAGTGGTTATATTCTTGTACATAGGGGGCAGTATTATAGTAGTTATATTCTTGTACATAGGAGCAGTATTATAGTAGTTACATTCTTGTATATAGGGGCAGTATTATAGTAGATATATTCTTGTACATAGGAGCAGTATTATAGTAGTTATATTCTTGTACATAGGAGCAGTATTATAGTAGTTATATTCTTGTACATAGGAGCAGTATTATAGTAGTTATATTCTTGTACATAGGGGCAGTATTATAGTAGTTATATTCTTGTACATAGGAGCAGTATTATAGTAGTTATATTCTTGTACATAGGAGCAGTATTATAGTAGTTATATTCTTGTACATAGGTGCAGTATTATAGTAGTTATATTCTTGTACATAGGGGCAGTATTATAGTAGTTATATTCTTGTACATAGGGGCAGTATTATAGTAGTTATATTCTTGTACATAGCGGCAGTATTATAGTAGTTATATTCTTGTACATAGGGGCAGTATTATAGTAGTTATATTCTTGTACATAGGAGCAGTATTATAGTAGTTATATTCTTGTACATAGGAGCAGTATTATAGTAGTTATATTCTTGTACATAGCGGCAGTATTATAGTAGTTATATTCTTGTACATAGGGGGCAGTATTATAGTAGTTATATTCTTGTATATAGGGGCAGTATTATAGTGGTTATATTCTTGTACATAGGGGCAGTATTATAGTAGTTATATTCTTGTACATAGCGGCAGTATTATAGTAGTTATATTCTTGTACATAGGGGCAGTATTATAGTAGTTATATTCTTGTACATAGGGGCAGTATTATAGTAGTTATATTCTTGTACATAGGGGCAGTATTATAGTAGTTATATTCTTGTACATAGGGGCAGTATTATAGTAGTTATATTCTTGTACATAGGGGGAGTATTATAGTAGTTATATTCTTGTACATAGGGGGCAGTATTATAGTAGTTATATTCTTGTACACAGGAGCAGTATTATAGTAGTTATATTCTTGTACATAGGAGCAGTATTATAGTAGTTATATTCTTGTACATAGGAGCAGTATTATAGTAGTTATATTCTTGTACATAGGAGCAGTATTATAGTAGTTATATTCTTGCATATAGGAGCAGTATTATAGTAGTTATATTCTTGTACATAGGGGCAGTATTATAGTAGTTATATTCTTGTACATAGGGGCAGTGTTATAGTAGTTATATTCTTGTATATAGGAGCAGTATTATAGTAGTTATATTCTTGTACATAGGGAGCAGTATTATAGTAGTTATATTCTTGTACATAGGAGCAGTATTATAGTAGTTACATTCTTGTATATAGGGGCAGTATTATAGTAGTTATATTCTTGTACATAGGGGCAGTATTATAGTAGTTATATTCTTGTACATAGGGAGCAGTATTATAGTAGTTATATTCTTGTACATAGGGGCAGTATTATAGTAGTTATATTCTTGTACATAGGAGCAGTATTATAGTAGTTATATTCTTGTACATAGGAGCAGTATTATAGTAGTTATATTCTTGTATATAGGGGGCAGTATTATAGTAGTTATATTCTTGTACATAGGGGCAGCATTATAGTAGTTATATTCTTGTACATAGGAGCAGTATTATAGTAGTTATATTCTTGTACATAGGAGCAGTATTATAGTAGTTATATTCTTGTACATAGGAGCAGTATTATAGTAGTTATATTCTTGTATATAGGGGGCAGTATTATAGTAGTTATATTCTTGTACATAGGGGCAGCATTATAGTAGTTATATTCTTGTACATAGGAGCAGTATTATAGTAGTTATATTCTTGTACATAGGAGCAGTATTATAGTAGTTATATTCTTGTACATAGGAGCAGTATTATAGTAGTTATATTCTTGTACATAGGAGCAGTATTATAGTAGTTATATTCTTGTACATAGGGAGCAGTATTATAGTAGTTATATTCTTGTACATAGGGGCAGTATTATAGTAGTTATATTCTTGTACATAGGAGCAGTATTATAGTAGTTATATTCTTGTACATAGGAGCAGTATTATAGTAGTTATATTCTTGTATATAGGGGGCAGTATTATAGTAGTTATATTCTTGTACATAGGGGCAGCATTATAGTAGTTATATTCTTGTACATAGGAGCAGTATTATAGTAGTTATATTCTTGTACATAGGAGCAGTATTATAGTAGTTATATTCTTGTACATAGGAGCAGTATTATAGTAGTTATATTCGTGTACATAGGAGCAGTATTATAGTAGTTACATTCTTGTATATAGGGGCAGTATTATAGTAGTTATATTCTTGTACATAGGGGCAGTATTATAGTAGTTATATTCTTGTACATAGGGAGCAGTATTATAGTAGTTATATTCTTGTACATAGGGGCAGTATTATAGTAGTTATATTCTTGTACATAGGAGCAGTATTATAGTAGTTATATTCTTGTACATAGGAGCAGTATTATAGTAGTTATATTCTTGTATATAGGGGGCAGTATTATAGTAGTGATATTCTTGTACATAGGGGCGGTATTATAGTAGTTATATTCTTGTACATAGAGGCAGTATTATAGTAGTTATATTATTGTATATAGGGGCAGTATTATAGTAGTTATATTCTTGTACATAGGAGCAGTATTATAGTAGTTATATTCTTGTACATAGGGGCAGTATTATAGTAGTTATATTCTTGTACATAGAGGCAGTATTATAGTAGTTATATTATTGTATATAGGGGCAGTATTATAGTAGTTATATTCTTGTACATAGGAGCAGTATTATAGTAGTTATATTCTTGTACATAGGGGCAGTATTATAGTAGTTATATTCTTGTACATAGAGGCAGTATTATAGTAGTTATATTATTGTATATAGGGGCAGTATTATAGTAGTTATATTCTTGTACATAGGAGCAGTATTATAGTAGTTATATTCTTGTACATAGGAGCAGTATTATAGTAGTTATATTCTTGTACTTAGGAGCAGTATTATAGTAGTTATATTCTTGTACATAGGGGCAGTATTATAGTAGTTATATTCTTGTACATAGGAGCAGTATTATAGTAGTTATATTCTTGTACATAGGAGCAGTATTATAGTAGTGATATTCTTGTACATAGGGGCAGTATTATAGTAGTTATATTCTTGTACATAGAGGCAGTATTATAGTAGTTATATTATTGTATATAGGGGCAGTATTATAGTAGTTATATTCTTGTACATAGGAGCAGTATTATAGTAGTTATATTCTTGTACATAGGGGACAGTATTATAGTAGTTATATTCTTGTACATAGGGGCAGTATTATAGTAGTTATATTCTTGTACATAGAGGCAGTATTATAGTAGTTATATTATTGTATATAGGGGCAGTATTATAGTAGTTATATTCTTGTACATAGGAGCAGTATTATAGTAGTTATATTCTTGTACATAGGAGCAGTATTACAGTAGTTATATTCTTGTACATAGGGAGCAGTATTATATTAGTTATATTCTTGTACATAGGGGCAGTATTTTAGTGTTATATATACACTGTGTGATATAATAGATGGTCAGCTCCTGGGCCGGGGATGATGGGAGTAGTGACACTGTGTGATATAATAGATGGTCAGCTCCGGGGCCGGGGATGATGGGAGTAGTGACACTGTGTGATATAATAGATGGTCAGCTCCGGGGCCGGGGATGATGGGAGTAGTGACACTGTGTGATATAATAGATGGTCAGCTCTGGGGCTGGGGATGATGGGAGTAGTGACACTGTGTGATATAATAGATGGTCAGCTCCGGGGCCGGGGATGATGGGAGTAGTGACACTGTGTGATATAATAGATGGTCAGCTCCGGGGCCGGGGATGATGGGAGTAGTGACACTGTGTGATATAATAGATGGTCAGCTCCTGGGCCGGGGATGATGGGAGTAGTGACACTGTGTGATATAATAGATGGTCAGCTCCGGGGCCGGGGATGATGGGAGTAGTGACACTGTGTGATATAATAGATGGTCAGCTCCGGGGCCGGGGATGATGGGAGTAGTGACACTGTGTGATATAATAGATGGTCAGCTCCGGGGCCGGGGATGATGGGAGTAGTGACACTGTGTGATATAATAGATGGTCAGCTCCGGGGCCGGGGATGATGGGAGTAGTGACACTGTGTGATATAATAGATGGTCAGCTCCGGGGCCGGGGATGATGGGAGTAGTGACACTGTGTGATATAATAGATGGTCAGCTCCGGGGCCGGGGATGATGGGAGTAGTGACACTGTGTGATATAATAGATGGTCAGCTCCGGGGCCGGGGATGATGGGAGTAGTGACACTGTGTGATATAATAGATGGTCAGCTCCAGGGCCGGGGATGATGGGAGTAGTGACACTGTGTGATATAATAGATGGTCAGCTCCGGGGCCGGGGATGATGGGAGTAGTGACACTGTGTGATATAATAGATGGTCAGCTCCGGGGCCGGGGATGATGGGAGTAGTGACACTGTGTGATATAATAGATGGTCAGCTCCGGGGCCGGGGATGATGGGAGTAGTGACACTGTGTGATATAATAGATGGTCAGCTCCGGGGTCTGGGATGATGGGAGTAGTGACACTGTGTGATATAATAGATGGTCAGCTCCGGGGCCGGGGATGATGGGAGTAGTGACACTGTGTGATATAATAGATGGTCAGCTCCTGGGTCTGGGATGATGGGAGTAGTGACACTGTGTGATATAATAGATGGTCAGCTCCTGGGTCTGGGATGATGGGAGTAGTGACACTGTGTGATATAATAGATGGTCAGCTCTGGGGCTGGGGATGATGGGAGTAGTGACACTGTGTGATATAATAGATGGTCAGCTCCTGGGTCTGGGATGATGGGAGTAGTGACACTGTGTGATATAATAGATGGTCAGCTCCGGGGCCGGGGATGATGGGAGTAGTGACACTGTGTGATATAATAGATGGTCAGCTCCGGGGCCGGGGATGATGGGAGTAGTGACACTGTGTGATATAATAGATGGTCAGCTCCGGGGCCGGGGATGATGGGAGTAGTGACACTGTGTGATATAATAGATGGTCAGCTCCTGGGTCTGGGATGATGGGAGTAGTGACACTGTGTGATATAATAGATGGTCAGCTCCGGGGCCGGGGATGATGGGAGTAGTGACACTGTGTGATATAATAGATGGTCAGCTCCGGGGCCGGGGATGATGGGAGTAGTGACACTGTGTGATATAATAGATGGTCAGCTCCGGGGCCGGGGATGATGGGAGTAGTGACACTGTGTGATATAATAGATGGTCAGCTCCTGGGCCGGGGATGATGGGAGTAGTGACACTGTGTGATATAATAGATGGTCAGCTCCTGGGTCTGGGATGATGGGAGTAGTGACACTGTGATATAATAGATGGTCAGCTCCGGGGCCGGGGATGATGGGAGTAGTGACACTGTGTGATATAATAGATGGTCAGCTTCGGGGCCGGGGATGATGGGAGTAGTGACACTGTGTGATATAATAGATGGTCAGCTCCTGGGTCGGGGATGATGGGAGTAGTGACACTGTGTGATATAATAGATGATCAGCTCCGGGGCCGGGGATGATGGGAGTAGTGACACTGTGTGATATAATAGATGGTCAGCTCCGGGGCCGGGGATGATGGGAGTAGTGACACTGTGTGATATAATAGATGGTCAGCTCCGGGGCCGGGGATGATGGGAGTAGTGACACTGTGTGATATAATAGATGGTCAGCTCCGGGGCCGGGGATGATGGGAGTAGTGACACTGTGTGATATAATAGATGGTCAGCTCCGGGGCCGGGGATGATGGGAGTAGTGACACTGTGTGATATAATAGATGGTCAGCTCCGGGGCCGGGGATGATGGGAGTAGTGACACTGTGTGATATAATAGATGGTCAGCTCCTGGGTCTGGGATGATGGGAGTAGTGACACTGTGTGATATAATAGATGGTCAGCTCCTGGGTCTGGGATGATGGGAGTAGTGACACTGTGTGATATAATAGATGGTCAGCTCCGGGGCCGGGGATGATGGGAGTAGTGACACTGTGTGATATAATAGATGGTCAGCTCCTGGGTCTGGGATGATGGGAGTAGTGACACTGTGTGATATAATAGATGGTCAGCTCCGGGGCCGGGGATGATGGGAGTAGTGACACTGTGTGATATAATAGATGGTCAGCTCCTGGGCCGGGGATGATGGGAGTAGTGACACTGTGTGATATAATAGATGGTCAGCTCCGGGGCCGGGGATGATGGGAGTAGTGATACATTGTGTGATATAATAGATGGTCAGCTCCGGGGCCGGGGATGATGGGAGTAGTGACACTGTGTGATATAATAGCTGGTCAGCTCCGGGGCCGGGGATGATGGGAGTAGTGATACATTGTGTGATATAATAGATGGTCAGCTCCGGGGCCGGGGATGATGGGAGTAGTGACACTGTGTGATATAATAGATGGTCAGCTCCTGGGCCGGGGATGATGGGAGTAGTGACACTGTGTGATATAATAGATGGTCAGCTCCTGGGTCTGGGATGATGGGAGTAGTGACACTGTGTGATATAATAGATTGTGAGCTCCGGGGCCGGGGATGATGGGAGTAGTGACACTGTGTGATACAATAGATGGTCAGCTCCTGGGTCTGGGATGATGGGAGTAGTGACACTGTGTGATATAATAGATTGTGAGCTCCGGGGCCGGGGATGATGGGAGTAGTGACACTGTGTGATATAATAGATGGTCAGCTCCTGGGTCTGGGATGATGGGAGTAGTGACACTGTGTGATATAATAGATGGTCAGCTCCGGGGTCTGGGATGATGGGAGTAGTGACACTGTGTGATATAATAGATGGTCAGCTCCTGGGCCGGGGATGATGGGAGTAGTGACACTGTGTGATATAATAGATGGTCAGCTCCGGGGTCGGGGATGATGGGAGTAGTGACACTGTGTGATATAATAGATGGTCAGCTCCGGGGTCGGGGATGATGGGAGTAGTGACACTGTGTGATATAATAGATGGTCAGCTCCGGGGTCGGGGATGATGGGAGTAGTGACACTGTGTGATATAATAGATGGTCAGCTCCGGGGCCGGGGATGATGGGAGTAGTGACACTGTGTGATATAATAGATGGTCAGCTCCTGGGCCGGGGATGATGGGAGTAGTGACACTGTGTGATATAATAGATGGTCAGCTCCGGGGCCGGGGATGATGGGAGTAGTGACACTGTGTGATATAATAGATGGTCAGCTCCTGGGCCGGGGATGATGGGAGTAGTGACACTGTGTGATATAATAGATGGTCAGCTCCGGGGTCGGGGATGATGGGAGTAGTGACACTGTGTGATATAATAGATGGTCAGCTCCGGGGCCGGGGATGATGGGAGTAGTGACACTGTGTGATACAATAGATGGTCAGCTCCGGGGCCGGGGATGATGGGAGTAGTGACACTGTGTGATACAATAGATGGTCAGCTCCGGGGCCGGGGATGATGGGAGTAGTGACACTGTGTGATATAATAGATGGTCAGCTCCTGGGTCGGGGATGATGGGAGTAGTGACACTGTGTGATATAATAGATGGTCAGCTCCTGGGCCGGGGATGATGGGAGTAGTGACACTGTGTGATATAATAGATGGTCAGCTCCGGGGTCGGGGATGATGGGAGTAGTGACACTGTGTGATATAATAGATGGTCAGCTCCGGGGCCGGGGATGATGGGAGTAGTGACACTGTGTGATACAATAGATGGTCAGCTCCGGGGCCGGGGATGATGGGAGTAGTGACACTGTGTGATACAATAGATGGTCAGCTCCGGGGCCGGGGATGATGGGAGTAGTGACACTGTGTGATATAATAGATGGTCAGCTCCTGGGTCGGGGATGATGGGAGTAGTGACACTGTGTGATATAATAGATGGTCAGCTCCGGGGCCGGGGATGATGGGAGTAGTGACACTGTGTGATATAATAGATGGTCAGCTCCGGGGCCGGGGATGATGGGAGTAGTGACACTGTGTGATATAATAGATGGTCAGCTCCTGGGTCTGGGATGATGGGAGTAGTGACACTGTGTGATATAATAGATGGTCAGCTCCGGGGCCGGGGATGATGGGAGTAGTGACACTGTGTGATATAATAGATGGTCAGCTCCGGGGCCGGGGATGATGGGAGTAGTGACACTGTGTGATATAATAGATGGTCAGCTCCTGGGTCTGGGATGATGGGAGTAGTGACACTGTGTGATATAATAGATGGTCAGCTCCTGGGTCTGGGATGATGGGAGTAGTGACACTGTGTGATATAATAGATGGTCAGCTCCGGGGCCGGGGATGATGGGAGTAGTGACACTGTGTGATATAATAGATGGTCAGCTCCTGGGTCTGGGATGATGGGAGTAGTGACACTGTGTGATATAATAGATGGTCAGCTCCTGGGTCGGGGATGATGGGAGTAGTGACACTGTGTGATATAATAGATGGTCAGCTCCGGGGCCGGGGATGATGGGAGTAGTGACACTGTGTGATATAATAGATGGTCAGCTCCGGGGCCGGGGATGATGGGAGTAGTGACACTGTGTGATATAATAGATGGTCAGCTCCGGGGCCGGGGATGATGGGAGTAGTGACACTGTGTGATATAATAGATGGTCAGCTCCGGGGCCGGGGATGATGGGAGTAGTGACACTGTGTGATATAATAGATGGTCAGCTCCGGGGTCGGGGATGATGGGAGTAGTGACACTGTGTGATATAATAGATGGTCAGCTCCGGGGCCGGGGATGATGGGAGTAGTGACACTGTGTGATATAATAGATGGTCAGCTCCGGGGCCGGGGATGATGGGAGTAGTGACACTGTGTGATACAATAGATGGTCAGCTCCGGGGCCGGGGATGATGGGAGTAGTGACACTGTGTGATACAATAGATGGTCAGCTCCTGGGCCGGGGATGATGGGAGTAGTGACACTGTGTGATACAATAGATGGTCAGCTCCGGGGTCGGGGATGATGGGAGTAGTGACACTGTGTGATATAATAGATGGTCAGCTCCGGGGCCGGGGATGATGGGAGTAGTGACACTGTGTGATATAATAGATGGTCAGCTCCGGGGCCGGGGATGATGGGAGTAGTGACACTGTGTGATATAATAGATGGTCAGCTCCGGGGTCTGGGATGATGGGAGTAGTGACACTGTGTGATATAATAGATGGTCAGCTCCGGGGCCGGGGATGATGGGAGTAGTGACACTGTGTGATATAATAGATGGTCAGCTCCGGGGCCGGGGATGATGGGAGTAGTGACACTGTGTGATATAATAGATGGTCAGCTCCTGGGCCGGGGATGATGGGAGTAGTGACACTGTGTGATATAATAGCTGGTCAGCTCCGGGGCCGGGGATGATGGGAGTAGTGACACTGTGTGATATAATAGATGGTCAGCTCCTGGGTCGGGGATGATGGGAGTAGTGACACTGTGTGATATAATAGATGGTCAGCTCCTGGGTCTGGGATGATGGGAGTAGTGACACTGTGTGATATAATAGATGGTCAGCTCCGGGGCCGGGGATGATGGGAGTAGTGACACTGTGTGATATAATAGATGGTCAGCTCCGGGGCCGGGGATGATGGGAGTAGTGACACTGTGTGATATAATAGATGGTCAGCTCCGGGGCCGGGGATGATGGGAGTAGTGACACTGTGTGATATAATAGATGGTCAGCTCCGGGGCCCGGGATGATGGGAGTAGTGACACTGTGTGATATAATAGATGGTCAGCTCCGGGGCCGGGGATGATGGGAGTAGTGACACTGTGTGATATAATAGATGGTCAGCTCCTGGGTCTGGGATGATGGGAGTAGTGACACTGTGTGATATAATAGATGGTCAGCTCCGGGGTCTGGGATGATGGGAGTAGTGACACTGTGTGATATAATAGATGGTCAGCTCCGGGGCCGGGGATGATGGGAGTAGTGACACTGTGTGATATAATAGATGGTCAGCTCCGGGGCCGGGGATGATGGGAGTAGTGACACAGTGTGATATAATAGATGGTCAGCTCCGGGGCCGGGGATGATGGGAGTAGTGACACTGTGTGATATAATAGATGGTCAGCTCCTGGGTCTGGGATGATGGGAGTAGTGACACTGTGTGATATAATAGATGGTCAGCTCCGGGGCCCGGGATGATGGGAGTAGTGACACTGTGTGATATAATAGATGGTCAGCTCCGGGGCCGGGGATGATGGGAGTAGTGACACTGTGTGATATAATAGATGGTCAGCTCCTGGGTCTGGGATGATGGGAGTAGTGACACTGTGTGATATAATAGATGGTCAGCTCCTGGGTCTGGGATGATGGGAGTAGTGACACAGTGTGATATAATAGCTGTTCAGCTCCGGGGCCGGGGATGATGGGAGTAGTGACACTGTGTGATATAATAGATGGTCAGCTCCTGGGTCGGGGATGATGGGAGTAGTGACACTGTGTGATATAATAGATGGTCAGCTCCGGGGTCTGGGATGATGGGAGTAGTGACACTGTGTGATATAATAGATGGTCAGCTCCGGGGCCGGGGATGATGGGAGTAGTGACACTGTGTGATATAATAGATGGTCAGCTCCGGGGCCGGGGATGATGGGAGTAGTGACACTGTGTGATATAATAGATGGTCAGCTCCGGGGTCGGGGATGATGGGAGTAGTGACACTATGTGATATAATAGATGGTCAGCTCCGGGGCCGGGGATGATGGGAGTAGTGACACTGTGTGATATAATAGATGGTCAGCTCCGGGGCCGGGGATGATGGGAGTAGTGACACTGTGTGATATAATAGATGGTCAGCTCCTGGGTCTGGGATGATGGGAGTAGTGACACTGTGTGATATAATAGATGGTCAGCTCCTGGGTCTGGGATGATGGGAGTAGTGACACTGTGTGATATAATAGATGGTCAGCTCCGGGGCCGGGGATGATGGGAGTAGTGACACTGTGTGATATAATAGATGGTCAGCTCCGGGGCCGGGGATGATGGGAGTAGTGACACAGTGTGATATAATAGATGGTCAGCTCCGGGGTCGGGGATGATGGGAGTAGTGACACTGTGTGATATAATAGATGGTCAGCTCCGGGGCCGGGGATGATGGGAGTAGTGACACTGTGTGATATAATAGATGGTCAGCTCCTGGGTCTGGGAGGATGGGAGTAGTGACACTGTGTGATATAATAGATGGTCAGCTCCGGGGCCGGGGATGATGGGAGTAGTGACACTGTGTGATATAATAGATGGTCAGCTCCTGGGTCTGGGATGATGGGAGTAGTGACACTGTGTGATATAATAGATGGTCAGCTCCGGGGCCGGGGATGATGGGAGTAGTGACACTGTGTGATATAATAGATGGTCAGCTCCGGGGCCGGGGATGATGGGAGTAGTGACACTGTGTGATATAATAGATGGTCAGCTCCGGGGCCGGGGATGATGGGAGTAGTGACACTGTGTGATATAATAGATGGTCAGCTCCGGGGTCGGGGATGATGGGAGTAGTGACACTGTGTGATATAATAGATGGTCAGCTCCGGGGCCGGGGATGATGGGAGTAGTGACACTGTGTGATATAATAGATGGTCAGCTCCCGGGCCGGGGATGATGGGAGTAGTGACACTGTGTGATATAATAGATGGTCAGCTCCGGGGCCGGGGATGATGGGAGTAGTGACACTGTGTGATATAATAGATGGTCAGCTCCTGGGTCTGGGATGATGGGAGTAGTGACACTGTGTGATATAATAGATGGTCAGCTCCGGGGCCGGGGATGATGGGAGTAGTGACACTGTGTGATATAATAGATGGTCAGCTCCGGGGTCGGGGATGATGGGAGTAGTGACACTGTGTGATATAATAGATGGTCAGCTCCGGGGCCGGGGATGATGGGAGTAGTGACACTGTGTGATATAATAGATGGTCAGCTCCGGGGCCGGGGATGATGGGAGTAGTGACACTGTGTGATATAATAGATGGTCAGCTCCGGGGCCGGGGATGATGGGAGTAGTGACACAGTGTGATATAATAGATGGTCAGCTCCCGGGCCGGGGATGATGGGAGTAGTGACACTGTGTGATATAATAGATGGTCAGCTCCGGGGCCGGGGATGATGGGAGTAGTGACACTGTGTGATATAATAGATGGTCAGCTCCGGGGCCGGGGATGATGGGAGTAGTGACACTGTGTGATATAATAGATGGTCAGCTCCCGGGTCGGGGATGATGGGAGTAGTGACACTGTGTGATATAATAGATGGTCAGCTCCGGGGCCGGGGATGATGGGAGTAGTGACACTGTGTGATATAATAGCTGGTCAGCTCCGGGGCCGGGGATGATGGGAGTAGTGACACAGTGATAGATTAGATTGTCAGCTCCGGGGCCGGGGATGATGGGAGTAGTGACACTGTGTGATATAATAGATGGTCAGCTCCGGGGCCGGGGATGATGGGAGTAGTGACACTGTGTGATATAATAGCTGGTCAGCTCCGGGGCCGGGGATGATGGGAGTAGTGACACTGTGTGATATAATAGATGGTCAGCTCCGGGGTCGGGGATGATGGGAGTAGTGACACTGTGTGATATAATAGATGGTCAGCTCCGGGGCCGGGGATGATGGGAGTAGTGACACTGTGTGATATAATAGATGGTCAGCTCCGGGGCCGGGGATGATGGGAGTAGTGACACTGTGTGATATAATAGATGGTCAGCTCCGGGGTCTGGGATGATGGGAGTAGTGACACTGTGTGATATAATAGATGGTCAGCTCCGGGGCCGGGGATGATGGGAGTAGTGACACTGTGTGATATAATAGATGGTCAGCTCCGGGGCCGGGGATGATGGGAGTAGTGACACAGTGATAGATTAGATTGTCAGCTCCGGGGTCTTCGCCCTGTTATGATGGTGGCGGTGCGCGGACGCTTCCTCTAGGATAACTCCTCCTCCGGACGGCGCTGTAATATGTGCGGCCATGGAGCGCAGCCGGCGGGGAGTCGGACCCCACAGGTGTGAATGGTGTTTCCGAGGATAACGGACCAGCGGCGTCATCGTCCCGGGATTGTGACAGCGGCTCCTGCCTGCACTTGGCAATGGCTGATAACAGAAAACAGTAGTGCGCTCCTGAGCCCCCTGAAGACAACCGTGTGCCCACCTGCTGCCGCCTCCTTGCTGCTTCCTCTTGGCCGACGTCTCTCGATCTGTTTGTTCTTTCTTGGTTCCAGATTTTCTCGCTGTTCTGCCAAATCCTCTATAGAAATGAATGATAATGAGGGAATGAATCACAGAGATCTGCGGGTACGGGGGGCTTCATGGTGATCAGCGGCTGCGGGTACGGGGGGCTTCATGGTGATCAGCGGCTGCGGGTACGGGGGGCTTCATGGTGATCAGCGGCTGCGGGTACGGGGGGCTTCATGGTGATCAGCGGCTGCGGGTACGGGGGGCTTCATGGTGATCAGCGGCTGCGGGTACGGGGGGCTTCATGGTGATCAGAGGCTGCGGGTACGGGGGGCTTCATGGTGATCAGCGGCTGCGGGTACGGGGGGCTTCATGGTGATCTGCGGGTACGGGGGGCTTCATGGTGATCAGCGGCTGCGGGTACGGGGGGCTTCATGGTGATCAGCGGCTGCGGGTACGGGGGGCTTCATGGTGATCAGCGGCTGCGGGTACGGGGGGCTTCATGGTGATCAGCGGCTGCGGGTACGGGGGGCTTCATGGTGATCAGCGGCTGCGTGTACGGGGGGCTTCATGGTGATCAGCGGCTGCGGGTACGGGGGGCTTCATGGTGATCAGCAGCTGCGGGTACGGGGGGCTTCATGGTGATCAGCGGCTTCGGGTACGGGGGGCTTCATGGTGATCAGCGGCTGCGGGTACGGGGGGCTTCATGGTGATCAGCGGCTGTGGGTACGGGGGGCTTCATGGTGATCAGCGGCTTCGGGTACGGGGGGCTTCATGGTGATCAGCAGCTGCGGGTACGGGGGGCTTCATGGTGATCAGCAGCTGCGGGTACGGGGGGCTTCATGGTGATCAGCGGCTGCGTGTACGGGGGGCTTCATGGTGATCAGCGGCTGCGGGTACGGGGGGCTTCATGGTGATCAGCGGCTGCGGGTACGGGGGGCTTCATGGTGATCAGCGGCTGCGGGTACGGGGGGCTTCATGGTGATCAGCGGCTGCGGGTACGGGGGGCTTCATGGTGATCAGCGGCTGCGGGTACGGGGGGCTTCATGGTGATCAGCGGCTGCGGTTACGGGGGGCTTCATGGTGATCAGCGGCTGCGGTTACGGGGGGCTTCATGGTGATCAGCGGCTGCGGGTACGGGGGGCTTCATGGTGATCAGCGGCTGCGGGTACGGGGGGCTTCATGGTGATCAGCGGCTGCGGGTACGGGGGGCTTCATGGTGATCAGCGGCTGCGGGTACGGGGGGCTTCATGGTGATCAGCGGCTGCGGGTACGGGGGGCTTCATGGTGATCAGCGGCTGCGGGTTTGGGGGGCTTCATGGTGATCAGCGGCTGCGGGTACGGGGGGCTTCATGGTGATCAGCGGGTACGGGGGGCTTCATGGTGATCAGCGGCTCCTGGTATGGGGGGCTTCATGGTTATCAGCGGCTCCTGGTACGGGGGGCTTTGTGGTTATCAGCGGCTCCTGGTACGGGGGGCTTTGTGGTTATCAGCGGCTCCTGGTACGGGGGCTTCATGGTGATCAGCGGCTCCTGGTACGGGGGGCCTTGTGGTTATCAGCGGCTCCTGGTACGGGGGGCTTTGTGGTTATCAGCGGCTCCTGGTACTGGGGGCTTCATGGTGATCAGCGGCTCCTGGTACGGGGGGCTTTGTGGTTATCAGCGGCTCCTGGTACGGGGGGCTTCGTGGTGATCAGCTCCTGGTACGGGGGGCTTCGTGGTGATCAGCGGCTCCTGGTACGGGGGGCTTCATGGTGATCAGGGGGTACGGGGGGCTTCATGGTGATCAGCGGCTCTTGGTATGGGGGGCTTCATGGTTATCAGCGGCTCCTGGTACGGGGGGCTTTGTGGTTATCAGCGGCTCCTGGTACGGGGGGCTTTGTGGTTATCAGCGGCTCCTGGTACGGGGGGCTTTGTGGTTATCAGTGGCTCCTGGTACTGGGGGCTTCATGGTGATCAGCGGCTCCTGGTACGGGGGGCTTTGTGGTTATCAGCGGCTCCTGGTACTGGGGGCTTCATGGTGATCAGCGGCTCCTGGTACGGGGGGCTTTGTGGTGGTCAGCGGCTCCTGGTACTGGGGGCTTCATGGTGATCAGCGGCTCCTGGTACGGGGGGCTTCATGGTGATCAGCGGCTCCTGGTACGGGGGGCTTCGTGGTGATGAGCGGCTCCTGGTACGGGGGGCTTTGTGGTGATCAGCGGCTCCTGGTACTGGGGGCTTCATGGTGATCAGCGGCTCCTGGTACGGGGGGCTTCATGGTGATCAGCGGCTCCTGGTACGGGGGGCTTCGTGGTGATGAGCGGCTCCTGGTACGGGGGGCTTTGTGGTGATCAGCGGCTCCTGGTACGGGGGGCTTTGTGGTGATCAGCGGCTCCTGATCACCATGAAGCATCTATGTTGTACATGTTGAGAGTTATTATGTAGGAGAGTTGTCATAGGCTGAATTTTCATATTGTGAATGTCTTTACTATATTTGTATGTTGAATACTGTATAGACATATCATTTGTTTGTGGCACCTCTAACCCCCCCTCTATTCTAGGGTCTAATAGGGCGCATTAGGGGGAGCTGATGTGTGGGGGCCATTGCGCAGGTTGTGGGGTGCCGGCCTCCGCAGTTAGGGCAATTCATAGCTGCATTGTAGGTACTTCCAGGTTTATATTTTTCCATTGATGCTTTAATATTGATTTTTGACATTTTTTCCATTTTTTATTATTATTTTTTTTTAATTTTTGTTCACATATTCATTTTTTTTGTGCACGCTGATTTTTGAGTTACCTGGTGCTCGACTTTGTCTGCAGTGTGATGTATTTGGGAATAGGTGCAATTGTTATTTATATTGTGACTATTTGTCATAAAACAAAACCAAACTTTTGGGGGAGGTTTGTGCAATATCTGCATATGTACAGTATGTTCTTGCACCTTATTCCACTAATCTGAATATATTCGGTGTATTATTATTATTATTATTATTTATATAGCACCATTGCTTCCATGGCATATCTCTGATTTTCCTCCTTGCATGACTTTTCTGAATCATATGTCCGCTGTCTGACTTCTCTCCTTTCCTTCACTTTAGGGCTTATTAGGCAGAGTCTGCGTAGAGCGGGGGCGCCACTGAGCAGGTCCTGGGGTGCCAACCTCCGCAGCAAGGTAGGGTGCCAACAGTTGGACATTAGGGGTACCTTGGGCTTTTCTACCATAACCAAACAGCAGAGGCAGTCTTCTATGTGGCCCATTGTTTAGATGGTTTTGTTTTGTCTCTTTTTTTATATATTAAATATTTATTATTAAAGTTTAAGTTTTATCTAAACTAATATTGACATAAGTGCTAAAGTCGGTGAATGAATTTTTCTTTTGGTAACATACATATTTTTTTCTTCGGTGAATGATCTGTGGCTCCCGGTACAGGGGGCTTCATGGTGATCAGCGGCTCTTGGTATGGGGGGCTTTATGGTAGATGTAGAATGTGTGATCAGCAGCTCCTGGTACGGGGGGCTTCATGGTAATCAGCGGTTCCTGGTATGGGGGGCTTCATCGTGATCAGCAGTTCCTGTTACGGGGGGCTTCATGGTGATCAGTGGTTCCTGGTACAGGGGGCTTCATGGTGATCAGCTGTTCCTGGTACGGGGGGATTCATGGTGATCAGCGGTTCCTGGTACGGGGGGCTTCATGGTGATCAGTGGTTCCTGGTACAGGGGGCTTCATGGTGATCAGCGGCTCTTGGTATGGGGGGCTTTATGGTAGATGTAGAATGTGCCACCAGCAGCTTCCACAACCGGTGAGCGTCCACCCGACCACATTAATCCTACTCCACCTGCAGAGGCAAATAGCCGATCACCTCCTGCAGCTATGATTCCTACTGGAACCTGAGGAGAAGTTATCTACATCCTGTGACGTCATTGTCACTCCACAATCGGTAACAATCCCGAAAAGAAGGACTAATCGGAAGCATTTCAAGAGACCAGGAAGGATTATCACTTGTTAAAGAGGAAAGAAGAAATGTATATTAAATGGAAAGAGGGGGCATATCTAAAGAAGACTATAATGCTGTCTGCAGGGCAAGAGTTAGAAGAGCTAAAGCCAGTAATAAAGTGAGGTTTGCAAGGGAGAGCAAAAGTGTCAAAAATTATTTTGGAGGTATATCAAAAGCAAAAGAAAAGTCACAGATGCTATAGGATTGTTACAGGATGAAAAGGGTGAAGTGGTTAAAAATTATGATGAGAAGGCAGAACTTATAAATTCCTATTTTTCATCTGTGTTCTCTAAGAAAGCAAATGTAACATCAACAGATCTTCACGGTGCCATTGAAGGAATAAAAGAATCCACACAATCAATAAACCAAGAAAGGGTGAGGGAGCACTGAGCTAATCTACATGAATTTATCCTGGTCCAGATGATTTACATCCTAGGGTACTGAAATTACAGGCCAGTGAGCCCTACTTCTATACCAGGGAAGATCTGTGAACAAATTATTACACAGCATGTATGTAAATACTTGGATAAGTATGCAGTAATTATCCAGAGCCAGCATGGGTTTGTACCAACAAGTAATACCTGACTTATCAAATTTCCTTCTGTTATGGAATCACTGACTGGGTGGATTAGGAAAATGCGGTTGATATAGTATATGTCAACTTCAGAAATGCATTTGATAAAGTATCTTATACTATCCTTATTGAAAAAACGGCTAAGTATGAGATTGACAAGGCTACAGTTAAGTAGATTTATAACTGATTCAGTGATTGTACTCAAAGAGTGGTGATAAATGGTTGCACATCCAATTGGAAAAGTGTTTCAAGAGGGGTACCACAAGTCTCTGTCCTGGCCCCAGTGTTACATGTTGGGACCACAAGTCTCTGTCCTGGCCCCAGTGTTACAAGTTGGGACCACAAGTCTCTGTCCTGGCCCCAGTGTTACAAGTTGGGACCACAAGTCTCTGTCCTGGCCCCAGTGTTACAAGTTGGGACCACAAGGCTCTGTCCTGGCCCCAGTGTTACAAGTTGGGACCACAAGGCTCTGTCCTGGCCCCAGTGTTACATGTTGGGACTACAAGGCTCTGTCCTGGCCCCAGTGTTAAAAGTTGGGACCACAAGGCTCTGTCCTGGCCCCAGTGTTACATGTTGGGACCACAAGGCTCTGTCCTGGCCCCAGTGTTACAAGTTGGGACCACAAGGCTCTGTCCTGGCCCCAGTGTTACATGTTGGGACCACAAGGCTCTGTCCTGGCCCCAGTGTTACAAGTTGGGACCACAAGGCTCTGTCCTGGCCCCAGTGTTACATGTTGGGACTACAAGGCTCTGTCCTGGCCCCAGTGTTAAAAGTTGGGACCACAAGGCTCTGTCCTGGCCCCAGTGTTAAAAGTTGGGACCACAAGGCTCTGTCCTGGCCCCAGTGTTACATGTTGGGACCACAAGGCTCTGTCCTGGCCCCAGTGTTACAAGTTGGGACCACAAGGCTCTGTCCTGACCCCAGTGTTACATGTTGGGACCACAAGGCTCTGTCCTGGCCCCAGTGTTACATGTTGGGACCACAAGGCTCTGTCCTGGCCCCAGTGTTACAAGTTGGGACCACAAGGCTCTGTCCTGGCCCCAGTGTTACATGTTGGGACCACAAGGCTCTGTCCTGGCCCCAGTGTGACAAGTGGGGACCACAAGGCTCTGTCCTGGTCCCAGTGTTACATGTTGGGACCACAAGGCTCTGTCCTGGCCCCAGTGTTACATGTTGGGACCACAAGGCTCTGTCCTGGCCCCAGTGTTACATGTTGGGACCACAAGGCTCTGTCCTGGCCCCAGTGTGACAAGTGGGGACCACAAGGCTCTGTCCTGGTCCCAGTGTTACATGTTGGGACCACAAGGCTCTGTCCTGGCCCCAGTGTTACATGTTGGGACCACAAGGCTCTGTCCTGGCCCCAGTGTGACAAGTGGGGACCACAAGGCTCTGTCCTGGTCCCAGTGTTACATAACTTTTTGACAGTGATGTGATCAATGAGTGGTACAGGCGGCCACGAGAGGTGGTGAGTTCTCTTTCAATGGAAGTTTTCACACAGAGGCTGGACAGACACCTGTCTGAGAGGGTTTAGTGAATCCGGCAGGGGGTTGGACACCAGGACCTGCACTCTAGGTAGACACTGCACAGGATCAGTCTGGACCTAGGAGGAGGCTTTTAGTATGGAGGTTTTAGAAGGCTCTACCCATCCGGTCCTACCTGTGCAATGATGATCGTCTGCTCCTCGCTCAGTAGATTTCCTGCAGTTGGGATTTGTGATGGTGAGATGTGGAGTGTGGGGTATCATTCTATGTATGTTCCTATTTTTACTGATTTTAGGAGTGTTGTCTTGTTGCTCTGCATCATTCTGTTTATTCCCCGCCTTGTCTAGAGTCTTAATTACCTTATAAAAAGTTTGATAATTGAATTAGCTCAGTTACCATCTGCAGCCTGAATGTGCCCATGCCTCTTGATGACCCCCTGCTGACTTATTCTGATTATCCAGTCAGGACCCTCTGCTCTCCAAATGGCACATATCACCCGTTAGTGCCTTGATCTCTGAGGAACCATTCTCAGGTCTGGGGGCCTGAAAACCCTCCAACCTGTCTGCCTACCCCTGGATATAAGGAGGGGATGTGAGGACAGATGGACCAGTAAGATGGCTCCTTTGTGGGACGCTGATGGTAAGGCCAGCACCCCAGAGAGACTTGGAGAAACCCCGATTACCCTGGAATTACTGCTGGAGGGGCCGCACTGCCTTACCGATCTGTAAGCGGGGGCATTTGTCCGTTACTGGACTGCACCCGTGCTCCTGGACTGTTTTATCCTCTGTGTGGTGGATTGTTTCATGGACCTTTTGGGTTTCCAGTTGATAAAGGTCCTTGGACTGTTCACGCATCTCTCGCTCTGTTGATTGTGTGATACCCCGGAGTAGGACCCTGTGATGGGAATATTTTACAGACATTTTTGATTAGCAAAGATTCTGGATTGGCCGTCAGGGCTTATCTGAATATTTATCTAAACCTAAAAGCAAAGCCACAAAAAGAGGAATAAAAATCCTCCAGGGATTAATACAGCAAAAAAAAAAGGGGCAGCAGAGTTTCCCTGCCCCGGTCTCAGTACTAATGACCTCGGGATGCAGCAAACCCATGTGGTGAAGATGGCGGCAACACAGGTGCAAAATACTGATGAGTTCTGTGTTGCCGCCATCATTATTACATGGGTTTGCTGCATCCGGAGGGCATTAGTACTGAGACCGCGGCAGGTAAACTCTGCTGCCCCTTTCTTGCTGAACCTTTATCTCCAATACTGCGCTCCGTGCCGTAATCGCCGCTGTGACCGTGCCCTCGCCACTGTGACCGTGCCCTCGCTGCTGTGACCGTGCCCTCGCCGCTATGACGTGCCCTCGCCGCTGTCACCGTGCCCTCGCTGCTGTGACCGTGCCCTCGCTGCTGTGACCGTGCCCTCGCCGCTGTCACCGTGCCCTCGCCGCTGTCACCGTGCCCTCGCCGCTGTGACCGTGCCCTCGCTGCTGTGACCGTGCCCTCGCCGCTATGACGTGCCCTCGCCGCTGTCACCGTGCCCTCGCTGCTGTGACCGTGCCCTCGCCGCTGTCACCGTGCCCTCGCCGCTGTCACCGTGCCCTCGCCAATGTGACTGCCTCCGTTCTGTATAACTGTGACATTCCGGGTGTATTTCTGCTTCCAGCTCAGTGTCCGTTCAGCCATCGATCAGACCGCGGAGAACACTGTGGGATTTGGGGGTCACCCTGATAAGGGTCTGATGGTGGAACACACGGCAGACACGTATGGATTGTATATAAACGTATGGCTTTTATTGGTGCTCTGTTACACAGCTGTTAAAGCCTCAGTATTGGGCTCATGGCTTGGCTCCATATAACGTCACGTGTTGTCTACTAGAAATACTTGTAGGTGTCGTCGGACATGAGGCTGTCCGTGTCGTTGAAGGTGTCGCTCTCTCCAGACTGGTCGGCATCTTTCAGCCTCATCAGGCGGCTCTGGAGTCTTTCCTGGTCGCGCTTCAGCTCGGAGTAGGAGCGTGAGAAGGTGTGGAAGATGGATGTGGCGGGGAACGCCATGATCAAGATGCCACTCAGGATGCTGCTGAGTGCCACCACCTGCCCCGGGATGCTTCGGGGCACCATGTCACCGTAGCCAACTGTGGTCATGGAGATGATGGCCCACCAGTAGGACGCGGGCACGCTGGTGAATTCCTGGCATCGGCCCATTTCATTCTCCGCCAAGTGGACGAGAGGAGCAAAAAGTGTGACGGCTACGCAGAGGAAGAGCAAGAGGAGGCCGAACTCCCGGGTGCAGCGGCGCACAGTGAGGCCCAGAGTCTGCAGGCCCAGCGAGTGACGGGCCAGACGCATGACATACAGAATCCTCAAGGCACGCAGGACCCGCAGCACAAGCCCAATCTTCTCCAAGTAGGAATTGCTGCCTGGCTTTTCCAGAGTTTTCTGCTCGTCCTCCACAATGAGAGACACGTAGTAGGGTAAGATGGCCAGCACGTCGATGATGTTCAGCGGACCCTGGAAGAACTTGCACTTACTCTTGGCCTGAACGAACCTGAGCAGGAACTCTAGAGAGAACCAGGCCACGCAGACCGTCTCGATGATGAAGATGTTGTAGCATTTCTGAGAACATTCACCCTGGAGCCGAAAAAGAAGAGAGTGCTCAGTACAAAACCTGCACTGTGAACAAGAGCAATAGAACTTTCTGGCCATTATATACTCGTATCCTGCACTTTCACTAATTCCCCCCTTAATCCTCAGTTGTCTCTGAGCTGGTGTGGGAAGGCAAGCTGCTATGATGTCTCCATATTCAGCATACATGGATATGAGGAATTATTGCTCTCCTGTCTCTATGTACGATATGATCAAAAGAAGCATGCAAGATATTATGCAGAAATACTGAGCGATGTAGCTGTGAATCCAGCTCTGAGGTGAGATAAAACACTGGAAACGGCATCATGCAATATTTTAACCTTCAGTACTGAGAAGTGTAGCTGTGAATCCAGCACTGGGGTGAGATAAAACAATTACTGAAAGGCAGCATGGTGGACATTATTCAATAGTACTGAGAGTGTAGCTCTCAAACCAGTGCAGGGGTGAGGTAAAATGCTTACTGGAAGCAGTATCATGTAGTACTTTATACATCGGTACTGAGCAGTATAGAGGTGAATCTAGCATCCACATTACACAGGAGTATTGAGGAGTATAACTATGAGTACACTTCTAAGGAAAGATTAAACTATTAGAAAGCAGGGAATTACATAACAGGATTGATCAATGTAACATTGAATCTTGATCTGGGGTGCCACAAAACACTTACTAGAAAGCAGCATCAATATTGACAACATTTAGAAGAGCACAGCAGTGCTGTGTAGCTGTGAATACAGCTCTGAGATTATATTAAACACTTCACAAGAAAGCAGTAGCCGCATGGAGGACATTGTACAGCAGGTCTGAGCAGTGTAGCTGTGAATCCAGCTCTGGGTGGGATAAACACTGACTAGAAGACGCAGCATGGAGGACGCTTTACAGCTGTGCTGCTGTGTGTCCATCCCTGGGGTCAGATAATAACCAGAAGCAGCAGCCTGATCTCTATATTACTGTGCTTTCCTAGCTCACCTACATTACGTCCCTTAGGCGTCTGTAATCTGATCCCTCAGTGAGCCGTGTCCATCTAGTTTTCAGCAGGATGGATTTTAGCAGTTTTCAGAGAGAATGACGAGTTTAGGAGACGAAAAGTGGCTTATAGGTGGAGACAGAAGTTTACGATGTATTACAATGTTTCTTATATTTGCTTCTACAGTTGTGGCCAAAAGTTTTCACATTTTGCCTCTTTATTGTTTTTGCTTTTTAGTCGCTGTTTCTATGGTTACTGACGGGCAATTGTAAACATTCCACACGTTGTTACATTTTATTGACAAACACATGATGTTTCTGTAACCCTAATATCCCCAGTGCTGCCCCTTATTCTCCACACTCCCGCCCCTTATTCTCCACACTCCCGCCCCTTATTCTCCACACTCCCGCCCCTTATTCTCCACACTCCCGCCCCTTATTCTCCACACTCCCGCCCCTTATTCTCCACACTCCCGCCCCTTATTCTCCACACTCCCGCCCCTTATTCCCCACACTCCCGCCCCTTATTCTCCACACTCCCGCCCCTTATTCCCCACATTCCTGCCCCTTATTCTCCACACTCCTGCCCCTTTATTCTCCACACTCCCGCCCCTTATTCTCCACACTCCCGCCCCTTATTCTCCACACTCCCGCCCCTTATTCCCCACATTCCTGCCCCTTATTCTCCACACTCCTGCCCCTTATTCTCCACACTCCCGCCCCTTATTCGCCACACTCCCGCCCCTTATTCCCCACATTCCTGCCCCTTATTCTCCACACTCCTGCCCCTTTATTCTCCACACTCCTGCCCCTTATTCTCCACACTCCCGCCCCTTATTCTCCACACTCCCGCCCCTTATTCTCCACACTCCCGCCCCTTATTCTCCACACTCCCGCCCCTTATTCCCCACACTCCCGCCCCTTATTCTCCACACTCCCGCCCCTTATTCCCCACATTCCTGCCCCTTATTCTCCACACTCCTGCCCCTTTATTCTCCACACTCCTGCCCCTTATTCTCCACACTCCCGCCCCTTATTCTCCACACTCCCGCCCCTTATTCCCCACATTCCTGCCCCTTATTCTCCACACTCCTGCCCCTTATTCTCCACACTCCTGCCCCTTATTCTCCACACTCCTGCCCCTTATTCTCCACACTCCCGCCCCTTATTCCCCACACTCCTGCCCCTTTATTCTCCACACTCCTGCCCCTTATTCTCCACACTCCCGCCCCTTATTCGCCACACTCCTGACCCTTATTCCCCACATTCCGGCCCCTTATTCTCCACACTCCTGACCCTTATTCTCCACACTCCTGCCCCTTATTCTCCACACTCCTGCCCCTTATTCTCCACACTCCCGCCCCTTATTCGCCACACTCCTGACCCTTATTCCCCACATTCCGGCCCCTTATTCTCCACACTCCTGCCCCTTATTCTCCACACTCCTGCCCCTTATTCTCCACACTCCCGCCCCTTATTCTCCACACTCCCGCCCCTTATTCTCCGCACTCCCGCCCCTTATTCTCCGCACTCCTGCCCCTTATTCTCCGCACTCCCGCCCCTTATTCTCCACACTCCCGCCCCTTATTCTCCACACTCCCGCCCCTTATTCTCCGCACTCCCGCCCCTTATTCTCCGCACTCCCGCCCCTTATTCTCCGCACTCCCGCCCCTTAGTCTTCGCACTCCTGCCCCTTAGTTTCGGCACTCATCTACTGGTATCAGGTCCTGAAATCAGGCACCATCTCCACCAAACCCTCCCCGCGCTGCATCAAAAGGAGGAGTAGAATAGTGACTGCAGCTCTGGAGGTGGCTGAAGGATAAGACACAATGTAGCAGCAGAATAGTGAGTGCAGCTCTGGAAGTGACTGGAGGATAAGATACCATGTAGCAGCAGAATAGTGAGTGCAGCTCTGGAGGAGACTGAAGTATATGCTGGGATGTATGTGTGAGATGAGGTGACTCCTGTCCCAGGAACCTGATCCCTGCGATCAGTATCGGTTCCCCGGACACATGACTCCAGTGATATGTGCGGATGACGGCACTCACGCTTCTGGTGGAGCCGCAGGAGAAGCAGAGTCCACAGCAGCACAGAGTGTTTCAGAGGTGTATGAGACTCGGCAGGCAGACCAGACATGAAATATTCAGCACGGGTGAAATTAGAGACATCAATTTACTGATCTGAAAGTGAAAACCCCAAGTGATGGCCGGACCAATTAATGAAGGCATAAGGGAACTGTAGAGCCGCCTGCGACACCGCTCTGATTACGGCCACAAATGGACACCGCAATCGGATCCGTCAGGGGAAGAGAGTGCTGATATAAGGGTGGCAGGGATGTAATACTATAGAGTTACAGCTCAGCCCCCGCTGCAAGAAATCCTCTGTGCTGCTGTAGACTATACTGCTGCCCCTGAAATTCTGTGTGTGACCCCCATACGTTCTGCACACTCTTTCCTTAAATACTCTTTGCTGTGGATCCTGATCCTTTCACACTATGTCTGACCTCCCACAGGACTGTCACACTCTTATCCTGAAATACTCTGTGCTGCTGTGGAATTTGCTTCTTCCACTTAATAGTCCATGTCCTACTATTAGATCTGCACTGTCTTGCTCCCTCCACCTGGAGCAATCTCCAGAGGATACATTGGGGCGCTCCCTCCACCAGAAGAATGACAGGTGCAATCTCCAGAGGATATAATGAAGCGCTCCCTCCCCCTGGAGAACAACAGGTTCAATCTCCAGAGGATACAATGGGGCGCTCCCTCCACTAGGAGAATTACAGGTGCAATCTCCAGAGGATACAATGGGGTGCTCCCTCCCCCAGTAGAACGCAAGGTGCAATCTCCAGAGGATACAATGGGGTGCTCCCTCCCCCAGTAGAACGCAAGGTGCAATCTCCAGAGGATACAATGGGGTTCTCCCTCCCCCAGTAGAACGCAAGGTGCAATCTCCAGAGGATACAATGGGGCGCTCCGTCCCCCAGGAGAACGACAGGTGCAAACTTCAGAGGATACAATGGGGTGCTCCGTCCCCCAGGAGAACGACAGGTGCAAACTTCAGAGGATACAATGGAGTGCAGTGTTCCCCAACTCCGGTCCTCAAGAGCCACCAACAGGTCATGTTTTCAGGATTTCCTTAGTATGGCACAGGTGATGCAATTATTGCCTGTGAAGGTCATGCAATTATCACCTGTGCAATACTAAGAAAATCCTGAAATCATGTCCTTTTGGTGGCTCTTGAGGACCGGACTTGGGGAACACTGCTCCAGAGGATACAATGGGGTGCTCCCTGTTGTGAATTCAGCTTTTGGGCTCCCTTCAGTGGTTGTAGAGGGTAATGCAGTTGTGCCTGGATTGCAGGAGTGGACATGTGTATGTACTAACTGCAGGACTCACTGGGGTATATAGCTTTGCAGGATCCTTTAGTCAGTGCCAGTTGTCCATTGTTCTTGAAGGATTCACTTCCCTGCTGGTCTCTCCAGTTTGCTGTGCTTTTCTACAAAGATAAGTCCTGGCTTTGTTTTTGCTGTCCACCTGCAGTAGACCTTATAGTTCTGTGCATTTTCATGTTTTTGTCTTGTCCAGCTTGGTCTGTGAAGGATTTTTTGCAGCCTAGCTATTTCTCTGGAGATGCAGATATACCCCCCATGTCTTTTGTCAGATGTGGTGATCCGTATTTTCTGCGGTGGATATTTTCTAGTGTTTTTATACTGACCGCATAGTACTCTGTTCTATTCTTTCTTTTTAGCTAGTATGGCCTCCTATGCTAAAATCTGATTTCATATCTACGTATGTTATTTCCCTCTCCTCTCACAGTCAATATTTGTGGGGGGCTATCTATCCTTTGGGGATTTTCTCTGAGGCAAGATAGGTTTCCTGTTTCTGTCTTTAGGGGTAGTTAGATCTTAGGCTGTGCCGAGGGGTCTAGGGAGTGTTAGGTACCCCCCACGTCTACTTTTAGTTGCGCTGCCAGGTTCAGGGTTTGCGGTCAGTACAGGGACCACCTTCTCCAGAGTATGTCTCATGCTGCTCCAAGGCCACCAAATCATAACCGCTCCATCCACTAGGACAATGGTGCAATCTCCAGAGGATACAATGGGGCGCTCCCTCCACCAGGAGCATTACAGGTGCAATCTCCAGAGGATACAATGGGGTGCTTCCTCCCCCTGGAGAACGACAGGTTCAATCTCCAGAGGATACAATGGGGTGCTCCCTCCACCAGTAGAATGACAGGTGCAATCTCCAGAGGATACAATGGGGCGATCCCTCCACCTGGAGAACACGAGGGACAATCACTAGAGGATACATTGAGGCGCTCCCTCCACCAGGACAATGACAGGTGCAATCTCCAGAGGATACAATGGGGTGCTCCCTCCCCCAGGAGAATGACAGGTGCAATCTCCAGAGGATACAATGGGGCGCTACCTCCCCCTGGAGAACGACAAGTGCAATCTCCAGAGGATACAATGGGGTGCTCCCTCCCCCAGGAGAACGACAGGTGCCATCTCCAGAGGATACAATGGGGTGCTCCCTCCACCTGGGGGACAACAGGTTCAATCTCCAGAGGATACAATGGGGCGCTCCATCCCCCTGGAGAATGACAGGTGCAATCTCCAGAGGATACAATGGGGGGCTCCCTCCCCCAGGAGAACGACAGGTGCCATCTCCAGAGGATACAATGGGGTGCTCCCTCCACCTGGAGGACAACAGGTTCAATCTCCAGAGGATACAATGGGGCGCTCCATCCCCCTGGAGAATGACAGGTGCAATCTCCAGAGGATACAATGGGGGGCTCCCTCCACCTGGAGAACGACAGGTTCAATCTCCAGAAGATACAATGGGGAGCTCCCTCCACTAGGACAATGGTGCAATCTCCAGAGGACGCAATAGTGCGCTCCCTCCACCTGGAGAAAGACATAGTTCCATCTCCAGAGTATACAATGGGGTGCTTCCTCCATCTGGAGAACACAAGAGGCAATCTCCAGAGGATACAATAGGGCGCTCCCTCCTCCAGGACAATGGTGCAATCTCCAGAGGATACAATGGGGCGTTATATCCACCTGGAGAACGACAGGTGCAATCTCCAGAGGATACAATGGGGCGCTCCATCCACCTGGAAAACGACAGGTGCAATCTCCAGAGGATACAATGGGGTGTTCCCTCCGCCAGGACAATGGTGCAATCTCCAGAGGATACTATGGGGCACTCCCTCCATCTGGAGAATGACAGGTGCAATCTCCAGAGGATGCAATGGGGAGCTCCCTCAACCTGGAGAACGACAGTTGCAATCTCCAGAGGATACAATGGGGCACTCCCTCCATCTGGAGAACGACAGGTGCAATCTCCTGATGATACAATGGGGTGCTCCCTCCACCTGGAAAATGACAGCTGCAATCTCCAGAGGATGTAATGGGGCAGTCCCTCCACCTGGAGAAAGACGAGTGCAATCTCCAGAGGATACAATGGGGCGGTCCCTCCACCTGGACAAAGATGGGTGCAATCTCCAGAGGATACTATGAAGCACTCCCTCCATCTGAAGAACGACAGGTGCAATCTCCTGAAAATACAATTGGCTGCTCCCTCCACCTGGAAAACAACAGGTGCAATCTCCAGAGGATACAATGGGGCGGTCCCTCCACTTGGAGAAAGACAGGTGCAATCTCCAGAGGATACTATGGGGCACTCCCTCCATCTTGAGAACAACAGGTGCAGTCTCCAGAAGATACAATGGGGCGCTCCCTCCACCTGGAGAAAGACGGGTGCAGTCTCTAGAGCAGAGGTCCCCAACTCCAGTCCTCAAGGCCCACCAACAGGTCATGTTTTCAGGATTTCCTTAGTTTTGCCCAGGTAATAATTGCATCACCTGTGCAATGCAAAGGAAATCCTGAAAACATGACCTGTTGGTGGGCCTTGAGGACTGGAGTTGGGGACCTCTGCTCTAGAGGATACTATGGGGTGGTCCCTCCATCTGGAAAACGACAGGTGCAATCTCCAAAGGATACAAAGGGGTGCTCCCTCCGCCAGGACAACGGTGAAGTCTCTAGAGGATACAATAGGGCGCTCCCTCCACCTGAAGAAAGACTGGTGCAATCTCCAGAGAATACAATGGGGCACTCCATCAGACCAGCCAGGACCAGGGCCAGCGTTAGGGGCAGGCAGACCAGGCAGCCTCTTAGGGCCCCCTCACCTCCTGGGGCCCCCAGCCAGTGGCCGTTATGGGGCCCCTAAGTAAGAGGAGCCAGGTGGCGACCCACTCCCCGTATCGCATACAGTTGAAAGCAGTGATGGAGGAGAAAGCGTCATGTGACTCTCTCCCATCACTTCCCCTCTACCTCTGACTCAGCCTGTTTCAGCAGTGGAGCTGATAAGACACTGAGACACTTTGCAGAAGTCAGAGCAGCTGGGGAACAAGGAGGAAAGGTAAGTATTTGTGTGTGTGTGTCTGCTGCACGATAGTGTGTGTGTGGGGGGCTGCATTATACTGTGTATGTGTGGGGGCTGCACTATACTGTGTGTGGGGGGGCTGCACTATACTGTGTTTGTGGTGGGGCTGCATTATACTCTGAGGGGGCTGCTTTATAGTGTGTGTGGGGCTGCATTATACTCTTAGGGAGCTGTATTATACTGTGTGTAGGGCTGCATTATACTCTTAGGGAGCTGCATTATACTGCATTTGGGGGCTGCACTATTATGTGTGGGAGGGCCGCATTATACTGTGTGTGTGGGGGTTGCATTATACTGTGTTTGTGGGGGGGCTGCTTTATACCTGGGGGGCTGCATTATACTGTGTGTGAGGGGTGCTGCACTAAACTGTGTATTTGTGGGGCCTGCATTATACTCTGAGGACCATGATGAGTGCATTTTACTATGTGTACTATATGGGACCTGCCTTACACTGTATAGAGGACCTTCTGTCCCTATCATTCTTCCTCAGCCTGAGTAAGGGTAGGTGCACAAGGTCAGTAAACTATTCGGGCTTGGACGCTGTGTACTTGTTACAGCATAGTGGAAATCCCATGCCCACTATGTATGCACAGACGTCCGCAGCTCACCCGCAGAGACGGACATGTGGCGCATCTTTCCAGACCGCAGCATGTTCATTTATCTTTATTTGTCTTCGCAAGATAAATGTCACCTGTACAATGTATTGGACGCAGTGAATCTTCACGGTTTGATGATCACATGCGGATTCACCTGTGTTCAGCAGCCGGCAGCGGACATGTGCTGCGTCCAAAGCGCTGGCGATTACTGACCCTGTGCACCTACCCTAATGAGTCCGGGAAACAAGCGTCAAACGACTTCAATATTGTTGGCCGTGCTCGTTTAGCGTCCTGAACTCAGCGCATGTACATACAACAGAAATGTTTCTGTGTGATGGTGCGATATGTGAGCATTTGAGGCCCCGCGTTGTCTAACACCGGCCCTGGCTGGGACGACGGTGCAGTCTCACGCCATCACTCACCCTGTCCTCCTCGGCGCGGAGGTCTGGCATGGTGCTGATACACAGGTTGATGGCCGTGGTGGCCACGAAGAGGATGGACAGGCAGGCGAACACCTTCCCGGGGAGTCCGGACTGCGGGTTCTCCACCATGTCCCGCAGCCCACTCATGCACTGGCCCACGGTGGAGTGGTCCTCCAGCACACAGATGGTCTCCCGCGTCCGCTGCGCCTCCTCCTCCTTGCTGATCTCGGCCAGGTCCTCCAGCTTCTGGAAGAGCTTCCTGAGGCAGCAGCGCTCCAGGCTGGACTCCTCGATGCCCCAGTACAGCAGCTCCTCCTGGAAGGACAGGGCGCACATCTCCCGCAGGAGCCGCAGCTTCCCCGCCGCCATGAAGCTGACGATCATACTGAACGCACACGGGCTCCGGTCAAAGAAGAACTCATTGGTGTCTTCATCAAAGTCATCGCACACCTGGATGATCTCGTCGTAGCTGCTGCAGAACCTCAGCTTCCCGAGTCGGGTCATGGGGAAGTCGTCCAGCGTGCTCCAGGGCAGCAGGTAGCGGATGCCGCCCACATTAATCACGATCCCCTGCTTAAAGTCGCGGGTGTACAGATCGTCAGGGTCGTGGATCCTTTTCGCCCGCTGGTACTGCACCCCCTTCAGTGTCTGCGAGTCCGAGACCACCGGGAAGAAGTGGTTGAGCGTAATGCTGGACGAGTAGCTCAGATTGCTGTAATCGGGCTCGTTACCCCCAGAGATGATCGGCATGTCTGCCCAAGAGCTGGCACTTCACACGGAGAACTGTGGAGAGGAGGACATTACTGAGCAGGGACACTGATGGCGTATCTAATCCTGCCCTGTGCGATACTGACTGCTGAGCTGTGTATCTAATCCTCTCCTGTGTGATACTGTCTGCTGAGCTGTATCTAAGCCTCCCCTGTGTGATACTGTCTGCTGAGCCGTGTATCTAATCCTATCCTGTGCGATACTGACTGCTGAGCTGTGTATCTAATCCTGCCCTGTGCGATACTGACTGCTGAGCTGTGTATCTAATCCTGCCCTGTGTGATACTGACTGCTGAGCTGTGTATCTAATCCTCTCCTGTGTGATACTGTCTGCTGAGCCGTGTATCTAATCCTATCCTGTGTGATACTGTCTGCTGAGCCGTGTATCTAATCCTATCCTGTGTGATACTGTCTGCTGAGCTGTGTATCTAATCCTATCCTGTGTGATACTGTCTGCTGAGCCGTGTATCTAATCCTATCCTGTGTGATACTGTCTGCTGAGCCGTGTATCTAATCCTCTCCTGTGTGATACTGTCTGCTGAGCCGTGTATCTAATCCTCTCCTGTGTGATACTGACTGCTGAGCTGTGTATCTAATCCTATCCTGTGCGATACTGACTGCTGAGCTGTGTATCTAATCCTATCCTGTGCGATACTGACTGCTGAGCTGTGTATCTAATCCTGCCCTGTGCGATACTGACTGCTGAGCTGTGTATCTAATCCTGCCCTGTGTGATACTGACTGCTGAGCTGTGTATCTAATCCTATCCTGTGTGATACTGTCTGCTGAGCCGTGTATCTAATCCTCTCCTGTGTGATACTGACTGCTGAGCCGTGTATCTAATCCTATCCTGTGCGATACTGACTGCTGAGCTGTGTATCTAATCCTGCCCTGTGCGATACTGACTGCTGAGCTGTGTATCTAATCCTGCCCTGTGTGATACTGACTGCTGAGCTGTGTATCTAATCCTATCCTGTGTGATACTGTCTGCTGAGCCGTGTATCTAATCCTATCCTGTGTGATACTGTCTGCTGAGCTGTGTATCTAATCCTATCCTGTGTGATACTGTCTGCTGAGCTGTGTATCTAATCCTATCCTGTGTGATACTGTCTGCTGAGCTGTGTATCTAATCCTATCCTGTGTGATACTGTCTGCTGAGCCGTGTATCTAATCCTATCCTGTGTGATACTGTCTGCTGAGCTGTGTATCTAATCCTATCCTGTGTGATACTGTCTGCTGAGCCGTGTATCTAATCCTATCCTGTGTGATACTGTCTGCTGAGCCGTGTATCTAATCCTCTCCTGTGTGATACTGTCTGCTGAGCCGTGTATCTAATCCTCTCCTGTGTGATACTGACTGCTGAGCCGTGTATCTAATCCTCTCCTGTGTGATACTGACTGCTGAGCCGTGTATCTAATCCTATCCTGTGTGATACTGACTGCTGAGCCGTGTATCTAATCCTCTCCTGTGTGATACTGACTGCTGAGCCGTGTATCTAATCCTATCCTGTGTGATACTGTCTGCTGAGCCGTGTATCTAATCCTCTCCTGTGTGATACTGACTGCTGAGCCGTGTATCTAATCCTCTCCTGTGTGATACTGACTGCTGAGCCGTGTATCTAATCCTATCCTGTGTGATACTGACTGCTGAGCCGTGTATCTAATCCTCTCCTGTGTGATACTGACTGCTGAGCCGTGTATCTAATCCTATCCTGTGTGATACTGTCTGCTGAGCCGTGTATCTAATCCTCTCCTGTGTGATACTGTCTGCTGAGCCGTGTATCTAATCCTCTCCTGTGTGATACTGACTGCTGAGCCGTGTATCTAATCCTCTCCTGTGTGATACTGACTGCTGAGCCGTGTATCTAATCCTATCCTGTGTGATACTGTCTGCTGAGCTGTGTATCTAATCCTCTCCTGTGTGATACTGACTGCTGAGCCGTGTATCTAATCCTCTCCTGTGTGATACTGACTGCTGAGCCGTGTATCTAATCCTCTCCTGTGTGATACTGACTGCTGAGCTGTGTATCTAATCCTGCCCTGTGTGATACTGTCTGCTGAGCCGTGTATCTAATCCTCTCCTGTGTGATACTGACTGCTGAGCCGTGTATCTAATCCTCTCCTGTGTGATACTGACTGCTGAGCCGTGTATCTAATCCTCTCCTGTGTGATACTGACTGCTGAGCTGTGTATCTAATCCTGCCCTGTGTGATACTGTCTGCTGAGCCGTGTATCTAATCCTCTCCTGTGTGATACTGACTGCTGAGCCGTGTATCTAATCCTCTCCTGTGTGATACTGACTGCTGAGCCGTGTATCTAATCCTATCCTGTGTGATACTGACTGCTGAGCCGTGTATCTAATCCTCTCCTGTGTGATACTGACTGCTGAGCTGTGTATCTAATCCTATCCTGTGTGATACTGTCTGCTGAGCCGTGTATCTAATCCTCTCCTGTGTGATACTGACTGCTGAGCCGTGTATCTAATCCTCTCCTGTGTGATACTGACTGCTGAGCCGTGTATCTAATCCTCTCCTGTGTGATACTGACTGCTGAGCTGTGTATCTAATCCTGCCCTGTGTGATACTGTCTGCTGAGCCGTGTATCTAATCCTCTCCTGTGTGATACTGACTGCTGAGCCGTGTATCTAATCCTCTCCTGTGTGATACTGACTGCTGAGCCGTGTATCTAATCCTATCCTGTGTGATACTGACTGCTGAGCCGTGTATCTAATCCTATCCTGTGTGATACTGTCTGCTGAGCCGTGTATCTAATCCTATCCTGTGTGATACTGTCTGCTGAGCCGTGTATCTAATCCTCTCCTGTGTGATACTGACTGCTGAGCCGTGTATCTAATCCTATCCTGTGTGATACTGTCTGCTGAGCCGTGTATCTAATCCTCTCCTGTGTGATACTGACTGCTGAGCCGTGTATCTAATCCTATCCTGTGTGATACTGTCTGCTGAGCCGTGTATCTAATCCTCTCCTGTGTGATACTGACTGCTGAGCCGTGTATCTAATCCTATCCTGTGTGATACTGTCTGCTGAGCAGTGTATCTAATCCTCTCCTGTGTGATACTGACTGCTGAGCCGTGTATCTAATCCTATCCTGTGTGATACTGACTGCTGAGCCGTGTATCTAATCCTCTCCTGTGTGATACTGACTGCTGAGCCGTGTATCTAATCCTATCCTGTGTGATACTGACTGCTGAGCTGTGTATCTAATCCTCTCCTGTGTGATACTGACTGCTGAGCTGTGTATCTAATCCTCTCCTGTGTGATACTGACTGCTGAGCCGTGTATCTAATCCTATCCTGTGTGATACTGTCTGCTGAGCCGTGTATCTAATCCTCTCCTGTGTGATACTGACTGCTGAGCCGTGTATCTAATCCTATCCTGTGTGATACTGTCTGCTGAGCCGTGTATCTAATCCTCTCCTGTGTGATACTGACTGCTGAGCCGTGTATCTAATCCTATCCTGTGTGATACTGTCTGCTGAGCCGTGTATCTAATCCTCTCCTGTGTGATACTGACTGCTGAGCCGTGTATCTAATCCTATCCTGTGTGATACTGTCTGCTGAGCAGTGTATCTAATCCTCTCCTGTGTGATACTGACTGCTGAGCCGTGTATCTAATCCTATCCTGTGTGATACTGACTGCTGAGCCGTGTATCTAATCCTATACTGTGTGATACTGACTGCTGAGCCATGTATCTAATCCTCTCCTGTGTGATACTGTCTGCTGAGCCGTGTATCTAATCCTATCCTGTGTGATACTGACTGCTGAGCCGTGTATCTAATCCTATACTGTGTGATACTGACTGCTGAGCCGTGTATCTAATCCTCTCCTGTGTGATACTGACTGCTGAGCCGTGTATCTAATCCTATCCTGTGTGATACTGACTGCTGAGCTGTGTATCTAATCCTCTCCTGTGTGATACTGACTGCTGAGCTGTGTATCTAATCCTCTCCTGTGTGATACTGTCTGCTGAGCTGTATCTAAGCCTCCCCTGTGTGATACTGTCTGCTGAGCCGTGTATCTAATCCTATCCTGTGTGATACTGTCTGCTGAGCAGTGTATCTAATCCTATCCTGTGTGATACTGTCTGCTGAGCTGTATCTAAGCCTCTCCTGTGCGATACTGACTGCTGAGCCGTGTATCTAATCCTCTCCTGTGTGATACTGACTGCTGAGCTGTGTATCTAATCCTATCCTGTGCGATACTGACTGCTGAGCCGTGTATCTAATCCTCTCCTGTGTGATACTGTCTGCTGAGCTGTGTATCTAAGCCTCCCCTGTGTGATACTGACTGCTGAGCCGTGTATCTAATCCTCTCCTGTGCGATACTGTCTGCTGAGCCGTGTATCTAATCCTATCCTGTGCGATACTGTCTGCTGAGCCGTGTATCTAATCCTATCCTGTGTGATACTGTCTACTGAGCTGTGTATCTAATCCTATCCTGTGTGATACTGTCTGCTGAGCCGTGTATCTAAGCCTCTCCTGTGCGATACTGTCTGCTGAGCCGTGTATCTAATCCTATCCTGTGTGATACTGTCTGCTGAGCCGTGTATCTAAGCCTCCCCTGTGTGATACTGTCTGCTGAGCCGTGTATCTAATCCTATCCTGTGCGATACTGTCTGCTGAGCTGTGTATCTAATCCTGCCCTGTGTGATACTGACTGCTGAGCTGTGTATTTAATCCTCTCCTGTGTGATACTGTCTGCTGAGCTGTGTATCTAATCCTATCCTGTGTGATACTGTCTGCTGAGCAGTGTATCTAATCCTGCCCTGTGTGATACTGACTGCTGAGCTGTGTATCTAATCCTATCCTGTGCGATACTGTCTGCTGAGCCGTGTATCTAATCCTGCCCTGTGTGATACTGACTGCTGAGCTGTGTATTTAATCCTCTCCTGTGTGATACTGTCTGCTGAGCTGTGTATCTAAGCCTCCCCTGTGTGATACTGACTGCTGAGCCATGTATCTAATCCTATCCTGTGTGATACTGACTGCTGAGCTGTGTATCTAATCCTCTCCTGTGTGATACTGTCCGCTGAGCCGTGTATTTAATCCTCTCCTGTGTGATACTGTCTGCTGAGCAGTGTATCTAATCCTGCCCTGTGTGATACTGACTGCTGAGCTGTGTATCTAATCCTATCCTGTGCGATACTGTCTGCTGAGCCGTGTATCTAATCCTGCCCTGTGTGATACTGACTGCTGAGCTGTGTATTTAATCCTCTCCTGTGTGATACTGTCTGCTGAGCTGTGTATCTAAGCCTCCCCTGTGTGATACTGACTGCTGAGCCATGTATCTAATCCTATCCTGTGTGATACTGACTGCTGAGCTGTGTATCTAATCCTCTCCTGTGTGATACTGTCTGCTGAGCTGTGTACCTAATCCTATCCTGTGTGATACTGACTGCTGAGCCGTGTATCTAATCCTATCCTGTGTGATACTGTCTGCTGAGCTGTGTATCTAAGCCTCCCCTGTGTGATACTGACTGCTGAGCCATGTATCTAATCCTATCCTGTGTGATACTGTCTGCTGAGCCATGTATCTAATCCTCTCCTGTGTGATACTGTCTGCTGAGCTGTGTATCTAATCCTGCCTTGTGTGATACTGACTGCTGAGCTGTGTATCTAATCCTCTCCTGTGTGATACTGTCTGCTGAGCTGTATCTAAGCCTCCCCTGTGTGATACTGTCTGCTGAGCCGTGTATCTAATCCTATCCTGTGTGATACTGTCTGCTGAGCTGTGTATCTAAGCCTCCCCTGTGTGATACTGACTGCTGAGCCATGTATCTAATCCTATCCTGTGTGATACTGACTGCTGAGCCATGTATCTAATCCTATCCTGTGTGATACTGACTGCTGAGCTGTGTATCTAATCCTCTCCTGTGTGATACTGTCTGCTGAGCTGTGTATCTAATCCTCTCCTGTGTGATACTGACTGCTGAGCTGTGTATCTAATCCTCTCCTGTGTGATACTGACTGCTGAGCCGTGTATCTAATCCTATCCTGTGTGATACTGACTGCTGAGCTGTGTATCTAATCCTCTCCTGTGTGATACTGTCTGCTGAGCCGTGTATCTAATCCTATCCTGTGTGATACTGACTGCTGAGCCGTGTATCTAATCCTCTCCTGTGTGATACTGTCTGCTGTATCTAATCCTATCCTGTGTGATACTGACTGCTGAGCTGTGTATCTAATCCTATCCTGTGTGATACTGTCTGCTGTATCTAATCCTACCCTGTGTGATACTGACTGCTGAGCCGTGTATCTAATCCTATCCTGTGTGATACTGACTGCTGAGCTGTGTATCTAATCCTATCCTGTGTGATACTGACTGCTGAGCTGTGTATCTAATCCTATCCTGTGTGATACTGTCTGCTGAGCTGTGTATCTAATCCTATCCTGTGTGATACTGACTGCTGAGCTGTGTATCTAATCCTATCCTGTGATACTGACTGCTGAGCCGTGTATCTAATCCTATCCTGTGTGATACTGACTGCTGAGCTGTGTATCTAATCCTATCCTGTGTGATACTGTCTGCTGAGCTGTGTATCTAATCCTATCCTGTGTGATACTGACTGCTGAGCTGTGTATCTAATCCTCTCCTGTGTGATACTGTCTGCTGAGCTGTGTATCTAATCCTATCCTGTGTGATACTGTCTGCTGAGCTGTGTATCTAATCCTCTCCTGTGTGATACTGACTGCTGAGCTGTGTATCTAATCCTCTCCTGTGTGATACTGTCTGCTGAGCTGTGTATCTAATCCTATCCTGTGTGATACTGTCTGCTGAGCTGTGTATCTAATCCTATCCTGTGTGATACTGACTGCTGAGCTGTGTATCTAATCCTATCCTGTGTGATACTGACTGCTGAGCTGTGTATCTAATCCTCTCCTGTGTGATACTGTCTGCTGAGCCGTGTATCTAATCCTATCCTGTGTGATACTGACTGCTGAGCTGTGTATCTAATCCTATCCTGTGTGATACTGTCTGCTGAGCTGTGTATCTAATCCTATCCTGTGTGATACTGACTGCTGAGCCGTGTATCTAATCCTATCCTGTGTGATACTGACTGCTGAGCTGTGTATCTAATCCTATCCTGTGTGACACTGACTGCTGAGCCGTGTATCTAATCCTCTCCTGTGTGATACTGACTGCTGAGCTGTGTATCTAAGCCTCTCCTGTGCGATACTGTCTGCTGAGCCGTGTATCTAATCCTCTCCTGTGTGATACTGACTGCTGAGCCGGGTATCTAATCCTCTCCTGTGTGATACTGACTGCTGAGCTGTGTATCTAATCCTATCCTGTGTGATACTGTCTGCTGAGCTGTGTATCTAATCCTATCCTGTGTGATACCGACTGCTGAGCTGTGTATCTAATCCTATCCTGTGTGATACTGACTGCTGAGCTGTGTATCTAAGCCTCTCCTGTGTGATACTGTCTGCTGAGCTGTGTATCTAATCCTATCCTGTGTGATACTGTCTGCTGAGTTGTGTATCTAAGCCTCTCCTGTGTGATACTGACTGCTGAGCCGTGTATCTAATCCTATCCTGTGTGATACTGTCTGCTGAGCCGTGTATCTAATCCTATCCTGTGTGATACTGACTGCTGAGCTGTGTATCTAATCCTATCCTGTGTGATACTGTCTGCTGAGCCGTGTATCTAATCCTCTCCTGTGTGATACTGTCTGCTGAGCTGTGTATCTAATCCTATCCTGTGTGATACTGACTGCTGAGCTGTGTATCTAAGCCTCTCCTGTGCGATACTGACTGCTGAGCCGTGTATCTAATGCTATCCTGTGTGATACTGACTGCTGAGCCGTGTATCTAATCCTATCCTGTGTGATACTGACTGCTGAGCTGTGTATCTAATCCTATCCTGTGTGATACTGACTGCTGAGCTGTGTATCTAAGCCTCTCCTGTGCGATACTGACTGCTGAGCCGTGTATCTAATCCTATCCTGTGTGATACTGTCTGCTGAGCCGTGTATCTAATCCTATCCTGTGTGATACTGTCTGCTGAGCTGTGTATCTAATCCTATCCTGTGTGATACTGACTGCTGAGCCGTGTATCTAATCCTCTCCTGTGTGATACTGTCTGCTGAGCTGTGTATCTAATCCTATCCTGTGTGATACTGACTGCTGAGCTGTGTATCTAAGCCTCTCCTGTGCGATACTGACTGCTGAGCCGTGTATCTAATCCTATCCTGTGTGATACTGACTGCTGAGCCGTGTATCTAATCCTATCCTGTGTGATACTGACTGCTGAGCTGTGTATCTAATCCTATCCTGTGTGATACTGACTGCTGAGCTGTGTATCTAAGCCTCTCCTGTGCGATACTGACTGCTGAGCCGTGTATCTAATCCTATCCTGTGTGATACTGACTGCTGAGCCGTGTATCTAATCCTATCCTGTGTGATACTGACTGCTGAGCTGTGTATCTAATCCTATCCTGTGTGATACTGACTGCTGAGCTGTGTATCTAATCCTCTCCTGTGCGATACTGACTGCTGAGCCGTGTATCTAATCCTCTCCTGTGTGATACTGACTGCTGAGCCGTGTATCCAATCCCATCGTGTGTGATACTGACTGCTGAGCCGTGTATCTAATCCTATCCTGTGTGATACTGACTGCTGAGCTGTGTATCTAATCCTCTCCTGTGTGATACTGTCTGCTGAGCTGTGTATCTAATCCTCTCCTGTGTGATACTGACTGCTGAGCCGTGTATCTAATCCCATCATGTGTGATACTGACTGCTGAGCCGTGTATCTAATCCTATCCTGTGTGATACTGACTGCTGAGCTGTGTTTCTAATCCCATCATGTGTGATACACCACCACTTTCCCATCATGGATTTCTCTATAAATGACATGCATAGTACTGGGTGATGCCCTGGGGTAGAAGTAGTAGTAGATGATGGGGGTGATGGTAGGTCTCTCACCAGGTAAGTGCACTCGTCTTCTCCGCTCCTCTCCATCCATCTCCTCTCGGGCGGCTGCAGCAGAATACAGGGAATGTGTGGAGCGCTGTCTGTCGTCTCCTCCTCCTCTCACTGTCGCCTCCTCCAACATTTCCTCCTCCTGCCCCACACTTTCTTCTCCTGCCCCTCTCCTCCTACTTCCTCCTGCCCCTCTCCTCCTCTCACTGTCGCCTCCTCCAACATTTCCTCCTGCCCCTCTCCTCCTGCCCCTCTCTGTTCCTGCTGCCCCTCTCCTCCACTCTCCTCCTCCTGCCCCTCTCCTCCTCCTCCTGACCCTCTCCTCCTCCTCCTGCCCTTCTCCTCTTGACCCTCTCCTCCTCCTGCCCCTCTCTCCTCCTGCCCCTCCTCCTCCTGCCCCCTCCTCCTCCTGCCCCTCTCCTCCTCCTCCTGCCCCTCTCTCCTCCTCCTGCCCCTCTCTCCTCCTGCCCCTTTCCTCCTCCTCTCCCCCTCCTGCCCCTCTCCTCCTCTCTGCTCCCGCCCCTCTCTCCTGCCTCACTCCTCCTCCTGCCCCTCTCCTCCTGCCCCTTTCCTCCTCCTCCTGCCCCTCTCTCCTCCTGCCCCTCTCCTGCCCCCTCCTCCTCCTGCCCCTCTCCTCCTCCTGACCCTCTCCTCCTCCTGTCCCTCTCTCCTCCTGCCCCTCTCTACTCCTGCCCCACTACTCCTGCCCCTCTCTCCTCCTGCCTCTCTCCTCCTGTCCCTCTCTCCTCCTGTCCCTCTCTACTCCTGCCCCACTACTCCTGCCCCTCTCCTCCTCCTGCCCCTCTTCTCCTGCCCCTCTCTCCTCCTGCCCCTCTTCTCCTGCCCTTCTCCTCCTGCCCCTCTCTCCTCCTGCCCCTCTCCTCCTGCCCCTCTCTTCTCCTGCCCCTCTCCTCCTCCTGCCCCTCTCTTCTCCTGCCCCTCTCCTCCTCCTGCCCCTCTCCTCCTGCCCCTCTCTCCTCCTGTCCCTCTCCTCCTGCCCCTGTCCTCCTCCTGTCCCTCTCTCCTCCTGCCCCTCTCTCCTCCTGCCCCTCTCTCCTCCTGCCCCTCTCCTCCTCCTGCCCCTCTCTCCTCCTGCCCCTCTCTCCTCCTGCCCCTCTCTCCTCCTGCCCCTCTTCTCCTGCCCCTCTCTCCTCCTGCCCCTCTCCTCCTGTCCCTCTCTCCTGTCCCTCTCTCCTCCTGCCCCTCTTCTCCTGCCCCTCTCTCCTCCTGCCCCTCTCCTTCTCCTCCTCCTGCCCCTCTCCTTCTCCTCCTCCTGCCCCTCTCTCCTCCTGCCCCACTTCTCCTCCTGCCTCTCTCTTCTCCTGCCCCACTTCTCCTCCTGCCCCTCTCTTCTCCTGCCCCTCTCTCCTCCTGCCCCTCTCTCCTCCTGCCCCTCTCCTCCTGTCCCTCTCTCCTGTCCCTCTCTCCTCCTGCCCCTCTTCTCCTGCCCCTCTCTCCTCCTGCCCCTCTCCTTCTCCTCCTCCTGCCCCTCTCCTTCTCCTCCTCCTGCCCCTCTCTCCTCCTGCCCCACTTCTCCTCCTGCCTCTCTCTTCTCCTGCCCCACTTCTCCTCCTGCCCCTCTCTTCTCCTGCCCCTCTCTCCTCCTGCCCCTCTCTCCTCCTGCCCCTCTCCTCCTGTCCCTCTCTCCTGTCCCTCTCTCCTCCTGCCCCTCTTCTCCTGCCCCTCTCTCCTCCTGCCCCTCTCCTTCTCCTCCTCCTGCCCCTCTCCTTCTCCTCCTCCTGCCCCTCTCTCCTCCTGCCCCACTTCTCCTCCTGCCTCTCTCTTCTCCTGCCCCACTTCTCCTCCTGCCCCTCTCTTCTCCTGCCCCTCTCTCCTCCTGCCCCTCTCCTCCTCCTGCCCCTCTCTCCTCCATATCTAGGGTTTTCCCACGTTGCTGACACATGAGGTCGCGACGTCTGTGGCCATGTAAAGTAAACGCGGCACAACGAAATCTCACAGCTCAGATTCTCTACGACTTTTGGTCGCGATCATTAATGTGACGGCATAGAAGAGGAGGAAATGAGCGGAGACGGGGGGGCGACGGACAGAAAGAAAGTGCACCCTGCGCCTCCTCCTTCCGCGCCTCTGGTTACGTCTCCGCGTCCTCGGAGGAAAATTAGAAGATCAGAATAATCTGCAGATTTCTCAGGGGACAGAATTTACCTGCTTCTATTTCTAGGAATCGCCTCACCTCCCCCAACGCCTGCAAAATGCATCATCAACTTCACCCCTGACTCCAGGAGGGCGGCGCTCTGCCACCGTGGCCCCGTGTCTGCGCTCCGTGGACACGACGAAAGGCGACACCTTCAACTACCACTCCCAGCATCTTCACTGAAACACCTGCCAAGAATATTATACAGAAAGCTCCCCCTAGTGGTGGCTGCAGACAGGATCTTATCACGTATCTCTGTATACAGGGAGCTCCCCCTAGTGGTGACTGCAGACAGGATCTTATCATGTATCTCTGTATACAGGGAGCTCCCCCTAGTGGTGGCTGAAGACAGGATCTTATCATATATCTCTGTATACAGGGAGCTCCCCCTAGTGGTGACTGCAGACAGGATCTTATCATGTATCTCTGTATACAGGAAGCTCCCTCTAGTGGTGACTGCAGACAGGATCTTATCATGTATCTCTGTATACAGGGAGCTCCCCCTAGTGGAGACTGCAGACAGGATCTTATCATGTATCTCTGTATACAGGGAGCTCCCCCTAGTGGTGACTGCAGACAGGATCTTATCATGTATCTCTGTATACAGGGAGCTCCCCCTAGTGGTGGCTGCAGACAGGATCTTATCATGTATCTCTGTATACAGGGAGCTCCCCCTAGTGGTGACTGCAGACAGGATCTTATCATGTATCTCTGTATACAGGGAGCTCCCCCTAGTGGTGGCTGCAGACAGGATCTTATCATGTATCTCTGTATACAGGGAGCTCCCCCTAGTGGTGACTGCAGACAGGATCTTATCATGTATCTCTGTATACAGGGAGCTCCCCCTAGTGGTGGCTGCAGACAGGATCTTATGTATCTCTGTATACAGGGAGCTCCCCCTAGTGGTGACTGCAGACAGGATCTTATCATGTATCTCTGTATACAGGGAGCTCCCCCTAGTGGTGGCTGCAGACAGGATCTTATCATGTATCTCTGTATACAGGGAGCTCCCCCTAGTGGTGACTGCAGACAGGATCTTATCATGTATCTCTGTATACAGGGAGCTCCCCCTAGTGGTGGCTGCAGACAGGATCTTATCATGTATCTCTGTATACAGGGAGCTCCCCCTAGTGGTGGCTGCAGACAGGATCTTATCATGTATCTCTGTATACAGGGAGCTCCCCCTAGTGGTGACTGCAGACAGGATCTTATCATGTATCTCTGTATACAGAGAGCTCCCCCTAGTGGTGGCTGCAGACAGGATCTTATCATGTATCTCTGTATACAGGGAGCTCCCCCTAGTGGTGACTGCAGACAGGATCTTATCATGTGTCTCTGTATACAGGGAGCTCCCCATAGTGGTGACTGCAGACAGGATCTTATCATGTATCTGTATACAGGGAGCTCCCCCTAGTGGTGGCTGCAGACAGGGTCTTATCATGTATCTCTGTATACAGGGAGCTCCCCCTAGTGGTGGCTGCAGACAGGATCTTATCATGTATCTCTGTATACAGGGAGCTCCCTCTAGTGGTGACTGCAGACAGGATCTTATCATGTATCTCTGTATACAGGGAGCTCCCCCTAGTGGTGACTGCAGACAGGATCTTATCATGTATCTATGTATACAGGGAGCTCCCTCTAGTGGTGACTGCAGACAGGATCTTATCATGTATCTCTGTATACAGGGAGCTCCCCCTAGTGGTGGCTGCAGACAGGATCTTATCATGTATCTCTGTATACAGGGAGATCCCCCTAGTGGTGACTGCAGACAGGATCTTATCATGTATCTCTGTATACAGGGAGCTCCCCCTAGTGGTGGCTGCAGACAGGATCTTATCATGTATCTCTGTATACAGGGAGCTCCCCCTAGTGGTGGCTGCAGACAGGATCTTATCATGTATCTCTGTATACAGGGAGCTCCCCCTAGTGGTGACTGCAGACAGGATCTTATCATGTATCTCTGTATACAGGTAGCTCCCCCTAGTGGTGACTGCAGACAGGATCTTATCATGTATCTCTGTATACAGTGAGCTCCCCCTAGTGGTGACTGCAGACAGGATCTTATCATGTATCTCTGTATACAGGGAGCTCCCCCTAGTGGTGACTGCAGACAGGATCTTATCATGTATCTCTGTATACAGGGAGCTCCCCCTAGTGGTGACTGCAGACAGGGTCTTATCACGTATCTCTGTATACAGGGAGCTCCCCCTAGTGGTGACTGCAGACAGGATCTTATCACGTATCTCTGTACACAGGGAGCTCCCCATAGTGGTGACTGCAGACAGGATCTTATCATGTATCTCTGTAAACAGGGAGCGCCCCCTAGTGGTGACTGCAGACAGGATCTTATCACGTATCTCTGTAAACAGGGAGCGCCCCCTAGTGGTGACTGCAGACAGGATCTTATCACGTATCTCTGTATATAGGGAGCTCCCCCTAGTGGTGACTGCAGACAGGATCTTATCACGTATCTCTGTATACAGGGAGCTCCCCCTAGTGGTGACTGCAGACAGGATCTTATCATGTATCTCTGTATACAGGGAGCTCCCCCTAGTGGTGGCTGCAGACAGGATCTTATCATGTATCTCTGTATATAGGGAGCTCCCCCTAGTGGTGACTGCAGACAGGATCTTATCATGTATCTCTGTATACAGGGAGCTCCCCCTAGTGGTGACTGCAGACAGGATCTTATCATGTATCTCTGTATACAAGGAGCTCCCCCTAGTGGTGACTGCAGACAGGATCTTATCATGTATCTCTGTATATAGGGAGCTCCCCCTAGTGGTGACTGCAGACAGGATCTTCTCATGTATCTCTGTATACAGGGAGCTCCCCCTAGTGGTGGCTGCAGACAGGATCTTATCATGTATCTCTGTATATAGGGAGCTCCCCCTAGTGGTGACTGCAGACAGGATCTTATCATGTATCTCTGTATACAGGGAGCTCCCCCTAGTGGTGACTGCAGACAGGATCTTATCATGTATCTCTGTATGCAGGGAGCTCCCCCTAGTGGTGACTGCAGACAGAATCTTATGTATCTCTGTATACAGAGAGCTCCCCCTAGTGGTGGCTGCAGACAGGATCTTATCATGTATCTCTGTATACAGGGAGCTCCCCCTAGTGGTGACTGCAGACAGGGTCTTATCACGTATCTCTGTAAACAGGGAGCGCCCCCTAGTGGTGACTGCAGACAGGATCTTATCACGTATCTCTGTAAACAGGGAGCGCCCCCTAGTGGTGACTGCAGACAGGATCTTATCACGTATCTCTGTACACAGGGAGCTCCCCCTAGTGGTGGCTGCAGACAGGATCTTATCATGTATCTCTGTACACAGGGAGCTCCCCATAGTGGTGACTGCAGACAGGATCTTATGTATCTCTGTACACAGGGAGCTCCCCCTAGTGGTGACTGCAGACAGGATCTTATCACGTATCTCTGTATACAGGGAGCTCCCTCTAGTTGTGGCTGCAGACAGGATCTTATTATGTATCTCTGTATACAGGGAGCTCCCTCTAGTTGTGGCTGCAGACAGGCTCTTATTATGTATCTCTGTATACAGGGAGCTCCCCCTAGTGGTGGCTGCAGACAGGATCTTATCATGTATCTCTGTATACAGGGAGCTCCCTCTAGTGGTGGCTGCAGACAGGATCTTATCATGTAACTCTGTATACAGGGAGCTCCCCCTAGTGGTGACTGCAGACAGGATCTTATTATGTATCTCTGTATACAGGGAGCTTCCCCTAGTGGTGACTGCAGACAGGATCTTATCATGTATCTCTGTATACAGGGAGCTCCCCCTAGTGGTGGCTGCAGACAGGATCTTATCATGTATCTCTGTATACAGGGAGCTCCCCCTAGTGGTGGCTGCAGACAGGATCTTATCATGTATCTCTCTATACAGGGAGCTCCCCCGAGTGGTGACTGCATACAGAATCTTATCATGTATCTCTCTATACAGGGAGCTCCCCCTAGTGGTGACTGCAGACAGGATCTTATCATGTATCTCTGTATACAGGGAGCTCCCCCTAGTGGTGACTGCAGACAGGATCTTATCATGTGTCTCTGTGTACAGGGAGCTCCCCCTAGTGGTGACTGCAGACAGGATCTTATCATGTATCTCTGTGTACAGGGAGCTCCCCCTAGTGGTGGCTGCAGACAGGATCTTATCATGTATCTCTGTATTCAGGGAGCTCCCCCTAGTGGTGGCTGCAGACAGGATCTTATCATGTATCTCTCTATACAGGGAGCTCCCCCTAGTGGTGGCTGCAGACAGGATCTTATCATGTATTTCTGTATACAGGGAGCTCCCCCTAGTGGTGGCTGCAGACAGGATCCTATCATGTATCTCTGTATTCAGGGAGCTCCCCCTAGTGGTGGCTGCAGACAGGATCTTATCATGTATCTCTCTATACAGGGAGCTCCCCCTAGTGGTGACTGCATACAGAATCTTATCATGTATCTCTCTATACAGGGAGCTCCCCCTAGTGGTGACTGCAGACAGGATCTTATCATGTATCTCTGTATACAGGGAGCTCCCCCTAGTGGTGGCTGCAGACAGGATCGTATCATGTATCTCTGTATTCAGGGAGCTCCCCCTAGTGGTGGCTGCAGACAGGATCTTATCATGTATCTCTGTATACAGGGAGCTCCCCCTAGTGGTGACTGCAGACAGGATCTTATCATGTATCTCTGTGTACAGGGAGCTCCCCCTAGTAGTGGCTGCAGACAGGATCTTATCATGTATCTCTGTATACAGGGAGCGCCCCCTAGTGGTGGCTGCAGACAGGATCTTATCATGTATCTCTGTATACAGGGAGCTCCCCCTATTGGTGACTGCATACAGAATCTTATCATGTATCTCTGTATACAGGGAGCTCCCCCTATTGGTGGCTGCAGACAGGATCTTATCATGTATCTCTGTATACAGGGAGCTCCCCCTAGTGGTGACTGCAGACAGGGTCTTATCACGTATCTCTGTAAACAGGGAGCGCCCCCTAGTGGTGACTGCAGACAGGATCTTATCACGTATCTCTGTAAACAGGGAGCGCCCCCTAGTGGTGACTGCAGACAGGATCTTATCATGTATCTCTGTACACAGGGAGCTCCCCCTAGTGGTGGCTGCAGACAGGATCTTATCATGTATCTCTGTACACAGGGAGCTCCCCATAGTGGTGACTGCAGACAGGATCTTATGTATCTCTGTATACAGGGAGCTCCCCCTAGTGGTGACTGCAGACAGGATCTTATCACGTATCTCTGTATACAGGGAGCTCCCTCTAGTTGTGGCTGCAGACAGGATCTTATTATGTATCTCTGTATACAGGGAGCTCCCTCTAGTGGTGGCTGCAGACAGGCTCTTATTATGTATCTCTGTATACAGGGAGCTCCCCCTAGTGGTGGCTGCAGACAGGATCTTATCATGTATCTCTGTATACAGGGAGCTCCCTCTAGTGGTGGCTGCAGACAGGATCTTATCATGTAACTCTGTATACAGGGAGCTCCCCCTAGTGGTGACTGCAGACAGGATCTTATTATGTATCTCTGTATACAGGGAGCTTCCCCTAGTGGTGACTGCAGACAGGATCTTATCATGTATCTCTGTATACAGGGAGCTCCCCCTAGTGGTGGCTGCAGACAGGATCTTATCATGTATCTCTGTATACAGGGAGCTCCCCCTAGTGGTGGCTGCAGACAGGATCTTATCATGTATCTCTCTATACAGGGAGCTCCCCCTAGTGGTGACTGCAGACAGAATCTTATCATGTATCTCTCTATACAGGGAGCTCCCCCTAGTGGTGACTGCAGACAGGATCTTATCATGTATCTCTGTGTACAGGGAGCTCCCCCTAGTGGTGGCTGCAGACAGGATCTTATCATGTATCTCTGTATTCAGGGAGCTCCCCCTAGTGGTGGCTGCAGACAGGATCTTATCATGTATCTCTCTATACAGGGAGCTCCCCCTAGTGGTGGCTGCAGACAGGATCTTATCATGTATTTCTGTATACAGGGAGCTCCCCCTAGTGGTGGCTGCAGACAGGATCCTATCATGTATCTCTGTATTCAGGGAGCTCCCCCTAGTGGTGGCTGCAGACAGGATCTTATCATGTATCTCTCTATACAGGGAGCTCCCCCTAGTGGTGACTGCATACAGAATCTTATCATGTATCTCTCTATACAGGGAGCTCCCCCTAGTGGTGACTGCAGACAGGATCTTATCATGTATCTCTGTATACAGGGAGCTCCCCCTAGTGGTGGCTGCAGACAGGATCGTATCATGTATCTCTGTATTCAGGGAGCTCCCCCTAGTGGTGGCTGCAGACAGGATCGTATCATGTATCTCTGTATTCAGGGAGCTCCCCCTAGTGGTGGCTGCAGACAGGATCTTATCATGTATCTCTGTATACAGGGAGCTCCCCCTAGTGGTGACTGCAGACAGGATCTTATCATGTATCTCTGTGTACAGGGAGCTCCCCCTAGTGGTGGCTGCAGACAGGATCTTATCATGTATCTCTGTATACAGGGAGCTCCCCCTATTGGTGACTGCATACAGAATCTTATCATGTATCTCTGTATACAGGGAGCTCCCCCTATTGGTGACTGCATACAGAATCTTATCATGTATCTCTGTATACAGGGAGCTCCCCCTAGTGGTGGCTGCAGACAGGATCTTATCATGTATCTCTGTATACAGGGAGCTCCCCCTAGTGGTGACTGCAGACAGGATCTTATTATGTATCTCTGTATACAGGGAGCTCCCCCTAGTGGTGGCTGCAGACAGGATCTTATCATGTATCTCTGTATACAGGGAGCTCCCCCTAGTGGTGGCTGCAGACAGGATCTTATCACGTATCTCTGTATACAGGGAGCTCCCCCTAGTGGTGGCTGTAGACAGGATCTTATCACGTATCTCTGTATACAGGGAGCTCCCCCTAGTGGTGACTGCAGACAGGATCTTATCACGTATCTCTGTATACAGGGAGCGCCCCCTAGTGGTGGCTGCAGACAGGATCTTATCATGTATCTCTGTATACAGGGAGCTCCCCCTAGTGGTGGCTGCAGACAGGATCTTATCATGTATCTCTGTATACAGGGAGCTCCCTCTAGTGGTGACTGCAGACAGGATCTTATCATGTATCTCTGTATACAGGGAGCTCCCCCTAGTGGTGGCTGCAGACAGGATCTTATCATGTATCTCTGTATACAGGGAGCTCCCCCTATTGGTGACTGCATACAGAATCTTATTATGTATCTCTGTATACAGGGAGCTCCCCCTATTGGTGACTGCATACAGAATCTTATCATGTATCTCTGTATACAGGGAGCTCCCCCTAGTGGTGACTGCAGACAGGATCTTATCATGTATCTCTGTATACAGGGAGCTCCCCCTAGTAGTGGCTGCAGACAGGATCTTATCATGTATCTCTGTATACAGGGAGCGCCCCCTAGTGGTGGCTGCAGACAGGATCTTATCATGTATCTCTGTATACAGGGAGCTCCCCCTAGTGGTGGCTGCAGACAGGATCTTATCATGTATCTCTCTATACAGGGAGTAATAGATTGTAGTTGTTTTTTATTATATATAGATACATCACTTGACACAACTACGATATAAGGCACCCTGAAGCAGAAACCCCTCCAGAGATGGGCCGCCTTCCGGGCACCCAGTCCTCCGCAGTCCAGAGAATGCACCTTCACCAGGGCACCTAGAATGCTGCTACAAACTTCATCTACACCGAGGATTTTACTCTGCGTCGAAACTAAAACTCGTGCGTTCCACGTGAAATACCTGACCACTGCGCTGACTAAGAATAAAGTGGCTCGGTCCCTTCTCCCGAGGTCTCTGAACGCTCCATAGGCCCACTCGGCATAGGACAGAGTGGCCAGCCGCGGCCAACCAATGGAAGCGCCCACCCTGTTGTCTGTATTAAAGGGACAATGAAGCAGGAAGTGCTCCATGCTTTCCAGCATGGTAGGGCAAGCCTCACGGGGACAATTTCTGTCCTCGGAGCTCCAGTACTTCAAATTGTCCCTCACATACAACTTACCTTGCAAGCAGCGCCAAGTCAAGTCGCAGTACTTTTTTGGGTTCCTGCTAGAATTTAATAAGCTCAACCCAACCTCTAGATCCCGACTCGGGCAGTCCTTGAGGACCAATGGTTTCTGAAAATGCGAAAGCAAGACCCGAATGTCGAGGAGTTTTCTCGGGAGGGACCTCACTTCCCACATTCCCAGACCCCACCGGCGCATTATTTTCAGAACTGGGGTAACATAAGCCGGGAGATGCCTGTGCGGTGTGCGAAGATCCTTCAATCTTCCCCCTGTCTCCCATTCCTGGAAGAAAGCCTGAAACCAACCCTTGCAGGAGAATACCCAAGGGGGGCTCGAGCCCTCTCTTTCTGGAGGTTTGCCACATCAATTTTCAAAAAGTTATTCACTAGGTACACAACACAGTTCACCAAATTCAACCCCCCTAGTCTCCTTGTGCGATAAGTGACCTCCCGTTTGACTAGGTTTAGTCTATTCCCCCATAACATCTGGAAGAACAGACTGTAGACCCATGTCCAGAGAGGCTCTGGCAAGACACAGACACTACCCAGGTAGATTAGCAAGGGGAGCAGGAAAGCTTTGCACAGACCAACCCTTTCCCTAAGGGTCAAAGACCTACCCTTCCATTGGTCTTTGGGCGACACCTTTGATTCTGCCTTCCCAGTTTTTTGTGGGGTAATCACCCTGGCCAAATTCGATGCCTAGGACTTTGGCATGTTCTTGGGGTCAAGGAGGGTGTCTTGATAAATTCTTGATCATATATTTGGACGATATTTTGATTTTTTTCCGATGATTTGGAGTCTCATGTGCAGCAGGTCAGGATGGTATTTCAGATCCTTCGTGACAATGCCTTGTTTGTGAAAGGGTCTGTGTCTTTTTGGGGTGCAGAAGGTTTCCTTTTTGGGCTTTATTTTTTCTCCCTCATCTATGGAGATGGATCCGGTTAAGGTTCAGGCCATTCATGATTGGATTCAGCCCACATCCGTGAAGAGCCTTCAGAAATTTTTGGGTTTTGCTAATTTTTATCGCCGTTTCATTGCTAATTTTTCCAGCGTGGTTAAACCCTTGACTGATTTGACTAAGAAGGGCGCTGATGTGGCGAATTGGCCCTCTGTGGCTGTCTCTGCCTTTCAAGAACTTAAACGTTGTTTTTCTTCTGCTCCAGTGTTGCGCCAGCCGGATGTTTCTCTTCCGTTTCAGGTTGAGGTTGACGCTTCTGAGATTGGGGCATGGGCCGTTTTGTCTCAGAGGGATCCTGTTGGTTCCTTGATGAAACCGTGTGCCTTCTTTTCCCGTACATTTTCGCCTGCGGAACGCAATTATGACGTCGGCAATCGGGAGTTGTTGGCTATGAAGTGGGCGTTTGAGGAGTGGCGACATTGGCTTGAGGGAGCTAAGCACCGTATTGTGGTCTTGACCGACCATAAGAATTTGATTTACCTCGAGTCTGCCAAACGGTTGAATCCTAGACAGGCTCGATGGTCCTTGTTTTTTTCTCGTTTTGATTTTGTGGTCTCGTACCTTCCTGGTACTAAGAATGTTAAGGCTGATGCCCTCTCTAGGAGTTTTTTGCCTGATTCTCCTGAGATCTTGGAGCCAGTCGGTGTTTTGAAGGAGGGGGTGGTCCTTTCTGCCATTTCTCCTGATTTACGACGGGTTCTTCAGAAATTTCAGGCTGACAAACCTGACCGTTGTCCTGTGGGGAAACTGTTTGTTCCTGACAGATGGACTAGTAGAGTGATTTCTGAGGTTCATTGTTCTGTGTTGGCTGGTCATCCTGGTATTTTTGGTACCATAGACTTGGTTGGTAGGTCCTTTTGGTGGCCTTCTTTGTCGCGTGATGTGCGGTCTTTTGTGCAGTCCTGTGGGACTTGTGTGCGGGCCAAGCCTTGTTGCTCCCGTGCTAGTGGGTTGCTTTTGCCATTGCCGGTCCCTGAGAGGCCCTGGACGCATATTTCTATGGATTTTATTTCCGATCTTCCTGTTTCCCAAAGGATGTCGGTTATCTGGGTTGTTTGTGACCGATTCTCTAAGATGGTTCATTTGGTGCCTTTGCCTAAATTGACTTCTTCTGATTTGGTTCCGTTGTTTTTTCAGCATGTGGTCCGTTTGCATGGTATTCCGGAGAATATTGTGTCCGACAGAGGTTCCCAGTTTGTTTCTATTTTTTGGCGGGCCTTTTGTGCCAAGCTGGGCATTGTTTTGTCTTTTTCTTCTGCATTTCATCCTCAGACAAATGGCCTGACTGAGCGAACTGTTGTGAATTCCGCTCTTGGGCTCCCTCCGGTGGTTGTAAGTGGCACTTTTGTGAGTTCTGCTCTTGGCCTCCCTCTTGTGGTTTCTAGTGGTATGGCTGCTCCTTGGAGTTAGCTGTCATCAGCTGCCTCCACTTATCTTCTCTTCTGCTCGGCTATTTAGGTCTGGCTCTGTCTTCAGCCAGTGTCACTTGTAAATGGTTCCTGGTTGGATTCACATCTCTTTGGAGTTCCCTGTTATCCTGACCAGTTCAGCTAAGCTAAGTTTTTGCTTGCTCTTTTCTGTCCATAGATTGTGGACTTATCCATTCTGTGCTTTCTATGTTTGTCCAGTTTATCAGTGTGTATTAATTCTGTCTTGCTGGAAGCTCTGGGGGGCAGATTTGCCCTCCACACCTTTAGTCAGGTGTGGAGTTTTTTTTTTTTGTAAACTCTGCGTGGATTTTTGTAGTGCTTTATACTGACCGCACAGTATTCCATCCTGTCCTATCTATTTAGCTAGACTGGCCTCCTGTGCTCATCCTGGTTTCATTCTGTGTATGTCTTTTCCCTCTCCACTCACAGTCATTATTTGTGGGGGGCTAATCTATCCTTTGGGGATTTTCTCTGAGGCAAGATAGTTTTCCTGCTTCTTTCTTTAGGGGTAGTTAGCTCTTAGGCTGTGTCGAGATGCCTAGGGAGCGTTAGGAGCATTCCACGGCTACTTCTAGTGTTGTGTTGAGCTTAGGGACTGCGGTCAGTACAGTTACCACGTCCTTCAGAGCTCGTTCCATGTTGCTCCTAGACCACCGTATCATAACAGCGAACTAATCAGACCTTGGAGACCTATTTGAGATCCTTTGTGTCTGCTGATCAGGATGATTGGGTGGCTTTTTTGCCATTGGCCGAGTTTGCCCTTAATAATCGGGCTAGTTCGGCTACTTTGGTTTCACCTTTTTTTTGTAATTTTGGTTTTCATCCTCGTTTTTCTTCTGGGCAGGTTGAGCCTTCTGACCTTCCTGGTGTGGATTCTGTGGTCGACAGGTTGCAGCAGATTTGGGCTCATGTGGTGGACAATTTGGTGCTGTCTCAGGAGGAGGCTCAACGTTTTGCTAACCGTCGTCGGTGTGTTGGTTCCCGGCTTCGGGTTGGGGATTTGGTTTGGTTATCTTCCCGTCATGTTCCTATGAAGGTTTCTTCCCCTAAGTTTAAGCCTCGGTTTATTGGTCCTTATAGGATTTCTGAGATTATTAATCCGGTGTCCTTTCGCCTGGCGCTTCCGGCCTCTTTTGCTATTCATAATGTCTTCCATAGATCTTTGTTGCGGAAATATGTGGAGCCCATTGTTCCCTCTGTTGATCCTCCGGCCCCTGTGTTGGTCGATGGGGAGTTGGAATATGTTGTTGAGAAGATTTTGGATTCTCGTTTTTCGAGGCGGAAGCTTCAGTACCTTTTCAAATGGAAGGGTTATGGCCAGGAGGATAATTCTTGGGTTTCTGCCTCTGATGTCCATGCCGCTGATTTGGTTCGTACCTTTTATCGGGCTCATCCTGATCGGCCTGGGGGCTCTGGTGAGGGTTCGGTGACCCCTCCTCAAGGGGGGGTACTGTTGTGAATTCTGCTTTTGGGCTCCCTCCGGTGGTTGTAGATGGTAATGCAGTTGTGCCTGGACTGCAGGATTGGACAGGTGTATCTGCTAATTGCAAAGCTGACTGGGGTATTTAGCTTTGCAGGACTCATTAGTCCCTGCCAGTTGTCAATGTTCTATTGCCAGTAATGGTTCTCTGCCTGGCCTCTCCTGCCTGCTGCCATTTCAGCTAAAGATAAGTGTCTTATTCTTTTTCTTAGGCTCACAGGCTGTGTGTCTATTTTTCAGTGCTGTTCATAGTTTCTATTTTGTTCCAGCTTCGACTGTCCTGTTGTTTTCTCAGTCTGGTTGGATTAGCTGGAGTTCCAGATATACTCTCACCTTTAGTTAGGTGGTGGAGTTTTTGTATTTTTCTGCGGTGGATATTTTGTAGATTTTGTGCTGACCGCTCAGTATCCTGTACTATACTTTCCTATTTAAGTAGAAGTGGCCTCCTTTGCTAAATCTGTTTTCCGCCTGCGTGTGTCTTTTCCTCTCCTACTCACCGTCATTATTTGTGGGGGGGCTGCCTATACTTTGGGGGTCTACTCTGAGGCAAGTCAGTTTTCCTATTTTCCATCTTTAGGGATATTTAGTCCTCCGGCTGTGTCGAGGTGTCTAGATCTGATAGGCACACCCCACGGCTACTTCTAGTGTCTGTGATAAGTTCAGGGTTAGCGGTCTGTATAGTTACCACTACTCCAGCGAAGGTCTTTTCATGTTGTTCCAAGGCCACCTGATCATAACAGGAACCAAGGAGTCCCTAAAGGTCCTAAAGAACTCGAATGTTAAGCCATCCTGACCTGGCGATTTTTTTTTTTTGAGGGGGGGGGGGGTCTGAGCCCATAAATCGCCAGTCTCACATCCTTGCTTTTGATCGATTCTGCCAAACCGCCCAGCGAGAGGTCGACCCCTGGCTCGGGAACAGCTTCAGCCAGGAATGCCGACATCCTGTCACAATCCAATTTCCTCTTTCCCAAGAGGTGTGAATAGTATGAACTGATGACCTCCAAGATCCCTGATCTGGACCTTCTCAGAGATCCCGTACTGTCAGCCCTGTCACTATCTTACTATTCACTGACATCTTGCAGCTGTAAGGGTCGGGCGAGTGGTACTTCCCGTAGTCCCTCTCAAAAACCAGAGATGCGTGCCTTTCGTAGTGACACGTCATAAGCAAAGATTTCACTCTGGAGATCTCACGGCTACCTCCAGCTGAGACAAGATGCTCGAGTTTCCTCCTCAGTCTCTGATACAGGCGATCCCTGTTCAGGCTTCTGAGGTTCGAGAGTTGCCGGAAGAATCTCGCCACCTGGTGTTTGAACATCTCCCACCACTCTGAACTAGCGTTACTTTGACCCAGCAGCGGTACCTGACTTTGAAGAAATTCCTCAAAGGACCGTCTTACAGCTTCTTCCTCAAGGAGTGACGAATTCAGCTTCCAATAACCTCTTCCCATCTGAGGAGTCTCTGTAACGTTCAGGGAAAACATAATAAAACAGTGATCGGACAATTCCACTTCCACAACCGACAACGGCGAGGAGACGGCCTCCTCCTTCAAATAAAACCTGTCTATCCTAGACCTGCACTGACTACCTCTAAAAAAAGGTGAACCCAGCGTGGCCTGTGTTGTCAGATGTGGACATCCACCAGGCATGCCTCACTTACTATCCTATTTAGCGCGACGCAATCGTAAGCCAGCCGGTCTCCAGAACCTCCTCTATCACAGGGTCTCGTGACGTTGAAATCCCCTCCAAAGACCACCTGCCGACTCGAAAATAAGAAAGGTTTGATATTCATGAAGAGACACTTGCGGTTCCACTTGGACTGGGGACCGTAGATGTTAATGAGCCGAAGCTCCTGTACCCCATGGAGACATCTATGATCAAGCATCTCCCCATTTCTAACTTGATTAATCGTCTGCATTCAACCGCTGCAGTCTTAAAAAAGGACCGCCACCCCGCTATACGGCTCGGCCACAAGAGACCAGTAGGAGGGCCCGTGCCTCCACTCCCGCCTTGCTTTATGCATGGTTGATAGGTCGGTCAACCTGGTTTCCTGCAAAAACAAAATGTCAGCGTCAAGTTGGCCGAGAAAATAGAAGGCCATGTACCTTGCCGCTTCTGACTTTATGCTGGCAACATTAATGGTTGCCAGCATCAACGGGGTGGGTGCCGCCATCATGATTGATTGAATTAGCCTTTTTCTTCGCACCCCCAACAGTTTCACCCTCTTCCTCTGACAATGATGAGCTTTTAGTGCGCTTAAGACAAACAGACTCATCCATTCTCTCCTTACATACACTCTGGCCCTTGTCTGGTGGTCCTGAGTTAGTCTCCCCAGAGGGCCTTTTATTTGCCCCCTGAGAAGACCCAGCGACCTCCTGAGCCCCAACAACCTTGTCCGCAAACTCCGGCCCCGGGTCCCCATCGCCCCCCTCTGGAGGGGAGTCCTGGAGGGCCCGGAACCGGTTAGAGAGATCCACCAGAGGGGGGGCGGCTGGACCTTCCAATGGCACCTGGATCAGGGCTACGGAATCAGAGGGGTGGCACTCCAAGGAGGAGGCTCGAGGCCCGGACCCCCTCTTATCCTTAGTTGTTTTCCTGTTACCCTTTTTCTTTTGCTGTGACCACTCGCCCTCTCCCTCATCCAGACTGTCACCGGATGAAGGTTCCTGAGCAGACATGGCGTCCTTTTGCTCCTCCCTTTCAAGTCTCTTGACTTCCTCGCTCAATTCGCTGTCTTTAGGATCCTCAGCTGCAAGTGAAGCACCCGGGTCAGAGTTTAGGGTCATTACTCCCTGCCCCCTGTTCCCATGGCGCTGCTCCTGCCGCCTGATATTGGATGGCGGCAGCCTGCTCCTCACCGGTTCCCTGCCTCCTCCGCCTCTGCTGGTCCCTTCACCGGCGAGATTGGTCCCGGCTTTCGCCTGTCCCGCACTCGCCGCTTTCAGGACCACATTGGCGAAGGAACGCGGACAGCGACTGAACGGGTGACCGAGGTCACCACACAGGTTACACCTAATCCTGCCACAGGTAGCAGCAAGATGGCTGAGGTCCCCACACAGTGCGCATTTCTGGGTGGTACACTGCGCACTGAAGTGTGTGGGGCTGCCGCACCTGTGACAGACCTTAGGCTGCCCCCGGTAGAAAATCAAGATCCTGTCCCTCCCCAAAAATGTTGAGGAAGGGATATGGGTAACGGTGTTTCCTGAAACCTTCAATTTCACCATGAAGGTCCAGGCTCCTGATCAGATACCATGCTCATTGAGGGTCTTCTCGGGAATACCGACGATGTCGCCGTATCGTCCAACCCAGGTAGAGATGTCGACGCAGGAAAGTGACTCGTTACTGGTCAAAACGGTCACCTTCCTGACTGAGTTCTCGCGGGATATTGCTACAGCGAGGAAACCCCGCCATTCGGGGCAACCACAAGCCAGCTCGTGGCGAGACCAGAAAAGCTCAAGGCCCTCCGGTCTCACGAAGCTGACATCGAAGTAGGAGGTCCCATAGGGATGGATCAAGGCAAAGATGTCATATGCCGCGAAGCCCATCCCCAGCAGGAGCTCAGCAACCTTTGACCGATCAGGACAGGCATCCTTGTTACCCACTGGAGACGGGCCACGTTCCTACTCAATAGACGGTAGTCTCCTGTCCTACAGTCACCTCCCCCAGTAATGGCTGATAACAGGGAGTAACAGATTGTATTCTACTGACTGTGTCCCTTCAACCTCTTTGCTTGAATTGCTTCCTCCGCCGTCGCCCCTGTTATGCATCGGTTGGGGGGTCCCAGGAGTCTGAGGTGGTCTCAGTCCTCAGTGCCTCTGTTATGGTCTTACTTCCATTGATGAGCATTTCACCTCCCCCGCTCGTTATCACTGCTTACATCGCCATTACTGGGGGACGGGGGTCCAGCGCTGACCGTCCCAGTTTGCCGACCATCATGTCTTATTATCTTGCGTCAGTGCAGAAGACGAGACCATGAGAATGGGACAAATTGAATTACTGCAATGGGTCGGACGTCTCCGGTTGTCAGATCTGATTACAGACACTGGAGATTATACATTTATTATGTCCGGAAATGGCAGCTGTGGCCAAACATTATCCTGCTCATCCTGAGTCGCCTGCTTCATGAACACAATGCCAGGACTGCAGTGTAGACTGACACATGTGGTAACAGAGCGGCTCTTGTACCGCGCACCCCTCTCCCACCTCTGCTATTGACGGATCCTCAATTGTTCTTCACTTCATCAATAATCATTTGTTAAGTACAAAGCATCCGAAGCTGTGGAGTCCGGGATGATGGCGGAGATTTACCGTAGGTCATTGCCTCCGCTGGCGGCTCCAGTATGCATCAATCCTACTAATAGCAGCAAACGAAGACACGGTAATTGTGATAAAACAGTGCTGCCCCTCCCCCGATTGCTACCCATCAATTCTTACCGATCCTGAGTCACCGAGGCGCTGATCGCCAGAACTCAGCGGACACGAAGCAAATGAAGAAATAATGAGAAAATCATATTTATCAATTGTCTGTAATCCACGATGACAGCGAATCGACTGCCAGCACCCGGAGCAAACGAGGCGGAAAAACCATTAATACTAAGTGGCGGCATAAAACGCGCGCCACAACGTATCCAGACCGTTCTGTGCTTATAGTATACCTCCTCATATCTGACCACAACGACACAAGTGTCCATACCGCCTGAGTCCACGGGGGGCAGTATTATTGTAGTTATATTCTTCTACATAGGGGCAGTATTATAGTAGTTATATTCTTCTACATAGGGGCAGTATTATAGCAGTTATATTCTTGTACATAGGAGCAGTATTACAGTAGTTATATTCTTGTACATAGGAGCAGTATTATAGTAGTTATATTCTTGTACATAGGAGCAGTATTATAGTAGTTATATTCTTGTACATAGGGGCAGTATTATAGCAGTTATATTCTTGTACATAGGAGCAGTATTATAGTAGTTATATTGTACATAGGAGCAGTATTATAGTAGTTATATTCTTGTACATAGGGGCAGTATTATAGTAGTTATATTCCTGTACATAGGAGCAGTATTATAGTAGTTATATTCTTGTATATAGGAGCAGTATTATAGTAGTTATATTCTTGTATGTAGAGGCAGTATTATAGTAGTTATATTCTTGTCCATAGGGGCAGTATTATAGTAGTTATATTCTTCTACATAGGGGCAGTATTATAGCAGTTATATTCTTGTACATAGGGGCAGTATTATAGTAGTTATATTCTTGTACATAGGGGCAGTATTATAGTAGTTATATTCTGGTACATAGGGGCAGTATTATAGTAGTTATATTCTTGTACATAGGGAGCAGTATTATAGTAGTTATATTCTTGTACATAGGAGCAGTATTATAGTAGTTATATTCTTGTACATAGGGGCAGTATTATAGTAGTTATATTCTTGTACATAGGAGCAGTATTATAGTAGTTATATTCTTGTACATAGGGGCAGTATTATAGTAGTTATATTCTTGTACATAGGGGCAGTATTATAGTAGTTATATTCTTGTACATAGGGAGCAGTATTATAGTAGTTATATTCTTGTACATAGGAGCAGTATTATAGTAGTTATATTCTTGTACATATGGGCAGTATTATAGTAGTTATATTCTTGTACATAGGAGCAGTATTATAGTAGTTATATTCTTGTACATAGGAGCAGTATTATAGTAGTTATATTCTTGTACATAAGGAGCAGTATTATAGTAGTTATATTCTTGTACATAGGGGCAGTATTATAGTAGTTATATTCTTGTACATAGGGGCAGTATTATAGTAGTTATATTCTTGTACATAGGGGCAGTATTATAGTAGTTATATTCCTGTACATAGGAGCAGTATTATAGTAGTTATATTCTTGTATATAGGAGCAGTATTATAGTAGTTATATTCTTGTACGTAGAGGCAGTATTATAGTAGTTATATTCTTGTCCATAGGGGCAGTATTATAGTAGTTATATTATTGTACATAGGGGCAGTATTATAGTAGTTATATTGTACATAGTAGCAGTATTATAGTAGTTATATTCTTGTATATAGGAGCAGTATTATAGTAGTTATATTCTTGTACATAGGGCCAGTATTATAGTAGTTATATTCTTGTACATAGGGGCAGTATCATAGTATATTCTTGTACATAGGAGCAGTATTATAGTAGTTATATTCTTGTACATAGGGGCAGTATTATAGTAGTTATATTCTTGTACATAGGAGCAGTATTACAGTAGTTATATTCTTTTACATAGGGGCAATATTATAATAGTTATATTGTTGAATATAGGAGCAGTATTATAGTAGTTATATTCTTGCACATAGGAGCAGTATTATTGTAGTTATATTCTAGTACATAGGGGGCAGTATTATAGTAGTTATATTCTTGTACATAGGGGCAGTATTATAGTAGTTATATTCTTGCACATAGGAGCAGTATTATTGTAGTTATATTCTTGTTCATAGGGGCAGTATTATAGTAGTTATATTCTTGTACATAGGAGCAGTATTATAGTAGTTATATTCTTGTACATAGGGGCAGTATTATAGTAGTTATATTCTTGTACATAGGAGCAGTATTATAGTAGTTATATTCTTGTACATAGGGGCAGTATTATAGTAGTTATATTCTTGTACATAGGGGGCAGTATTATAGTAGTTATATTCTTGTACATAGGAGCAGTATTATAGTAGTTATATTCTTGTACATAGGAGCAGTATTATAGTAGTTATATTCTTGTACATAGGAGCAGTATTATAGTAGTTATATTCTTGTACATAGGAGCAGTATTATAGTAGTTATATTCTTGTACATAGGGAGCAGTATTATAGTAGTTATATTCCTGTACATAGGAGCAGTATTATAGTGGTTATATTCTTGTACATAGGGAGCAGTATTATAGTAGTTATATTCTTGTACATAGGGGCAGTATTATATTAGGTACATTCTTGTATATAGGAGCAGTATTATATTAGTTATATTCTTGTACATAGGGGCAGTATTATAGTAGTTATATTCTTGTACATAGGAGCAGTATTATAGTAGTTATATTCTTGTACATAGAGCGCAGTATTATAGTAGTTATATTTTTGTACACAGGCGCAGTATTATAGTTATATTTTTGCACATAGGGGGCAGTATTATAAAAGTTGGAACAGGGCAATGCTTGGGTAAAACTATTCTTTATTTTGTGACCTTATGGTCATTTTATTATTGTTGGCATCGTTGGAGTGATATGAACCCAATACACTGTGAAGCGCACGGCCCAGAAGTGTTTCTGTTGTCAGATACCGGAGTACGTATCTGGCGTAACTTACACCACATACGTGACATAAATATTGATGAGTTTGCTAGCTGATCCTCATCCTTCCTCATCTTGTCATGTCCTTCCCTGTCGGTCCCGGCCCATTCCTGCCCTATCCCACCTTCTCCTGTCCAGTTCTGCTTCATCCCGCCTGGTCTCACCTTGACCTACCCGTTCTCAAGTTGTCCCGCCGGGTCTTGCCTTTTCCTGCCCAATCTCCACTTGTCCTGCCCAGTTCCACCTTTTCCTGCCTCACCTTATAAAGCTGAAGCTCCTTTACTTTGACTTTTCCAGAAAATGTGTGACATTTCTTTCCATTGGTAGTAGAACTCTGGCAGGAACAGTTCCTGGAGTGGCTAGTGGAGCCACTGCTTGAGCGGTTGCTGGAGCATCTACTGGAGGGACTGATGGAGCGATTGCTGGAGCTGTTGCTGGAGTGGTTACTGGAGTGGTTGCTGGAGGGTTTGCTGGAGAGGTAGCTGGAGCTGCTGCTGGAAAGTTTGATGGAGCGGTTGCTCAAGAGGTTGCTGAAGTGGCTGCTGGAGCGGTTGCTGGTCCAGATGTTTGTGAGGTTACTGGAGCGGTAGCTAGAGGGGTTGCTGGAGTGGCTGCTGGAAAGGTTGATGGAGCCGATGCTAATGAGGTTGCTAGAGCTGCTGCTGGAGCAGATGCTTGAGTGGTTACTGGAGTTGTTGCTGGAGGGCATGCTGGTGGGGTTGCTGGAGTGGCTGCTAAAGCTGTTGCTAGAACAGCTGACGGCGCAGTAGCTGGAGTGTCTGCTGGAGCGGCTGATGGAGCAGTTGTTGGAGCAGTAGCAAGCAGTTGCTGTAGTGGATGAAGGAGCAGTTGCTGGAGCTGCTGCTGTAGCAACTGGTGGAGCTGTTTCTGGAGTGGTTGCTTGAACAGCTACTGGATCAGTTGCTGGACTGGCTTCTGGAGCTGTTGCCTGAGGGGTTGCAGGAGCGGTTGCTGGAGTGGCTGCTGAAGTGGCTGCTAAAGCGGTTTCTGAACGGCCTGCTGAAGTGCCTGCTGGACAGGATTCTGGAATGGTTGCTGGAACAGTTGATGGAGTGGTTGCTGGAATAGTTGCTGGAGCTGTTGCTGGTGTGTCTGTTGGAGCGGTTGCTGGAGAGAATACTGGAGCGGTTGCTGGAGAGGTTGCTGGAGCAGTTGCTGTAAAGGTTGTTGAAGCGGCTGCTGGAGAAGTAGCTGGAGCAGCTACTGGCGTGGTTGCTCGAGTGGTTGCTGGAGAAGTTGCTGAAGCAGTTGGGGTTGCTGGAGAGGCTGCTGGAGCGACTGCTGAAGAGGTTGATTAAGTGGCTACTGGAGCAGTTGCTTGAGAGGCTTCTGGAGCGGTTTCTGGAGAGATTGCTCGAGTGACGGCTGCAGCAGCTGCTGGAGAGGTTGTTATTGGAGGGGCTGCTGGAGCGGTTGCTGGACCAGCTGCTGGAGCTGTTGCCTGAGGGGTTGCTGGAGAGGTTTGCTGGAGCAGTTGCTGGAGCCACTGCTGGAGTGGTTTCTGGAGTGACTACTGGAGCGGTTTCTTTAGTGGCTGCTGGAGCAACTACTGGAGGGAATGCTGGAGTAGTTGCTGGAGTGATTGGTGGAAAGGTTGCTGGAGCTGCTGTTTGAGTGGTTGCTGGTGCAGCCGCTGGAGAAGTTGCTGGAGTGACTGCTGGAGAAGTTGCTGGAAAAGGCTGCTGAAGCGGTTGCCTTTATCTTCTGAATCTTCCAGACATGCCACTGTCTTCTATCTCCTGTCTGGTTACATAATTATCAGCATTAGTAATGACTGCTGGTGGACGTTCCTGGTGGCAGGCTGGTGCCGACAGCTGAGATTTATGGCAGCCCAACTAATAGCAGCTTCATGTCACTGCAGTGATTACTCTGCCAAATTCCCATCCACCATCTGCTGTTCCTGGATAGTCGCAGAGAAGCTGAGAGAGGAGTCATCCTCAAGGAGAGAGCAAAGTGAAGCCCCCTATACACTGAGGATGGCGGTCCGCCGAGCGATGGTGCAGCCATCTCTGCCGAGCGCTGCTGTGTTCTCTTTGAGAAAGTCTCTGCCGGACATCTGTGGTGACGGCTGGTATCTATTCAGACATGTCGGATACTTGTCTGCCCTGCAGGGCCTCATACACATTAGACAGTCAATATCGTCTGATCTCATCCTGCTGCACATGGGATATGTCATCTGTTACAGGAGGCACAGGGTTGAGATGATATATTCCTGGCTCTGCCATCAATAAGACGCCTCCATGTTGCAGCCGCAGATTCACACCACAATCTATTTCCCTTATGTTGTAATCATCTGTTATACATAAGTCTTCTCCTCCTGCGTCAAATTCATTTTAGGGATTGGATTATTCACCGACCGGGATAGAAGCTTCACTGCTCGGCCCTGGGGAGTGGGAGAGAGGGACCAAAGATAGCGAGACTGCTATATATACATTATATAGGAGACACTGAGACTGCTATACACATAACATAGGAGACACTCTGACTGTAGTATATACATCACATAGAAGACACCAAGACTGCTGTATATACATCACATAGGATATACTAAAACTGCTATATATGTCACATTGGAGACACTAAGATTGCTGTATACATTACATAAGAGACACCAAGAGAGCTATATGTACATAACATCAGAGACCATAAGACTGTTGTATATACATCCCATAACAGATGCTAAGACTCCTGTGTATACATCACATAGGAGACACAGACTGCTGTCTATATAACATAGGAAACAGTCAGACTGCTGTATATACGCCACATAGAAGAGACTGCTGTACATATCACATAGGAGACACTAAAACTGCTATATATACATCACATAGGACACACTGAGACTTGTTTAGTAGTGATGAGCGAGTGTACTAGTTGCTCGGGTTTTCCCCAGCACACTCGGGTGGTCTCTGAGTATTTATGACTGCTCAGAGATTGTTTTCATCGCCTCAGCTGCATAATTTACAGCTACTAGACAGCTTGATTACATGTAGGGATTCCCTAGCAACCAGGCAACCCCCACATATACTCAGCCTGGCTAATAGCTGTAAATCACTCAGTTGCTGCGATGAAAACTAAATCTCTGAACACTAAGGCTAGGTTCCCATTGCGTTAATGGGAACGCGCTAACGGACAGCGTTGCACGGCGAAATGAACGCCGTGCAATGCGTCCGTTAGCGCGCCCATTCACGGCAATGGGAACGCGCAGCACTAGCGCGTGCCATGTTCGGCACGCGCTAGCAACGCGCCAGTGTTTCCTGGCGTGCCGCGGACGCTGCTTGCAGCGTCTGAGGCACGCCCGTGGTCCGTTCCCCGCTCTCGCAGATCGGGGATCTGCGCGAGCGGGGACGTTACCGCGACCTCGGGACGCGGCCCCGTTAAAAACATTGCGTTAGCGCAATCCGCTAGCGCTAAACGGTTTGCACTAACGCAATGTGACCCTAGCCTAAGAAATACTCGGAGGTCACCCGAGCATGCTCGGGAAAACCTGAGCAACGAGTACACTCGCTCATCACTATTGTTTATACATCACATAATAGACATTGGGACTGCTGTATATACATCACATAGGAGACACTGAGACTGCTGTATAAACGTCACATATGAGACATTGAGACTGCTGCATATATGTCACAATCCATGTTTGGATCTGTGGCAGATCTGGCTTTACTCTGATTTAAACTTTGTTTTCCTTTTCTGGTCATTGGGGGTTAATGCAGTTTTCTCAAAACCCCCCCCCCCCCCCACCCGTCCCCGGTGGCCGCTGGTGTTATTGCATTGCTGCTGGGTCAGCTGATGTTTGTGACCACTCCCACCATCCTTTATAAGGTCACCTGGTGCATCAGCTGACTGTTGGTTATACAGGTCCTTTTAGGAGACCAACCTCGCAGTAGCAGCTCCCTGGTGTCAGCTAAGTCTGGTGTTTGGAGCTCAGTTGCTGTACTATCTTTGTTGTGGAGTTTGCAGCGGCGTGCACACGCTAAGTTCTGAGTTTTGTTATTTTGTAGATTGTGCATTCACCTTTTGGTATTGTGTTCCCCTCACTCTCATATTGTTTATTTGCTTTGTGGTGCTGTTTACACTGTTCACCTCCTGGGGTGGGGGTTTGGGGTTTAGTTCAGGGTTTAACAGCAGACAGGGACAGGTCGGTGACTTGGGCCTCCCTACCTTCAAGGGTACCCCCAAGTTAAGGAAAGACAGGGCTTCCACTAGCCTGAGGGCCAGTTCAGGGGCCCAGATTCCTCATCTCCTGGTTTCCTATTTCTGCCCGTGACAATATACATCACATAGACAATGAGACTGCTTTATATACGTCACATAAGAGACACTGCGGCTGCTGTATATACTTCACATAGAAGACACTGAAATCACTGTATATACATCATATTAGAGAAATGACAGCTGTAAATACTTCACATAGGAGTCACTAAGACTGCTCTATATACATCACATGGGAGTTGCAGAAACTGCTGTATATACATCACAAAGGAGACACCAAGACTGCTGTATATACGTGCATCATATAGGAGATACCGAGGTTGCTGTGTGTACATTATATAGGAGACACCAAGACTGCTGTATATACGTACATCATATAGGAGATACCGAGATTGCTGTATGTACATTATATAGGAGACACCAAGACTGCTATACACATAACATAGGAGACTCTCTGACTGCTGTATATACATCACATAGGAGACACCAAGCATTCCTCTGTTATATGTGTGAGTATATTTGTATGTTTGGTGTTTTCCGTTAGTTGATGTATTACGGTGTGCTACTTCTCCCGTCTTCCCTGGTTGGGGGAAGGGTACAGACTGAGGGCAGATTCAGGAGCTAAGGCGAGGTACATGACACCGGCATCTTCACCATCAGAAGTATCCCGGGAACAGGGCGAGCTAGGGTGCCCCTAGGGTTCGGGACAGGGAAGAAGCCCCTGGGCTTGGGACACGCGACAACAGAGTCATGACAAGAATAGTGACTGCAGCTCTGGAGGTGACTGGAGGATAAGACACGATGTAACAGCAGAACAGTGAATGCAGCTCTGGAGTTGACTGAAGGATAACATGATGTGACCGCAGAATAGTGACTGCAGCTCTGGAGATGACTGGAGGATAAGACATGATGTAACAGCAGAATAGTGACTGCAGCTCTGGAGGTGAATGGAGGATAAGACAATGTAACAGCAGAATAGTGACTGCAGCTCTGGAGATGACTGGAGAATAAGACATGATGTAAGGGCAGAATAGTGACTGCAGCTCTGGAGGTGACTGAAGGATAACATGATGTGACTGCAGAATAGTGACTGCAACTCTGGAGGATAAGACACAGTGTAACAGCAGAATAGTGACTGCAGCTCTGGAGGTGACTGGAGGATAAGACACGATGTAACAGCAGAATAGTGAGTGCAGATCTGGAGGTGACTGGAGTAGAGGCTCTGATGAGGTCGGGGTGTAATTATTTCTTTGCAGTCGTCTTCCTCCAGATGTGCCAACTTTGTGATTACAATGGCGCGGGGTTAATCTCGGCTGCGCTCCTTGCTGTGTCCCGCGGTCCTGACAGATGGAGATCTGCTTTATACAACACGACTCAAAGTCGGCGAAGGTTAATGTGACCGCGGCGATGTCAGCGCACAGAACGACCCATCATAGGGCAGTGATAGGGAGGAGGCTCCGTTGGGGATGCGGCCCGCCGTCTCCTGTGTCACACTGCAGACAATCACCTCTGGACACAGCTGAGGCCGCCATCACCCATCTCTGGTTATTAGGGTCCATCACCCGTCTCTGGTTATTGGGGTCCATCACCCGTCTCTAGTTATTGGGTCCCCTCACCCATCTCTGGTTAGCGGGGTCTCTCACCCGTCTCTGGTTATAGGGGGTCTCTCGCTCCTCCATGGTCTCATGTATTGGGGTTGTACGGACGATGATCCGGTGCCTGCGTTCTCTTTGCTTCAGACGATGGCGCACTTTTGTGCCACAATGTTATCCTTCACGTATCGTCTCATTTATCTCTCGCCTCCCTCTTTGTGTCTCTCTGCCTCTTTGTGTGACTCTCTGTTCCCTCTGTCTCTTTGTATCTCTCTGTGTGTCTCTCTGCCCCTGTGTCTCTGTGTGTCTGTCTCTGTGTCTCTCTCTGTGCCCCTCTGTTTCTCTCTCTCTGTCTCTCTGTGTGACTCTGTTTCCCTCTCTCGTTCTCTTTGTGTTTCTCTGTGTCCCTCTGTGTATCTCTGTCTTTCTCTCTGTGTGTCTCTCACTCTTTCCCTCTCTCTGTCTCTCTCTCTGCCCCTCTGTGTCTCTCTGCCCCTCTCTGTGTCTCTCTGCCCTGTGTCTCTCTCTGTCCCTCTGTGTCTCTCTCTGCCCCTCTGTGTGTCTCTCTGCCCCTCTCTGTGTCTCTCTCTGCCCCTCTGTGTCTCTCTCTGCCCCTCTCTCTGCCCCTCTCTGTGTCTCTCTCTGTCACGATATTGTATGAAATATCATATAAGTTTAGTTTCTCTGCCAGCACATATAGGGTGGGTGTTGACCCCCCTTCACTCTGTTTTTAGCTTGCCTTGTCAATGTATGTGGGGGAGTTTTATTGAAGAAAGGTGTTGGAAAGTTGTACCAGTTGAAACTGGTATAGAAGCTTCCAGAATCCTTGAGAGTCTTTGTTCTAATATGGTAAGATATTGGGCTAACGATTTAAGCTAGGAAAAATACATATTCTTTACGTCCATCGGTGGATCTGTCAACCACTGTAAACATGAGCTTCTAACTCCATCAGGTAAAAAAGTAGGGATTTCACTGTAATTATGCATCACAAATAGGACATATTTTATCTCATTAGAATGCCAATCTTAATACGAGATGAATGCTGGGTTTGTTATGACTATGACATGTTCTGTAGCGGAGTTACAGGCATTAGACAAATTTAGGTTAAATTTGGTTAAACTGATGAGGTAGGAGGGTCTGGAAAAACCAGCCCTTTCTGTGATGTCATCAGGTTGAGCTATAAGACTGTCTGTCTGCTGGAGCCTATGTGAGTCTGACTTGAAGAGGTGTTCCTAAACAGCGTCCTCATGCACTGGGACATTTGGGGAGCTCCGCCCACCAGCATGGTTTTGCCTGGTATGAACTGAGAACATGTGAGTTGTACCTTTTCTTATTTAATCCCTGTTTATTTTATAATTTACCTTGTACATATTTCAATTGTCTCATATTGTAACATCTTTTTATAGACACTGCCTTAATTCTAACAGAGTAAAATATATAAATTACTAGTTTTCGTTCTTCCTGCTCTAAAACGTACCCCAAGTCTTCTGAAGGGAATTATGCTACTGTTTTGGGTTAGCTTCGGACCCGTTTAATCGAAGCTGGTGGCAGCTTACCGTGTGCAGGGCTTTGGGTGATGTTGTAGCGACTGTGGTGTTGATAATTATTGTTCCTGCCTGAGTGGGAGTAGTTTATCGCGTCGCTGCAGCGTGCCCAATAGCCAGTACATAGCAGGCAGCCTTTCTGGTGACTAATTACCCTAGGTGCAGTACCTAATCTGACCTGAGAGTAAGGGGTGTGCCAGAGAGCTGCAAGTTTCAAGTGGAACTGTCAGTGTGATATTCTCTGTGTCTCTCTCTGCCCCTCTGTGTCTCTCTCTGCCTTTCTTTCTCTCTCTGCCCCTCTGTGTCTCTCTCTGCCCCTCTGTGTCTCTCTCTGCCCCTCTGTGTCTCTCTCTGCCCCTCTGTGTCTCTCTCTGCCTCTGTGTCTCTCTCTGCCTTTCTCTCTCTGCCCCTGTGTCTCTCTCTGCCCCTCTGTGTCTCTCTCTGCCCCTCTCTGTCTCTGTGTCTCTCTCTGCCCCTCTGTCTCAGCCCCTCTGTCTCTCTCTGCCCCTCTGTCTCGCTCTGCCCCTCTGTCTCTGCCCTTCTCTCTGCCCCTCTCTGTGTCTCTCTGCCCCTCTGTCTCGCTCTGCCCCTCTGTCTCTGCCCTTCTCTCTGCCCCTCTCTGTGTCTCTCTGCCCCTCTGTCTCGCTCTGCCCCTCTGTCTCTGCCCTTCTCTCTGCCCCTCTCTGTGTCTCTCTGCCCCTCTGTCTCGCTCTGCCCCTCTGTCTCTGCCCTTCTCTCTGCCCCTCTCTGTGTCTCTCTGTGACTACAGACTTATGAATCCCCCCAGTAGACGCACTGTGTGCTGCGGGGACTCGCCGGTTTCTGACTGGTCGGTTTGGGCCGGACCACCCCTTTAATGCCGGGCTATCCTCCATATTGGTCACATCTCTCTTATGCACAGACCCAGACTCCACAAGACATGACAGATCTGGGGTCCTTCACGTTCTCCGTTACCCTCCAGCTTTCTGCAGGGGTCTTTTTGCCCCTTGTTTTGCCCCTTGTTTCGGCCTTATTTTCCTTTTCCCCATCTCATGCCTTCTCAGTTCTATTTGACCATTTCTTACACATTTTACCCAATTCTTTATGCGATCTGTATCTTTACACGTTTCCTCCTTTATTTTATTCGCTCGTTGTTTCTTTCGCCATCTCCTTGTATCGGCTTTCCTCATCGCTCCTCCATTGAGGTTCACGTGCACTAATTGCACTTTGGCGTTATTAACGTTATTGTTTTGTTCACTTTGTGACGAGCGCTGGTTCCTGCGTGCTCCTGGTCATGTTCAGCACTTGTTACCGCTCTTGTGTGACGGGTTCGTACTCTATACATTGCTTTCTTTATGACATGTGTGTGATTCGGTGTTCTGAGATATGTTCCCATCCTCCCCCATTGTTCAGTCCTATATGTGGCATAATCCCTTGTTATACATTGTACCACATTGCATTCACCTAGCTGTGCTGCGGTGCCATCTATTGGTCACTTTGCTGTATGACACCCTGTCCATATATATTTTTTATTTTTTAATAAATTGAAATAAAATTGTAATTTTTTTAACGTCTACGTTTGTTGTGCACATTGTTCTCTACACTTCCAGGTATTCTAGCTGTACAGGTGGAGCGGGATTACTGTCTTCCCACAGATACAGTGTATGTGATGGCTGCATATAGGCAATGCTAAGCGTGTATGTGATGGGCGACATATGAGATATCAGCGGTATATAAGTAATTTTCTGTACAGGACACATTATGATAAATGACCACGTGTGGCTGAATTATTATAAATTGTAATCAGTGTCTAATATTCCTTCAGTTGTGATTCCAGAAGCTGCCACTAGATGGCGTCAGGACACAGTGAGACTTTTCCTCTGTGTCTGGGAACCAGGGGGTCACATTTCCCCTTGTGTAGAGTGACAGGTGACATGCCGAGGTGAGGAGACTTAAGCCTTGCAATGCTCCTCTGGGAAATTAAATATGCAGATTGTCTCTTCAGAGGACTAGAATTCAGTTCACTACTCTGTGTCCGGAAGCTTTCTGCTGCCCGGTGCGCACTCGGAGGCTGCAGTCTGAGTTCTGCTCCTGAGCTCCTTGCTGCAGATCAGTACAATGGCGGATGATGTTCTGGTTTTACCCTAATATGAAGTCATTTATTTGGAACGTACAAGTAAAGTTTACGGTGATGAGAATATCTGGTGGTGACAGGACCGCGGCGTCCACACTCCTACACGAAGAAGATGGAGGTCACCGGACGGAGGCGTCACTGATCTGCAAATGGTGGAAACATGGAGACTGCATCCGCAGCTCTGGAGTTCTGCAGTCCGGAGTCTGAGCCTCGTGCAGAAATCCCGGCACCTCCGGCCTCGGCTGCCGTCACTGAGGCCATTAATGGCCGTCTGAGGAAGGTTCTGCCGCTGAGTGTACAAATCACCAGGATCTTCTGCCGGCAGCTCCTGTGTAATCACCGACCAATGACGTCCTCGATGTGCTCGATGGAGACAGGTCCGGAGACACTGCCAGCAACTCCTGTGTAATCACCGACCAGTGACGTCCCTGATGTGCCCGATGGAGACAAGTCCAGAGACGCTGCAGGCAGCTCCTGTGTAATCACCGACCAGTGACGTCCCTGATGTGCCCGATGGAGACAAGTCCAGAGACGCTGCCGGCAGCTCCTGTGTAATCACTGACCAATGACATGCCCGATGGAGACAAGTCCGGAGACGCTGCCGGCAGCTCCTGTGTAATCACCGACCAATGACGTCCCTGATGTGCCCGATGGAGACAAGTCCAGAGACGCTGCCGGAAGCTCCTGTGTAATCACCGACCAATGACGTGCCCGATGGAGACAAGTCCGGAGACGCTGCAGGCAGCTCCTGTGTAATCACCGACCAATGACGTGCCCGATGTGCTGAATGGAGACAGGTCCAGAGACACTGCCGGCAGCTCCTGTGTAATCACCGACCAATGACGTCCCCGATGTGCTGAATGGAGACAGGTCCAGAGACACTGCCGGCAGCTCCTGTGTAATCACCGATCAATGACGTGCCCGATGGAGACAAGTCTGGACTCTCTACTGGCAACTCCTGTGTAATCACCAACCAAAGACGTCCCCGATGTGCTGGATGGAGACAAGTCCGACGATGCTGCAGCCACAGGAGCAGGTTTAGGTCACACAGACGGCTCACAGTAGTGCGAGGAACATGCGGCCTGGGGGTGACATGTGAAATAACGGCTCCTGGACACTGGAGAAATGGCCGCATCACAGATGTAATCTCAATGCTGAGGGTTGTATATACTGTGCTTTGTATATACTACACTGCTCAAAAAAAATAAAGGGAAAACTTAACCAATAGAACATAACTCCATGTAAATCAAATTTCTGTGAAATCAAACTGTCCACTTACAACACAACACTGTTTGACAGTCAATTTCACATGCTGTTGTGCAAATGGAATGGACAACAGATGGAAATTATTGGCAATTATCAAGACACACTCAATAAAGGAGCGGTTCTGCAGGTGGGGCCCACAGACCACATCTCAGTACTTTCTGGCTGATGTTTTGGTCACTTTTGAATGTTGGTTGTGCTCTCACACTCATGGTAGCATGAAATGGACTCTACAACCCACACAAGTGGCTCAGGTAGTGCAGCTCATCCAGGATGGCACATCAATGCGAGCTGTGGCAAGAAGGTTTGCTGTGTCTGTCGGCGTAGTGTCCAGAGGCTGGAGGCGCTACCAGGAGACAGGACAGTACACCAGGAGACGTGGAGGGGGCCGTAGGAGGGCAACAACCCAGCAGCAGGACCTCAGCCTTTGTGCAAGGAGGAACAGGAGGAGCACTGCCAGAGCCCTGCAAAAATGACCGCCAGCAGGCCACAAATGTGCATGTGTCTGCACAAACTGTTAGAAACCGACTCCATGAGGATGGTCTGAGTGCCCGACGTCCACAGATGGGGGTTGTGCTCACAGTCCAATACCGTGCAAGATGCTTGGCAATTGCCACAGAACACCAGGATTGGTAAATTCGCCACTGGCGCCCTGTGCTGTTCACAGATGAAAGCAGGTTCACACTGAGCACATGTGACAGACGTGAGGCATTGAAGCCATGGACTGGCCCGCCCGTTCCCCAGACCACAATCCAATTCAGCACATCTGGGAAATCATGTCTCGCTCCATCCACCAACGTCACGCTGCACCACAGATTGTCCAGGAGTTGGCGGATGCTTTAGTCCAGGTCTGTGAAGAAATCTCTCAGGAGACCATCTACCACCTCATCAGGAGCATGTCCAGACGTTGTAGGGAGGTCATACAGGCACGTGGAGGCCACACACACTACTGAGCATCATTTCCATGTCTTGAGGCATTTGCACTGAAGTTGGATCAGCCTGTAACTTCATTTTCCACTTTGATTATGAGCATTATTCCAACTCCAGACCTCTGTGGGATATTAGTTGTGGTTTGCATTGATCATTTTTAGGTTTTATTGTTCTCACGACACACATTCCACTATGTAATGAATAAAGATTTACAACTGGAATATTTCATTCAGTGAATCTAGGATGTGTGATTTTAGTGTTCCCTTTATTTTTTCAGCAGTGTATATACCTATAGGTGTCATATCTGGGGGTGACAGGACGGCGGGGAATGACGCCCTGGAATGTGCCCTGTCGCTGTCATGGCGGAGGAGGATGGGGGTAACATTGGCTGCAGCTGCTGGCGATGAGGGATGATGGCTCCTGCGGAATGTCAGGAATCCTCCCTCATCTTCCCTCTCATCCTCTTCCCTCTTTTATCTTTCTTTATACTTGAGGCCCCGCAGGACAAGGAAAGACAAAACCTTGTGCCCAGCGCGGCCCCCCCAGAGACTCCCTGTGCCCACATTTCGCTGGTCACACCACAAGCTTCTAAAGCAAACGACTCAGACATTGGCGCAGAGCGGCGGCGTTAGTGGCAGGGGTCCGGCTGCCAGCGGGGGCGCCATACATTGGACAGCCTGGACCCTACATGGATAGGTCTTACCTGCACCGATGCATTGTAACGAACTGTCAGCACATGAGAGAAATTTGTACAATACAGTGTAACAAACCCTCAGCTCTGAGAAGCATGACGTCTGTGACTAATGGATGTAATTAATCATGTTTCCATTCAGTGACAGCATTCAGAGATGTTAAGAAATTGACATAAACAGTACTACATACTTCACATGATACTGTGATTCAGGGTTATTTACATGGGACTGCTGAGCTGTGTCTGCGCTCTCACACCCTGTGGTGGCCTCGATGCCCGGGTCAGCAGATGTGGATGTGCTGCTGTGAGCCGCTCTAATGAGAAGCACATGAGATTCTGCCAGAGAGGAGGATGATGATGAGCGGCCGGCAGGGAAATATTACAGTAACTCATCCATCACACGAGAGTGCTGCCCTAGGCGCTGGCGGAAAACTGCTGCCATATGTGTGGGGTGAAGGTGTGCTGCATCGGGGCCCACAGATCACCCATGGACACTCGCCGGGGAACATGGCGGCAACAGGAGCGATCACAGCCACAAAGGACGTAGAAAATTACCGTTATATGCCCTATACACACCGAACCCCTATATATAGTGCCCTATACACACCGAACCCCTAGATATAGTGCCCTATACACACCGAACCCCTAGATATAGTGCCCTATACACACCGAACCCCTAGATATAGTGCCCTATACACACTAAACCCCTAGATATAGTGCCCCTATACACACACCGAACCCCGTATATATAGTGCCCTATACACACTAAACCCCTAGATATAGTGCCCTATACACACACCGAACCCCGTATATATAGTGCCCCTATACACGCCAAACCCGTATATATAGTGCCCTATACACCGAACCCCTAGATATTGTGCCCCCATACACACTAAACCCCTAGATATAGTGCCCTATACACACACTGAACCCATATATATAGTGCCCCTATACACGCCAAACCTGTATATTTAGTGCCCCTATACACACCGAACCCCATATATATAGTACCACGATACACACCGAACCCCGTATATATAGTGCCCTATACACGCCAAACCCCTAGATTTAGTGTCCCTATATATACCAAACCCTTAGATATAATGCCCTTATACACACCAAACCCCTATATATAGTGCCCCTATACACACCAAGCTCCTAGATATAGTGCCCCTATACACACTGAACCCCTACATAGTGCCCCTTTCCACGAACCCCTATATATAGTGCCCTATACACAGAACCCCTATATATAGTGTCCTATACACACCGAACCCCTAGATTAGTGTCCTATACACACCAAACCCCTATATATAGTGCCCCCATACACACCAAACCCCTAGATATAGTGCCCCTATGCACACCGAATCCCTATATATAGTGCCCCTGTACACACCAAGCTCCTAGATATAGTGCCCCTATACACACTGAACCCCTATATAGTGCCCTATATATAGTGCCCTATACACACCGAACCCCTATATATATTATTATTATTATACATTTTTATAGCGCCATTTATTCCATGGCGCTTTACATGTGAATACGGGGCAAATATAGACAAATACATTAAACATATAGTGCCCTATATACACCGAACCACTAGATATAGTGCCTATATACACAAACCCATATATATAGTGCCCCTATACACACCAAACCCCTATATATAATGCCCCTATACACACCGAACCACTATATATAATGCCCCTATACACACCAAACCCCTAGATATAGTGCCCCTATACACATCAAACCCCTATACAGTTAGGTCCATATATATTTGGACAGAGACAACATTTTTCTCATTTTGGTTATAGACATCACCACAATGAATTTTAAACAAAACAATTCAGATGCAGGTGAAGTTCAGACTTTCAGCTTTCATTTGAGGGTATCCACATTAAAATTGGATGAAGGGCTTAGGAGTTTCAGCTCCTTAAGATGTGCCACCCTGTTTTTAAAGGGACCAAAAGTATTTGGACAATTGAATCCAAGGCTATTTCATGGACAGGTGTGGGCAATCCCTTCGTTATGTCATTCTCAATTAAGCAGATAAAAGGCCTGGAGTTGATTTGAGTTGTGGTGCTTTCATTTGGAAGGTTTTGCTGTGAAGTAAACATGCGGTCAGAGGAGCTCTCCATGCAGGTGAAACAAGCCATCCTTAAGCTGCGAAAACAGAAAAAACCCATCCGAGAAATTGCTACAATATTAGGAGTGGCAAAATCTACAGTTTGGTCCATCCTGAGAAAGAAAGAAAGCACTGGTGAACTCATCAATGCAAAAAGACCTGGGCGCCCACGAAAGACAACAGTGGTGGATGATCGCAGAATAATCTCCATGGTGGAGAGAAACCCCTTCACAACAGCCAACCAAGTGACCAACACTCTCCAGGAGGTCGGCGTATCAATATCCAAACCTACCATAAAGAGAAGACTGCATGAAAGTAAATACAGAGGGTTCACTGCACGGTGCAGCCACTCATAAGCATCAAGAAGAAAAAGGCTAAAAAACATCTAAAAAAGCCGCACAGTTCTGGAAGAACATTCTATGGACAGATGGAACCAAGATCAAACTCTACCAGAATGATGGAAAGAGAAAAGTATGGTGAAGGCGTGGTCCAGCTCATGATCCAAAGCATACCACATCATCTGTAAGACCCGGCGGAGGCAGTGTGATGATGGCGCGGGCATGCATAAACCCGGCGGAGGCAGTGTGAGGATGGCGCGGGCATGCATAAACCCGGCGGAGGCAGTGTGAGGATGGCGCGGGCATGCATGGCTGCCAGTGGCACTGGGTCACTAGTGTTTATTGATGATGTGACACAGGACAGAAGCAGCCGGATGAATTCTGAGGTCTTCAGAGCCGCCATACTGTGTGCTCAGATCCAGCCAAATGCAGCAAAACTGATTGGTCGTCGTTTCATACTACAGATGGACAATGACCGAAAACATAAAGCCAAAGCCACCCAGAAGTTTATTAAAGCAAAGAAGTGGAATATTCTTGAATGGCCAAGTCAGTCACCTGATCTCAACCCAATTGAGCAGCATTTCACTTGTTAAAGACTAAACTTCAGACAGAAAGGCCACAAACAAACAGCAACTGAAAACCACCGCAGTAAAGGCCGGGCAGAGCGTCAAAAAGGAGGAAACACAGGGTCTGGTGATGTCCATGAGTTCAAGACTTCAGGCAGTCATTGCCAACAAAGAGTTTTCAACCAAGTACTAAAAATGAACATTTTATTTAAAATTATTGAACCTGTCCAATTACTTTTGGTCCCTTTAAAAACAGGGTGGCACATGTTAAGGAGCTGAAACTCCTAAACCCTTCATCCAATTTTAATGTGGATACCCTCAAATGAAAGCTGAAAGTCTGAACTTCAACTGCATCTGAAATGTTTTGTTTAAAATTCATTGTGGTGACGTCTATAACCAAAATTAGAAAAATTTTGTCTCTGTCCAAATATATATGGACCTAACTGTATATAATGCCTCTATACACACACCAAACCTCTGTATATATAGTGCCCCTATACACACTCAACCCCTATATTTATAATGCCCCTATACATACCAAACCCCTATATATATTGTGACTTATATGCCACATATACACCGTGCCCCTAAAGACACTGACCACCCTTATGGACACACAGCATTGTATCTTAATTAACCAGATGCCTCTTTTTAGCGAACCAAGAAAAATAGACTGTTATCTGTGTTGGCTTTTGAATGTAAGTGTTGATTTCTGGTTGGTCAGGAAAACAGACTTTTGTTTGTGTATGCCTGTGATATTGACTTGTAAGGCTGGGTTCACATTGCGCTATGGCAGTCCGTTAGATGGACTACTTTACACCGCGGCATAACGCGGTGGTAACGTAGTCCTCTAACGCCGCCATAGACTCCAATGTTGGATGCATCGCTAGCGCACGCCCACAATGGGCGTGCGCTAGGGGTGTGCCGTCATTGAGTGACGGACCCGGAGACGCGGGCTGCAGCTTTTCCGGGTCCGTCACTGCTAGCACAGATAGAGCTAGCAGATGCTCTATCTGCGCTAGCGATGTGCCAAAGTCGGCACTTGCGTTACAACAGCCCGTTTAACGTATGTGTTGAACGGGCTGCTGTAACGCAGTGTGAACCTAGCCTAAGCTGATATTTCATATAACATATTGTGCTCTTATCCTTGATGACTAGTGATAATACATTGTGCAGGCCAGATGTAATGCCTGCTGCTGTGCAGTAGCACACAACCTCCACCAGGGGTGCAGGTGAAGGAAAACAGGTATACTCACAGTGAAATCACAGAGCAGCAGGCAGGTGCCACTAGGTGGCGAAAGAGTAGTCAGACAAAGCCAGGTCAGCAACAGTGATGGAATGAAGTACCAGAGGTCACATCAATATACGTGGTCGGAAACAAGATAAAGAGGTCAGAGCCAAACGGGAGCAGGAAATCCAGAGACGCAAGACAGTCAAACAGGTCAGAGAACAAGCCGAGTCAAATACCAAGGGTTCATAATACGGAGAACGAGTACAACAATGAGCGAAGTCACAGGGGAACATAGGAACGGGACCTAGGTAAACGGGCAGAGGATAATTCAAGGTGTAACGGGGTCAGCTGCTCAAGCTAGAGACAGGAAATTACTGACGCTGCTAGCAGGTAACCGGACTGAAATAGCCAGACAGATCCCAAAAAGAGGCAAGGAAGATTAACCCCCTGCATGATCATCCCGGTGAGAGAATAATCAGAACCAAACCCCGGACTGGATCATGACAGTACCCCCCTCTCAAAGGGGGGCCACCAGACCCCCAGGTTTCCCCGAATACCGAGCATGAAAGGCCCGGACCAACTGATCTGCATGGACCGAGCGAGCCAGTACCCAAGACTGGTCCTCCGGACCGTAACCTTTCCAATGGACCAGATACTGAAGTGAACGACGGAGCATCCGAGAATCCAAGATCCGTTCCACCTCATACTCGGTCTGATCATCCACCAAAACAGGAGGTGGACGAGACGGAGAGTCCCCTGATAAGGATACCCACAGTTTCAAAAGAGCCTTACGGAATACATTGGGGATCCATCCACAGCGACGGGGGCAGGCGCAGGCGAAAGGCAACAGGATTAACTACCTCCAAAATTTCATAAGGTCCAGTAAACTTGAGACCCAACTTAGCAGAAAGAATCCTCAACCTTATATTCTTAGTGGATAACCATACCTTATCCCCCACCTGGAATTCTGGCCCCACCGACCGTCATTTATCAGCAAAAAATGTATACTTGCCCTGGGCCTCCCCAATGTTCCTTTGGACCTCCTCCCAGACCTCCCCCAACCGGTGAATGGCAACATCAGCACCAGGACACCCCGAATCCAGCCGAGAAAATTCACCAAAATGGGGGTGAAAATTGCAAGGGAAGTACCAGTGGACTGATTAACCAGATTATTAAATGCGAATTCTGCCAATGGTAATGAAGAGCACCAATCATCCTGACGAGACGTGGCAAGACAGAGAAAGATCTGCTCCAAAGATTGGTTGGTCCTCTCAGTCTGACCGTTGGTCTCAGGATGATAGGCTGAAGAAAGGGTCAATCTGATACCCAGCCTTTTGCAAAAAGCCCTCCAGAACGAAGACACAAATTGTACGCCTCTATCAGAGACCAGACTTACAGGCTCACCATGTGATCGCACAACATGCTCGATGAAAAGTTTCGACAAAGTTTCTGCATTAGGCAGCCCTGCCAATTGTACAAAATGCGCTTGTTTGCTGAACCTATCCACCACCACCCAGACCGCAGTTTTACCACTAGAAGGACGAAGGTTCGTTATAAAATCCATGGACAAATGGGTCCAAGGTTTATCTGGAATTGGCATTGGCACCAATTCCCCGGCCGGCCGGTTATGGGAGGTTTTTGCGCTGGCACATGTCTCACAGGAAGACACCAATACACCAACATCAGAAGCCAATGAAGACCACCAAAACAGCCTAGCGATGGCTTTGCGCGTGGCCGAGATTCCCGGATGCTCACTAAGAGCCGAGTCATGCAATTCACAGAGCACCTTTAACCGATACTGGACAGGCACCAAAAAACTGGTTGGAGGGGCAAGAGACTGGACCTCCCGAATCTCCCACTCTAATGTTGAGGAAACTCCATCCACCACCACCCTGTGCTGAAGATTGGAGGAAGGAGGTTCAGGAGGAGATATTGGATCCAGACTGCGGGATAAGGCATCCGCCTTCATATTCTTGGATCCAGGCCTAAAAGTGATGGAAAACTGAAATCGTGAAAAAAACGTGACACCTTGCCTGCCTCGGGGTTAAATGTTTGGCCGATTCAGTATAAGACACGTTCTTGTGGTCTGTGATGGCCGTGATTTGATGGACAGACCCCTCCAAAAATATTCCTCCATTCTTCAATTCAATGGCTAGCAACTCCCGGTCACCCACATCGTAATTCCTTTCCGCAGAGGAAAACTTTTTAGAAAAGGCACAAGGTCTTAAATTGGTTAGCGTGGTGGGCCCTTGAGACAACATCGCCCCCACTCCCACCTCCGAGGAGTCTACCTCCACGATAAATGGCTCAGACAGATCAGGTTGAATCAGTACAGGGGCGGACATAAAACATGTTTTTAAAGAAGGAAATGCCGCTAAATCCGGAGCTGACCAATGTTTGACATCGCCCCCTTGCGAGTTCAATCCAAATAGAACAAGGAAGCATAAGCCATGGAGTAAAATAAATAACCTTTATTGGAAAACATCCAACTAAAAAGTATATATAATAAAATCTGGAGATACATAAACAAAGAGTAGTGCCTAATAAGATTCTAAACCCATCTTTAGATAGACTAGGGTCTTTATAAAGAACCTCTCTGAAAGCTGTGGTTGCCTGGTGTATAGAATAAGCCCACATAAAGCAAATAACAATCAGAGGCAAAAATAGCTGCATGAATCCTACTACTAAACAGCTAGGAGCAAATCCCCAAAGTGCTGGTGAGGTCAGGGATATAGAAGACAATAAGTGGGGTAAATCTAACTATAGTCAGGTGGTCTTTGTTATTCACTCACTCCAACACTTTCCATCTCCGAAAACGTCAAGGTGGACACTCTCTCCAGGACCTTCCAGGCCTCCGACCAGGATTAGGAGCTTAAACACATCATAGAACCCTCCAAAATAATTACGGTCGCTAAATTAGACTTGTCTCGTCTTCTTCCAGGTAAGACTTTCGCAGCTGAACCTGATGGAATGCAAGTTCTTCTCTGGGGTCCCTCGTCTAAGGCAGACAGAAGTAGACTGCTCTCCTCATTTCTTTATTGGTGGCCAACCCTGCATAAAGACATTGCGGATTGCGCCTCTGCCGGCCCCTCTTGTTCCAGGAACAAGACCCCGAAACAGCTTCTCTCCGGTCATCCACTTCTTTTGCCTGTACCTTCGGCACCCTGACGACATATTGGAATGACTTTGTCACCGATCTCCCACTGCGTGTACGGTTATGTGGGCGGCTGTGGATCGGTTTTTCAAGATGGTCCATTTCATTCCACTCTCTGGTCTGGTGATGGGGCATCATACGTATATACTTACATAGGTGTCTCTGTGTATCAGTGTAGTGAGCCTGAATGGTCTCCCATACATGAGCTCAGCAGCTGGCGGCCTCTTATCTCCAGTATCGGACACTTACTGTGCTCCATCTGGCGGCACTCCAGCGCGTGGTCCAGGGATTACGCTCCTTATTTGGGCCGGGGCAGCGCCTTCTGGAACAGTCTCAGTCTGGGCCAAGATTTTAATCCAAGAGATGAGAAGATCAGGAGTCTGTGCTCTGTTAAAGGGACGGCGACAAGAAGACAGGGAATTAAATAATCATTTCTATGCCTAAGACTATGGCACGGAGCCCACAAGAGCCAACACGCCTAGAGACAGATACCAGCGAGCAGATGCTGTCATACATTGTAGCCGATCAGCGCCCCCCAGTGAGCAGATGCTGTCATACATTGTAGCCGATCAGCGCCCCCCAGTGAGCAGATGCTGTCATACATTGTAGCTGATCAGCGCCCCCCAGTGAGCAGATGCTGTCATACATTGTAGCCGATCAGCGCCCCACAGTGAGCAGATGCTGTCATACATTGTAGCTGATCAGCGCCCCCCAGTGAGCAGATGCTGTCATACATTGTTGCCGATCAGCGCCCCCCAGTGAGCAGATGCTATCATACATTGTAGCTGATCAGCGCCCCCCAGTGAGCAGATGCTATCATACATTGTAGCCGATCAGCGCCCCCCAGTGAGCAGATGCTATCATACATTGTAGCCGATCAGCGCCCCCCAGTGAGCAGATGCTGTCATACATTGTAGCCGATCAGCGCCCCCCAGTGAGCAGATGCTATCATACATTGTAGCCGATCAGCGCCCCCCAGTGAGCAGATGCTGTCATACATTGTAGCCGATCAGCGCCCCCCAGTGAGCAGATGCTGTCATACATTGTAGCCGATCAGCGCCCCCCAGTGAGCAGATGCTGTCATACATTGTAGCCGATCAGCGCCCCCCAGTGAGCAGATGCTATCATACATTGTAGCCGATCAGCGCCCCCCAGTGAGCAGATGCTATCATACATTGTAGCCGATCAGCGCCCCCCAGTGAGCAGATGCTGTCATACATTGTAGCCGATCAGCGCCCCCCAGTGAGCAGATGCTGTCATACATTGTAGCCGATCAGCGCCCCCCAGTGAGCAGATGCTGTCATACATTGTAGCCGATCAGCGCCCCCCAGTGAGCAGATGCTATCATACATTGTAGCCGATCAGCGCCCCCCAGTGAGCAGATGCTGTCATACATTGTAGCCGATCAGCGCCCCCCCAGTGAGCAGATGCTGTCATACATTGTATCAGATCAGTGCCCCCCAGTGAGCAGATGCTGTCATACATTGTAGCCGATCAGCGCCCCCCAGTGAGCAGATGCTGTCATACATTGTAGCTGATCAGCGCCCCCCCAGTGAGCAGATGCTGTCATACATTGTAGCTGATCAGCGCCCCCCAGTGAGCAGATGCTATCATACATTGTAGCCGATCAGCGCCCCCCAGTGAGCAGATGCTGTCATACATTGTAGCCGATCAGCGCCCCCCAGTGAGCAGATGCATGGTTGGTAACACTGTTCATAGAACAGATCCATAACCCTCTCTGCGGACTCTGTCGCTCAGTTGGAGCCGTATTTTCCATATCTACGATGTCCATCATGTCATGTGACTTTTCCAGTTCTTCATTGATCAGGATCAATGGTTGTAGTAATGGTCGTGATTCGTCCTGGCGATCGCCTGTCTGTAAGAGCTGCCTAACCTGTAACGTGGCCCGTGGCCCCACTGCATTGGCTACAGACTGGTTAGGCATATGTTGAGTTAATACAGACCTTCTGTTAATTGCCCTCTGTTTTGACCAAGAAGGCAGAGCTGGTAATTAGTGCTCACGCTACTGGTGCCCGAACGCCACCCGGAGCCCGCGGCTCACATCAAATTAGACTGATGCCTCCAAAGCAGGAATGTACCCGCGCCAAGAAGACCCCAACAGAGCAGAGTCTCACCACCAGAATACAGAGTGCGTGCGCCCCTCACCCCCAGAATACAGAGTGCGCCCCTCACCCACAGAATACAGAGTGCGCCCCTCACCCACAGAATGCGACCCCGAGAATACAGCGTGCGCCCCTCACCCCCAGAATACATAGGGCACTCCTCACCCTCTAAATACAGCGTTCTACCTCTCACTCCCAAAATACAGAGTGCACCCCTCACCCCCAGAATACAGAATGCACCTGAGATACCATGACTGAGAGGGGCTAGTGGATCACTGTCTGATTTCACAAACTCCTGCACTGGTTAGAAGTACTTCACCTTCTTATTAAACAGTGCAGTTTTTTTTACCTTGCTGGCACTGCAAGGGTTAATCTGTTCAGTTGATCTCCTGGTGCTCTCCAATCTGTATGGTCTCAGCTGTTCAGTGTTGGACACTCCCCTCTTTTATATATGCTCACCTCTGCCACTTAGGAATTGCCAGTGTTAGTTCTTCCTGCCTGGTTCTGGAGTTGGAGGTGTAGTTTGTGTCCGGGTTTGTGTTCACATCCTCATCCTCTCCTTCCTTTTCTCCCCTGTGTTACACTCTGTTTGGTGAGTGACACTCTGTTGTTTGGAGAGTGTATTTTGTATGATTGTAGTTTTCATTTATCCCTGTCCATCTTGCCTTGTTTGTCTGGTTAGTGTTATACACTTTGGCTTCCCATCTCCCTGGGTAGGAGAGGGGACAGCTTAGGGTATGCCACGATAATGTAAAAATACCATGGTCTGAGGGATTTTGGCACATGTGACCATGGTCCTAGACATACTACCTGGAACCTTCCCTGGCTTGCCTGTAACCTTACACCCTCTCGTCCCTCCTTTCGTCCCCCTCTGGTAGGAATGTTAATTAGCAAGGAGTGTATACAAGTCTCTTTGTCTGAAATCCATGTGCTCGCTGTATGGGGGGAGATATTACAAAACCATAATGCGCCGCCAGTGTGTGATAGAAATATGACAGTTACATATTTGAAACATGCTTCAATAGAGCTTCACTACCGCGCCTCTTGCTAAATTCTAACTCCCAAGGAACCCGAGAAATGGATTTCTCCTAAACCGTGTGGAATAGCTAGTCCAAGTGTGGTATCATTAGAAAGCTAATTTCAATATAAGATGAATGATGTGTGTGCCGTTACTCTGCTAGGTTCTCCAGGCAAGTTAGGATAAGCATAAGTGTTGCTAGCAAATCTGTAACTCTGAGAAAAGGGCAGGGTGATGGTAACTCAATCCCCTTTAGTGATGTCACAGCCTACAAGTATAAGTTACTGTCAGTCAGCCCAGCCTTCAGTTTTACCTGAGAAGCGGTTGCACCAAGACCCTCTGATGCATTGTGATGTCTGGCTCCTCTCACCAGAATGGTTAGCCTGGAACGATCTAAGCAACATATGAGTGTTTATCTTCTTTAATCCCTGTTTTTTTTTAATTGCTTGTGCATACCTTAATTGGCTCATATTGCAAAATTTTTATATACCTTTTGTAAACACTGCCTACCTTTTCGGAGTAAAATATATAATTCATCAGTTCGTTTTCTCCATGTTCTATAGTGAATTTTCACATGCCTGAAGTTAATTACGTTGCTAATTTGGGTTGGCTCGCACCAATCTATTGAGACATTTGAGCTGGTGGCAGCGAAGTGTGTTCTGGGCTAGGTGGGTACCGCTGGCAGCGACGGAATGGGGTTTATAAGCTATTGTCTGGCTGCGGCCTGAGCGTTTATAATTCCCTCGCTGCAGTGTGCCTGCTAGCCCGTGCACAGTGAAGCGGCCCATCCGGCGACCAATTATCCTAGATGTAGTTCCCTGACTGACCTGAGGGTAAGGGGGCACCAGAGAGCTGCAATTTCCGAAGCGGAACTGGAAAGCGGGATATACATAAATCCCTGCAGTTCATGATATTGTAGTAGCAGTGGGATAACTAAAATAAGCCCTTGCGGTAAATTGATAGGTCAATGGCCTGGCTTGTGTTTTCATCACATTGTAGCAGTGGTGAGATAACAAAGATAAGCCCCCTGCACATGTGATAGCCGTGTGCTGGCCAAAGGTCACCCCGATCCGTGACAGGGGTAGATAGAGTAGCGCAAATGGCGCCCCTGCTCAACAACCGCTATCCCTCCTGGCTCTAATATGCCCTATTTGTATGAAGGGGAAAAAGAAAACAATAAATAATAAACCACCTATATACCACCGGGGCTTCAAACCAATTAAAGTGCCAAGTGCAAATCAAACACTAATAGAAAGCTGCCATCCTCTGTTATAAGCACAATGTCTGCAAGAGAGATGTGTATCTCCCAGACAGATATGAATAGACTAATGTAGCACATCATCTGTCAGACAGAAGAAGAAAGTATAAAGATGTAGGGAGATAAAATATCCTCCTAGTGAGATCCTGCTATAGCCCGACCTTGCAGCGGAGGGTGGCACCTTATCGTCCTGCGCAAATGGCACCCCCGCTCATCAACGGCTGAACCATGTAACCCTAGACTACGGAGACCCGTGTGTCGTAAATAGTGCCTTCCCCCCTACCACCAATCCCGAAAAGATAACACGAACAGGCTTAGATGGGTTGAACTAGTCGGTCACAGTTTATTAATTTGATAAGCAGGGAGGGGCAAATTACATTTCGCAACGGGCTCATCGCCGTGGGCCCAGTCTGCGACCGACAGGCGGCCAGCCAATGAGCGGCTACGAAGCTTCGCCCCTCCCTCCACTTCCGCTGTGACTTAAAATTAACAGTATAATTATCATCAGCATTAAGGTTCAAGTATATAAAAAATATTTTAATAAAACGTCACAAAAACATTAGCAAATATGTAAGGGAGGGAGGGTGGGACAATTGCTTCCAGAGGATCAGCCGGGGGGAAAGAGGAAGGAACTGACCCCGGCACCTGGATTTAACCCTTGTGGGTGTGGCCGGCCACCCCTTCCTCTCTCCTCCCGTTGGTCAGCTGGGCGTCCCAATTAGTGCATCGCCTGTGGGAGTAGTGTGAGGGGGGAATTGGCACTGCACGGTGTTCTTATTGGCTTCGTCTATAAGGGGCTCCGCAGTCAGAGGCACATTCCCTATGCGGTACCGTGCCTACCAGACTACGGAGACCCGTGTGTCGTAAATAGTGCCTTCCCCCCTACCACCAATCCCGAAAAGATAACACGAACAGGCTTAGATGGGTTGAACTAGTCGGTCACAGTTTATTAATTTGATAAGCAGGGAGGGGCAAATTACATTTCGCAACGGGCTCATCGCCGTGGGCCCAGTCTGCGACCGACAGGCGGCCAGCCAATGAGCGGCTACAAAGCTTCGCCCCTCCCTCCACTTCTGCCACGGAGGATCATGTGTACTACCTACACGTGACTCCGACCCCCACCCATCAGCATTAGGGCCTGTTCGATTCCGTTTTGTAAACCTGAAAAAAATATATCAAGCCCCAATGTCCATGAGATGAATGCCGTCGGGCCTCAGCAGTCCTGATTTGTCGCCTTCCAGTTGGTAGTGGCGAACTACAATGCCGAATTTTGATTTTACAAATCTTGCCACTCTCAGGTTGATCTTTTTTCTTGATCGTTCTAAGCCCTTTGGGTTCTTAGCCCCATGCCAGACCGCTCGCGGCACCAACTCCGACCACACCAGTATCATATCGGGCAGTAGGTGGAAGAAACGCTCGATATCAGCTGTCATCGTTGAAATGAGGTCAATACCTCTCCGTTTTCCCAGATCGTTGCCACCAGCGTGCAAGACTAGTATCACCGGCCCTCTGGCCCTTTTAGCAATGTTGATGACTTCTGGGAAGATTTTTGGCCAGTGTAGGCCTCTTATCCCTCTCCAGTTGACCACAACGTTCCTGAAACCTAGATTCACGCCCCCCGGGCCGATGTTCGGCCCGCTTCTTTGCCCAGTAGATGTATGAATGTCCAACCACCCAAACTGCAGGTTTTTTAGCGCCTGGAAAAGACAAGATATGTTACTTAAGCAGGTCGGGTCTTATGTATCTGGCGAAGCATGCGGATTTCCATCAACCTAAACGCTGAACTTCGGCCTCGGGGATGCCAGTCTTAGCCGCCTCGGTGGCAGCCCCTATACGCAAAGAATGTGTCCCGTATTCTGACGGATCAACGCTAGCGGCTTCGAGACATCGAGTAAAAATTGTGTGGAACTGGTATTTGGTAAGGGGAGAGCCATCGGCGTGGGACAGAAAAAATCTACCTGCGCATTTCATAGCCGTGTATTTTTTCACTACGTTTAGTGGGCATACGGGGCCATCCGACGATTTAACGAGGACCCACGTCCCTCTCCCGGCGGGATCGCATTTCGATTTGCGCACCCTAATGCGCAGTGCACCGTTACATATGACGAGGTCTTCGTCGATTAGTCCGCCGTCTAGTGAGGTTTTTGACCGTGGTACCAGCTCGCTGATCCGAAGCGCCCCGAAAAATGCGATGGCAAACGCGGCAGACACTAGGACTGACTCGTAATGGGAGGTGCATACCGAAGGGGAAATCGTGATAATATCGTGTAGAAATCTCGAAGAAATGAGGCGACGGCACTCCGGACTGGGTTGGAGCCTTTTCCAGCCTTTTACGGCTTGTCTGATGAAAAAGTATTTAGTCACGTCTGCCCACCCCAAGAGCTGGAAGAAAAACGCTATTCCCGAGAGATGGCGCTGCGCCGATGTTCCCGACGTGCCTCTTTGCCTGAGCAAATTCAAAAGATCGACCAGCACTTCGCATCTCGCCCGGTCACACCTATCAACTGGTCTTCCGTGAATTAGTGAGCACCACTCGTCCCACGCCTTACCGTAAACCTGCCAGGTAGCCGGCGTAACTGATGCGCGGATCAGTGGCATCATTGATTGGCTACTGTGTCCAAAAGGAGTGTTGGACACTGGGCACCCGATGGATGCGCGGTCGGAAGGATAGCTTTGAAGGCCTGCCAATCGGAAAGAAAACAACAGAGCGTTAACAAGGTTATTATCAACCGACGTAAATGTGGCGCGACACCAGATGTTGTGTCTCAGGCATAGTAATGCCAGGCGGCGTAGCAGCGCGAGTAAAGGTGGGGATGCAGAAGACGTGCTGTTCAAGCTCTTTGCTGTGCCGGGGTGTTTTGTGGAGAATCTTATGTTCCTGTTCTCTAGTTGTGCGCCCCAGAGCTCCACTGCAGCTACGATCGCAAAGACTTCTAGCAGGGCTGGGTCGCGGCCCCAATTGGCGGCGGCCCATGAGGCTGGCCAGCCCGCTTTGCACCATTGGTCTTGGTAGATTGCCACAAACCCGTCTCTGAGGTTTCCACCCGCTGCTAGCCCCGACTCTTCGCTTGGCGTTTCTTGAGACATGAGGCAAGTATGGCCGTTGTAGGAATTTAGGAATGTTTTCCAGACTAGTAAATCTTCCTTCAGTGTGCGAGTAAGCCTAATTCTATGGCCTGGCTGGGAGATGCCCTTCGTCGCCAGCGATAAACGGCGTGAAAAGGTTCTGCTCACTGGCATTACGCGGCAAGCAAAATTGAGCAAACCTAGCAGGGACTGCATCTGTTGGAGGGTGACTTTTTTAACCCCGCAGAAATCTTCGACCGTTGGCAGCGTTTTCAGCAATTTATCCTCTGGCAATCTAAATACCATTGCGTTGGTGTCTATCTCTATGCCCAGGAAAGGCAGCACATTACACGGGCCAACCGTTTTTTCCGTTGAGAGAGGTACGCCGAAGTGATTGGCTAGAAATTTAAATTTTTTGTAGGAGGAAATAGAAGAGTTGAGTCTTTTGGCCCGACGAACAGGAAATCGTCGAGGTAGTGGACCGTCGAATTGCTGCCGGTTTCGTGACGCACTACCCAGTCAAGAAAAGTGCTGAACAGCTCGAAGTAGTGACAGGAGATGGAGCAGCCCATCGGTAGGCACATGGCAAAGTAAAAGAGCTGGCCCACCTTACAACCCAACAGGTGGAAGCACTTAGGGTGAACGGGTAGTAGGCGGAACGCTGAGTCTATGTCCGATTTTGCCAGCAGGGCGCCGGGCCCAGCAGTCCGCACGAGCTCGACTGCCCTGTCAAACGAAGCATGGGTTACTGATGCCTCTTCTGGGATTATCGCGTCGTTAACCGAATCGCCTTTAGGGTATGAGAGGTGATGGATTAACCGATATTTTCCCGGTTCTTTTTTAGGGACGATGCCCAGGGGTGAGATTCTAAAATTACTGAATGGCAGTGATGTAAATGGGCCCGCCATCCTGCCTAGCTCTATCTCTTTTTGTACGTAAAATCTCGGGAAATTCGCGAGCGGATTTAAGATTATCTGCTGATTTCGTCTCGTGACTAAAGTTAAAGGGGATAAAGAAACCGAATTTAAAGCCGAAATTGAGTTGCCGCGCGGCCTCTTTATTAGGATAGAGGCTTAGCCAAGGGAACGAACTTAGGTCTGTTTCTTTCGAATCCTGTCCTCCGCTCCTTATCTACGGATTGTTGGTCTTCTGACAATAGCGACCATATATCCCCGTAATCGTTATCCCATATTTTCTGCTTTATCTCTGGTTCAACGTGTGTACCTAGGGGACTAATTCCGCAGAAAAATGCGTCTTTGTGAAGGCTAGCCCATTGAGCTGTCCTTGTGTCGGTTGGTCCGGCAGGGCAAGTCAGCTGGTGGACTAGTGCCCTAATAGTGAATGCTAATTCTCCTTCCCCTGTAATGTGTATGGCGTGATGCTCGCTCGATTCAGAGCTCTTACCGCTGTCTGACGCAGGCCGAGTGTCTCCCGGTGGTGGAGGTACTCCGACTCCCATCGTAGTAGTAACTTGCTGGCAGGAAGCCCAGGAAGGTAGATTGGTAGCCCGGGGACCTGGGAGTAGGTATCCCCTGCCGGTAGCCAAAGCTGGGACCATTGACTGCCGTGGCTCGTCGTGTGGCTGAGCGGTTACCGCTGATGGTGTCGCTCCCGCCATGTTAATGTGAGGCTGAGCCGTTACCGCTGATGGTGTCGCTCCCGCCATGTTAATGTGAGGCTGAGCCGTTACCGCTGATGGTGTCGCTCCCGCCATGTTAATGTGAGGCTGAGCCGTTACCGCTGATGGTGTCGCTCCCGCCATGTTAATGTGAGGCTGAGCCATTACCGCTGATGGTGTCGCTCCCGCCATGTTAATGTGAGGCTGAGCCGTTACCGCTGATGGTGTCGCTCCCGCCATGTTAATGTGAGGCTGAGCCGTTACCGCTGATGGTGTCGCTCCCGCCATGTTAATGTGAGGCTGAGCCGTTACCGCTGATGGTGTCGCTCCCGCCATGTTAATGTGAGGCTGAGCCGTTACCGCTGATGGTGTCGCTCCCGCCATGTTAATGTGAAGCTGAGCTGTTACCGCTGATGGTGTCGCTCCCGCCATGTTAATGTGAGGCTGAGCCATTACCGCTGATGGTGTCGATCCCGCCATGTCAATGTGAGTCTGAGCGGTTACCGCTGTTGGCGTCGCTCCAGCCCCGATGGATCCTCGGGGTGAGCGCAGTCTTCTATGGTACCGCCTCTCGCGGCACTCGGAACTGTCAGACTGTCCCGATGTGGACGGTGAGCGCCACCTAGCGGACCGGGATCTGTGGCGATACGTATGTGTGCGGCGCCTGTGGGGGGAATGGTGGGGATTTGGGGTGCCGTGGACGTAATGCTGTGAATCTTCGGAGGAGGATGGGGACGGTCTGCGGCGTATGCGCCTGTGACTGTCGTGGTTAGGGGATGTTATGGAGGCGCGCTGGCTGTGTGCCATAGCTGGCGGTGTGGGGCGGGGTGAAGGCATTGGCGATAACGCGACAAACTTAGCCGCCGGGGGTGTGTGTGTGTGTGGGGGGGGGGACCGTGGAGGGAGTATTAAGCATCTCCGTTTGCGTCTGGGTGTATGGGGGTGTCGGCGGCGCGCCGTTTATTAGTGGGATGCGTGTGTTGCGTGCGCACGTGTTTGTGTTATACTGTACTGGTCGTGGAGCGCGCCGGTCGGACAAGATGGCCCGATCGGCGAGCTCGGCGACTGCGTTGTAGGGGGATAGGCCTGACCCCACAAACCCCCGTGCGGGCATTGCAGCGATGCCTGCCGGAAGGGTGATGTGGGCCAGGCCGCGGTTGGCAGATGATCTGTGCTGGGGCGCGGGGTGGCTGAGAGTGAGCTGACTGGGGAGACCAGACAGCGCAGCCTGTGAAGCACCCCTCCGGATGATTTGGTGGGCGGGGGCCCCCCAGGCTAGCGCTGCGGTCGCTGAGAGTGCAGCTGCATGTGGAGCAGGCGGCAGGGAGGGGGATCTGCCTGTAGCTGCGGGGGGCCTGCGGCGCGGCCGGGCTGTCCGGCCACGTCGCGCCGCTATCCCGCCGAGCGGCTGGCGCACTGCAGAGTTAACGGGGGCGGTGTGCGGTCCCTCCTGATGCCCAGAGCTCCGGGCCTGCAGGTAGGAAATGGGGGCGGAAGTGGGCGTTTCCCTGCCGGCCCGCGGTGCGCTCTGGGAGATGGGGCGGGCCTGCATCCTTGGGAAGTGCAGGGCTTGCTCCACGAGCGTGTTTGTAGGAAGAGGGGGGCAGCGTGGACGGGCGCGGTGCTGCGGCACCTCGCGGCGTGCGGCGGCGCCCAGCGAGGACGAGGCGGCTGGAAGAGCGCGGCGGCCTGTAACCGCCGGCTCCCCGCCGACACGCAGGCGCTCGGGGGGGCGTGAGGAACGCCCCGAGCGTCTGCCCGGGGGAAGCGCTGCAGCGGCGAGAGGAGCGCCGGTGGCAGAGGGCAGAAGTCCCGGCGGGGTGGAGGAGGAGGAACAGCCCGCCGCTCCAGCGATGGACAGAGGTGGCTCCGCGGGCAGGGGAGCGGGTACAGTCAGTCCCGGAGAGGGAGCAGCGGTGCTCCGGGAGACACCGAGGTCTGCGGGCAGGGGAGGGGGGGTTGTTAGCCCCGGGGCGGCAGGAGAGGATGAGGCCCCAGGGGACGGCGAGGAGGCTTGAGGGGAGGCTAGGGGGTGAGGAGAGGGCACAGGAAGGTGAGCACCCAGGCCAGAAATAAGCGATCGCAACCATTGCTCACCTTCCTGTGCAGCTCTCCGCTGTATGGCCTCGATCATGGGGTCAGACATGGCATTCGGGATATCCGGGACACAATTGCTTCCAGAGGATCAGCTGGGGGGAAAGAGGAAGGAACTGACCCCGACACCTGGATTTAACCCTTGTGGGTGTGGCCGGCCACCCCTTCCTGTCTCCTCCCGTTGGTCAGCTGGGCGTCCCAATTAGTGCATCACCTGTGGGAGTAGTGTGAGGGGGGAATTGGCACTGCACGGTGTTCTTATTGGCTTCGTCTATAAGGGGCTCCGCAGTCAGAGGCACATTCCCTATGCGGTACCGTGCCTACCATACAGTGAAGGAAATAAGTATTTGATCCCTTGCTGATTTTGTAAGTTTGCCCACTGACAAACACATGAACAGTCTATAATTTTAAGGGTGGGTTAATTTTAACATTGAGAGATAGAATATCAAAAATAAAATCCAGAAAATCACATTGTATAAATTATATACATTTATTTGCATTTTGCAGTGAGATATAAGCATTTGATCCCTCTGGCAAACAAGACTTAATACTTGGTGGTAAAACCCTTGTTGGCAAGCCCAGCAGTCAGTCGCTTTATCTAGGTGATGATGAGGTTTGCGCACATGTCAGGAGGAATTTTGGTCCACTCCTCTTTGCAAATCATCTCTAAATTATTAAGATTTTGAGGCTGTCACTTGGCAACTCGGAGCTTCAACTCCCTCCATAGGTTTTCTATGGGATTAAGGTCTGGAGACTGGCTAGGCCACTCCATGACCTTAATGTGCTTCTTTTTGAGCCACTCCTTTGTTGCCTTGGCTGTATGTTTTGGGTCATTGTCTTGCTGGAAGACTCAGCCACGACCCATTTATAATGTCCTGGTGGAGGGAAGGAGGTTGTCACTCAGGATTTTACAGTACATGGCTCCACCGATTCTCACATTGATGCGGTGAAGTAGTCCTGTGCCTTTAGCAAAGAAACTTCCCCAAAACATGATGTTTCCACCTCCATGCTTGACAGTGGGGAGGGTGTTCTGTGGGTCATAGGCAGCATTTCTCTTCCTCCAAACACGGCGCGTTGAGTTAATGCCAAAGAGCTCAATGTGTGTCTCATCTGACCACAGCACCTTCTCCCAATCACTCACAGATTCAGACGGGCCTGCACATGTGCCTTCTTAAGCAGGAGACCTTGCCGTATTGCAGGACTTTATGCCTTTACAGTGTAATGTGCTACCAATGGTTTTCTTGGTGACTGTGCTCCAAGCTGCCTTGAGATCATTAACAAGTTCCCCCTGCGTAGTTTTAGGCTGATCTCTCACCTTCCTCATGATCACAGATATCCCACAAGGTAAGACTTTGCATGGTGCCCAGATCAATGTCGACTGACAGTCATTTTGTATTTCTTCCATTTTCTTCCTATTGCACCAACAGTTGTCTCCTTCTCACCCAGCGTCTTACTTATGGTTTTGTAGCTCATTCCAGCTTTGTGCAGGTCTATGATGTTGTCCCTGACATCCTTAGAAAGCTCTTTGGTCTTGCCCATGTTGTAGAGGTTAGAGTCTGACTGATTAATGGAGTTTGTGGACAGGAGTCTTTATAAAGGTGACTATGTAAGTCAGCTGTCTTTATTGCAGGTAACGAGTTGATTAGGAGTCTAACTGGTCTGTAGGAGACAGAACTCTTAATGGTTGGTAGGGGATCAAATACTTATTTCTCACTGCAAAATGCAAATACATTTCTATAATTTATACAATGTGATTTTCTGGATTTTATTTTTGATATTCTATCTCTCAATGCTAAAATTAACCTACCCTTAAAATTATAGACTGTTCATGTCTTTGTCAGTGGGCAAACTTACAAAATCAGCAAGGGATCAAATACTTATTTCCTTCACTGTACATAGAGATATCCCCACTCCTTATACATCTCTCTTGGAGACAGTGTGTTTATAACAGATGGCAGCTTTCTATTGGTGTTTCATTTGCACGTGGCACTTTATTTGGCAGAAACCCTGGTGGTATATAGTTGGTTTATTATTTATTGTTTTCCCCCCTCCATAGAAATACGTTGTATAAGGGCCAGGAGGGCTAGCCGTCGGTAAACGGTGGTACCATCCTCTGCGGCAAGGTGGGGCTTATATAACTCAATTATAGGGTGAGACATAGTTTTATCGACCCTTTTTTCTAGGTCATTGTGTTTGTGCATAGTTCTATTTCTGTGTCATTTTAAAAGATCAGTAAGGCTGTGTGCCCACGTTGCATTTTTTAGGCGTTTTTGCCGCAGCGGAAACGCTACAAAAACACATTCCCATGCAATCCCATGGGATTCCATAGTTGCTGTGCCCATGCTGCGGATTTTCTCGCTGCGAAATCGCATAGCGATAAAATCCACAGCATGTTCATTATTCCTGCGGAATCGCGGCGATTCCGGTGCCATAGGATTGCATTGAAACGCTCACTTTACGCATGTGGCTCTGCCCACCATGCGTAAAGTGAGCGTTTCATGTGCGGATGGTACCCAGGGTTTGGAGGAGAGGAGACTCTCCTCCAGGCCCTGGGTACAATATTCCTGTAAAAAAAAGAATTAAAATAAAAAGTAGTGATATACTTACCTTCTGATGGCCCCCGGAGTCCTCCCACCTCTCAGCGGTGCAAGCGGCGGCTTCATTCCCAGGGATCCATTGTGCGAATCGCCTGAGATGACGTCACAGTCACGCGACTGTGACATCACTAAGGTCTTGCACGCAAAGCATCCCTGGGAACGGAACGTACCAGGAGCGCCGCTGAGGAGATCGGGGGCCGCCGGAAGGTGAGAATAACCAGATTTTTACATTTTTTTGATTGTTTTTAACATTCTATCTTTTACTATTGATGCTGCATAGGCAACATCAATAGTAAAAAGTTGGTCACACTTGTCAAGCACTATGCTTCACAAGTGTGACCAACCTGTCAATCACTTTTCCAAGCGATGCTTCAAATCGCTTGGAAAATGCAGGCATTCTGCAAGCTAAAAATTCTTCCAAAACGCTTATGTTTTGTGGGAAAACGCATGCGAATTCCGTATGCGTTTTACCCGCGGCAGGGAGTCGCGGAAATGCTGCAGACATTTCTGCATTTCTGCAACGTGGGCACATAGCCTTGTCAGGAACATGGGGTATTTGACTGCATATTGTCACGCACACTGAGCTCTGCTGCATCCAAGAGCGGAGAACAGACACGCTGCAGGCAATTCCGACCCCCCCCCCTCCCCTTCCTCTTCTCACTCTGCCTGCTGCTATGTGTGTAATTCAAAACTCTCACTAGAATCACCGAAGTTTTATGGCTGTACGCTGCAAATTTCAGTCTCCCTAGGCTCCTCATTCCCCCCTCCCATCGAATACTGGCCAAAACTGGTACTTTCTTTGTTGAGATTCTTTGTTCTATTAATGTGATATATATGGGCACTGATCCGGGCTAGGGATATAAGAATGATATATTCTGGATATCCATCGATAGATCTATCACTCACTGAAAGCGCTAGCAGCTAAACCCAACAAGTGCAAAGTGCAGATTTCTCAGTAAGCGGTCCAGGTAATTACTTCGGGTTTACACTTAAAAGAATCGCCACGACGTAGTGCACCCCGGGAACCTGGTGTATTTTGTATACGAGGTTCATACAGTGAGATATGTGTAAAAATAGTTTTCATATTCTAAGTAAAGGGGAGGTTTCGGCCCCTAAGTGATGTCACCTGTTGTGAATTTGCTTTTTGGCTCCCTCTAGTGGTTACTAGTTTTTTGACTCTGGTTTTTCTGTCTTTCCTTTTTATCCGCACCTGGGTCGTTAGTTAGGGGCGTTGCTTTATAAGCTCCCTGGACACTCAGTTCTATGCCTGGCAACGTAGTTATCAGAGCTAATCTGCTGTGCTCTTGTCTACTGATCCTGGTCCGGTTATTCAGCTAAGTCATTTACTTTGCTTTTTGCTATTTGTTTTTGGTTTTGTATTTTTGTCCAGCTTGTTCCTAATCTGTATCCTGACTTTTGCTGGAAGCTCTAGGGCGCTGGTGTTCTCCCCCCGGACCGTTAGACGGTTCGGGGGTTCTTGAATTTCCAGTGTGGATTTTTGATAGGGTTTTTTGTTGACCATATAAGTTACCTTTCTATATTCTGCTATTAGTTAGCGGGCCTCTCTGTGCTAAACCTGGTTCATTTCTGTGTTTGTCATTTCCTCTTACCTCACCGTTATTATTTGTGGGGGGCTTCTATCCTGCTTTGGGGTCCCTTTCTCTGGAGGCAAGAGAGGTCTTTGTTTTCCTCTACTAGGGGTATTTAGATTCTTGGCTGGCGCGAGTCATCTAGGATCAACGTAGGTATGACCCCCGGCTACTTCTAGTGTTGGCGTTAGGAGTAGATATATGGTCAACCCAGTTACCACTGCCCTATGAGCTGGATTTTTGTATCTTGCAGACTTCCACGTTCCTCTGAGACCCTCGCCATTGGGGTCATAACAGTTTGCCAGGCCAATATTAAATGTTTAATGCATTGCAAAAGAGGGATTATAAGAAAGAAGATTCTGAGTTTTTTTTTTCCTCCTCTCTCATTTTTTTTTTTTTTTTTTTTTTTTTTTTTTTTTTTCTTCATCCCCTTTACCTCAGAGTGGCTTATGCTTGCTGCAGACATGAATGTCCAGACCTTGATTACAAGTGTGGACCAGCTGGCTACTCGTGTGCAGGGCATACAAGATTATGTTATCAGAAGTCATGGGTCAGAACCTAAGATACCGATTCCTGAACTGTTTTCCGGAGACAGGTTTAAGTTTAGGAATTTCAAGAATAATTGTAAATTGTTTTTGTCCCTGAGATCCTGTTCATCTGGAGACTCCGCTCAGCAAGTAAAAATTGTTATTTCGTTCTTACGGGGTGACCCTCAAGATTGGGCTTTTTCGCTGGCGCCAGGAGATCCGGCATTGGCTGATATTGATGCGTTTTTTCTGGCGCTCGGTTTACTTTATGAGGAACCCAATCTTGAGATTCAGGCAGAAAAGGCCCTGCTGGCTATGTCTCAGGGGCAGGACGAGGCTGAAGTGTATTGCCAAAAATTTCGGAAATGGTCCGTGCTGACACATTGGAACGAGTGTGCACTGGCCGCTAATTTTAGAAATGGTCTTTCTGATGCCATTAAAGATGTTATGGTGGGTTTTCCCATTCCCACAGGTCTGAATGATGCTATGGCACTGGCTATTCAAATTGACCGGCGATTGCGGGAGCGCAAGACCGCAAATTCCCTCATGGTGTTGTCTGAACAGACACCTGATTTAATGCAATGTGATAGAATCCTGACCAGAAATGAGCGGAAAATTCATAGACGCCGGAATGGCTTGTGCTACTACTGTGGTGATTCTACACATGTTATCTCAGCATGCTCTAAACGTATAGCTAAGGTTGTTGGTCCGGTCACCGCTGGAAATTTGCAACCTAAATTTATTCTATCTGTAACTTTGATTTGCTCACTGTCGTCTTATCCTGTCATGGCGTTTGTAGATTCAGGTGCTGCCCTGAGTCTTATGGATCTGTCATTTGCTAAGCGCTGTGGTTTTACTCTTGAACCATTAGAAAATCCTATTCCTCTTAGGGGTATTGATGCTACACCATTGGCAGCAAATAAACCGCAGTATTGGACACAGGTTACCATGTGCATGACTCCTGAACACCGCGAGGTGATACGTTTTCTTGTTTTACATAAAATGCATGATTTGGTTGTTTTAGGGCTGCCATGGTTACAGACCCATAATCCCGTCCTGGACTGGAAGGCTATGTCAGTTTCTAGTTGGGGCTGTCGTGGTATTCATGGGGATATCCTGCCTGTGTCTATTGCTTCTTCTACGCCTTCGGAAGTTCCGGAGTATTTGTCTGATTATCAGGATGTCTTTAGCGAGTCCAGGTCCAGTGCATTGCCTCCTCATAGGGACTGTGACTGTGCTATAGATTTGATTCCAGGCAGTAAATTTCCTAAGGGAAGACTCTTTAATCTGTCGGTACCTGAACATACCGCTATGCGTTCGTATATCAAGGAGTCTTTGGAGAAAGGACATATTCGTCCGTCTTCTTCCCCTCTTGGTGCAGGATTCTTTTTTGTGGCTAAAAAGGACGGATCTTTGAGGCCTTGTATTGATTATCGGCTTTTAAATAAGATCACTGTCAAATTTCAGTATCCTCTGCCGCTGTTGTCTGACTTGTTTGCCCGAATTAAAGGTGCCAAGTGGTTCACCAAGATAGACCTTCGTGGTGCGTACAACCTTGTGCGCATTAAGCAAGGTGATGAATGGAAAACCGCATTCAATACGCCCGAAGGTCATTTTGAGTACTTGGTGATGCCTTTTGGGCTCTCCAATGCGCCTTCAGTTTTTCAGTCCTTTATGCATGACATTTTCCGGAAGTATCTGGATAAATTTTTGATCGTTTATCTGGATGATATTTTGGTTTTTTCTGATGATTGGGACTCGCATGTGGAGCAGGTCAGGTTGGTCTTTAAAATTTTGCGTGAAAATTCTTTGTTTGTCAAAGGCTCAAAGTGTCTCTTTGGTGTACAGAAGGTTCCCTTTTTGGGGTTTATTTTTTCCCCTTCTGCTGTGGAGATGGACCCGGTCAAGGTCCGAGCTATTCTTGATTGGACTCAGCCCTCGTCAGTTAAGAGTCTTCAGAAGTTCTTGGGTTTCGCTAACTTCTACCGTCGTTTTATCGCTAATTTTTCTAGCGTTGTGAAACCTTTGACGGATATGACCAAGAAGGGCTCCGATGTAGCTAACTGGGCTCCTGCTGCCGTGGAGGCTTTCCAGGAGTTGAAACGCCGGTTTACTTCGGCGCCTGTTTTGTGCCAGCCCGATGTCTCACTTCCCTTTCAGGTTGAGGTGGATGCTTCGGAGATTGGAGCAGGGGCCGTTTTGTCGCAGAGAGGCCCTGGTTGCTCTGTTATGAAACCTTGTGCCTTTTTCTCTAGGAAGTTTTCGCCTGCCGAGCGAAATTATGATGTGGGCAATCGGGAGTTGTTGGCCATGAAGTGGGCATTTGAGGAGTGGCGTCATTGGCTCGAGGGTGCTAAGCATCGTGTGGTGGTCTTGACTGATCACAAAAATCTGATGTATCTCGAGTCTGCTAAACGCCTTAATCCGAGACAGGCCCGCTGGTCATTGTTTTTCTCCCGCTTTGATTTTGTTGTCTCGTATTTACCAGGTTCAAAGAATGTGAAGGCCGATGCTCTTTCTAGGAGCTTTGTGCCTGATGCTCCTGGAGTCGCTGATCCTGTTGGTATTCTTAAGGATGGAGTTATCTTATCAGCTATTTCTCCGGATCTGCGACGTGTGTTGCAGAGATTTCAAGCTGATAGGCCTGAGTCTTGTCCACCTGACAGACTGTTTGTTCCGGATAAGTGGACCAGCAGAGTCATTTCCGAGGTTCATTCCTCGGTGTTGGCAGGTCACCCGGGAATTTTTGGCACCAGAGATCTGGTGGCCAGGTCCTTTTGGTGGCCTTCTTTGTCAAGGGATGTGCGGTCATTTGTGCAGTCCTGTGGGACTTGTGCTAGAGCTAAGCCTTGCTGTTCTCGTGCCAGCGGGTTGCTCTTGCCCTTGCCTGTCCCGAAGAGACCTTGGACACATATCTCCATGGATTTCATTTCTGATCTTCCGCTATCTCAGGGCATGTCTGTTATCTGGGTGATATGTGATCGCTTCTCCAAGATGGTCCATTTGGTTCCTTTGCCTAAGCTGCCTTCCTCTTCCGATCTGGTTCCTGTGTTTTTCCAGAACGTGGTTCGTTTGCACGGCATCCCTGAGAATATTGTGTCAGATAGAGGATCCCAGTTCGTTTCCAGGTTCTGGCGATCCTTTTGTAGTAGGATGGGCATTGATTTGTCGTTTTCCTCTGCTTTCCATCCTCAGACTAATGGACAGACGGAGCGAACCAATCAGACTTTGGAGGCTTATTTGAGGTGTTTTGTCTCTGCTGATCAGGACGATTGGGTGACATTCTTGCCGTTGGCTGAGTTTGCCCTTAATAATCGGGCTAGTTCCGCCACCTTGGTTTCGCCTTTTTTCTGCAACTCTGGTTTCCATCCTCGCTTTTCTTCAGGTCATGTGGAGTCTTCTGACTGTCCTGGGGTGGATTCTGTGGTGGATAGGTTGCAGCGGATCTGGAATCATGTGGTGGACAACTTGAAGTTGTCACAGGAGAGGGCTCAGCGCTTTGCCAACCGCCGCCGCGGTGTGGGTCCCCGACTACGCGTTGGGGATTTGGTATGGCTTTCTTCCCGCTTTGTTCCTATGAAGGTCTCCTCTCCCAAATTTAAACCTCGTTTTATTGGTCCTTACAAGATATTGGAAATCCTTAATCCTGTATCTTTTCGTCTGGATCTTCCTGTGTCGTTTGCTATTCACAATGTATTTCATAGGTCCTTGTTGCGGCGGTACGTTGTGCCTGTAGTTCCTTCTGCTGAGCCTCCTGCTCCGGTGTTGGTTGAGGGCGAGTTGGAGTACGTGGTGGAGAAGATCTTGGATTCTCGCCTCTCCAGGCGAAGACTTCAGTACCTGGTCAAGTGGAAGGGCTATGGTCAGGAGGATAATTCCTGGGTGGTCGCCTCTGATGTTCATGCGGCCGATTTAGTTCGTGCCTTTCATGCCGCTCATCCTGATCGCCCTGGTGGTCGTGGTGAGGGTTCGGTGACCCCTCACTAAGGGGGGGGTACTGTTGTGAATTTGCTTTTTGGCTCCCTCTAGTGGTTACTAGTTTTTTGACTCTGGTTTTTCTGTCTTTCCTTTTTATCCGCACCTGGGTCGTTAGTTAGGGGCGTTGCTTTATAAGCTCCCTGGACACTCAGTTCTATGCCTGGCAACGTAGTTATCAGAGCTAATCTGCTGTGCTCTTGTCTACTGATCCTGGTCCGGTTATTCAGCTAAGTCATTTACTTTGCTTTTTGCTATTTGTTTTTGGTTTTGTATTTTTGTCCAGCTTGTTCCTAATCTGTATCCTGACTTTTGCTGGAAGCTCTAGGGCGCTGGTGTTCTCCCCCCGGACCGTTAGACGGTTCGGGGGTTCTTGAATTTCCAGTGTGGATTTTTGATAGGGTTTTTTGTTGACCATATAAGTTACCTTTCTATATTCTGCTATTAGTTAGCGGGCCTCTCTGTGCTAAACCTGGTTCATTTCTGTGTTTGTCATTTCCTCTTACCTCACCGTTATTATTTGTGGGGGGCTTCTATCCTGCTTTGGGGTCCCTTTCTCTGGAGGCAAGAGAGGTCTTTGTTTTCCTCTACTAGGGGTATTTAGATTCTTGGCTGGCGCGAGTCATCTAGGATCAACGTAGGTATGACCCCCGGCTACTTCTAGTGTTGGCGTTAGGAGTAGATATATGGTCAACCCAGTTACCACTGCCCTATGAGCTGGATTTTTGTATCTTGCAGACTTCCACGTTCCTCTGAGACCCTCGCCATTGGGGTCATAACAGTCACCACAGGGAGAGTGCCTGGGCTTGAGGCTAGGAAATAACTGTGTGAAACAGGAGTTCAGTGTATTTGTGTCCGGGGTCCTGCTGCTATATAGATGTGACATGTATCTAGATGTGTGCATTCTACAAAGCCCACAGGCCAGCCATGATGATATGAAATGATCTGAACGACCTGTAAGTGTTCTTTTCCATTTTAATCCCATTTATTTGTAATCTGTATTGTACATATGATATTGTCTTCTTTATAATATCTTTTCATACTTTGTAAACACTGCCTACCTTTTTTGGAGTAAAATATAAAATTACTAGCTTGTCTCTCCATGCTCTAAACAAACTGTTGCGTCCTCTGAAGTGAATTACGCTACTGGTTAGGGTTGGCTCCAGACCCGTTAATCCTAAGAGAATCGGAGCTGGTGGCAGCATACTTTGTTCTGTGCGTTTGGGAAGCTTTGTAGCGACGGCGGCTTTGATAATTATTGTTCCCGCCTGAGTGGGAGCAGTTATATCGCCATCACAGCAGTGAGCCCAATAGCCAGTACATAGCAGGCAGCCTTTCTGGCAACTAATTACCCTAGGTGCAGTACCCTGACTGGTCTGAGGGTAAGGGGGCGCCAGAGAGCTGCAAGTTCCAAACCAGAACTGGGAAGTGGGATATAGATAAATCCCCTTCAGAAGGAACCAGGGGCAACCAAACAACCCCGATTCGTGACAAATTGGTGTGAGTGGAGGAGATGATAAAGGAATCTTCCCCGTGAACTGTGACATAGTGGGTGGATCCCTGATCTATCCGGTGGGATCCGTGACATATTGGTGGCAGAACTGTGGGATCCGTGACAAGCCTAAAAGTTTATTTTTTAGGTTATTGTGTAAGTACAGATTACTCAGGTGAATTTTTGGTCTCTTTGCCTAAACTAATTTATACAACTACTATGGTGATTTTTTTTTCTAGATATAGGAGCATAGCGAAAGATGTGACCCCAGTGTCTATACCTTCTGGGGAACAGAGATAGATTAGGGTGCCCCTAGATCTAGGGACCTGGCTAGCACCCCAGTCTCAAGGCACGGAGTGACAGCACCACTCAGAATACCTACATATACTCCCTCCTTCCACTTTTGGGTCATCAGTCCAATTTCAGATCGCAATGGATGGAAATAAGAGGAGTTAATAGGAGACCCCCAGTCACAGCCTCAAGAGAAATGAATTCATAAATGGCAAAATATAACTTTAGGGGGGAAGGGACGCAAATACGTATTTTCGAGGCTTCTATAGTCATTAGCCTACTTCCACCCCCTGTGCATTATTCTCCCCTCCTGTACATTATTCTCCCCTCCTGTACATTATTCTCCCCTCCTGTACATTATTCTCCCCTCCTGTACATTATTCCCCCCCTCCTGTACATTATTCTCCCCTCCTGTACATTATTCTCTCCTCCTGTACATTATTCTCCCCTCCTGTACATTATTCTCTCCTCCTGTACATTTTTCTCTCTCCTCCTGTACATTATTCTCCCCTCCTGTACATTATTCTCTCTCCTCCTGTACATTATTCTCCCCTTCTGTACATTATTCTCTCTCCTCCTGTACATTATTCTCTCTCCTCCTGTACATTATTCTCCCCTCCTGTACATTATTCTCTCTCCTCCTGTACATTATTCTCTCTCCTCCTGTACATTATTGTCCCCTCCTGTACATTATTCTCTCTCCTCCTGTACATTATTCTCTCTCCTCCTGTACATTATTGTCCCCTCCTGTACATTATTCTCTCTCCTCCTGTACATTATTCTCCCCTCCTGTACATTATTCTCTCTCCTCCTGTACATTATTCTCTCTCCTCCTGTACATTATTCTCCCCTCCTGTACATTATTTTCCCCTCCTGTACATTATTCGCTCTCCTCCTGTACATTATTCGCTCTCCTCCTGTACATTATTCTCTCTCCTCCTGTACATTATTCTCTCCTCCTGTACATTTTTCTCTCTCCTCCTGTACATTATTCTCCCCTCCTGTACATTATTCTCTCTCCTCCTGTACATTATTCTCCCCTCCTGTACATTATTCTCTCTCCTCCTGTACATTATTCTCTCTCCTCCTGTACATTATTGTCCCCTCCTGTACATTATTCTCTCTCCTCCTGTACATTATTCGCTCTCCTCCTGTACATTATTCACTCTCCTCCTGTACATTATTCGCTCTCCTCCTGTACATTATTCTCTCCTCCTGTACATTATTCTCCCCTCCTGTACATTATTCTCCCCTCCTGTACATTATTCTCTCTCCTCCTGTACATTATTGTCTCTCCTCCTGTACATTATTCTCCCTCCTCCTGTACATTATTCTCCCTCCTCCTGTACATTATTCTCTCCTCCTGTACATTATTCTCTCCTCCTGTACATTATTCTCTCCTCCTGTACATTTTTCTCTCTCCTCCTGTACATTATTCTCTCCCCTCCTGTACATTATTCTCCCCTCCTGTACTTTATTCTCTCTCCTCCTGTACATTATTCTCTCCTCCTGTACTTTATTCTCTCTCCTCCTGTACATTATTCTCCCCTCCTGTACATTATTCTCTCTCCTCCTGTACATTCTCTCTCCTCCTGTACATTATTCTCTCTCCTCCTGTACATTATTCTCTCTCCTCCTGTACATTATTCTCTCTCCTCCTGTACATTATTCTCTCTCCTCCTGTACATTATTCTCCCCTCCTGTACATTATTCTCTCTCTTCCTGTACATTATTCTCTCTCGTCCTGTACATTATTCTCTCTCCTCCTGTACATTATTCTCTCTCCTCCTGTACATTATTCTCTCTCCTCCTGTACATTATTCTCTCTCCTCCTGTACATTATTCTCTCTCCTCCTGTACATTATTCTCCCCTCCTGTACATTATTCTCTCCTCCTGTACATTATTCTCTCTCCTCCTGTACATTATTCTCTCCTCCTGTACATTATTCTCCCCTCCTGTACATTATTCTCTCTCCTCCTGTACATTATTCTCTCTCCTCCTGTACATTATTCTCTCTCCTCCTGTACATTATTCTCTCTCCTCCTGTACATTATTCTCTCTCCGCCTGTACATTATTCTCTCTCCTCCTGTACATTATTCTCTCTCCTCCTGTACATTATTCTTCCCTCCTGTACATTATTCTCTCTCCTCCTGTACATTATTCTCTCTCCTCCTGTACATTATTCTCCCCTCCTGTACATTATTCTCTCTCCTCCTGTACATTATTCTCCCCTCCTGTACATTATTCTCCCCTCCTGTACATTATTCTCTCTCCTCCTGTACATTATTCTCTCTCGTCCTGTACATTATTCTCCCCTCCTGTACATTATTCTCTCTCCTCCTGTACATTATTCTCTCTCCGCCTGTACATTATTCTCTCTCCTCCTGTACATTATTCTCCCCTCCTGTACATTATTCTCTCTCCTCCTGTACATTATTCTCTCTCCGCCTGTACATTATTCTCTCTCCTCCTGTACATTATTCTCTCTCCTCCTGTACATTATTCTCTCCTCCTGTACATTATTCTCTCTCCTCCTGTACATTATTCTCTCCTCCTGTACATTATTCTCTCTCCTCCTGTACATTATTCTCCCCTCCTGTACATTATTCTCCCCTCCTGTACATTATTCTCTCTCCTCCTGTACATTATTCTCCCCTCCTGTACATTATTCTCCCCTCCTGTACATTATTCTCTCTCCTCCTGTACATTATTCTCTCTCCTCCTGTACATTATTCTCCCCTCCTGTACATTATTCTCTCTCCTCCTGTACATTATTCTCTCTCCTCCTGTACATTATTCTCCCCTCCTGTACATTATTCTCTCTACTCCTGTACATTATTCTCTCTCCGCCTGTACATTATTCTCTCTCCTCCTGTACATTATTCTCCCCTCCTGTACATTATTCTCTCTACTCCTGTACTTTATTCTCTCTCCTCCTGTACATTATTCTCCTCCGGAGCTGCACTCCTCCCCTCTCAGTGTCGCCGCCCCCGGTCGCTCGGCTGCAGCAGGCGGAGGATGGCCGGGGAGAGCCGGAGCGCGGTGCTGAGCTGTCTGCTGGTTTGCGCCCTCTGTGCGCTGTGCGCCGCCCGCAGCCTGAGCAAGAGGGCGCTACACCCGCGGGTCACCGACAAAGACGAGGTAACAGAGCACATAGCATGTATGTACTACTACTCTCACCCTGGACAGTGCACAGTACTACTACTCTCACCCTGTATAGATGGACAGTGCACAGTACTACTACTCTCCCCCTCTATAGATGGACGGTGCACAGTACTACTACTCTCACCCTGTATAGATGGACGGTGCACAGTACTACTACTCTCCCCCTCTATAGATGGACGGTGCACAGTACTACTACTCTCACCCTGTATAGATGGACAGTGCACAGTACTACTACTCTCACCCTGTATAGATGGACGGTGCACAGTACTACTACTCTCACCCTGTATAGATGGACGGTGCACAGTACTACTACTCTCACCCTGTATATAGATGGACGGTGCACAGTACTACTACTCTCACCCTGTATAGATGGTGCACAGTACTACTACTCTCACCCTGTATAGATGGTGCACAGTACTACTACTCTCACCCTGTATATAGATGGACGGTGCACAGTACTACTACTCTCACCCTGTATAGATGGACGGTGCACAGTACTACTACTCTCCCCCTCTATAGATGGACGGTGCACAGTACTACTACTCTCCCCCTCTATAGATGGACGGTGCACAGTACTACTACTCTCACCCTGTATAGATGGACAGTGCACAGTACTACTACTCTCACCCTGTATAGATGGACAGTGCACAGTACTACTACTCTCACCCTGTATAGATGGACGGTGCACAGTACTACTACTCTCCCCCTCTATAGATGGACAGTGCACAGTACTACTACTCTCACCCTGTATAGATGGACGGTGCACAGTACTACTACTCTCCCCCTGTATAGATGGACGGTGCACAGTACTACTACTCTCCCCCTGTATAGATGGACGGTGCACAGTACTACTACTCTCACCCTGTATATAGATGGACAGTGCACAGTACTACTACTCTCACCCTGTATAGATGGACGGTGCACAGTACTACTACTCTCACCCTGTATAGATGGACGGTGCACAGTACTACTACTCTCCCCCTGTATAGATGGACGGTGCACAGTACTACTACTCTCACCCTGTATAGATGGACAGTGCACAGTACTACTACTCTCACCCTGTATAGATGGACGGTGCACAGTACTACTACTCTCACCCTGTATAGATGGACGGTGCACAGTACTACTACTCTCACCCTGTATAGATGGACGGTGCACGGTACTACTACTCTCACCCTGTATAGATGGACGGTGCACAGTACTACTACTCTCACCCTGTATAGATGGACGGTGCACAGTACTACTACTCTCACCCTGGACAGTGCACAGTACTACTACTCTCCCCCTCTATAGATGGACGGTGCACAGTACTACTACTCTCACCCTGTATAGATGGACGGTGCACAGTACTACTACTCTCACCCTGTATAGATGGACGGTGCACAGTACTACTACTCTCACCCTGTATAGATGGACGGTGCACAGTACTACTACTCTCACCCTGTATAGATGGACGGTGCACAGTACTACTACTCTCACCCTGTATAGATGGACGGTGCACAGTACTACTACTCTCCCCCTCTATAGATGGACGGTGCACAGTACTACTACTCTCACCCTGGACAGTGCACAGTACTACTACTCTCCCCCTCTATAGATGGACGGTGCACGGTACTACTACTCTCACCCTGTATAGATGGACGGTGCACAGTACTACTACTCTCCCCCTCTATAGATGGACGGTGCACAGTACTACTACTCTCCCCCTGTATAGATGGACGGTGCACAGTACTACTACTCTCACCCTGTATAGATGGACGGTGCACAGTACTACTACTCTCACCCTGTATAGATGGACGGTGCACAGTACTACTACTCTCCCCCTCTATAGATGGACGGTGCACGGTACTACTACTCTCACCCTGTATAGATGGACGGTGCACAGTACTACTACTCTCACCCTGTATAGATGGACGGTGCACAGTACTACTACTCTCACCCTGTATAGATGGACGGTGCACAGTACTACTACTCTCACCCTGTATAGATGGACGGTGCACAGTACTACTACTCTCACCCTGTATAGATGGACGGTGCACGGTACTACTACTCTCACCCTGTATAGATGGACGGTGCACAGTACTACTACTCTCACCCTGTATAGATGGACAGTGCACAGTACTACTACTCTCACACTGTATAGATGGACGGTGCACAGTACTACTACTCTCACCCTGTATAGATGGACGGTGCACAGTACTACTACTCTCACCCTGTATAGATGGACGGTGCACAGTACTACTACTCTCACCCTGTATAGATGGACGGTGCACGGTACTACTACTCTCACCCTGTATAGATGGACGGTGCACAGTACTACTACTCTCCCCCTCTATAGATGGACGGTGCACAGTACTACTACTCTCCCCCTCTATAGATGGACGGTGCACAGTACTACTACTCTCACCCTGTATAGATGGACGGTGCACAGTACTACTACTCTCACCCTGTATAGATGGACGGTGCACAGTACTACTACTCTCCCCCTCTATAGATGGACGGTGCACAGTACTACTACTCTCACCCTGTATAGATGGACAGTGCACAGTACTACTCCTCTCACCCTGTATAGATGGACGGTGCACAGTACTACTACTCTCACCCTGTATAGATGGACGGTGCACAGTACTACTACTCTCACCCTGTATAGATGGACGGTGCACAGTACTACTACTCTCACCCTGTATAGATGGACGGTGCACAGTACTACTACTCTCACCCTGTATAGATGGACGGTGCACAGTACTACTACTCTCACCCTGTATAGATGGACGGTGCACAGTACTACTACTCTCACCCTGTATAGATGGTGCACAGTACTACTACTCTCCCCCTGTATAGATGGACGGTGCACAGTACTACTACTCTCCCCCTCTATAGATGGACGGTGCACAGTACTACTACTCTCACCCTGTATAGATGGACAGTGCACAGTACTACTACTCTCACCCTGTATAGATGGACGGTGCACAGTACTACTACTCTCACCCTGTATAGATGGACGGTGCACAGTACTACTACTCTCCCCCTGTATAGATGGACAGTGCACAGTACTACTACTCTCCCCCTGTATAGATGGACGGTGCACAGTACTACTACTCTCCCCCTCTATAGATGGACGGTGCACAGTACTACTACTCTCACCCTGTATAGATGGACAGTGCACAGTACTACTACTCTCACCCTGTATAGATGGACGGTGCACAGTACTACTACTCTCACCCTGTATAGATGGACAGTGCACAGTACTACTACTCTCACCCTGTATAGATGGACGGTGCACAGTACTACTACTCTCCCCCTCTATAGATGGACGGTGCACAGTACTACTACTCTCACCCTGTATAGATGGACGGTGCACAGTACTACTACTCTCACCCTGTATAGATGGACGGTGCACAGTACTACTACTCTCCCCCTGTATAGATGGACGGTGCACAGTACTACTACTCTCACCCTGTATAGATGGACGGTGCACAGTACTACTACTCTCCCCCTGTATAGATGAACAGTGCACAGTACTACTACTCTCACCCTGTATAGATGGACAGTGCACAGTACTACTACTCTCACCCTGTATAGATGGACGGTGCACAGTACTACTACTCTCACCCTGTATAGATGGACGGTGCACAGTACTACTACTCTCACCCTGTATAGATGGACGGTGCACGGTACTACTACTCTCACCCTGTATAGATGGACGGTGCACAGTACTACTACTCCCACCCTGTATAGATGGACGGTGCACAGTACTACTACTCTCACCCTGTATAGATGGACGGTGCACAGTACTACTACTCTCACCCTGTATAGATGGACGGTGCACAGTACTACTACTCTCACCCTGTATAGATGGACGGTGCACAGTACTACTACTCTCACCCTGTATAGATGGACGGTGCACAGTACTACTACTCTCACCCTGTATAGATGGACGGTGCACAGTACTACTACTCTCACCCTGGACAGTGCACAGTACTACTACTCTCCCCCTCTATAGATGGACGGTGCACAGTACTACTACTCTCACCCTGTATAGATGGACGGTGCACAGTACTACTACTCTCACCCTGTATAGATGGACGGTGCACAGTACTACTACTCTCACCCTGTATAGATGGACGGTGCACAGTACTACTACTCTCACCCTGTATAGATGGACGGTGCACAGTACTACTACTCTCACCCTGTATAGATGGACGGTGCACAGTACTACTACTCTCCCCCTCTATAGATGGACGGTGCACAGTACTACTACTCTCACCCTGGACAGTGCACAGTACTACTACTCTCACCCTGTATAGATGGACGGTGCACAGTACTACTACTCTCACCCTGTATAGATGGACGGTGCACAGTACTACTACTCTCACCCTGTATAGATGGACGGTGCACGGTACTACTACTCTCACCCTGTATAGATGGACGGTGCACAGTACTACTACTCTCCCCCTCTATAGATGGACGGTGCACAGTACTACTACTCTCACCCTGTATAGATGGACGGTGCACAGTACTACTACTCTCCCCCTCTATAGATGGACGGTGCACGGTACTACTACTCTCACCTTGTATAGATGGACGGTGCACAGTACTACTACTCTCACCCTGTATAGATGGACGGTGCACAGTACTACTACTCTCACCCTGTATAGATGGACGGTGCACAGTACTACTACTCTCACCCTGTATAGATGGACGGTGCACAGTACTACTACTCTCACCCTGTATAGATGGACGGTGCACGGTACTACTACTCTCACCCTGTATAGATGGACGGTGCACAGTACTACTACTCTCACCCTGTATAGATGGACAGTGCACAGTACTACTACTCTCACCCTGTATAGATGGACGGTGCACAGTACTACTACTCTCACCCTGTATAGATGGACGGTGCACGGTACTACTACTCTCACCCTGTATAGATGGACGGTGCACAGTACTACTACTCTCACCCTGTATAGATGGACAGTGCACAGTACTACTACTCTCACCCTGTATAGATGGACGGTGCACAGTACTACTACTCTCACCCTGTATAGATGGACAGTGCACAGTACTACTACTCTCCCCCTGTATAGATGGACAGTGCACAGTACTACTACTCTCACCCTGTATAGATGGACGGTGCACAGTACTACTACTCTCCCCCTGTATAGATGGACGGTGCACAGTACTACTACTCTCACCCTGTATAGATGGACGGTGCACAGTACTACTACTCTCACCCTGTATAGATGGACGGTGCACAGTACTACTACTCTCCCCCTGTATAGATGGACAGTGCACAGTACTACTACTCTCACCCTGTATAGATGGACGGTGCACAGTACTACTACTCTCACCCTGTATAGATGGACAGTGCACAGTACTACTACTCTCCCCCTGTATAGATGGACGGTGCACAGTACTACTACTCTCACCCTGTATAGATGGACGGTGCACAGTACTACTACTCTCCCCCTGTATAGATGGACGGTGCACAGTACTACTACTCTCACCCTGTATAGATGGACGGTGCACAGTACTACTACTCTCCCCCTGTATAGATGGACGGTGCACAGTACTACTACTCTCCCCCTGTATAGATGGACAGTGCACAGTACTACTACTCTCACCCTGTATAGATGGACGGTGCACAGTACTACTACTCTCCCCCTGTATAGATGGACGGTGCACAGTACTACTACTCTCACCCTGTATAGATGGACGGTGCACAGTACTACTACTCTCACCCTGTATAGATGGACGGTGCACAGTACTACTACTCTCACCCTGTATAGATGGACGGTGCACAGTACTACTACTCTCACCCTGTATAGATGGACGGTGCACGGTACTACTACTCTCACCCTGTATAGATGGACGGTGCACAGTACTACTACTCTCCCCCTGTATAGATGGACAGTGCACAGTACTACTACTGTCACCCTGTATAGATGGACAGTGCACAGTACTACTACTCTCACCCTGTATAGATGGACGGTGCACAGTACTACTACTCTCCCCCTGTATAGATGGACGGTGCACAGTACTACTACTCTCACCCTGTATAGATGGACGGTGCACAGTACTACTACTCTCACCCTGTATAGATGGACGGTGCACAGTACTACTACTCTCCCCCTGTATAGATGGACAGTGCACAGTACTACTACTCTCACCCTGTATAGATGGACGGTGCACAGTACTACTACTCTCACCCTGTATAGATGGACAGTGCACAGTACTACTACTCTCCCCCTCTATAGATGGACGGTGCACAGTACTACTACTCTCACCCTGTATAGATGGACGGTGCACAGTACTACTACTCTCCCCCTCTATAGATGGACGGTGCACAGTACTACTACTCTCACCCTGTATAGATGGACAGTGCACAGTACTACTACTCTCACCCTGTATAGATGGACGGTGCACAGTACTACTACTCTCACCCTGTATAGATGGACGGTGCACAGTACTACTACTCTCACCCTGTATATAGATGGACGGTGCACAGTACTACTACTCTCACCCTGTATAGATGGTGCACAGTACTACTACTCTCACCCTGTATAGATGGTGCACAGTACTACTACTCTCACCCTGTATAGATGGTGCACAGTACTACTACTCTCACCCTGTATATAGATGGACGGTGCACAGTACTACTACTCTCACCCTGTATAGATGGACGGTGCACAGTACTACTACTCTCCCCCTCTATAGATGGACGGTGCACAGTACTACTACTCTCCCCCTCTATAGATGGACGGTGCACAGTACTACTACTCTCACCCTGTATAGATGGACAGTGCACAGTACTACTACTCTCACCCTGTATAGATGGACAGTGCACAGTACTACTACTCTCACCCTGTATAGATGGACGGTGCACAGTACTACTACTCTCCCCCTCTATAGATGGACAGTGCACAGTACTACTACTCTCACCCTGTATAGATGGACGGTGCACAGTACTACTACTCTCACCCTGTATAGATGGACGGTGCACAGTACTACTACTCTCCCCCTGTATAGATGGACGGTGCACAGTACTACTACTCTCACCCTGTATATAGATGGACAGTGCACAGTACTACTACTCTCACCCTGTATAGATGGACGGTGCACAGTACTACTACTCTCACCCTGTATAGATGGACGGTGCACAGTACTACTACTCTCCCCCTGTATAGATGGACGGTGCACAGTACTACTACTCTCACCCTGTATAGATGGACAGTGCACAGTACTACTACTCTCACCCTGTATAGATGGACGGTGCACAGTACTACTACTCTCACCCTGTATAGATGGACGGTGCACAGTACTACTACTCTCACCCTGTATAGATGGACGGTGCACGGTACTACTACTCTCACCCTGTATAGATGGACGGTGCACAGTACTACTACTCTCACCCTGTATAGATGGACGGTGCACAGTACTACTACTCTCACCCTGGACAGTGCACAGTACTACTACTCTCCCCCTCTATAGATGGACGGTGCACAGTACTACTACTCTCACCCTGTATAGATGGACGGTGCACAGTACTACTACTCTCACCCTGTATAGATGGACGGTGCACAGTACTACTACTCTCACCCTGTATAGATGGACGGTGCACAGTACTACTACTCTCACCCTGTATAGATGGACGGTGCACAGTACTACTACTCTCACCCTGTATAGATGGACGGTGCACAGTACTACTACTCTCCCCCTCTATAGATGGACGGTGCACGGTACTACTACTCTCACCCTGTATAGATGGACGGTGCACAGTACTACTACTCTCCCCCTCTATAGATGGACGGTGCACAGTACTACTACTCTCCCCCTGTATAGATGGACGGTGCACAGTACTACTACTCTCACCCTGTATAGATGGACGGTGCACAGTACTACTACTCTCACCCTGTATAGATGGACGGTGCACAGTACTACTACTCTCCCCCTCTATAGATGGACGGTGCACGGTACTACTACTCTCACCCTGTATAGATGGACGGTGCACAGTACTACTACTCTCACCCTGTATAGATGGACGGTGCACAGTACTACTACTCTCACCCTGTATAGATGGACGGTGCACAGTACTACTACTCTCACCCTGTATAGATGGACGGTGCACAGTACTACTACTCTCACCCTGTATAGATGGACGGTGCACGGTACTACTACTCTCACCCTGTATAGATGGACGGTGCACAGTACTACTACTCTCACCCTGTATAGATGGACAGTGCACAGTACTACTACTCTCACACTGTATAGATGGACGGTGCACAGTACTACTACTCTCACCCTGTATAGATGGACGGTGCACAGTACTACTACTCTCACCCTGTATAGATGGACGGTGCACAGTACTACTACTCTCACCCTGTATAGATGGACGGTGCACGGTACTACTACTCTCACCCTGTATAGATGGACGGTGCACAGTACTACTACTCTCCCCCTCTATAGATGGACGGTGCACAGTACTACTACTCTCACCCTGTATAGATGGACGGTGCACAGTACTACTACTCTCACCCTGTATAGATGGACGGTGCACAGTACTACTACTCTCCCCCTCTATAGATGGACGGTGCACAGTACTACTACTCTCACCCTGTATAGATGGACAGTGCACAGTACTACTCCTCTCACCCTGTATAGATGGACGGTGCACAGTACTACTACTCTCACCCTGTATAGATGGACGGTGCACAGTACTACTACTCTCACCCTGTATAGATGGACGGTGCACAGTACTACTACTCTCACCCTGTATAGATGGACGGTGCACAGTACTACTACTCTCACCCTGTATAGATGGACGGTGCACAGTACTACTACTCTCACCCTGTATAGATGGACGGTGCACAGTACTACTACTCTCACCCTGTATAGATGGTGCACAGTACTACTACTCTCCCCCTGTATAGATGGACGGTGCACAGTACTACTACTCTCCCCCTCTATAGATGGACGGTGCACAGTACTACTACTCTCCCCCTCTATAGATGGACGGTGCACAGTACTACTACTCTCACCCTGTATAGATGGACAGTGCACAGTACTACTACTCTCACCCTGTATAGATGGACGGTGCACAGTACTACTACTCTCACCCTGTATAGATGGACAGTGCACAGTACTACTACTCTCACCCTGTATAGATGGACGGTGCACAGTACTACTACTCTCCCCCTCTATAGATGGACGGTGCACAGTACTACTACTCTCACCCTGTATAGATGGACGGTGCACAGTACTACTACTCTCACCCTGTATAGATGGACGGTGCACAGTACTACTACTCTCCCCCTGTATAGATGGACGGTGCACAGTACTACTACTCTCACCCTGTATAGATGGACGGTGCACAGTACTACTACTCTCCCCCTGTATAGATGAACGGTGCACAGTACTACTACTCTCACCCTGTATAGATGGACAGTGCACAGTACTACTACTCTCACCCTGTATAGATGGACGGTGCACAGTACTACTACTCTCACCCTGTATAGATGGACGGTGCACAGTACTACTACTCTCACCCTGTATAGATGGACGGTGCACAGTACTACTACTCTCACCCTGTATAGATGGACGGTGCACAGTACTACTACTCTCACCCTGTATAGATGGATGGTGCACAGTACTACTACTCTCACCCTGTATAGATGGACGGTGCACGGTACTACTACTCTCACCCTGTATAGATGGACGGTGCACAGTACTACTACTCTCACCCTGTATAGATGGACGGTGCACAGTACTACTACTCTCACCCTGGACAGTGCACAGTACTACTACTCTCCCCCTCTATAGATGGACGGTGCACAGTACTACTACTCTCACCCTGTATAGATGGACGGTGCACAGTACTACTACTCTCACCCTGTATAGATGGACGGTGCACAGTACTACTACTCTCACCCTGTATAGATGGACGGTGCACAGTACTACTACTCTCACCCTGTATAGATGGACGGTGCACAGTACTACTACTCTCACCCTGTATAGATGGACGGTGCACAGTACTACTACTCTCACCCTGTATAGATGGACGGTGCACAGTACTACTACTCTCCCCCTGTATAGATGGACGGTGCACAGTACTACTACTCTCACCCTGTATAGATGGACGGTGCACGGTACTACTACTCTCACCCTGTATAGATGGACGGTGCACAGTACTACTACTCTCACCCTCTATAGATGGACGGTGCACAGTACTACTACTCTCACCCTGGACAGTGCACAGTACTACTACTCTCACCCTGTATAGATGGACGGTGCACAGTACTACTACTCTCACCCTGTATAGATGGACGGTGCACAGTACTACTACTCTCACCCTGTATAGATGGACGGTGCACGGTACTACTACTCTCACCCTGTATAGATGGACGGTGCACAGTACTACTACTCTCCCCCTCTATAGATGGACGGTGCACAGTACTACTACTCTCACCCTGTATAGATGGACGGTGCACAGTACTACTACTCTCCCCCTCTATAGATGGACGGTGCACGGTACTACTACTCTCACCTTGTATAGATGGACGGTGCACAGTACTACTACTCTCACCCTGTATAGATGGACGGTGCACAGTACTACTACTCTCACCCTGTATAGATGGACGGTGCACAGTACTACTACTCTCACCCTGTATAGATGGACGGTGCACAGTACTACTACTCTCACCCTGTATAGATGGACGGTGCACGGTACTACTACTCTCACCCTGTATAGATGGACGGTGCACAGTACTACTACTCTCACCCTGTATAGATGGACAGTGCACAGTACTACTACTCTCACCCTGTATAAATGGACGGTGCACAGTACTACTACTCTCACCCTGTATAGATGGACGGTGCACAGTACTACTACTCTCACCCTGTATAGATGGACGGTGCACAGTACTACTACTCTCACCCTGTATAGATGGACGGTGCACGGTACTACTACTCTCACCCTGTATAGATGGACGGTGCACAGTACTACTACTCTCCCCCTGTATAGATGGACGGTGCACAGTACTACTACTCTCACCCTGTATAGATGGACAGTGCACAGTACTACTACTCTCACCCTGTATAGATGGACAGTGCACAGTACTACTACTCTCACCCTCTATAGATGGACAGTGCACAGTACTACTACTCTCCCCCTGTATAGATGGACGGTGCACAGTACTACTACTCTCACCCTGTATAGATGGACGGTGCACAGTACTACTACTCTCACCCTGTATAGATGGACGGTGCACAGTACTACTACTCTCCCCCTGTATAGATGGACAGTGCACAGTACTACTACTCTCACCCTGTATAGATGGACGGTGCACAGTACTACTACTCTCCCCCTGTATAGATGGACGGTGCACAGTACTACTACTCTCACCCTGTATAGATGGACGGTGCACAGTACTACTACTCTCACCCTGTATAGATGGACGGTGCACAGTACTACTACTCTCCCCCTGTATAGATGGACAGTGCACAGTACTACTACTCTCACCCTGTATAGATGGACGGTGCACAGTACTACTACTCTCACCCTGTATAGATGGACAGTGCACAGTACTACTACTCTCCCCCTGTATAGATGGACGGTGCACAGTACTACTACTCTCACCCTGTATAGATGGACGGTGCACAGTACTACTACTCTCCCCCTGTATAGATGGACGGTGCACAGTACTACTACTCTCACCCTGTATAGATGGACGGTGCACAGTACTACTACTCTCACCCTGTATAGATGGACGGTGCACAGTACTACTACTCTCACCCTGTATAGATGGACGGTGCACAGTACTACTACTCTCCCCCTGTATAGATGGACGGTGCACAGTACTACTACTCTCACCCTGTATAGATGGATGGTGCACAGTACTACTACTCTCCCCCTGTATAGATGGACGGTGCACAGTACTACTACTCTCACCCTGTATAGATGGACGGTGCACGGTACTACTACTCTCACCCTGTATAGATGGACGGTGCACAGTACTACTACTCTCCCCCTGTATAGATGGACAGTGCACAGTACTACTACTCTCACCCTGTATAGATGGACGGTGCACAGTACTACTACTCTCCCCCTGTATAGATGGACGGTGCACAGTACTACTACTCTCACCCTGTATAGATGGACGGTGCACAGTACTACTACTCTCACCCTGTATAGATGGACGGTGCACAGTACTACTACTCTCACCCTGTATAGATGGACGGTGCACAGTACTACCACTCTCACCCTGTATAGATGGACGGTGCACGGTACTACTACTCTCACCCTGTATAGATGGACGGTGCACAGTACTACTACTCTCCCCCTGTATAGATGGACAGTGCACAGTACTACTACTGTCACCCTGTATAGATGGACAGTGCACAGTACTACTACTCTCACCCTGTATAGATGGACGGTGCACAGTACTACTACTCTCCCCCTGTATAGATGGACGGTGCACAGTACTACTACTCTCCCCCTGTATAGATGGACGGTGCACAGTACTACTACTCTCACCCTGTATAGATGGACGGTGCACAGTACTACTACTCTCACCCTGTATAGATGGACGGTGCACAGTACTACTACTCTCCCCCTGTATAGATGGACAGTGCACAGTACTACTACTCTCACCCTGTATAGATGGACGGTGCACAGTACTACTACTCTCACCCTGTATAGATGGACGGTGCACAGTACTACTACTCTCACCCTGTATATAGATGGACGGTGCACAGTACTACTACTCTCACCCTGTATAGATGGACAGTGCACAGTACTACTACTCTCACCCTGTATAGATGGACAGTGCACAGTACTACTACTCTCCCCCTGTATAGATGGACGGTGCACAGTACTACTACTCTCACCCTGTATAGATGGACAGTGCACAGTACTACTACTCTCACCCTGTATAGATGGACGGTGCACGGTACTACTACTCTCCCCCTGTATAGATGGACAGTGCACAGTACTACTACTCTCACCCTGTATAGATGGACGGTGCACAGTACTACTACTCTCACCCTGTATAGATGGACGGTGCACAGTACTACTACTCTCACCCTGTATAGATGGACGGTGCACAGTACTACTACTCTCACCCTGTATAGATGGACGGTGCACAGTACTACTACTCTCACCCTGTATAGATGGATGGTGCACAGTACTACTACTCTCACCCTGTATAGATGGACGGTGCACAGTACTACTACTCTCCCCCTGTATAGATGGACGGTGCACAGTACTACTACTCTCACCCTGTATAGATGGACGGTGCACAGTACTACTACTCTCCCCCTGTATAGATGGACGGTGCACAGTACTACTACTCTCACCCTGTATAGATGGACGGTGCACGGTACTACTACTCTCACCTTGTATATAGATGGACGGTGCACAGTACTACTACTCTCACCCTGTATAGATGGACGGTGCACAGTACTACTACTCTCCCCCTGTATAGATGGACGGTGCACAGTACTACTACTCTCACCCTGTATAGATGGACAGTGCACAGTACTACTACTCTCACCCTGTATAGATGGACGGTGCACAGTACTACTACTCTCACCCTGTATAGATGGACGGTGCACAGTACTACTACTCTCACCCTGTATAGATGGACAGTGCACAGTACTACTACTCTCACCCTGTATAGATGGACGGTGCACAGTACTACTACTCTCACCCTGTATATAGATGGACGGTGCACAGTACTACTACTCTCACCCTGTATAGATGGACGGTGCACAGTACTACTACTCTCACCCTGTATAGATGGACAGTGCACAGTACTACTACTCTCACCCTGTATAGATGGACAGTGCACAGTACTACTACTCTCACCCTGTATAGATGGACGGTGCACAGTACTACTACTCTCACCCTGTATATAGATGGACGGTGCACAGTACTACTACTCTCACCCTGTATAGATGGACAGTGCACAGTACTACTACTCTCACCCTGTATAGATGGACGGTGCACAGTACTACTACTCTCACCCTGTATATAGATGGACGGTGCACAGTACTACTACTCTCACCCTGTATAGATGGACGGTGCACAGTACTACTACTCTCACCCTGTATAGATGGACAGTGCACAGTACTACTACTCTCACCCTGTATAGATGGACGGTGCACAGTACTACTACTCTCACCCTGTATATAGATGGACGGTGCACAGTACTACTACTCTCACCCTGTATAGATGGACGGTGCACAGTACTACTACTCTCACCCTGTATAGATGGACAGTGCACAGTACTACTACTCTCACCCTGTATAGATGGACGGTGCACAGTACTACTACTCTCACCCTGTATATAGATGGACGGTGCACAGTACTACTACTCTCACCCTGTATATAGATGGACAGTGCACAGTACTACTACTCTCACCCTGTATAGATGGACGGTGCACAGTACTACTACTCTCCCCCTGTATAGATGGACGGTGCACAGTACTACTACTCTCACCCTGTATAGATGGACGGTGCACAGTACTACTACTCTCACCCTGTATAGATGGACGGTGCACAGTACTACTACTCTCACCCTGTATAGATGGACGGTGCACAGTACTACTACTCTCACCCTGTATAGATGGACGGTGCACAGTACTACTACTCCCACCTTGTATGCGGCAGCCTTGGGGGTTCGGTATCACCATGCAAGCTGATATTGCGGGGAACACTACAGGAGCTTCTCACAAAATTAGAATATCATCAAACAGTTAATTTATTTCAGTTCTTCAATACAAAAAGTGAATCTCATATATTCTATAGAGTCATTACACACAGAGTGATCTATTTCTGTTAATGTTGATGATTATGGCTTACAGCCAATGAAAACCCAAAAGTCATTATCTCAGTAAATTAGAATAATTAACAAGAAACACCTGTAAAGGCTCCTAAGCGTTTATAAAGGTCCTTAGTCAGTTTCAGTAGCTCCACAATCATGGGGAAGACTGCTGACCTGACAAATGTCCAGAAGGCGTCACTGACACACTCCACAAGGAGGGGAAGCCACCAAAGTTCATAAAGAAGCCGACTGTTCACACAGTGCTGTATCCAAAAATATAAATGGAGAGTGGAGTGGAAGAAAAAGGTGCACAAGCAACCGGGATACCGCAGCCTGGAAAGGATTAAGAAAAGGCCATTAAAAAATGTGGGGGAGATTCACAAGGAGCGGACTGCTGCTGGAGTCATTGCTGCACCACACACAGACGTCTCCAGGACATGGGCTACAAGTGTCACATTCCTTGTGTCCGGCCGCTAATGGCCAATACACAACCCCAGAAGTGTCTTACCTGGGCCAAGGAGAAGAAGAACCGGACTGTTGTCAGTGGTCCAAGGTCCCAGAGTCTGGAGGAAGAGTGGGGAGGTCACAATCCAAGCTGCTGGAGGTCTGGTGTGAGGTCTCCACAATCAGTGATGGTTTGGGGAGCCATGTCATCTGCTGGTGTAGGTCCACTGGGTTTTATCAAGACCAAAGTCAGCGCAGCCGTCTACCAGGACATTGTAGAGCACTTCATGCTTCCCTCTACCTCTAGATGGAAATGTCATTCTCCAGCAGGACTTGGTCCCTGTCCACACTGACAAAGGGACCAACAACTGGTGTAAAAACAACAGTATCACTGGGCTTGATTGCAGGAAACTCTCCTGACCTTAAACCCATAGAGAATCTATGGATATTGTCAAGAGGAAGATGAGACACCAGACCCAACAATGCAGACGAGCTGAAGGCTGCTATCAAAGCAACCTGGGCTTCCATAACCTCTCAGCAGCCACAGGCTGATCGCCTCCATGCCACGCTGCACTGATGCAGTTATTGATGCAAAAGGACCAAGTATTGAGGGCATTTACTGAACAGACATTTCAATAGGCCAACTGTCACAATGTGACCAAAGCGGTGTCACACGACGTAACCGTAAGTCTGTTACCAGCAGCACAACAAACACGAGAACACCGGGGACACAATTACAATGGTGGGCCCTGCGATAGGGAACAGGGAGATGGACGCCTCCTGCACTCTCCTAGGGATGTGCCCTGATCTTCCTGACGTCCCTATACAGGTTTTTTCAACCTGTCGCCGAGCAGGATGC